>NC_139012.1:14617770-15282898 GCF_964374135.1 Grampus griseus | reverse complement strand
ATTTAAACAAATAATAAAAAGAGTGATGGCTTTCATGAAAGAGAAAGCATAGACTGCTGTAGGGATATAAATCAGAATTTTCTAATCAACCCTGGTGGAATAGGGGATCTTTCAAAGAAGATTTTCCTGAGGAAGTGAACTCGATGCTACAACTTGAAGGATGAGTAAGAGTTAACTGAAAAGAGACAGTTTAAAAAGGGATGGTATGGGAAGAAAGTTCTAGAAAGTGGTAAAAACATGTTGGAAGCCCAGGGACAAGAGATAGACTAAGGGGTTTGAGGAACTTATGAAAGTCCAACATGGCCAGAATTCAAGGCCAAAAGTGAATAGAAATGAGGTTGGACG
Organism: Grampus griseus; assembly: GCF_964374135.1. Taxonomy (NCBI): domain Eukaryota; kingdom Metazoa; phylum Chordata; class Mammalia; order Artiodactyla; family Delphinidae; genus Grampus; species Grampus griseus. The sequence goes on along the minus strand of NC_139012.1, from coordinate 15,282,553 downwards.
GGAGGGAGGGAGACCACAGAGAGCCTTACGTCAGCTGCTTAAAGAGATGGTTACTTCACCTACAGACAATAGCAGGCTATCTAAGCTGAATTGAATTTGTCTTTAAAACGATGACACTGTCTGTGGAGCAGAGGGTAAACTGGAAGTCTATGAAGTATCTAGATGGTCTGCACTGGGTGTGTGTGAGGATGGAATGAAGTGAATGATTTGAAAGATATACAGAAAATTAAGCGGATAATATCTGCTAATAGAATGAATGGGGAAGCTAATTAATAACTAATAAATTAAAACTTTACTTCATGCCTAAAATCATTTAACACACCTTATAAAGATGCTTACGACTTAGCCAGACAATATATGTTTACATGGTTTCTAAAATGAGGACAAGGAAAAATAAGAATACAAAATGTACCCGCCTGGAAGATTAGTTCTTGAAATAAAAGCGCTAAACTTCTATTTTTTTTTTAAAGAAATGAATACCAAATGTGGGAAATTTGGGCATATTTATGATTATCTCAAGAACTGAGAGGCAAGAAGATGTATTTGCCTGAGGAGATGGTTTTTAATAACAGTATAGCTGTTTTTCACCTCAGTGTGCATGCGCAGGTGTGAAGGAACTGCTGCTTCTCTTGATTTTCCATGAATGAATTTGATCTCGGCTTTGAGGACAGCCAGGGTGGCAGAATGTGAACATCGGTGGTTCTGGGGGTCTCATCAAATTCTTGGATTGCATGCAGTGCCATTCAACCCCTCAGATCCCTCTGTGACTTCCATGCTGTGTCTGGGACTCAGGGGTCTGAGTCAAGTATGGGACTTGGATATCAGTCAGGTCTCATCAGGAAAGCAGAAGCCACACTAGGTTGTTCAAATAGAAGAGACTTGATATGGAATTGGTTTCACAAGTGATGAAAGACTGAGAGACCGAACAGGGATCCCTGAGAAAACAGACATACTTACTATAGGAAGCCACTACTACCCCTAGCACTAGAAAAATAAAAGGGAAATGGGGGTACCAGGATCTAGGAGCCTGGAAGGGGTCCAGCAGAGTCTATTCACAGACTTCTGAGTGGGAGGTACCACGTGGAACGATGAAGCTGGTGTTGGTAGCATCAAAAGAAGATGAAAGCTGAGGCCAACTGCTGTTGCTGGGGTCATGTTGACAAGATCAAAACAAGACGGGGGAGATTATCCCCCCCTCCTTCGATCTTTCAATCTGCCCCCGGAGCCTCCTATGGCAGAACATAGCAAGGATGCCAGATGACAAAGGAGTCTGGGAAATGAAATTTGCAGAATCCCAGTTCCTGTATCATAGGTAGAAAACTATCAGGGTGATTCAGAGCTGAGATCATTAGGTAAATAACGGGCTTACTAGGGGACCATGTCCCTGGCAGCCTTGCTGCTCCAGGACTCATGGGTTCTTCTCTTACATGCAGCCCATCCTCTCTCCCAATCTGAGGTGACTCCTTTCTGCCACTGGCTTTTCAAAGTCTCTTAAATCCCTAGGAAAGTGTCTGTTTCCTTGCGTTTTCCAGTTTCTAGAGGCCACCTGCACTTCTTGACGCTTGTCGCTGCACCCCTCCAACTTCTGCGTCCACGGTCACATCTCCTTCTCTGAGGCTGACTCTCCTGCTTCCGTCTTAGAAGGACTGTTGCGATTACGTTGGGCCCACCCAGGTAATCCAGAATAACCCTCGTATCTCAAAGACATAAACGTAATCACGTCTGCAAAGGCCCTTTTGCCATGTAAGGTAACATATCCACAGGTTCCTGGAAATAAACTTTGGGCGTCAGTGAGGGCATTTTTTTTGTTTTTTAATTGTTAACATGGCCAGCACAGTGAGAACTGTGACTGTGGCCCTCGTTGCCGCTCTGCTTTATTACAGAGAGCAACATCTTTGTTTTTATTTTTCTTCTCTGTGTAAGGAGGATAGAATGCAAACATTTACCCTCACCTCCTGGGAGATCTGTCCTAGAAAGAAGAACTAGTCTTTCGGATGTTAATGATTCAGCCTCTGGTTCTAATGGATGATAACATTTACTGTGGATGATTGCAAAGAGGGACAGAGCAGGTTGAGGGGCGTAGAGTATGGAGTAGGTGTGGCAAATAGTTCAGGGCTAAGCCAGGAACAGAGAAATGTTCTCTAGGTAAGTTCTGCTCAGCTATAAGGGTCTGAGTTGGCTCAGAGAAAAATGGTAAAACTTGGGCTTTGTCCTAATCGTCTTGATCATCATGCCATCTAAAATTGTACATGTAATACAACATAGAGAAAATCAGAAAAAGAGAATGGTCTATCCATACTCCATATATAATCCATATCCGTAATGAACTCTCCATCATCAGTGTGTGATTTGGGGAGTGTTTGCTATTGGGGAGCATGTTTTTTAAAGTTCATTCTGTTACACTCATGTGGCTTATAGGAAAGCATTGTGTCACGTGACTGGCACGGATGTGCAACAGTATTTCCATGGTGACTGGGTGCAGGAAAGGGTATCTTGTGTGGAGAACATTCACACTGTTCCCTGCACAGAAAGAGCTTGGTCTTGTGCTTGATTGAGAATGTGACAGCACAGCTGGCTACTGATGAGAGTGGCTTGAAAGCTTTTCGCTTCTCTGAGAATTACAGTGAAAAAATCCTGTTGCCATATATCTTAAGTTTTGTTATGATAATTGTGACGTCTGAACCAATCGTCTTTCTTGTATTTTCTAGACAGTTTTCTGCTTCTTAGAATGTTAAATACTTAAAAGTTTGGACAAAAGTCCAGATGCCTCTCTACTCAAAAACATGAATGACTGGTGCTAGCACCCATAAGGGCCCACCTGACTTCCTCTCCTTCCATTCCTTTAACTTGAAGCTTAGGCCACTTAACCCCCTACCGGTAGGTTCAGGTCAGTTCCAGAGTCTAGAATGAATTCTACTCCTAGGCAAACGTTAAAAGCCACTTCATTCTTTCTTTTTTTTGTTTTTGGTTCTTCTCTGACTTCCAGTTCTCAGCAGTCTTTACAACAACAACAATAATAATAGCTACCTGCTATGGACTAAGTGTTTATGTCCTCCCCAAATCCCTGTGTTGGAGTCTTAATCCCCAGTGTGGTAGTATCTGGAGGTGGGGCTTCTGGTAGGTAATTAGGTTGAACAGTGGAAGCAGAGGCTTAACCACTGGACTGCCAGGGAAGTCCCAAAAGTAAATGTCTTTTGGTTAAGCCATCCAGTCTAGGTATTCTCTTATAACAACCATACGTAGAAATACACTACCATATACCAATCAGCAAGGGGAATTCATCAAAGATTCAATTAAAGTCATGAATGCAAAGGGCTTTCTTTTTATTGCATTGAAGACAGATAAGGGTGAGGAGAGAGAAGAATTTAAAAGATACTCAGATAGGCTTCCTAAAGTTTAGTTCCCCAAAATAACTTCTTAGGACCATCCCACTGTCAGATTTCTGGCAATGGATATCTACAGATTTTTCTGATTCTTAAGAATTTTTCTCATGGATCAAAACTCAACATTTTCCCTGGTACCAGGGCTGCTATTTTGACTCAGATAATGAGTATATTTTTGCAAGAAGAAGATAATTTCACTTATTAATGGCCAACCAGATGTTATCATTTATTTCTACTTATTTTAGGGCATGTATCATGCTTCTCCTCCTCCTCTCTCTTCTATATTATTGAGAAATACATGTTGACATCTGTGCTAAAAGTTGTACTCAAATGAGCTCCTTTAATACTCGTAACTACTTTAGGAAGTATATACTTCTTTGTACTTTTTTTTTTTTCATTTTGCAGATAAGGAGACCCAGACTCTGAGAATTTAGGTAAAAATTCTAAAAGACAAGAGGAAAAGCACAGCTCATACTGTTTACATAGGTTAGCTCTAAAGTCACCCATCTACTAAAGCCTTGACAATTAGATAATGAGCTACAGTCATTATTCTTTGCTGACTCCTTTGACAGAACTATTGACCACGGTGTGGCCAGAAAGGCAAACAAACTGTCAGGGCACGAACCAGATGGTCAGTAGGGAAACTTTCCTTCCTCAGTACAGAGGCGTCTCAGGGAAAGTGAATCCAGGCATTAGACAGGAAAACCATGACACTTCACAGTGAGTGCGTACAGGATCTCAGGGAGGAAAGGTAGGGGCGTTTGTATTCAGCATCATGTGGTGAGCATCACAGCGTTCTTCAGTACAGCCCACAGCTTCCACCCTGGGAAGACGGGCAGTCAGACCTGTCTTTGAAGAGACAATGATACACACTGAATGCTGAGACACTTTTAAAGACAGAAACACCATACACATGGACTTAGAGGTTAAACTGTTGTAAGGAAGGGAATGGAAGCCTGGAGTGAGGACTAGTAGCCATAGAACAGATAATCTCACGTTCTATCCACAAGGATTCAGGATGGTCTAACAGTCCCTAGGTGTGCACGCATGCATGTGAGAGAGCTGCAGGCGTGAACACCTATTGAAGGTGTTAACCTTTAACCCCACAGCTAGTGTGTGTTTAATCCATTACCAACAAGATGTCTGGGGAAAATTTTGGTTGCTTGGAAGCTAAGTTGCACGGTCCTGAAACTGATGGAGTGCTAGAAATGTGCCCCGTGATGGTACCAGTAAAGGAAGAAGCTGAGAACTGGCTTGAGGAATGGCAGCCATGTGACCCTTGTGCTTCTGTCCCCTAACAATTGACCTGGAAATCATCACCGTCCTACCTTTCCTGTCAGCACCGTGGGGATTCTAGTTCTGGCCTGGAAGATTGTCAAGAGTTTTAGCCACTGTTTATTTTTCATTCTTGTGTAAAAAAATCTTCAAACAGAAACAAAAGCAGAGAAAATAGTACGACGAACCTATCATCAGCTTCAATAATTATCAACATCGGGCTTCCCTGGTGGCGCAGTGGTTGAGAGTCCGCCTGCCGATGCAGGGGATGCGGGTTCGTGCCGCTGTCTGGGAAGATCCCACATGCCGCAAAGCGGCTGGGCCCGTGAGCCATGGCCGCTGAGCCTGCGCGTCCGGAGCCTGTGCTCCGCAACGGGAGAGGCCACAACAGTGAGAGGCCCGCGTACCGCAAAAAATAAAAAGTTATCAACATTCTGCCATCTTTTTAATCTAGTTATCCCACATTTTTTTTCTATAGTATTTTAAAGCAAACCAAGAGATCATGTAATCTCTCAAGTAATAATACTTCAGGATGTGTCCTCAAAAGATACATACTTTTATTTTTTCTCAGCAGAACCACAGTATCTTAGCACATTCAACAAAATTTGCAATAATTATTCAGTGTAATCTAATACTCAGTCTATACCCATTTTCTCTAAAAAGATTTTTTTTTAGTTGCGGATTTACTCAAATCAGAATCCCAACAAGCCTCGCGTGTTACATGTGATTGCTTCTCTTTTGTATCTTTCAATCTAAACAGTTTCCTTCCCTCTTCTTTTGGTGTTACTTGTTTATTTATTTTTTCATGCTGCTTATTTCTTGCTTAGTTTGTTTGGAGAGGAAGTGGGACTGGAAATGAGAGCCGAACAACTTGCTGAAATAACCACGTTCTTTTTCCATTTTTAATTTTAAATCTTTAAATGTCTGTTAAAAAATTTATGTTGCCTATTCACATCCCAAATATTATGCACTTTGCCATCAGATAGCCACTTGAATTAGACTTCAGTTAGTATTGTTGTATTATTTTTGAGACCCGGTTACAGCTGCTTGAAAGGTACTTTTTACGTTCTGCAAAAAAGTTTTGGTAAAGTGATTTAGGTACATGGCCACATCTTTATAACCCCATTTTTGTTCAATTCCCCTGAGAGTATTCAGATTTAACACCCCCCCCCCACAAATAATAGTGTTTAACCATGCTATCCTTTATTGATCCAAATTCCACCAAACCATTTTAGTATATCAGTGGTCACTGTGTTATATTTTCTTAATTTGATGACATTGAAGTCCCTCTTCAGATTGTTCAGAAAAATATTATAAGCAAATAAGACTGCAAGGCAGATGGTCTCTGAAACACATACATGTGTAGAGATATCAAATGGAACTCCTGCTAAACTGATGATACATTTGGATGTGATATGGAGAGATTAAAAAATTGTCAGGAGTCACTTATATACTGAACACAAAACATGACCATGATCTGTAGAGACCAACACCCTTATTTAGTGCTTCCTTTATCACCATCACAAACACGTGACCGTTTCCTTCCAATGTGCACTGTATGTGTTTACTCCCACTTTTATAGCCAGGATCTATCTCTGATGCAGTTAGCACCTATGTTTTTATTCCATTTGAGAAGTTTTCGGACCCTGAACTTTTCCTTCTGTTATATTATCCAGTAAAGTAGGGAAACCAACACAACAGCTGAGATGTTTTACTTTCACTCGATTGGCTTCCATTAGGTATATCATTATTGATCAAATAACTATAATGTATATACTATATATATGCTACTGGCAATACACACTTAAAATATATCTGAACTTCCTTATTTATAGGGAGTTGAGAAAGAGATCGTGGAAAAGCCAGGAGGTGCAATTCAGAAGCATCTTTCTCTTCTGCACTCTCCTCCTTATCTACCCTTCTTGTGTTTCCAGTATGTTAGAACAAAGAGATTTAACCTGTACACCAGGAAGGGCAGTGCTGTTGAAAGCTGATGAGATGACATTTGTTACAACTTCATTCAGTTATGGGGTGGCAGGGGCGTTAAAGGATGAAAGAGAATAATGGAAGGCTAAAAAGAAGAGGAGGGTCAAGAGACTGTGGGTAAATAATGAGAAAACCAACGGAGACAAGAAACACGAGGAAAATACTGTTAGTGTGGAGCTGAACTTTAGACAGAGGAACTCAAAAGCTCACTAACAAAAGTTTGCATAAATCGCAAATATTGGGTTTGATTAGAAGATAATCTTTTCTAAATCGTAAAAAGACTTCTCTTTATTTTATTATCGTATTTTAAAGTCGCATTGTGTTCACTAGCTCAGCTTTTCATTATTCTTAAAAAGAAAAAAGTCAAGTAGTATTTGCATTGGTTCCAAGGTTACCTTCTTTTGTAGATATTATTTTATAAAGGTAACCTTGGCTATCTTTTACTACTGTTATTCACATCAAGTAATAAAGCGACATATTAAAAGGTGACGTTTTGCTATTTCACATTATATTCATTCATTTTTACCTTTTGTTAGATAAACATACATATGCACACAGATCCTGATGCGTGGGCAAATCAACTTCAACCTTGCTGACATTAAGAACTTGGTCTTGCACTATTTTTAAATATTTAGGTTACTATTTATAAATAATCTCTTCTTTAGGTGTAATCCATGATGTCTTCTTTACGTAAAAATTAAATAATTATTTGTATAAACTATAAGTTAGAATTGAACATTTTTAACATAGCCAAGGCTATAAAGTTCAGTTTATGCATTCTTGAGTTATTCATAAGCCAGTTTTCAATACTCTTGTGTTATAGAAGGATTAAATGATAGGTTTGCAGTAGATTAGGTTTCTTTGTATTATTGTATTTATACATCTGGTTGGTCTAGTGTCCATTTTCTCCATACTGTCTTATAAACTGATTAGGACATAACTCCTTCTCTATTGTATTCATAGAGCCCATCATAGCATGGATTTAAAAAGCAAAATTAAATACCTAATATCTGTGGCTTAGAAAATCATTGGTTCTCAATTGCTATATTGTAATTCTGTCTATAGATCTACCTACCTACATTGAGCTTTAAAAAGAAAATGCAATTAAAGACACAGATTGCCGTGAAGGAAGAATTATATTCTACCAACAGTAATGAGTAAAGTTTCCCCATTCCTGACCCCAGATAGGCCATCTTTGAGCCTCATTATAGAAAGACTAGGATGATACTCTTATGTCTTAATACAACACATAATATATAAAAGTATGCTCACAGATCAGTTGGCATTTCTTTGGGCTTCAAGAAGCTGAGCCTTTGTGTCCTAAAATTATAGGCACATAATCCATGAATCTGCTGTGTGGCCAAAAAAAAAAAAAAAAGTTGAGCATGCCCTTTTTGTTTGCTGAAGACTCAATATGCAATATGAAAGCAAACTGTTAATATTTTACTAAGCAATAAAATGTCATTCAAGTGATAATACCCTTCACCACTGAACAGTTTCTGGCTTTCATGTTTAAGAAAAACAGACTAGAGGGACTGGTTAAGTCCAGCTAAAGGTAAGGGGGCTTTGAAAGCGCTTCCTTACAGTTTTGGGGTTCTAAATTGGCATACCCGAATATGCCAGTTTAGAACTGCAAGCTGGGCAGAAATGGGCACTGGTGAAAGTTTGGGTATGTAGGAAAATATGCCTAGAGATTGGCCTGATTTACAAAATCCAGTGTCATTTTTATTTGAAAACAATGAGAGTAAGAGTTTAAAATATTCCTGGTGAAAAAAAAAAAAAAAAAAAATTCCTGGTGTCCCTCGCCCGGGCTTCTCATAGTAGCCAGGGCTTCTTACTCCCTGTGATAGTTTCCTTACTGTTCCTCTGCCCAGTTATTCTATGAGCTCCTTCGGGGCAAGGATCCAGTTTATATAAGTAGCCCAGTCACAGTGGTTGGCTCAATGCCTGGCACTTAGTAGGTGTTCATGAAATGTTTGTTGAGTGAAGGAATGAATATAACGAGCTTCTCTTGAAATATTCTTAGACTCCCGTCTATGAGCTCCATGGACCAAACCCTTCACTGTGCCTAGCACATCACAAATACTCAGAGGTTTGTTGCTTGATTGACTTGAGAGAAGCATCCACAAGCATTCAGATTTGTAGACTGGAAACTAAAAGTGACTAATAACTTACATTTAACATGCTTTTTTTTCTATGACTTCAAATATCCAAGTATAATTGTTGCAAAGGCCTTTTAGATCATCCCTTAGGTACACTTACATTCTTAGAACGGAAGTGTAGAGATCAAAATGTTTCCTGTATAATTAGCTTATACTGCTTTCCTTGGCTGCCTCGAAAGTCTGGAAAATTATAATAAGTATTGAGAGGTGTAAAAAAGAGGTTTGCACATTTAGTCATAAATCACCCATATTATTTGATTTCTTCTCAGTCTTCCTCATTTCTCCTCTCTCCCTCATTTCCTGTCCCATAACCCTCCCTTCCCACCCTATCTCTTGTCTGCTTTTGCCTGCAGGAGCTTCCCTACCTATGAAAATGTGCATTGGACCGTGGCCTGTATAGTCCCTGGAATTGTTCTCAGGGTGAAAAACCTTCATGAGTGTTAGAAACAATTAACATTTCCATTTACAACTAGACCCCAAGCTTTATGAGTAACAAAGATGTAAATTTATTTTAACCTTAAATCTAAAGTATAATTTTTGTGTGTGGGAAACCAGTAGTGGGAGACTAGTGTGATTGGGAGATACATTTCAATTAATTCTTCCACCAATACCTTATCTCTTCTGCATCAGAACCTTTTATAGTGTTAAAATTAACAATTATGCAGCTGATGGCTGGCTAAATCCACCGGGGGACTGGAGAGAGCCTCAGATAACACGACACATATAAATCATTCAGGAGAACAATTCATGAAAGAAAACTTATCTGTGTTTGGGATGACATTGGAAGAGCTAAATAGGAGTCAATTTGAAGAAGGGACATTTAGTCCCATTGTCCAGCTTGCCTTTTTTTCTTTTTTTCTAATTGTGTCATAATATACATTTTTAAAATTAATTATCCATTAGTGGCAAGATAAATGTCTCTTCTTGTGCTAAGGAAATAGCGGCCTTGGTGTATTTCACCTGAATAGCACTCATAAAGAAAGCTGTTACCAGATAAAGTGGCAACTGTTCTTTGAAGAAGCACAATGAAGGGTGACAGGCAAGCCCTTGTTTACCAAACTGAATAGAGGACTAGCGGACTTCAGCCCACCGATCAGTTACATAAGCAGAGGAACCAAGTCTGGAGTGATGTTACACTAGACTACATACATCACCAAGTAGTAAGGACTTCAGAATATAACAGCCCATGAAAACTGGGTGCTAGGGAGTACCAAGCACTATTTGCAGGATTTATCCCCCCACCATGGTTGGCAAGCATCTCTAGAATTGACTTCATGCTTAAACCTTCAGTCACCATTAAAAGATGTCTATGTCAAGACTTTTTGTAAATGTCTTGTTCCTGAGGCGGGGAAAAGATATATGCATGCGTACATTCCGGAACAAACTAGAATTTAATAGGACCAATTGCCAATTACTACAGTCTTGCAAGTGATCTGTTTCATTTATTTATATTTTTATTTAAATTTTATTTTTATATACAATTTATTTCATTGATGCTTTTAAAAAAAATCACATCTATGTGACCTTGATTCTTTTTTTTGCCTACTGGTTCTGAATTTCATTTTTATTTATTTATTTTGTATTGAAGTATAGTTGATTTGCAATATTATATTAGTTTCAGATGTACAACACAGTGATTCAATATTTTTATCAATTATACTCCATTTAAAGTTATTACAAAATAATGGCTATATTTCTCTGTGCTGTACAATATATCCTTGTTGCTTGGTTCTGAATTTTAAACTTCACTCATAGTTAACAGAAACATTTAACTTGCAGTTTCCACATATGGAATTTTTAACCAGTTTAAAAGCTTTAATAAGCACTGGAGTGAAAAATTGTTATATAATTTTCATTTCTTTAAAGTAACTTATTTCTTTCCCCTCACTTCCTTGGTACTAACATGCAGAAGAAATAAAAATCACAAGAGGAGAAGAAAAAGATATGGGTTTTGACATGGTTCAATAACCATGTCACAGTTTGGTGAACTTTCTGCTGTTCATTATTCTTTAGTGAAGTATGAATTATAGTTGCCTTAGTATTTATTTGCATCCAAAAAAACCTGAAAAATTTTATTGTTTTGCTTTTGTAGTCCATTAAATTGTGTCTAAAAGTGCTTATAATGACACAATATTTTTAATCATTTGCTTTGATGAGCATACCCATTTTAAGTACATTCTGATATTTAGTTTAGTTCTTTAGGAAGACATAAATGTTTGTGATCAAACGTTGGCAATCAATAGTGGTGCAAAGATGTCTTTGATTTGTGTAACACGCTCATTAAAATGTAGAAAATAATGGGTAGGATGTAGACATAATGATTGCAGAGCAGATGTCATGCAGACACAAACAGTGTGACACATAGGAGAGGATGGACAAGAATAGAGAGAAGACAAACCCAGAGTGTTTTATAACAGAAACTTCTCTCTAAGCAGCCCTTCTCAATCTCCCCATCAGCCTTTCAGTGAAGAGAAACTGAAGGAGAACATCAGAACCAGTTCTGTAAGTTTTAGATACTAAGATACATTTTTATATACTAAGTACACATATACATATGACACTATTATATATGTAATAAAATATCCTTTGTCCTTACAACATACATTGTAGTTTGAGTCGTTTGCTATGGATGATTCCTTCTGTTGTTTCCATAATTTCAAGGTTAAAATACTCCTCCAGGTTTTGTCACTAAAGAATGGTTAGACTGGGTAGATCCTGCCAGATCGCTTCTCCCCTTTGCCCAGTGAAACCTCTTCCATATAGGTCTTTCTGATCTCATACTCCATTCAAAGATGATTTAAGAAAATAATCTAGGTATAATTCACGTATCATCAAATTCACCACTTTCAAGCCTGCAATTCAGTGGGTTTTGTATATTCACAGAGCTGCGCAGCCATCATCACTATCTAATTGCAGAACACTTTCTTCACGCCAGAAAGAAACCCTTACCTGTTAATGATCACTCTCCACTTCCTTCAACTCCCAGCCCTGGCCACCACAAATCCTCGTTCTGTGTCTGGATTTGCCTATCCTGGACATTTCACATAAATGGAGTCATACAATACGTGGCTTTTTGCACCTGGCTTCCTTCACTACATGCTACTCCCTGTGATATAGTAGGTGAAGATAAAAAGGAAGAAAACCTTTCTGCCCCCAGGGAGGTCATAATATTGTAGGACAATCAGGCTTGATAAACATATACTGTACACAGTATGCGCAGCACATGTTCCTCTTGATTCTGTCTCCATCTTCTCTGGTGTACTATTTACAAATACCAAATCATGGCCCCTATTACATTATTGCCAGGGTGACATGGCCTGCATAACCCAGAACTGGGATCAGGCTACACAAGGCTCTCATCTTTACCTTCAACCGCATGCTCAGTTTTTACACTCAATTTCTCTTTCTTTCTTAGTCAAGGGTCAAGAGAAAATAAAGACCCAGGATGGATTCATAGGTCAGTTTCAAGTTGCCTTTAATACAATGGACAGACTCACCTTGCTTCCCTGTTCCCATTTTTGTTGCCCATCCACTCACCAAATGTAAAGGTGCTGCCGACACTAGGACACATTATAACACATCATCCCAGAGAGTCATCTTCTTGTATGATCTTAAAGACAATATTCTGATTTGTCTAACAAAGTTGTCTCTTAAAAATTCATACAACCACCAAAAATTCTCTCTTGGCTCCTTTAAAATATTCTGTGAACATCTTTTATAACTCAAGTCAATAAGATTACTTTCTTCACTCATAATAGTTATAAAACTTCTCTGTAGAGAACTTGAAAATAAATTATACAGAAGAAAATAAGAATCATCTATAATCCTGTCATCTAAAATAAACTAATGTTGCTATTCTGTGTTTAATTTTACTCCCTTTTCTTGCACATATATTCTTGAAATTCAGTAAAGATTATTGAATGTCTTTAATGTGCAAGGGGGAAATCAGTGGTAGATAACAGCCAATCTCTTAAAGTTTGGCAATTTATAAAAATTAGGATCACATTGATTATAGGGTTCCTTCTTCCCCACAATAAACATTAGGGCAAGTGTATCTCCCTATATCTTAAAATATGCTTCAAAAACCACGACTCTTCATATCTGCATAGGAGTGGGCCGTAATTTCCAGACCGTGATTCATTTATTTTCCATTTTTTCTATTAAAAATAATGCTATGTTAAAAATACGTTGAATGACCTTTTATATAAAAATTTGGAAGCACTTGTAATTAAATTCTTAGAACAGATTGCTAAGAGGATTAGCAAGTCAAAGAATATTTTTTGTTATCTTTCAGCATATCTATATATATTGCTATATTACCTCCAAAATATCATGCCGATTCTACTGACTTTGACAGGAATGCTCTTTTTCCTATTTCCTTGACAACACTGACGTTATAACTGTAAACATTTAAAACTAATTTCATAGGCAAAATGCTACCTTTTTTTTAAAATTTATTTATTTTTGGCTGCGTTGGGTCTTTGTTGCTGTGCGTGGGCTTTCTCTAGTTGTGGCGAGCGGTGGCTACTCTTCGTTGAGGTGCGCGGGCTTCTCATTGCGGTGGCTTCTCTTGTTGCAGAGCACGGGGTCTAGGGGCATGGGCTTCAGTAGTTGTGGCACGCGGGCTCTAGAGCGCAGGCTCAGTAGTTGTGGCTCACGGGCTTAGTTGCTCCGCAGCATGTGGGATCTTCCCGGACCAGGGCTTGATCCCGTATCCCCTGTATTGGCAGGTGGATTCTTAACCACTGCGCCACCAGGGAAGCCCCAAAATGCTATCTTTAATTATTGGTAAAGTTGAATGTGCCCGGTTCACTTCAGACGTCATCTTAGGCGACACTTTTTTCTCTCAAGTCCACCCCGCCCTTTTTCCCCTTTCCTCTCCTTTTTCTTCTGCATGGTGAGACTGGATACCTTGAAAGTTAGCTTTGTCATTAGAAATAAAGTTTTGACAATTTTTCAACAATGTTAAATTTTAAATTTTTTGTCTAGTTATTATATTGAGAGTGAACAATTTTCTGGGCCCCTGACAAATTTTCCACTTTTTAAGAAACTGGCTTTAGCTGTTATCATGGATGAAGTCATATGTGCCGGTACTTAACACACTGCGCGGTCCTTGTCACATAGCAGACATGCCCAAAATGTGAGTTTCCTCCCTACCTTTCCTATGTTAAGATGCATCTATTTCTCCCCATGAGACCATTGTCTCATTGCCAGAGACTCTTTGTTACCGGACTTTGAAACTCCAGCACCCGGCCCAGGGCTTGGTACAGAGTCAACCTTAAATACCTGTTTGGTGCTTGAACAACTAGAAGAATGAATAAACAATCAATGAATGATATAATTAGAAAAAGTAGTGTAAGTCCCATTTTTTCAAACTTAATTACTATTCGTCAACACATTTTACTACTTCTGCAGGCCCACTTTTCTATACTTGTGTTCCGGACTATTAATCTATGTGTCTAATTCCATTCTCTTTCACATTGACTCTAAATATTTCATGCTTCACAGGTTACTTTTAGGTTACTTCCAACTCTGTTATCATTTTCCCAGACACACCTGCAATTCCTTTCCGTGTGTATGTTTGTCTTTGTACAGACCTGAGTTATAGCAGGTGCTTCAGTGAAAGTTGTTGAATTTGAAATCGGATTCTTTCATCTTCCCCAGTTCTTATTAATGATCCTATATCCTCTTTACCTCATTTTATGTATTTTGAGCAACTACATTTGAACAACTGCATTGCCTTCATTCCCTGTACCAAAGCTTACATTGTTTCTCTTCTAGGATGGCAGACTTTTAGACAGAATATTTACAAAATATTAACATTAAGATGGGCTGCATCTTTAATTATTATTAATTATTAAAACATTCTTTTACCGTGTTTTGTGATTTCAAAGAGCTCTCCAAATTTCTTTGTGCCTTCCTCTTCTTAAAATTAGTTTGGGCATCACATCTCTTCTCCCCGCCTAGCAGTGTGCTATTTCCTGTATTTCTCCTCCTTCTGGGACTCAGACTGTTAGACTTGCTTCTCATGGTCTGCGGGCTTTCCCTTTATTGATGGCTTCCTCTACCCTCCCCCCCCCCCACCTTTGCTTCTCTTCCTTTTCCTTCCTTCCGTTTCTCTTTTGGGAGACTTCAGACAAAGCTCTCCCATCTAAGGAAGTGGTTTGTATCTTGTTCTCAGTAACACTTAGGTACCTTCTATCTGTTGTTTCCCTGACTAGTTTCCATACGATCATTTGTGTTTCATTTTCTCCCATGTCCCTTCGTGAAATCAAATATAAAATATATTAACCTTCCCCACCCTCCAGCCCCATTCTCTTCAACCTGTTTCCTTCTCTTACACCCAGGGAATTTCCACGCACTTCTTTGGGCTTCTGTTACCTGTTTTGGTTTTCATTTTCATTCCGGGCCCTTAGAGGTGGCCCAGCAGAACTGCCTGAGCTTAACAGCAAACCTGTGTCCTTTTTTATTACAAACAGCAGACACAGTCCCACAGCGAAGACATTCTGGCAAAGAAATTTGTGTGTGTGTGGTTTTCTGTATCAACTTTAATCTTTTGCTGACTCTAAAAGCCAAACCAAATCAAACAAAACCACAAAACAACTCAAAACTGACAAGTTTTTAAACAGTAATAGTCTCACTTGCCTCAATTCTATTTTGCATCTGTATTTCCCTGCTCCAATCAAAAGGTTACCATTATTTTTACTGAAATTATTAATGCAGCAAAAATATCTTTCTATTGAGGTCATGATGTTTTCCATGCCCATAGTTTTATTCCTGAAGAGAATAAATTGCGTTCTGAATTATTAGGGCTGTCTTTCCAAAGTACTTACCCTTTTTTCTCAATGCTGTATCCAAAATAAATGCTTGTGTTTTTCCCTGACCGTATGAATCACCCATTAAACTCTTTGTTTCCTGGAATTTGAATTGGAAAAGTTCTTGTTTAAAGAAAAAGCTCAATAAGTTTTTGTTGGATGAATGGATAAACCTTAATTTATCTCATGCCAGTTGTAATAATAATTACTATCTTCATCTCTGCCACTAATACATCATCTTTACCACAACAGCTAATATTTACTTGCTATGTGCCAGGGACTAACCCTTTAAAGGCATTATTTAATCATAGTAGCTGCATGTAACTTTGTTTTTCTTTAGAATAACTTAATTTAGATTTCAAGACCCTGTTCTGTTACGATTGTAATGCTTCATCTCAGACACTTCAGGGTTCCCCTCTTTTCTGGGGTCATTTCTAAAAACCAAGGTTGTGAGAGACACTGTTTTTCAACCAGTATAACTCCCCCAACTTCCTTGTTAACAAAATGCTGGTATACTGGGCAGCAAAGTGCCCAGCTAACTACGCCCCTTCTCTGCCTCCTCTGCAGCTAGAGTAACCAATTCTGGTCAATGAGACATAAAAGAAAGCCAGCTGCTGGCTCCTCTCTCTCTCCTTTCTGCTTTGATCTTAGATGTAATGCCTGGAGCAGGGGCAGCAATCTTGTGACCATGCAGGAAAGACCCCAAATTGCATTATTGAATTGTAGAACCAATTTGAGTAATCATCAGTTTTTGGACTTCCTATTATGTAAGAAAAATAAATGCCTATTTTTTAAGTCCCTGAAATTGTCTTTTATGCTTCTTGCAGCTGAATGTATTCCTAAGTAATATAGGAGGGTTGTAGAGTGCTACGGTTGCAAGGGTCCTATCATTCTTCAGCCACTGACACCTCATCTAGTCCTATATTGTCATTTAACACAGGCCGTCACTGAGATCCCTTGTACCTGGCTAATTGTTGTTTTAAACTCTGCAAGTTTCTGTTCTAGTTCTTTGTCATGATGGCGTCGGTGGTAGTAGCAAGGGTGTCATCTGTTTGTGTGCCATTCTGGGATATGAGAATATTTGCAAAGCTGGTTATAGCTCTGTGGTGGACTATTACAATGGCAGCTCCCACTTAACCACTCTACTAGGTATTCATGCCATGTGTACACCTTTCCCACATTGACTCTAGGCTTGGCCTCACGACTTGCATCGACCAATGGGACTTTAGCAAGCATAGCGTACACAGAGGTTCAATAAGCTGCTTGTACATTGGGGCTTGTCTGCTTGGAGTACTCCCAGTCACCATGGTCTAAGAAGCCCAGCCCCATAGAGAGGCCAGTGAAGGAGCACTGAGGCACTTCAGTTGACCCTTAGCTGAGTAACCAGTCAACAGCTTACACAAACCAGCAGATGTGCGGGTGGGCCATCTTGGGTATTCCAGCCCTGCTGAGCCTCCAAATGACTACAGTCCTATTTGAACCATGTGCACCAGAAGAATTGCCTAACTGAGCCCAGGCAACCCATAGAATCATGAGAGTAATTAAATGCTTGGTGATTTAAGCCCAAGGTTTGGGATGATTTGTTACCCAATAATAGATAACTGGAAAAGGTCCCTTCTTCCTAGATACACCATGATTTAGAGAATTGCAGTATTATAATGACTAGCACAGCTATACATTTTTTTTAAAAAGGTAAGTATTTGCTTTTGCATTTTTGCTGCAAGGCCTAGTTATAATTTTTTTGTGTGTGTATGGGACACAAGAAGCCTGATACATTCATGAGCCAATGCAAAACACTACATTTTCTGTTTTATTCTACTTAGCATTTATATAGTGCCCATTATCACAAAGTATAGGTGCTTTACAATATTATTATTTAGCATTTATATAAAACTTTTTGCTTTCAATGTGTGCTACAAATTAATTTTTATATTTGCAAAGTATTTTATAGTCATTTAAATTTTAGAATTATTTCATAACCTTCCTTGTAGAGGATAAAATATATAACCAATATTGGGCCCAATTTATATGTTCCCTGAAAATGTGCATATGTAGACTGTGTAGAGGGCTGGGTCCAAGGCAATGAGTTGAAATGGGGCATCAATATCATTGCAACAAAGGTCATACCAGAAAATCTGAATTGAAAAAGCAAGTCCCAGCCAATTGCACCCTTCAAGCAATAGTTGATACAATTATCCCAGAAACCATAAATTCAAACTGGAGGAAGTGCACTGTGGTAGACCAGAGCAAAAGTTTTGGAATAAGACAATTGGAGAAGGTTTCCACCTCTCAGATTATTAGCTTTTTATCCATAAAATGGATATCGATAAGTGGGATAACATGAGTAAAAACACTTTGTGTAGGCCTGATACACTTGAAAGTGCATAAAAAATTAGAGCTATTCTTAAGATTGTTACTACGATCTTATTGTGTACTAATTAGTTGAGAATTAATTTTTTAGTGTCACAAAGCTGTCTTGGTTTGAAGGATGAAGAAATGCTTCAGCCTTTTCAGGTGATGAAGCTGCCGTATAGTAACTTACCATCTTGTACGCTCCACAAATGATCACAAAGAGTGAATCCATTGCACGGTTTCCTAAACCTATGGTCTACTTCGTCAACAGAGAAAAGTATCTGCCTTACTCTGCTAAAGAACGTTTTTCTTTACCATTATGAAAGGAGATGTGGTCTAGGATTTCTCCATGGAAGGAAGGAGATGGCATCTGGCCATTCTGGTGAACCATGGCTACCCTGCTATTCCCTGGGGAGTAGAGATTTTCTTCCTTTAACAGCAGGGTCACCAAGATAGTAGTTCCCTCTTCCTAACCATGCCAGGAGTGGCCTTGGCATTAAAATTCCCTATTGCCCCAAGAGCACACTTAGCTGGTGCCTTCCAGGTTAGAGGAGGAGAATGGAGCCATCTTCCCTCTGTTTCTGATAAAAAGGAAGTTGATGAATGGCTGTTAAATGGCTGTTTACACCGCCTTAGTGGCAGGGTTATCATCTGGACTCAATCTTACATTCTAGAAAGGCATATTCTTTTTTTTTTTTTTTTTTTTGCGGTACGCGGGCCTCTCACTGTTGTGGCCTCTCCCGTTGCGGAGCACAGGCTCCGGACGCGCAGGCTCAGCGGCCATGGCTCACGGGCCCAGCCGCTCCGCGGCATGTGGGATCTTCCCGGACCGGGGCACAAACCCGTGTCCCCTGCATCGGCAGGCGGACCCTCAACCACTGCGCCACCAGGGAAGCCCGAAAGGCATATTCTTTACAGAGCTGCACAAATAGTTCTCCTGTATATTCTTATAGTTTGAAATTATGCACTTAACAGTATTGCAAAATGCTCCGGCGTGTTCCCAAACCATTTGTCCAGTTGCTTGGTCATAGCATTTAGGGGCTTGGTTTCCTAAGAGAAAGTCATGTTTTCAGCTTATTCTCAGATATAGCAAAGCAGAAATCTGGGCTTTAAAAAAAGCTGTGTGCTTCTGAATGGTTTTGCACTTAAAAAAAAAATCTTCAAAACCGGAAGTCAAGCAAGAAGGAAGAGATATGGGGATATATGTATACATATAGCTGGTTCACTTTGTTATACAGCAGAAACTAACATAACATTGTAAAGCAATTATACTCCAATAAAGATGTTTAAAAAAACAAAGTCAACAACAGCAACAAAAAAGAACTGGAAGTCAAGTAGAATGATAATGTAGAAACGATCATGTTTCCTCTTTTTTTCTTTTCTTTTAGAGATTATTAAC
The DNA here is from genome assembly GCF_964374135.1 of Grampus griseus. NCBI lineage: Eukaryota > Metazoa > Chordata > Mammalia > Artiodactyla > Delphinidae > Grampus > Grampus griseus. The sequence continues at coordinate 15,263,181 of NC_139012.1, read as the reverse complement.
CAAAAGTGGTCAATTTTCTAAAATTCATATATACTTTCAAAGAGAAGCATGGGGCTTCCCTGGTGGCGCAGTGGTTGAAAGTCCGCCTGCCAATGCAGGGGACGCGGGTTCGTGCCCTGGTCCGGGAAGATCCCACATGCCGCGGAGCGGCTGGGCCCGTGAGCCATGGCCGCTGAGCCTGCGCGTCCGGAGCCTGTGCTCCGCAACGGGAGAGGTCACAGCAGTGAGAGGCCCGTGTACCGCAAAAAAAAAAAAAAAAAAAGAGAGAGAGAAACATGAAATATTGGGCCCATGCATTTGTTTCAGGAGGACTGGCCGTCTTTAGAAGGAGTAGTTTTAGGGACCCTTGAAGTTCTGTTTCTGTTTTGAAATTTGTTGGTTCTGCAAAGCTGTGAAAACATTTGTTTGAATATTTTGTTAATTCTTATACAGATAATTGATAAAACCACCAAACCTTTCTGAGGTGTTCTTGAATCACTAGACTTCATCATTCTCAGGCATTTTCAAATCTTCTACTGAAGGATTTGGCCCTTGTGTCATTCTCAACTTCATTCTCCCCTCAAAATAAGAGCTTTAGAGAAAAACATGAAAGGTGAAAGCTAAACTAAAAAAATCAACCTTGAACTGTGCTATGGGCATAAATATGAAGTGTCAGGTGAGGACAATATTCAAGCTTGTTGTGCATTTGATGCTTTCCATAAGATCCTAAAGGCTGATTCCTCACCAAGTAGGGCAGGGAAACCTGCGTTAATTGGGGGGATGTTTCAGTAAGAGCTGAAACACAGTGGAAAGAGGAAGAACTAGAATTTGAGAAGTGCTAATAAGGAAGATTTAAGAGGAAAAAAAATGATAGGAAAAATGTTTGAAGTGAGAAACAAATTGATACTTGAATAGGATGCATGTGAAAGGGAAAAAAGAAGCCTACAAAAGAGGTCTTAAAGAAATGTGGAATAGTTCTGGAGATGAAATGTTATATAAATATTGCTAGTCAGTTATAATCAACCATGGCAAAGACACATGTATTGTAACTGAAAGAACTGACAAAAGCGAAACGACCAACTCAGCATTGGGTAAAGGGAATTGGGAAAAATAGCATTTATTAATTGCCAAAAATTAAATAAATACATGGAAGGGGGCTGGTATTCAGGATGGCTGAGACAAAATACAAGGAGATCGTGGATGGCATGAAAATGTTGAGAAAGTAGAATAAATGCTAAATCAAAAGAACTGGAAAACAATAGTCATCCTCCATTGGAGTTATGCTGGCATTAAATAAGGACTATTTATCATGAACAGTTATAGCCCAATTCAGCGAGACTTAGAAAAAGAAGAACCCATCAGCAAATAAGATCCAAAGAACAATGTCTGTGGCAGTTAGAGGGCACAGATAAAATGCTTAACACCATTCTTAGCAGGTCAGTCTCCTGCTGAAACCCCTCAGTGTTCCCCACTGCCCGCTGCTGAAGGGACCCACCCTCAGGGTGTCTGTACTGAAGCATCCGTCCTGCTCCTCCAGGAGCTGCCATTTCCACCAGTGAGAACCCTCCAAACTGCAGAGCCATGGTCGGCACCCCCTGCTCAGGGCTATTGCCTTCGGCCTCTTTTTCAAGATCTGTCCCTTTACCTTGAGTGAATGTCCTCCCCTCATCCCAGCCTTTATATCTCGTATAGCAAATACATCTCAAATCACATCCTCCGCTATTAATTTGTTCAGCAAATACATAGACTGCCTGCAACGTACATGGAACTTTTCTAGACTCTGGGACACAGCGGTGAAACAACAGGCAGAAATCCTTCTCTTCATGGAGCATATTTTAGTGAGGGGAGAGTGAAGAGACATCCCATCAATAAATAAACAAGTACGATAATATTCTTGAAACATTTCCCTATCTCTCCTGCATTAGTTTCCATGGCTGCTATAACAAATTTCCAAAAACTGGGTAACTCAAAACAACAGAAATTTATTCTCTCACGGTTCTGGAGGACTGAAATCCGAATGGAGGTGCTGGCGGGGCCCCACTACCTCTGGAGACTCTGGTGGAGAATCCTTCTCTGCCTCTTCCAGCTTCTGGGAGCTGCCAGGATATCTGGAGGCCACGGCACTCCAACCTCTGCCCCGGCGGTCACATTGCCTGCTCCCCTTCTTTGTGGTTTCCCTTTGCTTCTCTCTTACAAGGACTCTTGTCATTGGATTTAGGGCCCATTCTATATGAGATCTGGATGATCTCATTTCAAGATCCTTCATTACATCTGCAAAGACTCTTTTCCCAAATAAGGTTACTTCCCAGGTTCCAGGAATTTGCAGTAGATATCTTTTGGGAGGGCATTTTTTGGACTACCACATCTCCAAAGTTTATGTCGAAGGAGTTTCCAATTTTTTTGAAAGCACACAATCCACTTATTATTCTTATTATTTTGAAAAATCAGATTCTGTTTTGTATATGACCGTCTGTGGCCTTGATTTTAATCTTTCTAATCCAGCAGTTCTCCCATCAAAATAGATTGCAATTCCTTTATGTCGTTCCCCACTGCTTCCACTCTGGTCCAAACAGCATCGGTTTTTGGCCCATATTCTTGCTGTAGCTCCTCTCTGCCCTCCCTCCCTCATCTCACTCCTCTACAGATGTGGTTCCATGGCCGGAGTGGAAGCTTTCCTAAGAATAGACCAGAGCCTCCGCAAGTCTCTGACTAACGTCACCTGCTCAGTCAGATATGCTTCCTGGGAAGACCCTTGTTAACATTCAATGCATCATGATCAAAATGACTATATGTATTTGTGGTTTATAGGCTTACTGTCTGTCTGCCCGCGGTGCACTGGAACAAAAGTGCCATTGAGCACTTTATTTTTTTGAGGAAGTTAAGTGGGCGTCATGAGCGCAGAAGTTAAAATGAACTTCCCTGGTAGCTGCTAGACGCTGAGCCAGAGCAGTCTTGTTCAGGCATCATCTCATCTACAGTTGGGTGAGAGACTTGTGCCCTTCAGAAGGATCGCCCTGCAGCGGGGCAGGATCCTTGCTCGGCAGACAAGCCCTCAATAAGGCTTAGAGCTCTCTCCTTCCTTAGGCTGGGAAGGGGATTAATACCTTTCGGAAACATTTCCACAGGTATCAAATAAGGAATTTCTGGCTGACCTTTAATCAACATAAATTTAAATAGTCATTTTATCATCTGAATCTTCAAGCACCCAGGGCGGGTTTTACTCTAATTTGCTGGTTCCTCCAGTGTGACCCCCCCCAGATCAATGCCATAAACATCACCTGGGAGCTCCATAGAAATGCAGATTTACAGGAGATCCCACCCCAGACCTAGTGAAAGAGACGCTTCGGGGATGCAGCTCAGCTGCTGTGGCTTCACAAGCCCTCCAGGTGTTTCTGATGCTTGATAAATTTGAGCACTGCTGCTCTAATTGATTTTAATGGTTTTAACCCCTCTCACTGTGTTAGGCTAGTTTTAATCCCACCTTTATTATTTGAGTATTAAGCAGCCTCTTGCGATGTCATACCCTCTTTTTTTTTTTTTTTTGCGGTACGCAGGCCTCTCATTGTTGTGGCCTCTCCCGTTGCGGAGCACCGGCTCCGGACGCGCAGGCTCCGGACGCGCAGGCTCAGCGGCCATGGCTCACGGGCCCAGCCGCTCCGCGGCATGTGGGATCTTCCCGGACCGGGGCACGAACCCGCGTCCCCTGCATCAGCAGGCGGACTCTCAACCACTGCGCCACCAGGGAAGCCCACACCCTCTTTCTTTTACTCATTGAAACTCCTTGGAAAAATGCTTTTCCAAATAGTTATATATGAATATACATATGCAATATATATTATGTAAATAGTATGTGAATATATGTAATATATTTATTTATATAGGACAGAAGAAAACAATGATACATACCAAGGTGTTGTCTGCGAATAACCCAATTTAGGTGATCTTTATTTTTTTCTTTACATCTAGAAAAATGTAATAATAATTTTCAGTTTTTAAAAGTATTTTTCTCTGCACCGCAGATAAGTTGATCTGAAGAAGCTCTTTCCCTGAGCATTCTTTCTTTAAAGTTATATTAATTTTTAAAAGATTATATGGGGCTTCCCTGGTAGAGAGAGACATCTGCAAACTTAAAAAATGAGGCACGTACAAGATTATTCATTGCAGCATTCCTTTTTTTAACCTCACAATGTGAATTTTTTTTAATTAATTAATTTATTTATTTTTGGCTGCGTTGGGTCTTCTTTGCTGTGCACATGCTTTCTTGCAGTGAGCAGGGGCTACTCTTCGTTGCGGTGCGCACGCTTCGCATTGTGGCAGCTTCTCTTGTTGCAGAGCACAGGTTCTAGGTGCTCGTGTTTCAGTAGTTGTGGCTCGCGGGCTCTGGAGGGCAGGCTCAGTAGTTGTGGTGCACGGGCTTAGATGCTCCACAGCATGTGGGATCTTCCCGGACCAGGGCTCGAAGCTGTGTCCCCTGCATTGGCAGGCGGATTCTTAACTATTGTGCCACCAGGGAAGCCCCACAATGTGAATTTTTATTTCATAGTTTAGCTTATACTTGATGTGACATATGTATTTCTTTTTTTATTGAAGTATAGTTGATTTACAATGTTGTGTTCATTACTGCTGTACAGCAAAGTGATTCAGCTATACATATATAGACTTTTTTTACATATTCTTTTCCATTATGATTTATTATAGGATATTGAATATAGTTCTCTGTGCTATACAGTAATACCTTATTGTTCAGTATTCCTTTTCATAATAGTAAAAATCAGGAAACAATCCAAATATCCATCCACACGGAACTGGTTGAATAAAAGATGAAACATCGTGCAATGGAGTACTATGCAACTATGAAAACAAATGGGTGTTTATGTACTCTTGTGGAAATAGCACCGAGATAAATTAAGTGGAAAAAAAGCAAAGGGCAAAGCAGTAAATGTAATGTTACATTTTGTGTAAGAAAGGGGAGAAAATAACAGCATACATCATGTATGCTTATATCTTCATAAAGAAAGGAGGCTATGAGTAGTTTTCATAGAGTGGGAAGATCAGGACAGAAATAGAGGGAACGTGTACCCGTTAAAGTATTTTAATTTCTAAACCATATGAATGTACTACTTTTCTAAACAAAAGGCAACAAGTAAAATTTCTATATTACTTTTTATAATTCTAAGAGTAACACCTACTCATTATAGAACATTGTAAGAGTAAACAAAAAGACAGAAATGTAAAAACAATCCTTCATAATTCCCTCTCTAGAGACAATCACGATAAACATTCTGGCATATTTCCTTCCCATCTTTCTCCATGCAGTTCTCCATAAATATCTGTGTATATACTTACAAAGTTGAGATCACACTGTGAAACAATTTTGTATTTTGCATTTAACACTTAGATAATTTTATGAGCATCTTAATGGGTCATTTTAAACTCTTCAAAATAATCATGTTTATATTTGTTCTTAAGAAATGTTAACAGAAAAGCCCATTCTTTCTAATGAATTTTAAAAGTCACCCCTAAATTAACAGAAGGACCGTAGCCTTCACTCTTTCAGTCTTTACACATAGGGCACACGTAGGATGAGGATTTCAGGATGTACTTAACTGATGGTTCTGGCAGCCAGGCTAAGATGCTGTTTTGCCACAGTAGCAGGGGACGCCATGGCAACCATTCTGGAGGGTTTGTGAAGAGGAGCTCAGAAGATGCATTCATCTAACACACAGTTCCTGAACTTCATCCGTGCCCATGACGGTTGCCGTTATTGACGGGCAGCCCGACACGGTGCTGGGATAGTTTGTGATTTCATATCTGTCCTTTTCTTGTCAGGTTTTTGCCTTGTCAGCAAAACTGGGGAAGGAGAGCACCGACAGAGGATATCAAGAAGTGGTCCTTTTTCATGTGGGCTGTTTATTAGCACATTCATTGCGTAGCCCTTCCAGCATGGCAGGAGGGTGGGGTGTCCAATTTTACAGATGAAGTAAACATATTTGAAGAAATTTAGCAAGGAGATACCTTAACCTTGTGGTTAAGCATAGAAGATTTGGAGTCAGAAAAATTTGCTTTTGAATCTTGTTTCTTTCTCTAAAAAACTGTCATTTCTTTTACTCCCTGGGGGTTGGGAGTGAGGCAGCTTCCTCCTTTCTAGTCAAGGCTCAGCTCATAGCCCCCCTGAACTCCAAAAGAAAGAGTCTGAACTAGATTTGGTAGGTGTCTCTTTATTTAAAAAAAATTTTAACAGGGGCATGACATGATCGAAATAAGATTTGGCGAAGATTAATTTGGTGGTAATCTGGCAGGTGGAACAGAGAGAAGAGGGACAGCAGAGAGGCTTGGAGGCTGTCACACTGGTTTACATAAGCACCTTTCTGAACATGAACATGAACGCTGGGAGTGGTCCAAAGGAACAGAAAGGAAGGAGTGGAAACAGGAGAGACTGTGAAAGAAAAATGGACGGGGTTTGAAAATTGCTTTGATGCTAGGGACAAGGGAAATATGGGAAGGAAATCAGCAAAAAGACCTGCATTTAAGGAGGCAGGGTATGAGGAATTAGTTTGGAGGTAGGAGAGGACAGGTGATGAGTCTGATTTCAAACAAGTTGAGCTTGAGATACAGTATATAAATGAATAAAGAAAGGAGGTAGCAAGATGGGCAAGAGAGTTGAGTATGTGGGTGAAAGAACTGAGATGTTGGACCAGAACTGGAGAGAAGCCTGGGAGACCCATAGGAGAGATGTTTCCAGGATGTTCTGGCAAAGGTTCTTCTTGGATCCACAGGGCAATAGGAAATACAGATTATTTAATGGAATTGAAACAATAGGCAGTTAATTTAGGTGTGACACCAAGTTTGACCAAAAGCACTATTCTAAAGAGGTGGATAATTCCAGGTACAAGGGAAGGGGGATTTGTGATGTACCAACTGGAAGGTACCCAGGACGCTAGGGTCTAAAGTCTTTGTGCAGGACTCCTGGGAAGCATAACAGCATCCGAGAGTTGATGGAATCAGGAATTTTTTTTTTTTTCCGGTACGCGGGCCTCTCACTGTTGTGGCCTCTCCCGCTGCGGAGCACAGGCTCCAGACGCGCAGGCTCCAGACGCGCAGGCTCAGCGGCCATGGCTCACGGGCCCAGCCGCTCTGCGGCATGTGGGATCTTCCCGGACCGGGGCACGAACCCGTGTCCCCTGCATCGGCAGGCGGACTCTCAACCACTGCACCACCAGGGAAGCCCTGGTCGATATTCTTGTTTGACTGAGCCCAGACGTGACCATGGAGTGGGCTCATCTTAGTCTTAACCTCTCATGGTCACAGGGTGGCCTTGAATGACATTGGTGTCCTGTGAAATCAGGTTCAGCAAGAGAAGGCCGCAGCCACACAGCCAGGCCGGCTTATAGCAACACGGAGGCCTACCTGACAGCACCAGGCTTGCTCCCCGACGGGACTGCTATTCTCTTTCTTAGCCTGAGCTCTCCCAAAATGCTACTCCTTCACTGTTTCTCAGTAATTAGCAACATGTGTATGTTTATTTATTCAACTAAGGTTTATTGAGGATCTCTTACATGCTGGGGTATGATAGCTGTCAAAGCAGACATGGAATCTTGAAAATTAGATCCACAGTGGGTAGAAGAGAGAGGGAAACAGGAATTTACATTCATTTAAAAATTTAATTGAAAAAACCCAGATGTTTAATTACAAGCTGTGATAGCTATTATGAAGGAAGAGTGCAAAGAGTTTTCAGAAGGTGTAACCACAGAGCTAATCTAGTCCAAAGAGTCAGAAAATGATGTTGGAGCAGAAATTCTAAGGCTAAGTGGGAGTTAGCCAGGGGGAGGAGGTAGGGATGGAAGGTGAGAAAGGCATTCCAGGTAGACCAAATATCATCTGCAAAGGCCCTGAGGCAGAGAGACTTTGGAGAAACGAAAAGAAGGCCAGTATGGCTGGCTCTCTGCTCATCTCAAAAGCAATTTCTTGGACCAAACGGTATTTATTATAATAGGCAGCATTCTAAATAATGAGATAAGAAAACCAATGGGCTGTTTAAAAACCAACTGGCTTTAACTGAAGAAAGCTGCCATAGTGGTTTGTAAGCAGTAATGCAGGTTCCAGAAATGATGGCCTTATTATCTGGGAATTCATCAAAACCTTAATATTCCAATTTGAATTTAAAGCTTGGTGTTTTCATATGGAACACTTGGCCCATTCCATCTTCTCTCCCCTCTTTTTTTTTTTTTTTTTTTTTTTTGATGTGGACTATTTTTAAGGTCTTTATCGAATTTGTTACAATATTGCTTCTGTTTTATCTTTTGGTTCTTTGGCCGCGAGGCATGTGGGATCTTAGCTCCCTGACCAGAGATCGAACCAGCAACCGCTGCATTAGAAGGCGAAGTCTTAACCACTGGACCGCCAGGGAAGTCCCTACCCCTTATTTCTTAATTACCTTCTGTATTCTATGTCTCACATTCAATCTCCAGCCCCTTCGAGGGTGAGATTCCAACCTATTCAGCTTCACAAGTCCCCTAGCCCTTGTCAGTTAGTGGGTTTCACTGGTTTAACTAAGTTTTATGGAACAATGGGCCCAGTAGTACTCCTTATGAGGATACAAAAGCTAAAAAGATGGATCTCTGCCCCCCAGGGATAAACTTTAAAAGAGCTGTTGCAAGAATCTGGCCCACTATCCTAAAACATAAAACATGCTTTTGGTCCACTTCATCAATTACTTAACATCGATTTCTACAATTGTTTCTCCTGTGATAGAATCGTCTTTATTCTCTACTTCAGAGTCTAAGAAACTACTTGCAATAATATATTGATATTTTGAAATAAAGTTTGACGATTACAAGATGGTATTCCCGTTGTTAAAATCAAATGACTTACTTGTGGTCCCATTTATCATCGATGCTTTCACCTTGGGGTATTTGAAAAGGAGGTACTTTTCCTTTTATCTTTCCAATGGCAGCCCCTTGGAATGCTTGTGTGAGCACAAGACTAAGAATTAGGAACTCGTCATTCTGCCCCTGACTCACCAGGTTACCCGACTTAACCTCACTGTTTCCTCCTCTGTAAAATGGGGATAAGGATACTTACCTCTCTCACTGGGGTGTCATGAGTATTACTTAGTGTTTGTCAGGTGCTTTGAGGTCTTCAGAGGAAAGGCCCTGTGGAAGCCCAGTATTATAATAAAAGCCTCCCTACCTCCCACTCTCACTGAGCAGCGATTACCAATTCTAGCCAACTCTAAATGGCGGTAATGCTGCATTCAGACATGACAAGGCAGGTTTTACTGGTCCATTAGGACATGCCTATGTGGGGGAATTAGCTCTGTGAAAATGGTTATTATGCCAAGGACTTTTACTTTCGGCAGTTGTTGGTCTTCATAGTTAATAGTTAAATACTAAGCCATTTGGAAAGGCTGGTTTCACATTCCAATTGGGAAGTCAGGCCTTCGTGACCAGGCCATTTACACCTAAAGAAGCTTAGGCATGTGGTGGGGGAGAGTTTACTTCCCATGAAATGAACTCATATTTATATGGAAGGCCAACTTCAGATTCTAAGAAACTAGCTGGGGAAAGAAGACAATGCTTGCCACTTAATTAGGAAAGAAAGAAGTATCTCCCGCATACTATAATTGTCTAGATTCCAATTTCAAGGGGTTTGTAACTTGCAAAAAAAAAAAATTAATTCTCTCATTAGAGTCATATTTAACCTGTGGCAACAAGCTAAATCAATTCTTGGTACTTTCTTTTCCCCCACACTTTTGTGTATCAACATCACACCTAGTATATGAGAATTAACAGACTGCAAAGAGGGGGCATATGTCTTGTAGGTGATGGCTGAATAATGTATGTTCTTTCATTTATTTGTTTTTTTTTGATCTCCCATCAGGCTTAGCATTTTCCTGGTTCAAAAGTGACAGTTTATTTCTTCTTCAGGAAGCAGGAAATTAGCTAGATAAGTATATTTCAAAAGCTACCTGAGTTGTTAACATGATGATCTTACCTAAAAGTTAGATGAGGACTTCCCTGGCGGTCCAGTGGTTAAGACTCTGTGCTTCCATTGCAGGGGACACAGGTTAGATCCCTGGTCGGGGAACTGAGATCCCACATGCTGCGCGGCACGGCCAAAAAAAAAAACTAGATGACCCATTCATATTTTCATAACTGAAAATTTCTTTTTAAAAATACAAAATAAAAGTTCCACAAGAGCCACTGTTCTTCAATCATTGCAGAATTGTGTGCTTTCCATTTGTCTGAAAGGCAAGACAGATAAAGAAGTGACAAATTTTTACCGAGGTTTTTTTTTCATATAGGAAGTGGTAAAATATTTTCCTACCGTGTAGATCACAAAGTAACATTTCACCATGGATGAATTCATATCATGTTTGTAAACACTGTATGACTTCATTTAGATTCATTTCTAACTTGTGCTAATTTGGGTGTGAAGAGAAGTAGAACCACCATTGTTTTGCCCATGAAAACAGAGCTTCTTAAGCAAATTCATTGTGTAAACAAGGGAAACACTTTCTTTACTCAAGAGTGAGGCCTAACCTTGTCTAGGGCCTGAGAACCCAGTTAGTGGCATTGTTGGCATACAAAGCATATGCCAATTACAAATGATTCTTATCTACCTATTAACAGACTTAGCAGTCCTCTTGCACCTAGGGCCCATTATCCTGATCATAATTTTGTTATGTTTGCTTACTAAAATACACACACACACCTTTTAAAAAATCACAGATTTAAGTGATCGAGTCAGTTTTCTTCTGTGTGTATTTTGTTATTTTGTAAATCTTTTCATTAACACTGAAAATCATTTATTCATTCATTCAACAAACACCACACCACTGAGAACGCCATTGTTCTGGCCTGGAGATGAGAGGGGAGAAAGATACCTACAAAAAAATTGTTGTGTCATGTGACATCGGAAGAGACTCTTATTTATTCCGGTGGATTCTGGGGAGGGCAGGTGTAGAAATGGCGATGTCAGACTGCCCCATGCAGAGCAGATAGTATGAAGTTGTGGGGAGTGGGAAGGAAGGAGGAGGGTGCAAAGAAACGGAGGGGTGGCTGGAACGCCTGGTGAGGGTGGGTAGAGGCAGGGGAGAAAGGTAGGGCTTCGATCAAAACTGGGCTCATGGTTCATGCTAACTAGGTTAGATTTTATCCTAAAGATGACCGGACGTCACTGGAGGGTTTCAGTGCTGTGATGTAGTCAGATTTAAGGCTAGAACGGTCTCTCAGATAATTCTGCTCAAGACCTCCCAGATCTGATTCATCAGAACGACTAAAAAACACAAAACAAAAGCAAAACACACTTATTTTACTTCTTTTCAAAAAGTTAAATGTTAAAATACTAAAATCAAAAGCTTATGAAAAGATAAATTATCTCCTTTCTCCTTCACACCCTCACTAACATAAAAAGGTTATCTCCAAATGTATATAGGCTTGGAATCAGTGTGTTGTACATTTGAAACTAATAAAATACAGTATGTCAATTATACTTTAATAAAAAAGGTTATTTCCACTTACCTTTATGTTTCCCTCCAGTATTTAAACAAATACAAGCAAAAATGAATATGAATTCTTATTTCCTTCCTTTTTTTAGGCCAAAGGCAGAAACTGATAGTCACTATTCCTCACCTTGCTTATCTTGGTTTGTTTTTTGCTTGTTTTTAAATCTCATTTGGAAGGGGTAAGCTCAGGAATCTGTATTTTCTTTATTTGTTTATTTATTTACTTATTTATTTTTAATTTCTTTTTCATGGAAAGGCATTTTATTTAAAATACAGCAGTGTGTACATGTCAATCGCAGACTCCCAATCTATCCCTCCCTCCCATCCTTCCCCCCGGTAACCATAAGTTCATTCTCTAAGCATGTGAGTCTGTTTCTGTTTTGTAAATGAGTTCATTTGTATCATTTTTTAAAATTCTGCATATAAGCGATATCATATGATATTTGCCTTTCTCTGTCTGACTTAACTCACTTAGTAGGATAACCTCCAGACCCATCCACGTTGCTGCAAATGGCATTATTTCATTCTTTTTAATGGCTGGGTAATATTCCATTGTGTATATGTAGGAATCTGTATTTTTATAACTCTCCTTGTTGATGCTGATAGTCAGATGGAAACCACTGGCCTTGGGGATGGATGGGAAGGATATAAGTTTGGAAGCAGTGGGGAGGGAAGGAAGGTACACTTCCAGAGATATTTAGGATCCTTAGTATGGGAAATTCATATTGTCATCAGGATTTTAAAGATATTCATTCAATATATTCAATTCCGTGTAGGTCAAGTTTCACCATTACAGCTCCAAAGGGGAGAAAAAGGTAGGTATTGCCAAGGGCAGGAGGAGAATGTGGGCAGGGAATGTTGGCTGGGGGAAAAAGATACAGGCAGGCAGGAGTGCTGGCCCATGCTGAGCCACCCAAGCCCCCATGCCAACAACAGACACTGGCTCAGGAAACACCTGCACTGATAGACCCAAGTCCCCACTTTTCCCTGTCACCTTGATGACCACACCAAGCTGCCATCTGGGACAGGAGCATAGGGAGGGCCAGGAAATCTGAAAAAGTGAACATTTATCCAAAAGAGATTAAGTTACCCTAAACATATGCTTAAGTTAGTGGGTCAGGCTGAATTTAATTGTACTGCCAATAATGAAGAGCAGATGAATTATAACGGGGGGAGAAAGAAGAGATGATTTTCTTTCATATCTAAGTAATATAAGTACATTTGCAACTCCACGAAAACACTCTTCACATTTTTGTATAGTACGTGGGATTTCATGCTTCTCTCAAGACCACAGCATTCAAAGATGGCTACAAGAGTCTTGCCCAAGGCTCAAAAACGTACTATGAAAATATGCAGGTCAGAGAAGCATTGAGTTGATTACAGGGATGTTTAATTAGCCCCATTTCATGAAGGTGGAAATCAGGAAGTCTCTTAAAGAATGACAAGGTCAGTGGTAAGACTAGTTTTAGAGCTGCCACTCATGAGGCTGAGCTTTCTCTACTTAAGACCATTCTCCCTTATTTATTTACGACTTTTGTGGTGTCTCTGGACTACCTTTGTTTTTTACTATGAAAGCTCAGAGAACGTTGTTTCGTTAATTGAGCTCTGCAAATAGCAGTAGCTCTAGATCCCTGAATGCCAGGGGCAACGAGGATTGGGCAACATGTATCTCTGTGGCCTGGCTGGAGAATTTGCTGCATTGTTGATGAGAGAGTGTTGATAATTTTTTTCTTTTTTCCAAAAACTGAACTGTCTGTTTTGATCGGCACATTAGAGAAATCATTGTCCCTTTAAGGTTGGAAGAATCCCTGCTCTCAACAAAGATAGAATTCCTTGGTAGAAAAAATTGACCCCTGAGAAAATTTACCTTTCAGCCTAGCTGGTTTCCTAGATACACACTTTTCCTTCTGAGTATGATAACTACTGTGGCAAAGTTTCCGGATCGGAGTCCAGAAACCAATTACATATATTCACATACCAGTAAAAAAATTAGATCTGCAGTGTCCCTATCCCAAAAGCCTTATTCTGTTAATTGAGGTACAGATATAGTATGAAGAACAGACACAATTTTTTTTTCTTGGTCTCCTAAAATGTTTATGTGGTCCAGAATTAGTCAGTAAATGCAATGTACCATATAAAGAGCTTGATATAAATTATTAATGTAAGCCTTGAGTATGTGGTGATGCCAAAGGCTTTAACCATCAAATTACTATTACTGGACCTATAAAACATGCTCCTACTGTCTCCTAGTACAGATGTTACTTTTTTTAAGGAAAAATGATTTTAAGAAAAAATTTAAAAATAAAACTTACTTAAATAATATTCTTACTATAGGACAAATAATTCAGAGAAAAAATAAGAAACAGTTATGAATTAAAACATTGCAAGTGAAGAACTTGCTATAGAGAAAAAAAGACTAGATATATTATTTATAATTGTTTAATTTTGATGCCATTCATGCTATATAGGTGTTTTTAATTTTTGAGTTATTTATTTATTTATTTTTGCGGTACGCGGGCCCGTCACTGTTGTGGCCTCTCCCGTTGCGGAGCACAGGCTCCGGACGCGCAGGCTCAGCGGCCATGGCTCACGGGCCCAGCCGCTCCGCAGCATGTGGGATCCTCCCGGACCGGGGCATGAACCCGCGTCCCCTGCATCAGCAGGCAGACTCCCAACCACTGCGACACCAGGGAAGCCCTGAGTTCTTTTTTTAAAAATTTGTTTTGTTTCTTAAATTCTCTCACCCTACGATCTTCTTTCACCCTAGCTTCAATCTTTTCTCCCTTCTATAAAAAGAAAAGCTTTCACAGATGCTAAGTCTGCATTTTCAATTAAATGTTAGGGGAAATTTTTACATGGACGGCATTTCAGAGACTTCTTTAGCTCTTCAGTTACACAATAGATTTCTCCTCTTCAGCCTACTTTTGGAAGCATTTGGGTGGAGGGAGAAAGTGAGCTACTTGTCAAAATTATTCCCTGCAAGAATATGATGTTTGAGTATCTCTACACCTTGGGTGAGTTTCTACAAGTTGGACAGAGGCCCAGTAATCGTACAGGGAAATGGATAAAAATGGATAAAGGTCTCTGTGTGAACTGATTCATATTATAACTAATATTTATTGAGTGTCTATTATTTGCCAGACCTGTTATAGGTGCTGAGGACACATCAGTAGTGAACGTGGGGATTCTGATGGGATTTTACTCAGAATTGGTCGTGTTAAAGTCACATTTGATGAATCAAAAAGCAGGTTTTGAACTGGAAGCACCAATTCTCTTTTAATCTTTGGGAAAGAGAAATGTAGCTTCTTTTTTAAAACATAATTTGTAACACTTCCAAATTTTCATCTTTTGTTCTAGCTCTCACATTCAGCTGGGTGATAGTGGGAAAGCCATTTATTTACTTTTGGCCTTGATATCCTCATCTAAAATTAGGGAATTTATTGGAAGAGAAGATCTCAAAGGGGTTCTCAAACAGTCATGTGCATTAGAGTCACTGAAGAGCTCGATAAGACACATATTCTAGGCCCCATCCCCAGAGTTTCTGACTCAGTAGGTCTGGGATGGGGCTGAATTTGTATTTCTAACAAGTTCCGAGGTGATGCCCATCCTGGGACCACTTTGGCAACCACTGGTCTAGGATGTTTTGATCTACCCAACACTCTCTGATTTTTAGTGTGTTTCAAACACGATATGAACATGAACTTTCTCATTTCTCACTTCCTCAGAAGATTTTCCTCGAGAGAATTCCATCTAAGGCTGTGCAGACTAGCACCTAGACAGTTTACCTGTTAATCCCTCATGCCAATGTTGATTTTCCAAATGTGGACACTGATAGATCAACGACCTTACATCCAAGAACACATGAACATCATCTTCATTTCCGGGCCCATACCTTATTCATTTACTGTTAAGTGATAACCCAGCTCCACTTGGCTAAAACTCTCCCCCCACCTCCCCCTTCTCTTCCTGTCGTCCGGCAGATCTTAAGTCTTTTGGGGGCCGGGGGTGGGGGAAAGGAAGGAGAAGAATATCTCCTTGGTACATAAAGTCAGGAAAGAATGTTGGTAAGTGGATGAGCCACGGAAATTCTGGTCAGGCTGACAAGTTTTTATATACAGTAATCTGAAAGTCTACCTGTGGGCTCTGTATATAGCTGTCTTGATGTCTTTGTGGAGGATGGTGACTCTAGAATGAACCCTTATATGTGACACATGTGATAAGAAATTGGAGAAATCACCATGACCAGATCAATGTCCT
The DNA here is from genome assembly GCF_964374135.1 of Grampus griseus. Classification (NCBI taxonomy): domain Eukaryota; kingdom Metazoa; phylum Chordata; class Mammalia; order Artiodactyla; family Delphinidae; genus Grampus; species Grampus griseus. The sequence goes on along the minus strand of NC_139012.1, from coordinate 15,247,439 downwards.
TAGGCTTCTTATTTTCTTCTCTGACTTTCATCCCCATGTAAGTTTTCCCCAAATCCAGTCACAATCTCTTTGATCAACACATGGCATGGAAAATCTTCTGCTCTTTCTATTGGTGGCTCAGAGGAACCTGGAACTCTGAGCAAGTGGTGGTGACTTGTTCTTGGTCCCCTGGATCGAGTCCGTTGGCCTCTCTTAGACTTTGGATGAGGGGAAGCAGTGGGGCCTCCTCACGGCCCCCAATACATCCCCAGCGGCTGTGAGTCCCTGGTCAGCCCAGCTCTAGCTGCACCTGTCACGTTCAGTTTTATGCTTTTCCTTCCTAAATCTTCATTAGGCCACATATTCATTGACAACCACATGCATGATACGGATACCCACATCTCCTCTTGCTATTCTGCTTTTTTTTTTTTTTTTTTGCGGTACGCGGGCCTCTCACTGTCGTGGCCTCTCCCGCTGCGGAGCACAGGCTCCGGACGCGCAGGCTCAGCGGCCATGGCTCACGGGCACAGCCGCTCCGCGGCATGTGGGATCTTTCCGGACCGGGGCACGAACCCGTGTCCTCTGCATTGGCAGGCGGACTCTCAACCACTGCGCCACCAGGGAAGCCCTCTAGTCACCTTTAAAAAAAAAAAATGGCCAACATCCATTTTCTCAGGCGTGCTGTGTGTACGCCTCCTCTTTCCAGAACATGCCTCGCTCCTAGGTGGGGTACCTGAAGGGGCTCTTGTTGCTGCTTCCTCCATTATATTACCTGCTCATCAATTCTTGAAAGAATATAGTGTGTTAAAAGTCACTGAGCACCACTATATGCTAGAAGTATTGTAAGACCTTTGGTTTTACAGTCCCATTTGATCCTCACTGTAGCCATTATGATATAGATGTTACTGCAATTAGAATATGAGGCATGTGAGGCCCAATGAAATTAGATGACTGGACAAAGCCAGGAACAGGTGGAGGTGCGATCCTATCCTAGCTTTGTGAACCCTTTACATTCTGTGGTGCTTCACCTCCCAAGCTGACTGGCTCTTTTCCTGAGAAGACTGGAATGGCCGTGTTGGACACTGTGCATCTGAAAGGCCTCAGGAGAATTACAAAATGGAGTGGAAGAAGCAAACTGTACTGGGTTGAACAGTGCCCCCCCCCCCCAGTTCATGTCCACCCGGTACCTCAGAATGTGACCTTTAATTGGCAATAGGATCTTTGCAGATATAATCGGTTAAGATGAGGGCATACTGGGTTAAATTGGGCCCTAAACCCAATGACTGGTGTCTTTACAAGAGAAAGAAGAAGGAGATTCAGATACAGACAAAAGATGGCCATATGATGACAGAGGCAGGGATTTGAGCGATGTAGCTATAAGACAAGTTTCAACCACCAGAAGTTAGGAGGAGGCAAAGAAAGATTCTTCCCTAGAACCTACAGGGGAGACAGAGTCCTGCCAAAACCTTGATTTCAGACTTCCATCCTCCAGAGCTGTGAGCCAATAGATTTCGGTCATTTTAACTCATCCAATTTGTAGCAATTTATTACAGGAGCTCTTGGAAATCCATGCATAAACCTTCTTACAGAAGTTTATGTGGAGTCTTCCAATCGACTGTTAATTTCATAAAGGTAAAATTGAATGAAAAGATGCTTTACACAGAACTTTCCAGATGGTTAAATTAACGAAAAATTGAAACTCTGTGAAAAGAAAATTCACTGCACATGTACATCCATTAGCTACATGGCTATGATGCTTGTCAAGAAATGTTGATGTAAGTGGAAAAGAAAATAAAGGAATAAAATGACATATTTCTGTAAGTAATGGGATTAAAAGGATAGGCTAGAAACATAGATTTGACGCTCAGGGAAGTGAGAATTTCTAGTGTTCATAACAGTTCATTCAATAAAGGTGGAGAATGAGCTGAAAACGAAATACTCAAGAAATATGTTGAAAAACAAGAAAGTGTAAAATCCTCTCTGAACTTAAAATCTTGATTAGTACATATTTACCAAGACTAGTTTCCTGGTTAATGAGCCTGGAAATTGAAGGTAACCTGGACTTTTTCTCTCTTGGACAATAGGGATTAATTGAAGACAAGTATAATTTGTCAAAGTAACACAGATTGGCTATGGGGGCTTTTTGGCTGTGTTGCTTTTTATTAATTGGTTCATCCTGTTCTTTACTCTTCAACCATGGAAAGGGTGGTTGTCAAAATTTGGCTGAAAAGAACCTAATTTCCAGGCTGAGGGCTGGGTAGTCAGCTATGATTTTCATTCAGTAGAGCAGAAAGAGCAGAGGATGGTGACCTGAAGTTCTGATTTCTAGTCCAAATTCTCATCAGCGCGTCTGCGGCCTTCGGTAAAACTCCCATCTCCACAATTCTAGTTTTCTCTTCTGTTCCATGAAATTACTGAGCAATGATGTATAAAATACCTGCATATGCTAAAATAGCCCTTCCAGGCAAACGAAGAGACCGAGAATGATAAAGTTGCTACAGGAAGCACGGTGATAGGGGTAGGAGTCAGACCAAAGTGTATGGGTGAATATGTACTTCATTCTAAGCAGAATTAAGGATTTAAGGTGAGGTTTCATGAAAGCCTCAGCATATACATCAAATTAATTCTATCAGTTAACTTGATGATATTCCATTCATTGTTGTACATGCAGATCCAAAGGACGTATCATATCCTTTTGATATCCTACATTAGAAGAGACTGACATAAGAGTAAAAATATCATTCTTAAGGAAACAGATTAATGCATTAATATTTTGTACCAAAACATCTGACCTAAACAAAAATCTCTGTTTAAAAATAGTGAGAATGGAACAAGATGAACGCATTTAGTAAAAGGAAATGGGGTAACTTTTATAATCTTCTATGCACAAACACACACATATAGAACTTTCAAAATGCCTTGCTTTGGTAGATGCTCAAAAAAGATTGATTGGGTGAATAAATATTTCCCTTTTGATTACACCAATATTCTCCATTCCGGTGTGTTTTCATTTTGATTTTGTTGGGTTTTGGTTTTTTTATGTGTCTTATATTTGGAAGTAGCATCATATGAAATTGATCACCCACGTACTTTTCTGCTTCTTCCCTGACAGTTTCTAACCCACCCATTCAGTTAAGCATTTGATGAACCACACAAAACTCTTTCATTAAAGATTCCTAAGACTTCATTCTGAAAATAGAAGTGTTCTGTTCATCCCAAATGCAAACTGAAAACAAACAAACACACCCAATTCAATTTTTCGTTTAAGTCAAACCAGCATCACAAATTATTTTTCAGGGCCAAATTTTTACGGTTTTAGAAGTTCAGGGTACGTACAAGTTGAGTTTGGGTCAATAAAGACAAAGTTTCATTTCCTCAGCAGACCTGTTTTTATGGGAAACTCATATAATCAGAATTTCTTCAGCAATCACACCTAACACAATTCCTGAATTCCGTAGAACTCCCAGCCCTTGCTTCTATCAATTTTAGTATCCTGGACATCACAGGCCATTTGATGTAGTTAGAATTTGGCGGGAGAGCTAGAGCTTGTCACTTACCCTTTCGTGCCATTCTATCTTAAACCTGTTGGAATGCTTGTCATTGTCTACAGTGATTCAGTCCATATTCTGGACACTGAATATTCAACTCAAAGGAATGATTATAAAAGGGGCTTTCAGATCCATTGATGAAAGACGTGAGACAAATACAGAGTGTTATGATTATTACTCTTGATTATTGTTATTATGATAATGGCTGGCTGTTATTATAGCTTTATTGGAACCTGTGAGGAACAGTGGTTGTGCTGATGATCTTGAAGTTTCTTAAGAACAGGATTCTTAGCTCCTTTGTCAGTACTAGTTGATCTATAGCTTTATTTAAACTGTTAAGGATTTAAGCCAATTGAATTATTGGAGCTCGGTGAAAATAGCTGTAGCCGAGTTAGAGGGTAAATTATATCAGCTTTTGGAACAAGGTGCAAGATAATACTCCAAAAAGAAGTGAAAAGCTCTCTTTATTTGTGCCTCTCCTGTCACTACGCTGAGACAGAACATTTTCATTCTATGGAAACCAACCACCTTATAAGAAGGATAATTTGGCAAAAATCTACTCTGTTGACAGTTTATAGGTTTTGATTCTAGGTTCTCTAAATGTATGTGTATCCAATTCAAGGAGATTTTTTTGATGGAAATATCCATTTTCTATATTTCTATATTTCTAGGTTATTTATCAGCCAGTCTACAGAGTGACAAATAGTTTATGTACATGTTGTTTCTATCCTCAGTAATTCCCAGCCTAGTTGGAGAGAAGACAGATAAGTCAACAATGAAAATACCTTATCCTAAGTACTGTGAGAGAAATACACACAGCACACTAATGGAACTCAGAGGAGAAGCGCCCAGACTGTGGAGCTGAGCACCTGGTGCAAGAAGATAGTGGGAAGGGAAAAGGGGAGAGAAAGGGGTTCCCAGGACAGGTGGACCAAGAAATGAAAGATGTGCAAGAGTTAGCTAGGGAAAGATAAATTGTATGGAAGATAAATTTTATGATGCATTTAAAGAAATTTGGTGTGTCTGGAGAAAAAGGAGACATTATTTGTCTTAGTTCCCTCTGTACCCCAAGAGCCCAGTCATACCTGCTGCTATGGTAGTACAACTTACTACTTGTGTCTGTTTAGCTACGGGAATTTCTGTCTATGTGGATTTCAACGTGCAGTCCAAGTTTTAGATATAGCTATTTGGGGGCCAGTTCAAAAAAATTTTAATTGCATTCTTTAAAAAATGAATTTTAAAAACTATAAAACTCCTAGACGTGGGGCTTCCCTGGTGGCGCAGTGGTTGAGAGTCCGCCTGCCGATGCAGGGGACACGGGTTCGTGTCCCGGTCCGGGAAGATCCCACATGCCGCAGAGCATGAGAGGCCCGCGTACAGCAAAAACAAACAAACAAACGAAAACTCCTAGAAGAAAACTGAGGTGTAAATCTTTGTGACCTTGGATTAGATATAACACCTAAAGCACGAGCAACCAAAAAATATATATATAAATTGCACTTCATCAAAATTGAAAACTTTTGTGCATCAAAGGATGCTATCAAGAAAGTGAAACAACCCAGAGAATGGAAGAAAATATTTGCAAATCTTATATCTAAGTGTCTAGTATCCAGAATACATAAAGAATTCATAGAGCACAACAATAAAAAGACAACCCAATTAAGAAATAGGCAAAAGATTTGAATAGATATTTCTCCAAAGAAGAATGGCCAATAAACACATGAAAAATGGTTAACATCATTATTCATTAAGGAAATCAAACTACAGTGAGATATTGCTTCACACCCACTAGGATGGCTGTTTTAAAAAAGCAGAATAACCAGTGTTGGAAAGCGAGTGTAGAAAGAGGAGCTCATATACGTTCCTAGTGAGAATGGAAAGCGCTGTAGCTGCTGTGGAAAATGGTATGGTGGTTGCTCAGAAGATTTGAAAATAGAATTACCACTTGATCCAGCAATGCTACTTTGGGGGATATTCCCAAAAGAACTGAAAGCAGGGTCTCGAAGACATATTTGTACAATCCTGTTCATAGCAGTGTTATTTATAATAGTAAAAAGGTAGGAGCATCCCAAGTGCCCACTGACAGATGAATGGTTACACAAAATGTGGTGTATGAACACAATGGAATATTATTCAGCCAGGAAAAGGAAGGAAATTCTGACACAAGCTACAACATGGACGAACCTTGAGGACATTATGCTGAGTGAAATGAGCCAGTCACAGAAGTGCAAATACGTATGAGTCCACTTATACACAATACCAAAAGTAGTCGAATTCATAAAAATTGAAAGTAGAATGGTAGTCACCGGGGCAAGGGAGAAGGAGGGAAGGGGGAATTGCTGTTTAATGAATATAGGGTTTCAGTTCTGCAAGATGAAAAGAGTTCTGGAGATTAGCTACATGGCAGTGTGAATGTACTTAACATTTCTGTACACTTAAGATGATAAATTTTGTTATGAGTATTTTGTCACAATTTTTAAAAAATGTTTTATTTTTGGCTGTGTTGGATCTTCGTTGCAGTGCACGGGCTTCTCACTGCGGTGGCTTCTCTTGTTGCGGAGCACGGGCTCTAAGCATGCAGGCTTCAGTAGTTACAGCAGGTGGGCTCAGTAGTTGCAGCACGCAGGCTCTAAGGCATGCGGGCTTCAGTAGTTGTGGCTCGTGGGCTCTAGAGTGCAGGCTCAGTAGTTATGGCACAGGGGCTTAGTTGCTCCACAGCATGTGGGATCTTCTGGGACCAGGGATCGAACCCACGTCCCCTGCATTGGCAGGTGGATTGTTAACCACTGCACCACCAGGGAAGTCCCTGTCACATTTTAAGAAACTTTTAAAAAGGGCTTAGCTACACATGCATGTGTCCATCCACACAGAAATGTATGTACATACACATGTACACACACACGCACACTTTTCCCCCCTTGATTTCATTCATCGTCAGTGCGAGGTTTAGGATGATTCCTAGTGAAACAAAAACAAATTAATCCCAGTTCAGGCCATATGAAAGGCCAGACTCGCCCTGCTTTAGATGACAAAAGAACCAAGGTTAAAACACCTCAACTTTTACACAGGCTATTTTGTCTTAAACTCTGGACCTAAGGTATCAGCCAGAAGCAGCCTTTCCCCTTACACATAATGGATTGTCCTCAGCCTGTCTTTGGCTGTAATCAAAGTTCAACTCAATAGTAACAAATGGCTCAAGTGTTCTGAGGCTCCACTTGACAGGCTATTATTAGAAATAATTTACTTGACCTTTTATAAGCCACCATCCCCAACGAAATTGTGCCGAATCACATTTTTAAAATGCTCTTGCGTCTTTTGTGAGTACAGGCAAGATTACAGGATACTTTTATTTTAGAATAATTACATAGTGACCTCCAGAGTTATTTGCAAAGGTCATATTCTCTTCACATACCCTTGATTTCCTTTCAGTTTTGTCTTTTGTCCCACCAGACATAAATTTAGCAAAGGAAGAAGAAAGAGAGTATTTTTTCTGTGGATGGAAACTGAAGAAGATAGTTCAAAGTCCCCATAGGCACTCAGAGGGCTGTGGGCTATGATAGACTATTTTCTACCATTTAGCTCCTGCATTATCGCTACTCCTTTTTCTTCATTATTCTCCACTTATCACATGCAGCATCACTGCAGAGCCCAAATAGAGAGTTGTAATTACCCAGCTGCCACCTGATAGCACCCTTCTATCATCTTTATCTCACTAGGACTTGCTGTTTCATCATTGGATAAAACTTGCCCATGGCAATGCCTGTGATAGTGCATCTCAGAGATACATTTAAAGTTTACTCATTTATTGCAGAAAAATGCTGAACCCAGGCAATTATTAAATACACTTGCCACTTTATTTGTTCAGTAAGGTTACTTTCACTACCTTTTATATCAGCCATTTTTCCTTTTTCTTCTTGGATACACCGAGGTCACAACTGGCTACTGAAATAAGATTGTAATGAAATTGTCCAGCATCAAGAATACGGAGACTGCCTATGGGTGCGGGTGTGGACATACGCACCCGTGCAGACACTCTGATACCGTCATGCTGGCCATGGAATTCAAGCATCCCTCTCATCAGGCACACCTAAACAGGGCAGCATCCTGCTTTGAAGGGGCTCTTTGACCCTGAGAAAAGTTGCTGCATACCAAGACCTTAGGAAGCATCACTTTTTGTGAAAGGTTGGCTTGCTGATGATTTTAAAAATCAGAGCACAGAATAGTTGATATCTAAAAAAGTTTAAGAACATTATCATGGGGGCTTCCCTGGTGGCGCAGTGGTTGAGAACCTGCGGGACGCGGGTTCGTGCCCCGGTCTGGGAGGATCCCACATGCTGCGGAGCGGCTGGGCCCGTGAGCCATGGCCTCTGAGCCTGCGCGTCCAGAGCCTGTGCCGCAACAGGAGAGGCCATGGCAGTGAGAGGCCCGCGTACTGCAAAAAAAAATAAAAAAAAAAAAGAACGTTATCACCTCTTTGAGAGATTCCTTGAGCTTTTCCTTTACTTGCCATCAGGGAATATAGCCCATGGGCAGAATTTCCCTTATTATTTCAAGAATAAGTGGGATGTGTGTCTCTGTGTACGTGTGTGTGTGCTTGTGCCAAACGTGCACTCTTATTCTGGTTAGTGCAATTAGAGGGATGTACTTCTATGCACATTTCTATTGTATATGTGATAATTTATTTAACTGATGGCCACTGTCCTCATTAAAGTCTGTTGGGAATTCAAAATGATATTTGTAACAGCATTATTGAAGTATAATTGATATACAAAAAACACTGTACATGCTTAATATGTATAATTTGATGCGTTTGAACATAGGCATACATCCGTGTACTACAATCAGGGTGATAAACATATCTATCTCCTCCAAAAGTTTCCTCGTGTCCTCCTTTTTTGTTGCTTGTGGTAAGAACGAGTAACAGGAGATCTATCCTCCCAACAAATGTTTAAGTGCATAATCTGTGTCATTAACTATGGGTATTATGTGGTACAGCAGGTCTCTAGAACTTATTCATCTTGCATTACTGAGACTTTATACCCATTGCACAAAAAAGGGTTTGGTTTTTCTTTACTCTGGCAGAAAGACCTATTAGGAAGAAAATAAATTCTAGGGCTAGTTTTTTAACACTTTTATATATGCTGAGAATGGTAGTGGTGAAACTAGTTAATATTAAATGACCTTAATCAGTGAAAAAAATGAAATGAGCAAAAATTATTCACATTCATTTCAACAATGGCAATTGCATTTAAGTAGACTTTAAAAAAACTCAAAGAAAGTTCACTTTAATAAATAACAACTTGAGAAAATTCTCCTTTATCTTATCAGACAATTCTGCAAGCAATCCTACGCACTTTGGCAAAAGCGGATTTGTGTGTGTGGCTGGACAACAGTGTGGGGAAAGTGTGTCACACACGATACTAATAAAAGGAGTACATTTCCCAAGTGTCGGATTTAAACTGTGGTGTTACAGATGTGGTTTTTGAAATTATATCCCTCCTGGATATTTAATCTGGCTTGATTCATTTACTTTATGGGATGATCTATTTAAAACAACAAATAATAATTCCTCATAGTAACCATTCCCTTCAGCTCACTGTGAATACAGTCACACACACACACACACACACACGGATAGCAATGTATCTTTACACGATTTACCACTTTGGTTAAAGGTTCTTCTGCCCCAGTGTTCAGTTTCTCTTTGACATGGAGATAAATGAGAATTGTGCCTGCACTTCTGTAAAACTCTTCTTTCACAGAGTAGCTCTGAAGAACACGGGCACGAGAGAAGTAGTGTGGTTGTACCATGAGAAATAAAACTACTACAGATACATGAAGTTTTACTGTTGGGTCTGGAAGCTCATATAGAATAAGAAGAAATTTCATTGCATCTCATTTTTCTGGAATTTTAACCTTTTTTGTTGTTTCTGTTTGAGTAACTTTATGCTATTTTTGGATTGCCTTATATATATTGCAAGGGAAAAAGAATTCTTGGCATTATATGTTCTCAGTTCAGATATAGTTTAATAGATGAGAAGACCGTTTATTTACTTACTATGACTTAAAGTGTATTCCCTGTAAAAAGCGCACATATCCAATTAAAGCCTTCCACAGGGTGTCCAAAACATAACTCAAGTTGGGAATTCTAGTTTTATCTTCTACCAAATGGAATTAGAAACTGACACAAGGTCCATAAGGGTAGTCCTACCCCTAATGTCCGTGGCTCTCCACTGCCTAGAACAGAAGATCTGCTTGGCCCCTTGGCCAATCCTCTATGTGAGCCGCTGGAGGTTTTCATCTCCTGTGGCTTGACGCCTAGGCCAAGGAGAGCGTGGGGAAGCAGTACAGTGGTGGCTAAGCCTGGTCCAAGTTATACAACCTCACTTACTGATGTGGGACCTTGAGGAAGTTGCTTAACCTCTTTAAGCCTCAGTTTTCTCATCTATACAATAGGCAGAATAATACAACCTACCTGACAGGAAAGGTGGTAGAGTACGGATCTTCTTTGACTTACGGTGGTATTACATCCCAATAAACCCATGTATGTCAAAAATACTGTAAGTTGGGCTTCCCTGGTGGTGCAGTGGTTAAGAATCTGCCTGCCAATGTACAAGACGTGCGTTTGAGCCCTGGTCTGGGAAGATCCCACATGCCGTGGAGCCACTATGCCCGTGCACCACAACTACTGAGCCTGCGCTCTAGAGCCTGTGAGCCACAACTACTGAGCCTGCGTACCACAACTACAGAAGCCTGCATGCCTAGAGCCTGTGCTCTGCAACAAGAGAAGCCACCACGATGAGAAGCCTGCGCACTGCAACGAAGAGTAGCCTCCACTCGCCACTGCCAGAGAAAAGCCCGCGTGCAGCAACAAAGACCCAACCAGCCAAGAACACGTTAATTAACTAAAAAACAAACAACAACAACAACAAAAGAAAATACTGTAAGTTGAAGATGGATTTAATACACCTAACCTAGCTAACACCACAGCTTCTTGTAGCCTTCAGCATATCCTGACAGCCCATTTGTCTGTTAAGCAAAGAGTTTTGTTGCATATTGTATATCGATAAGGATAAGGGACACTGGCTTTTATACACTGTGAAGCCAGACCACCACTGGATGTTGGGATTAGGAACCTGGGTTTCACTTTGGGTTTAAGATTCAACCAGAAAAAGTTAGATTAAAATTGAAAGTTTAGGGCTTCCCTGGTGGCGCAGTGGTTGAGTGTCCGCCTGCCGATGCAGGGGACACGGGTTCATGCCCCGGTCCGCGAAGATCCCACCTGCCGCGGAGCGGCTGGGCCCGTGAGCCATGGCTGCTGAGCCTGCGCGTCCGGAGCCTGTGCTCCGCAATGGGAGAGGCCACAACAGTGAGAGGCCCGCATACCGCAAAAAAAGAAAAAAAAAAATTGAAAGTTTATATAGATGTATAACTTGCTCCGAAAAAGCTGTTTTCAGTGAGTACACAGAATCCTATCTAGAAACACAAGCTCTTTTTTTTTTTTTCCTTTACAATCTACTATGGCTATCAGGGGCAGGGCAATATCAGGCATGTCTCAGGATCAACTTTGTTATGGCCACTGCCCAAAGGTAAGGTAGAGAAATTTCCCAGATACACAGGACTTCCTCCAGAGTCAGGATAAAACTCAGGTGAAGTAACACTTGGCATACCAACCTGTAAGATAGTGATGAACTCACTACTCTGTTTAAGCTATGGATCACAAGCAAAATGCCTTTTAGACCTAATATACTTCTAGAGCAACTCTAAAGGCCTGTCTTTTTCCCTTGCTCAATGTCTTTGGAGAATGTTTGGTGGAATCTTCATCGGAGGTCGGCCTGGGTTTCAGAGGATCATGGATCATGGATTTCGATCGTAGATCTTCTGAAACTTTCTGCAAGGTTTTGAATTTATGCTCTTTTTTCTGGGAGAGAGTGCAGAGTTTGGAGCAGATTTTCAAAGGGGTTTGTGTCCTAAGAAAAAGTGAAGAACCACTCTTTTGCAACAAATTCTCCAGGAAAAGGAAGTACAGAAAATCTGGTAGGAGAAAGATAGAACCGCGTATATAAAAGGGAGGAAAGAATGCGACAGAGGTTTTCAGAGAGGACAAGCACATGCAATTCTATTCCTCCGTTTGTGCCACCTTCTCACACACCTTGATTGGCCTTTGCCAAGCCCTTTGGCTGCAGTTCGAGAGGGACCAAACATCGGGTGTTTATGACGCTCAGGAGCATCGTAAAAAGGTTTCACGTAAGCCCTCACCCACTTCAGAAATAAGAGCCACGTCAGTAGTTTGCATTGACTTGGATTTTTCTTTCTGTTTCAAAGATCTATGATTTGTGTTATGTTCACCCTGACACAAAACAGCATGTCCTGTCATGTACATTTTAGCTCAAACTTTATTGAGCCCTTATGTGTCATCTCTCCTGACTACCTTTTACCACGTGGAATAAAAGCATGAGTGTTATTACAGCAGCTCCTAAAAGCAAGTCTATTGATCTATTAAAAGAAGCACTTTTAATCAAGTAATAATGTGTGGTTGAATCAAGATGTCAAGTAGTAAATTTCTATGAATGACTGCCAGGGGAGGGCATGGCAGAAATGTATTTGCCGGACTTGAAAGTTGTTCTTCCAAGAAAACTTCTCTCCCTCACTGGGAAGCCCAGATATTTTATATTGTTATCTTTTAAAAACATTAAGCCTGAGATCAGCCACATTTCAAAATGGTCCTACCGGCCTTCTGCTGGGACGTCCCCTGGCAGATAGACCTCAGGCTTCACATTGAGAGGTGTTTCTCCCTAGTGGAGAATTTTTCCCTGTTCCCTTACTGAAAAGAGAAAAGGCTAATAAACAACTACAATAACCTCATGTTGTTGCCTACTTTTGAATTTCCAAATCCTGTGCAATTAGAACGGCAGGTCTGCTAGGTGTCCAGTAAACCTAGAGGGAAGCCTTAGAATCATCGGGTTCTTGTTGCCTGACCCTTTTAGTTGCCTGGGTGTCCCTTTCTGTAATAACATTAATTTTATAACGTCACGGTCTTTCACAGTCTTACCTCCCTGCCCTGTCTTGTCCTGAAATCACCTCCCCACCTGGTGGTTCTTCCATCTCTCTCCCATCTATCCAGATTTCAGCCATCCTTAAGCCCCGCTCAAAACCTAACTCCCTTATCAGGCTTTGCCTGAAAGCTTGACTCATCTTCTTATTTACATCAGGTATGTCTTTGTTATATATAATTTAACATCAGTGTTGTTTCACAAATGTTCCTTTTATGTTTTGAGCCGGATTGAAAACTCCCTGTGGGACCATGTCTTGAATATTTCATAGCACAGTACTGGGCATATAGTAGATGCTCACTAAATAATAATGATAAGATGAACAGCTGCTTCTCTTTTTTTTCTTCCAGGTTTATTGAGATATAATTGACATACAGCACTGTATAAGTTTAAGGTGTACAGCATAATGATCTGACTTACATACATCATGAAACAATGACCATGCTAAGTTTAGTGAACATCCATCATCTCATACAGATACCAAATAAAAGAAAAATAAATGTTTTGTGTGTGATGAGAGCTCTGAGGATTTCCTCTCTTAACAACTTTCATATATAACCTACAGCAGTGTTCATTATATTAATCATGTTGTACATCACATCCCTAGTACTTATGTATCTTATAACTGGAAGTTTGTACCTTTTGACGGCCTTCAGACAGTTCCCCCATTCCCCACCCCCTGCCTCTGGTTACCACAAATCTGATCTGTTTTTCTATTAACTTGTTTACTTGTTTGTTTGCTTTTGAAGTATAAACTGACCTACAACACTTTGTTAGTCCCCGGTGCACAACGTAGTAGTTCAATATTTCTATACGTTACAAAATGATCATCACGTTGCTCATTTTCTTGATGTGTACTTTGGATAAAATTGGTAAAGAGGTTTCAGCCTGTGATATGGAATTTCCCTTTATATTTGGTTTTCTGCCATGATTTTTTTTTAAGGGGGACAGGGAAGGAGGGGGAAAAAAAAGAAAAACAAACCAAGGCTATATTATGGCTCGAAAATTTAGATAATAAATATGTATTGTGAACTAAAGGGTAAATTTATACTAATTAGCAGGTCTCAGCCACAATATTGTGATTTGTTAAACTGGACTCTCCAAATAAAATGAATTGCTTCAATACACTAATCTTTATTTTTTAAGATACTTTTAAAAATATCTTTATTGGAGTATAATTGCTTTCCAATGTTGTGTTAGTTTCCTCTGTACAACAAAGTGAATCAGCCATATGCATACATATATCCCCATATCCCCTCCCTCTATCCCACCCCTCTAGGTCGTCACAAAGCATCGAGCTGATTTCCCTATGCTATGCAGCAGCTTCCCACTAGCCATCTATTTTAATTACACGAATATTTAAACATCATCTTTTCTGCTTTGATCTCAGGAGAATGAAAGTATGTACTGCATTTCCCTTTGGCTTGGTGGGACAGCTAATTGTTGAGGTTTCTTAGTGGAAAACAGTGGGGACAAGATTGTGTGTGAGTCCTGAACATAGACTGGGGCTGGTGTGTCGGATGGACACAGTGAGACAAATGGGGAAGCTCCTCTGGCTTGCCCTGTATGACATCATCATCATTATTATCATGAACATCATAACAGCGAGGGTGATCACGCATCTGGGTTTGACCAGGACAATCCCAATTTAAACCTATTATGCTGCCATAGTTACCTTTTCACTTGAAACTCTTCCAATTTGATGATAAATGATAGAGTCATTCATATCATAGATAACGTTTATTGAGCACTTATCATATACCAGGAATCTATCTAGTATATTATTTGTTTTGGCTTCATGACAATCTTACGAAATAGGTACTGGTTTTAGCCTTATTTTACAGGTGATGAAATTGAGGCGGAGAGTTTAAGAAACTTGGAATTGTTAAGCTGGGATTTGAAAACAGGTAGTCTGACTCCAAAGCCCAAGGTCTTAATCACTACACTACTTTTTGCACAGAGAATATGGGTCTCTACACCCCATTATCTCCAAATATCAGGTCCATCATAAGATATTTCCATCCAGTGGGAATGCTTAGATTCCCAGATAGTTTTTTATCCTGGGGCCAAAAGCAGAAAAATAGGGATCTAGTTAATTGCAGCCATTTTAATCATTACTTTGTTGTCCATCTAGCTAATAAATGAGCTTCCTTTCTTATTAAGAGCCTGGCTATAGAGTGCTTAATTCAGTTAAGTCACAAGAGCAGGATTAAAAAGGACTGAAAAGGCTGCAGATTACTCAAGTTAGCGCACAGAAGACATTCTGCCACACTACCATCTGTTAAAACCAACTTTGTATTGGTCACAGAGACAAATTGCTTCACACATGCATCTTGCCTTTAATCGCCACCCCATCCATGAGGTGTATTATTATCCAAATGCTACAGCTGAAAATACATACTGGATTGCTTAACTGACTTGTCCATAATTGCCTAGCTAATACTTCTCGATGCTGATATTTTCAACCAGGTGTCTGACTTTAAAGTCCACACTGTTTTTTTACATTCATTTATTTATTAATCCTCCCCAGCATTATTGAGGAATAATTGACAAATGTAACTGTATGTATTTGAAGTACACAACATGATGACTTGATGTACATATGCATTGTGGAATGATTACAAGGATCAAGATAATTAGCACATCCATCACTGTACATAGTTAACTTAAGAATGCTTAAGATCTACTGTCAGTAATTTTCAAGTATACAATACTGAATTATTAACTATAGTTGCCCTGCTGTATATTAGCACCTCAAAACTTACTCTTTTTATAACTGAAAGTTTGTGCCCTTTGACCTGCATCTCCCCATTCCTCCTCCCCCCAACCTCTGGCAACTACCACTCTATTCTCCATTGCTATGCAATCATCTTTTTTAGAAAAATTCCACATATAAGGGATACCATACAGTATTTGTCTTTGTCTGGTTTATTTTACTCAGCATAATGCCCTCCAGGTTCATCCATGTCTTTGAAAATGGCAAGATTTCCTTCTTTTTTATTACTGAATAATATTCCAGTGTGTGTGTGTGTGTGTGTGTGTGTGCGTGTGTGTGTGTGATTTCTTTATCCATTCATCCATGGAAATGAGTTTTTGACTTGCTATCTTTTACCAAATAATCATTGATTAATTGATATGAGTGTAGTAAATATACACAAACATTTTCCCTGATGGTCAACACAAAATTAGGCACCACTGCCTTTATTAATTTATTAACAAATATTAGTTAAGTACTTTGTAAATGCCAAATGTCAAATCCCATGCTTGGTTGTTGGGAAGAGGTGTTGAACAAGATCGTCCTTCCTCAAGTGTATATGTTTTAGAAATGGGAGCAACAAACACACAAAATGATATACCATAATGTGATAAATGCTGTAAATGATGATAAGATGAGAACCTAGTGATAGAGAGAATTATTGCTCCCTGGGAGAGCATGGGAAGAGGTGATATAGAGTGATGGTGAAAAAAGAAGCAAGAAAAAGCCCAAAAAACAAAAAAGTGATGGTGGGAGATGAGCCAAAATATAGGTCAAACTAGATTGTGACATAAGTTATATGCCACATAAAATTTTTGGATTATATTCATGGGAAGACACACAAGGTAATTAAGCAGGGAAATGACCTGGATACATCTGAAACTGGGGGAAATGGTTGGGTGCAGTGATGGAGCTGATCTGAAGGAAAAAGGTATGGAGGTGGACACCAATTAGAAGGTTATTAGAGAGCAGAAGTAAGAAGAACTTCAATCCTGCAGCCTGTGGAATGAAAACCACATTAACGGAAAGATAGACAAAATGAAAAGGCAGAGGACTATGTACCAGATGAAGGAACAAGATAAAACACCAGAAAAACAACAAAATGAAGTGGAGATAGGCAACGTTCCAGAAAAAGAATTCAGAACAATGACCCTGAAGATGATCCAGGACCTCAGAAAACACCAGAAAAACAACAAAATGAAGTGGAGATAGGCAACGTTCCAGAAAAAGAATTCAGAACAATGACACTGAAGATGATCCAGGACCTCAGAAAAAGAATGGAGACAAAGATCGAGATGATGCAAGAAATGTTTAACAAACACCTAGAAGAGTTAAAGAACAAACACCCAGAAGAATTAAAGAACAAATAAACAGAGATGAACAATACAATACTGAAATGAAAAATACACTAGAAGGAATCAATAGTAGAATAACTGAAGCAGAAGAACGGATAAGTGACCTGGAAGACAGAATGCTGGAATTCACTGCCACAGAACAGAATAAATAAAAAAGAATGAAAAGAAATGAAGACAGCCTAAGAGACCTCTGGGACAACATTAAATGCACCAACATTCGCATTATAGGGGTCCCAGAAGGAGAAGAGAGAGAGAAAGGAGCCAAGAAATATTTGAAGAGATTACAGTTGAAAACTTCCCTAACATGGGAAAGGAAATAGCCACCCAAGTCCAGGAGTGCAGAGAGTCCCAGGCAGGATAAACCCAAGGAGAAACTCTCTGAGACACATAGTAATCAAACTGACAAAAATTAAAGACAAAGAAAAATTATTGACAGCAACAAGGGAAAAATGACAAATAAAATACAAGGGAACTCCCATAAGGTTAACAGCTGATTTCTTAGCAGAAACTCTACAAGCCAGAAGGCAGTGGTGTCATATACTTAAAGTGATGAAAGGGAAAAACGTACAACCAAGATTATTCTACCTGGCAAGGATCTCATTCAGATTTGATGGAGAAATCAGAAGGTTTACAGACAAACAAAAGCTGAGAGAATTCAGCACCACCAAACCAGCTCTACAACAAATGCTGAAGGAACTTCTCTAAGTGGGAAACACAAGAGAAGAAAAGACCCTACAAAAACAAACCCAAAACAATTAAGAAAATGGTAATAGGAACATACATATCAATAATTACCTTAAATATGAATGGATTAAATGCTTCACCCAAAAGACACAGGCTCACTGAATGGATACAAAAACAAAACCCATACATATGCTGTCTACAAGAGACCCACTTCAGACGTAGGGACACATACAGAGTGAAAGTGGGGGGATGGAAAAAGATATTCCATGCAAAAGGAAATCAAAAGAAAGCTGGAATAGCAATACTCATATCAGATAAAATAGACTTTAAAATAAAGAATGTTACAAGAGACAAGGAAGGACACTACATAACGATCAAGGGATCAATTCGAGAAGAAGATATAACAATTATAAATATATATGCACCCAACATAGGAGCATCACAATACATAAGGCAAATGCTAACAGCTATAGAAGAGGAAATCAACAGTAACACAATAATAGTGGGGGACTTTAACACCTCACTTAACACCAATGGACAGATCATCCAGACAGAAAATTAATAAGGAAACTCAAGCTTTAAATGACACAATAGACCAGATAGATTTAATTGATATTTATAGGACATTCCATCCAAAAACAACAGAATACACTTTCTTCTCAAGTGCTCATGCAACATTCTCCACAATAGATAATATCTTGGGTCAAAAATCAAGCCTCAGTAAATTTAAGAAAATTGAAATCGTATCAAGTATCTTTTCCAACCACAATACTATGAGACTAGATATCAATCGCAAAAAAATCTGTAAAAAATACAGACACATGGAGGCTAAACAATACACTACTTAATAACCAAGAGATCACTGAAGAAATTAAAGAGGAAATCAAAAAATACCTAGAAACAAATGACAATGAAAACACGACAACCCAAAACCTTTGGGATGCAGCAAAAGCAGTTCTAAGAGGGAAGTTTATAGCAATAGAATCCTACCTTAAGAAAAAAGAAACATCTAAAATAAATAATCTAACCTTACACCTAAAGCAATTAGAGAAAGAAAAACAAAAAAACCCCAAAGTTAGCAGAAGGAAAGAAATCATAAAGATCAGATCAGAAATAAATGAAAAAGAAGTGAAGGAAACGATAGCAAAGATCAATAAAACTAAAAATGGTTCTTTGAAAGGATAAACAAAATTGATAAACCATTAGCCAGACTCATCAAGAAAAAAAGGGAGAACATTCAAATCAATAGAATTAGAAATGAAAAAGGAGAAGTAACAGCTGACACTGCAGAAATACAAAGGATCATGAGAGATTACTACAAGCAACTCTATGCCAATAAAATGGACAACCTGGAAGAAATGGACAAATTCATAGAAATGCACAACCTTCCGAGACTGAACCAGGAAGAAATAGAAAATATGAACAGACCAATCACAAGCACTGAAATTGAAACTGTGATTAAAAATCTTCCAACAAACAAAAGCCCAGGACCAGATGGCTTCACAGGCAAATTCTATCAAACATTTAGAGAAGAGCTAACACCTATCCTTCTCAAACTCTTCCAAATATAGCAGAGGGAGGAACACTCTGAAACTCATTCTACGAGGCCACCATCACCCTGATACCAAAACCAGACAAAGATGTCACAAAGAAAGAAAACTACAGGCCAATATCACTGATGAACATGGATGCAAAAATCCTCAGCAAAATACTAGCAAACAGAATCTAACAGCACATTAAAAGGATCATACACCATGATCAAGTGGGATTTATTCCAGGAATGCAAGGATTCTTCAATATACGCAAATCAATCAATGTGATACACCATATTAACAAATTGAAGGAGAAAAACCATATGATCATCTCAATAGATGCAGAGAAAGCTTTCGACAAAATTCAACACCAATTTATGCTAAAAACCCTCCAGAAAATAGGCATAGAGAGAACTTACCTCAACATAATAAAGGCCATATATGACAAACCCACAGCCAACATCATCCTCAATGGTGAAAAACTGAATCCATTTCCACTAAGATCAGGAACAAGACAAGGGTGCCCACTCTCACCACTATTATTCAACATAGTTTTGGCAGTTTTGGCCACAGCAATCAGAGAAGAAAAAGAAATAAAAGGAGTCCAAATCGGAAAAGAAGAAGTAAAGCTGTCACTGTTTGCAGGTGACATGATACTATACATAGAGAATCCTAAAGATGCTACCAGAAAACTGCTAGAGCTAATCAATGAATTTTGTAAAGTAGCAGGATACAAAATTAATGCACAGAAATCTCTTGCATTCCTATACACTAATGATGAAAAATCTGAAAGTGAAATTAAGAAAACGCTCCCATTTACCACTGCAACAAAAAGAATAAAATATCTAGGAATAAACCTACCTAAGGAGACAAAAGACCTGTATGCAGAAAATTATAAGACACTGATGAAAGAAAGTAAAGATGATACAAACAGATGGAGAGATATACCATGTTCTTGTATTGGAAGAATCAACATTGTGAAAAAGACTATACTACCCAAAGCAATCTACTGATTCAATGCAATCCCTATCAAACTACCACTGGAATTTTTCACAGAACTAGAACAAAAAATTTCACAATTTCTATGGAAACACAAAAGACCCCAAATAGCCAAAGCAATCTTGAGAAAGAAAAACGGAGCTGGAGGAATCAGGCTCCCTGACTTCAGACTATACTACAAAGCTACAGTAATGAAGACAGCATGGTACTGGCACAAAAGCAGAAATGTAGACCAATGGAACAGGATAGAAAGCCCAGAGATAAACCCACACACATATGGTCACCTTATCTTTGATAAAGGAGGCAAGAATATACAGTGGAGAAAAGACAGTCTCTTCAATAAGTGGTGCTGGGAAAACTGGACAGCTACATGCAAAAGAATGAAATGACAATACTCCCTAACACCATACACAAAAATAAACTCAAAATGGATTAAAGACCTAAATATAAGACACTATAAAACTCTTAGAGGAAAGCATAGGCAGAACACTCTGTGACACATCACAGCAAGATCCTTTTTGACCCACCTCCTAGAGAAATGGAAATAAAAACAAAAATAAGCAAATGGGACCTAATGAAACTTCAAAGCTTTTGCACAGCAAAGGAAACCATAAGCAAGATGAAAAGACAACCCTCAGAGTGGGAGAAAATATTTGCAAATGAAGCAACTGACAAAGGATTAATCTCCAATATTTACAAGCAGCTCATGCAGCTCAATATCAAAAAAACAAACAACCCAATCCAAAAATGGGCAGAAGACCTAAACAGACATTTCTCCAAAGAAGATATACAGATTGCCAACAAACACATGAAAGAATGCTCAACATCACTAATCATTAGAGAAATGCAAATCAAAACTACAATGAGGTATCACCTCACACCAGTCAGAACGGCCATCATCAAAAAATCTACAAACAACAAATGTTGGAGAGGGTGTGGAGAAAAGGGAACCCTCTTGCACTGTTGTTGGGAATGTAAACTGATACAGCCACTATGGAGAACAACATGGAGGTTCCTTAAGAAACTAAAAATAGAACTACCATACGACCCAGCAATCCCACTACTGGGTATATTCCCTGAGAAAACCGTAATTCAAAAAGAGTCATGTACCACAGTGTTCATTGCAGTTCTATTTACAATAGCCAGAACATGGAAGCTACCTAAGTGTCCACCGACAGATGAATGGATAAAGAAGATGTGGCACATATATACAATGGAATATTACTCAGCCATAAAAAGAAACGAAATTGAGTTATTTGTAGTGAGGTGGATGGACCTAGAGTCTGTCATACAGAGTGAAGTAAGTCAGAAAGAGAAAAACAAATACCATATGCTAAAACATATATATGTGGAATCTATAAAAAAAATGATCATGAAGAACCTAGGGGCAAGACGGGAATAAAGACGCAGACCTACTAGAGAATGGACTTGAGGATACGGGGAGGGCGAAGGGTAAGTGAGAGAGTGGCATGGACATATATATACCACCAAATGTGAAACAGATAGCTAGTAGTAAGCATCCGCATAGCATAGGGAGATCAGCTCGGTGCTTTGTGACCACCCAGAGGGGTGGGATAGGGAGGGTGGGAGGGAGGGAGACGCAGGAGGGAAGAGATATGGGAACATATGTGTATGTATAACTGATTCACTTTGTTATAAAGCAGAAACTAACACACCACTGTAAAGCAATTATACTCCAATAAAGATGTTAAAAAAAAAAAGAGAGAAGAAAATATGTTTTGCTTTAGTCCAAGTTGGAAATATGAATCAGGTGCTAGTAAGAGGGGAAATTGCTGGAGAAATGGGTTAGAAATCATTTCCAAATAGGAGGTATTCAGAAGTGTAGAAGTGGACGAAAGCTTCCACCCTGCCTATGATTAGCAAACAGAATCCAACAGCACATTCCAACATGGCAGACATGGCAGAACATTCCAACATGGCAGACTAATTGGCCAAAGGTGGCCCTTGTGGGGGTAGTTTGCATCAGCCTGTCATATTATACCTGGTTCCTTTGGAGACTAACTTACAATGGAGACGATTAGGTTTGTTCTGCAGCTGCGCTTCATGGTTGGCAGTCCTTACAAGCTGTGTGTACAGTCTGAGCAGCTCAGGCAGGTGGTCTAGTTTCAGTTCTGAGCCACTGCAAAATAAGACTGTAGACTTCAACAAAGTCAGAGAGAGGCAAGGGCAGATCCAGGAGTTTGTGTCCCATCCAAGACAGAACTAAAGCTCTGAGCTGAACTTCTAAGAATTAGCCAACTTACTAGAAAGTGCATCTAAGGTTGTGAAGGCAATTTAAAAGCTGTCCTTCCTGACAGCATCCCTGAACCATGGGGCTTACCAGCAGGATCTGGAGCATTGGGGAATTTTCCTTTGGGTCTTGACAAAAGTAAAAAGCATGTGGTCACTTCAAGTTCCTTGAAAGCTGTTCTATATGCTTATTGGATCCTGAAACTCCAAGCATGGTCTGTAGGCCATGCTTCCAAAGATGCTCTTTCCAAATACAAAGTGTGGGTGGAGGTTGATTCATGTTAGCTCCCTATCAGAGGTGGCTTGTCAGAGAGGTTGGGAGACTAGTCTCAGTCTAACTCTCTAAATCCTGGCTCCGCTTTGACTGTTTCTGGGCCTTGAGCAAGTAGTTTCACTGCTCTGTGCTCACATTTTCCCATGTGTGAAATAGAGGCAATAACTGTCCTTAACTCACAGGATTAAAACAGATAATCTATGTAAAGTGCTTAGAATAATAACTAACACGTTTAAGCACTGGATAAATATTAGCTATTATTATTTTTTATACCACGTTTGGATTAATACACAGAGGGAAATTGCCAGGCTTGCCTGCCATTTTTTCATAGCCTTCTTTCTGAGGGTTGCAAGATTTCCATGACTCTGGAAACTTGGACACTGCACCCATTTTCAGTACAGGCGTGTCTATAGGACAAGTAGGATTTTGGTTGTGTGATGACTTTGAAATGATAGGTCAGTGTATTCATGTTTCCAAAGTACTTTAGTTTGGCAATTCCTCTATCACTAAAAGAAGATTAACACTTGACATGATAAGAAAGTTAGATCAACAAAAACCTTTGATTCGGGAGATAGGGTAAGATAGAAAGTCACAGACTTCTATGGGCTGGACATATAACAAGGCTGACTTCTAGCAAAATGTTGGCTGATGACTCAGTTTATCTATAAAAGAAGAATCAAGCAGAGGCTAATCATGAAAGAAATGGATTAATAGTATTAAAGATTAGATAGGAGGAAAAGGCATTAAAGGGATAGATTGTCATGGTTAATAAGAATAAGGAACAGAATGACCCCAGACTGAATAATATCATCCGATCACTCGGTTGATGTCACGCTGATGGGAAAGATTGAAAAGCAAAGAAAAAGAAGTCAAAGGACAGACAAATCTCCCTCCGTCTGGCTTTCAATCTTCCCTTGGCAAAATGCGGGGATTGAACTAAATGACCTCTATGGCTTCTTCCAGTGTTGCCATTGAATAATTGTTCAATTCCACCGTGGAGAAAAAAAGAGAAAAGTCCAGGGTTGGAGTTATTATATATGTTACACGTGCACGCACACACACACTTACCTATGCACATAGAATATTCATGCATGAACATCATAGCCGCTTATTATTTTCCCAATTATTAAATTTTAATTTCATATCCTTTGTGTGTCTGTTCCTCCTCAGCAGTTATGATTTTAATCAGTTAGGAGCCATAGACTAAGACCTTCCCCACATTTGTGGTTTTTGTCATTCCCTCTTTGTTTCATTCTAGCAATTGGAAGGGAAATCCTGCAAATGAACTGAGACGCTGTGTTATCTTTAAAGGCATGAGGAAGCGGGAAACATGGGCCACCCTGCAGGCAGGTTGGGGGAACAGCACCTTCTGGGAAGGCTGGATGGTGTTAGTTACCAAGAAGAGAAGAAAGCAAACTCTGTTTGAGGATCTAAGAGTAAAATAAAGAAAATAGGACATGGACCACTGGTCTGATCAGAGTCTGAACAAGGCTCTGGAACCAAGGCCTGTGTGTAATGCAAAAAGTCAACTGTAAGCTTTATAAATATCCTAAGAAAAATTGCCTTTGACAATTTTGAGGAGCAGCCACTAATCAGAGACTGATGTTCTCTGGATGTGTTTTTATTTGTTTTCTTTCAACTCAGACACATGCAGAAGTTTTAGCTTTTACTCATGCATACATTGACCAGTCAACCATTGGATACTGGAAATTGTCCATTTCTCATGCTCTATTATTTTGAATTCGTTTTTGCTTAAAGCTTTCCATTTTCTTAAAAAAAAAACAAACCAAAAAAACACCTAGATGTAAGACAAAGTATTTATAAACTGTAAAGCCCTCAAAAACTCAAAAGTGAGTGTATTAGCTTCCTATTGTACCTGTTAACAAATTGCCACAAATTTAGGGTTAAAACAACACAAACTTATTTTCTTATGTTTCTGTAAGTCTGACTTGAGTCTCACTGGGCTAAAATCAGAGCGTTAGCAGGCCTGCGTTCCTTTCTGGAGACGCCTCTTCCAGCTTCTAGAGGCTGCCCTTGCTTGTTTCCTCCCCCCATCATCAGAGCCAGAAACACTGCATCTCTTTGACTCTTCTTTCATCATCACATCCCTCTTTAACCACAGCCAGGAGAGCTTCTCCAATTTGAAAGACTCTTGATAAGATGAGATTGGGTCCACTTGGTTTATCTCCCCACCTCAAAGTCTTTAACTAGATGTAAAGGAATCTCAAAATAGACCTGGAAGGTAGAACAATTGATCATCCCACATAGAACACCTAGGGAACGGACTTGTGTCATTCCCAAATAGCCTCATTGTATAATCCATATTTTTCTGTTAAAATGTATTAATAAAAAACTTATGGTATAAGCAATCCTTTTATTTTCAAAATGAAAAGAAATGCATCTTTCTGTTTGTAAAAATAACATTTACCTGCATAGAAAATGTACAACCCCAAATTATCCCCTGTTAATATTTTTAATGAATGTTCTTTATATTTCTCTACGCATACAACTCAATTTTATGTACATGGCACTATGCAGGTTTTGCTTTCGTTGTCATCATCAAACAGTACATTTGGGAATACTTTCTATGCCAGTGAATATAGATACACATAATCTTTTAAATGGGTATGTAATATTCTATAATTAACCAATCTTTTTTTGACAGATTTTAAGTTGTTTCAATTTTTCTAGTGATAATACTATGATACAAGCTTGCACATTTGACCTGTTATATTCTTAGGATAAGTTTCTTTAATGGAATTCTTTAATAGTTCAAAGGTTATACACATTTAAATATCTTAAAAATTAAACACATAACATACATAGGAATAGTGTACCAAATCTAACTGTACAGCTTTGATGAATTTTCACGAATAGAGTACACATAAGTCAATAAATAAAACATTATTCCCACCTAGAAGCCATCCTCTGCCCTATCCCAGTTAGCCCCCATCCCTCCCTAAAGTAATCACTACCCTGCCTTCCAATTTCAGACTGTTACGTCTGTTTTTGAACTTTTTAAATGGAATCAGGCACTATGTACTTTTTCATGCCTGGCCTTTCCCCCAACATTTTTGAGATTCATCTGTACTTTTGAGTGGCAGTTGTTTGCTAATTTCCATTATTATTCCATTGTAGGAAATACTAAAGTGTACTTATGTATTCTACCGGAAGTTTAGATGATATCTAGGTTGGAGTTAAGAACATTCTTGTAGATGTCTTTTGGTGCATATTTGCACACGTCTTATGAGTATATACCTAGGAGAGGAATTGCTGAGTCCTAAGTTATGTTTATGAGCAGCTTCGGTAGATACTGCAAAAGAGTTTCCGTTTGTACCAATTTTCTCCCTTACCCAAAGTGTACGGAGTGTTAGTATTTTAAAGTCTGATAAATATTTCCAGGCTGACCTTCAGAAAAGTTATGCTGATTTATACTCCCACCAAAATTATATAAATTCAAGTCCTACCACACTCTCACCAATACAAGGATTCTCAATCTCTTTAATTTTATCAATCTTGTAAGCAACTATCCTATTTTCATTTGCAATAGGAAGATATAACATGCTATACTTTGTTCAAATGGTGAAAACCCTTTCTCTCTCCCTCTCTCTCTCTCTCTCTCTCTCTGCTACATGGGCTTTGCCTTTTATCTATTGGATGTCCAATATTTTTTTTACCTTGTCTCCAGTTCTTTGGGCTTACTAATGGTGCATTTTTTTTGTCTCCACAAAAGCTTTCTGTTTAAATGTAGTTAAATCCTTGATTCTTTCTTTATGGTTTTGTGCTTTTGTGTCATATTTAGGAAGGCTTTCCTTACCCAATATTATAAAAAATAATTGTTAGTTATTTTATGGGGGTTTTAATACTTAAAATTTTAATATGTACAGAATTTATTTTGGTATAAAGAGTAAGATAAGGTCCAGTTTAATTTCTTTTCCAAATAGTTAGGCAGTTGCCACCTTTACATTGTTTCTACTTCCTATTTTGTTCTTTTATTGCATTGGCTTGAACTTCCAGAACAATGTTAAGTAATAGTGGGAATAGCAGACATCCTTGTCTAACGTTTCACCATTAAGCATAATGATGCTATAAGTTTAAAATATATGCTTTTATCATATTAAAACATGTCTTTCTGTTTCTGTTTTGGCAATATTTTCTAAGCATTTGGAATGGAAGACATATTTTGTCAAATGTCTTTTCAGCAACTATGCAGATCACATATTTTCCTTTAACCTTGTAGTTGGGAATTATATCAATCTTTTTAAAAAATATCGAACATTTCTTAAATTTCTTGAACAATACTATTTGATACGGTGTATTATTCTTCTGATATACTGCGGGATTCTGTTTATTGATACATCATTTTGCATGTTTGCACCAATAAGTGGTATTAATCTGTACTTTGTCTTTTCTAAACTAATTTTTATCACTATTGCCTTCACAAAGAGAATTTAGAAGGTGTGTTTCTTCATATTCTGAAAAGCTTAAGTGACAAAGACTCCAGGCAGGTTTGAAGTTATTCAACTCTGAAACAAACTAGACCTAGCATATTTTGGTATGTGGGAAGGGAGAGGTAACGCTTTGACAATATCTTCTGTTTCTTTCATGTTTATTGATATGTTAATTGAGGTTTTGGCCTCGTTTTTGTTCATTTACATTTTCCTAGAAATCAATACATTGAATATAAAATTTTTAAAATTAGCATGGAGTTTTTTTGTGGTTTTTTTTTTGCGGTACGCGGGCCTCTCACTGTTGTGGCCCCTCCCGCCGCGGAGCACAGGCTCCGGACGCGCAGGCCCAGTGGCCATGGCTCATGGGCCCAGCCGCTCCGCGGCATGTGGGATCCTCCTGGACCGGGGCACGAACCCGTGTCCCCTGCATCGGCAGGCGGACCCCCCAACCACTGCACCACCAGGGAAGCCCAGCATGGAGTTTTTAAAAGTATTTTTTCATAATTCTGTCTTAATTCTCTCAGCATATGGAAATGATTCACTCACCCTTATTCTTAATTTTAGTTATTTGTACATTTTCTTTTTATTTTATCAGGCTAGCTAGAGATTTATTGATTTATTTCCCAGCTTTATAGAGATATTATTGACATACAACATACATATGTGAAGGTGTACAATGTGATGATTAGATACATGTACATATTGCAAAATGATTACCACAGTAAGGTTAGTTAACACAGATAGTGATTTATTAACTTTCTCTTTTTCTTACAGGAGTAACTATTTGACTTTTTGCCTAAAAGGTACAGCATGATGAAATCCAGTCAAATTTACGCTGATGATTGGAAAGAGTCTTAGCAAAGGGTGAGGTTAAGGGACTAACCAGTCCAGGCAGATACTGGCTGGGCACAAATGACCCCAGTGGGAAAAAAGACATTCTAGGCTTAGTTATTTTCTCCAACTAAGAATGTCTGGTTTAGGGCTTCCCTGGTGGCGCAGTGGTTGAGAGTCCGCCGGCCGATACAGGGGACCCGGGTTCGTGCCCCAGTCCGGGAAGATCCCACATGCCGCGAAGCGGCTGGGCCCATGAGCCATGGCCGCTGAGCCTGCGCATCTGGAGCCTGTGCTCTGCAACGGGAGAGGCCACAACAGTGAGAGGCCCGCGTACCGCAAAAACAAAACAAAACAAAACAAAAACCCAAAACAGAACAAAACAAACAAAAATGTCTGGTTTAAACTAACACAACACTGTAAATCCACTACACTTCAATTTAAATATATATATTGGAGAGAGGGGAAGAAAAGAATGCCTGGTTTAGAATTGAGTACGGAATTATGGCTGCTCATGGAATGTAAGTATAAAGGCAAGACATACTTTGAAATCTAATTGTTTTTACCTTTTATTTCCTAACTTCTCTTCCTTGCTCACTGGTCATTTCCCCGTCTTCTGGGTCATGCCATTCATCTCTTTCATGTATTTAGTCAATTAGAGCAACAAGAAAAGTTTGCAATCAGCTATTTAGTAGAATGCCTAGGTACTGCTAAAACTATACAACCTGAAAATTCTGTGTAATTGGGGATGAAAGAAAGCATTTTAACAAAGTACACAGTGGACTGACTGGGGGTGAAGAGCAGTGAATCCGAAGCACATTTTGACAAATATCCTTTTTTAACCTTCAAAACAGAACATGAATAATCTAACAATTATATAATTTTTTTGTTATGAATATCAAGGTTAATACTTTTTGCACAAACCTCTTAATATTGCCTGATTCAGATGTAACATTAATATTTCTGAAACAAAACTCTTACTATTTTAGCGGCATGAAAAGAGTTAGTCTTTTTTCTTGATTGATTTTTGGCTGCGTTGGGTCTTTGTTGCTGCGCGTGGGCTTTCTCTAGCTGCGGCGAGCGGGGGCTACTCTTTGTTGCGGTGCGCGGGCTTCTTATTGCTGTAGCCTTTCTTGTTGCGGAGCACGGGCTCTAGGCGCACAGGCTTCAGTAGTTGCAGCATGCAGGCTCAGTAGTTGTGGCTCACGGGCTTAGTTTCTCTGCGGCATGTGGGATCTTCCCGGACCAGGGCTCGAACCCGTGTCCCCTGCACTGGCAGGCAGATTCTTAACCACTGCGCCACCAGGGAAGTCCCAAGAGTTAGTCCTTTGGTCAAGTCGAGCTTATAGGACTTTTTTTTCCTTTGTACTGGAAGGTTGATTTTTGCATGCAAGCCCTGTTCTGACGTTTTGCCGAAAGTTCACATATTTCAGAAAATCCCTTATCTATCACATGACTGCTATTTAAATGCAAAGAAATTCATTTTCCTAGACAGATCCATGGTTTTATGTTTATCCACTAACTTTGGAGTTCATGTGGTCCACCACAATTCAGAAACATGTATCCACCCCCCAACCCATCCCTTGTTCCCAAGATGACTGCCTCTGGTAAAAAGACTTGAAAATCTGTTACTCTTGGAAGTTACAAACTAAACGTGCTCAAGAATCTACTACACCATCCTCCGTCAGGACAAGGTAACCATTTAGCAGCAGACGTTCTTGAATACACAAAGATCATTTGAAGTTTTCTTGATCTAAGTATTACCTTCGATTTTTGAGATGAATTTTAATTAGAGCACTGTAGTTTTATTTGTACATTTTCAGTGGTTCACAGAGAAGTACACAAGAAACCATCACTTTGTGCAATTGACCGATACTTCTTCTTATCCCACTTATCATCCGTCAATCATCTAGCTAGCATGTGATGAAACAGAGCATGGTGTCAGACGCAAGCAGGGAAAAGTATTTGTCAAATATTCGTTTCCATTATTCTACTTCAGCTTAATCTTAGCTTTCCAATAGGTGTTGTAATATTGATAATCATTGATCTAAGGTTCAGAATGTCAACAATAATTATAGCTACGCTTAGTAAGCATCTGCTAATTCCAGGCTCTTCTCAAAGCTGTTTATATATACAATTTGGGCAAATACCACATCATACACTCTCACAGCTCCTGCATCCTTAACTGTAGGTCCTTCTAAGTCCCCAGATGTTAGCAGCAGGCCTGCAATCAAGACCCTTGTAGTCTCCATCCTCTACCGGCCTCTATGGGACCCTCTCAGGGCCCACAACACCTGCAGGTGCTGTCCCACAGCTTCCTGGGGTCATGGGAGAGCCTCTCCACTTGGACAGGCCTGGCTTTCACTTGTTTCTAATGGCTTCCACACTATCTCAGGCTTTACCTGGAAAGCAAGGCTCCTGTCCTCACAGCTCTTGGAACCACCAAATCTGTCTGAGGTTTTCAATCTGCTCCCTCAAGTCTCGAGCAGAACAACATCTCAGGGGGCCTCCCCAGCACTGACTACTCTTCTTCCCCATCTCCAGCTCCTTCAACTCTACACCTTTGGGGATGGAAAAACTGGCTCTCACGCCATCAGGCAAGAGTCTTTCTAACTCCCGTGTTTATGGGACAAAATTTATCTCCCTACGTTCTTCAGATCCTTGACCTTTCTGACAGTCAAAAAAACCACATTTCTCTCTCCAAAGCAAACCCAAACAAAAAAAATTTTTTTTATAGTTTATTTATTTATTTTTGCTGTGTTGGGTCTTCGTTTTTGTGCGAGGGCTTTCTTTAGTTGTGGCAAGCGGGGGCCACTCTTCATCGCGGTGTGCGGGCCTCTCACTATCGCGGCCTCTCTTGTTGCGGAGCACAGACTCCAGATGCGCAGGCTCAGTAGTTGTGGCTCACGGGCCTAGTTGCTCCGCGGCATGTGGGATCCTCCCAGACCAGGGCTCGAACCCATGTCCCCTGCATTGGCAGGAGGATTCTTAACCACTGTGCCACCAGGGAAGCCCTTATTCACCCTTTTGAAAGTTCTTTGTATATTCTAGATATTAATTCTCTTAGAAAATAAGTATGCTGCCGATAGCTGCCCTCTCCCCACCTCCCCAGTTAGTGGCTTGTAATTTCACTTTTAAAATAATTATTATTAAATGAACAGAACTTCTTAATTTTAATGTAGTTCAATTTATAAATATTTTCCTGTTCGTTATGACTAATGCTTTTCCATATTTCAAAACAAATCTTTCTGTTCCCTAAGGTCGTAAAGATACACTATATTTTATTCAACAAAACATTTGTTTTTTATATTCAGGTTATTATTCATTTAAAATCAATTTTTGTGCATGGCATAAAAGAGAAATCCAATTTCCTAGTAGCTAATTAATTGACCAACACCATTTATTGACTAGTTCCTTCATTTTCTACTGATCTGGGATACCATGTCTAGTTTTCATATAGGTGTGAGACTGTATCTGGGCTCTTTATTCAGTTACACTAGTCAACTTTTTTTCTTTCTCTGTCCTATTCCATACTATCTTTTAAAAAACTTTTTCTTATTGAAGTGTAGTTGATTTACAATGTTGTGTTAGTTTCTGGTGTACAGTAAAGTGATTCAGTTATATATGTATTCTTTTTCATATTCTTTTCCATTATAGGTTATTATAAGGTATTGAATATAGTTCCCTGTGCTATACGGTAGGACCTTGTTGGTTATCTAGTTTATATATGGTAGTGTGTATCTGCTAATCTCAAACTCCTAATTTATCCCTCCCCACTATCTTAATTACTATAACTTTATTACAAGCCTTGATATCTGCTAGGGATATCTCCTCTACATTCATCTCTGGGAGTATCTTAATTATTCTTAGCCCTTTGTAATTCTGTAAAGATTTTTGAATGAGCTTGTCAAATTCCTCACAAAATGCTGTTGGAGTTTTGATTGTGATCACTTTGAATTCATAGATCACTTTAAAGGGAATTGATATCTTTACAGTCTTGAACTCTCCCTGTTCATGAATATTATATATTTTCCTAGGGTTTTGTACATCTTTTAATGTCTTTGCTTCATTTCTTCTTATTATAAGTGGTGTGACATTTTTGAAAATTAGGCTTTCTAATTAGAGTTACCAAGTTATAAAATGGCATTTAAAATGTTTGATCTTATATCCAGTCACCTTTGTAAATACCCTTATTGGTTCTCACAGTTTGTAGATTCCTCTGAGTTTTCTCTGTATAGAATCATATCATTAACAAATGAGAGTTTTATTTCTTCAATTTCAATCTTTTTAACTTTTATTACTTTATCTTATCTTACAGCTCTGGTTAGGACCTCCAGTCAATGTTGAATGTTGAGTTGAAACGGTGATAATTACCTTCCTTGTTTTGTTTCTAATCTGAAATATTTTACCATTCTGAAAACTGTTCACAGTAGGTTTTTGGTAGAGACCCTTTATAAGAATCTCTTTGTAAGATAAAGAATGTTTTCTCACATTCATAGTTTACTGAGATTTCTTTTTTCTTCCTTAAGCTTGAATAGGCATTGGCTGTTATTCAAAACTGTAATGGGAATAATTTCAATAATGAAATTTCTATGTTAAATCAAATGTACATTTTGGAGATAAACTCAGTTTGTTCATGATGTATTTGCATTGTGTAGGATTTTTACATCTGTGTTTATGAGTGAGGTAAGCAAGTGATTTTCCTTTTTCATCCTGATATTATCTAATTTCTTATTAAAAGTCTACCAGCCTAATCAGGTAAGTTGGACAATAGTTCCTCTTTCCTTTTCCTGGGAAGAATTGTTACAAAATTGAAATGACCTGTTACTTGAACATCTGGTGAAACTCACCTCAAAAAAGTATCCGGACTTGATGTTTCCTGTGTGGAAAAAAAAAAACCCTTAAGTTACAAATTCATATTCTTTAATAATTATGGGACAATTTGCACTTGCTATTCTCCTTGTGTCAGCTTTTTTAAGTTACGTTTTCCAAAATGTATATTATTACATTGAAAATCAAATATACTGACAAAATCATTCTTAGTATTCTCTATTTGATCTCTTCTTATATCTGTAGTTATGTCCCCTTTCAGTCCTAACATTTACAATTTGTACCTTCTCTCTCTTTTTCTTGAATAATTTTACCAGAGGTCTGTCGATTTTATTAGTCTTTCCAAAGTGCCAACTTTTGGCTTTGTTGGTCTTTGTTGTCATTAATTTTTGCTCTTACCTTTACTATATAATTTCTTCCACTTTTGCAGGGAGAGGATTAATTTGCTCTTATTTTGTTCTAACTTAAATTGTGTGCTTACACCTTTAATTCTCAGCCTTTTATTCTTTCTAGTACAAGCATTTAAAACTGTAACTAATAGAAAATGTATTTTTTCCTCTAATACTACTTTTTCTGCAGATCAAGGTGTGTGTGTGTCTGTGTGTGTGTGCATGTGCCTTCTATTTCTACTGTTTTATTTTCCCTTAAGAAAAATCTTGTTTATGGAAAATTTTAAACTTATAAAAATGTAGATTAATGTAATAAAACTCTATGTATCCATCATCTGGCCTCTAAAAATTATCAACTCATGACTAATTGTGTTTTATCTATACCTTTCCTCACTACTCCCCCACTAAATATTTTTGAACAAATCCTAGACATCTTATTATTTCACGAATATTTGGGTATATTTATCTAAAATATCAGGATTAAAAAATATATATATAGGGGCTTCCCTGGTGGCACAGTGGTTGAGAGTCCGCCTGCCAATTCAGGGGACGTGGGTTCGTGCCGCCGTCCGAGAAGATCCCACATGCCGCAGAGCGGCTGGGCCCGTGAGCCACGGTCGCTGAGCTTGCGCGTCCGCAGCCTGTGCTCTGCAACGGGAGAAGCTGCAACAGTGAGAGGCCCACGTACCACAAAAAAAAAAAAAAACATATATATATATAAAACTTCAAAACCATTATTACACCTAAAACATTACAATCATTTCTTACTATCATTAATTATTCAGTCAGTATTCAAAGTTTCCTATTGCTTTGTAACTTATTTTTGTAGTTTGTTTATTCGAACCAGGATCCAATTAAGATCATACATTGTAGTTGATGATACGTCTTTAAAAGTCTCTCCGTCCATGTGTTGTTTTCTCATTGCAGTTAATTTGGAGAAACTGAATGTCTTGCTTGGTAGAATTTTCTACAGTCTGGATTTTGCTGACTGATCACTGTAGTGTTGTGTATGGTCTTCTGTTGTTTATATATTAAATTGGTAGTTAGAGCTAGAGGCTTGATCACACTCTGTGTTGATTTTATGACAAGACTGCTTCATAGGTAGCGTGTGTACTTCCTTTGGGGGGCACATAATGCCTGGTCTCTCTCTTTTTGTAATGCTACTAACCAATGATGACTATTCCTTAGATTCATTAATTTATTAGAAGGGGCAGCAAATTGGAATATTCTAATTCTATCCTTTTGTCTTCTTCTATAAAGAGAAACTTTTCCTCATCAGTTATTTGTTTTTCCTGACGCACAAGTATACATATAGAAAGGCAGGATAAATACTTGATCCCTTCCCTTTATTTTACTGAATTTCAAAGCAAGGACATTAACTTTGAATACGTGCTTTAGAAGCAAATCACAGGACTTCCCTGGTGGTCCAGTGGTTAAGACTTTTCCTTCCAATTCAGGGGGTGCAGGTTTGATCCCTGGTCAGGAAGCTAAGATCCCACATGCCTTGGGGCCAAAAAACCAAAACAGAAAACAGAAGCAACATTGTAACAAATTCAATAAAGACTTTAAAAGCGGTCCAAATCAAAAAAAAAAATCTTTAAGGAATAAAATAAAAGTAAATCACATTTTTATTTCAAAACTACCCCCCATTGATGAAAACGGTTCAGATGGATCTCTGCTCTTGATTTTGCCATCAGAGCACATTTCTAAGACATGAATTTCTAAGATATCAATTTTCTCACTTCATATTTGCATTGGTTTTCATCCCCTCCCGATGAAAAAGGATGTCACACTGGTCACCCAACATATTTACTGATGTAATTCTGTATAAGTGTTGATATTTTCCAAAAATCAAATTCATTATCCAAAAATTGTGTTTTATATTATCAATTATACCGTTCAAAATGATATGCAGAATTCCAATTTCTTCTCCATCCCCAAACTCCCCCTTCCTTCCTTCCTTCCATCCTTCTTTCCTTCCTTCCTTTCTTTCTTTCTCTCTTTGTTTCTATATCTATTTATCTATCTATCCATCCACCTATCTATCAGCTACCTGTTATATGCTCATATGGTGAGATTAGCACATACTACTTCATCTGCTATGGCTCAAACGAGGTGGCCCCTTGTTTTCTGGTGTCAACACATCTGTCAAGGTCACATGATAAACCATTTGAAAACAGGTGCTCCCAGATGTGCTATGATGACTCACTCTTTGCAGCAATACTTCTCGGGAGGACTTTTCCCACCAGGTATGTTCATCTGTAGTTAATCTCTGACACTTAAGACCTTGGTCAAAGCTAGCTTTAATCTAGCTTAAAGCTAAAACTCCTTAACACATTCTTTTAGCTGTTGCTGCCAAATCATGCACCTTTATTGTGGGTGCTGACCGAGGTGCCTCTGCTGTTAGAATCAGCCTCCCTGACAAACCAACCAGGGTCCTGGCAAATACATCCGCACCTCTTTGGTTACCTTCCTAAGAAGGAATTTTGAAAGAGATATGCTTCGTCAACATACAAAAAAAATGGTCTGGGCTTCCCTGGTGGCACAGTGGTTGAGAGTCCACCTGCTGATGCAGGGGACACGGGTTTGTGCCCCGGTCCGGGAAGATCCCACATGCCGCAGAGCGGCTGGGCCCGTGAGCCATGGCCGCTGAGCCTGCGCGTCCGGAGCCTGTGCTCCGCAAAGGGAGGGGCCACAGCAGTGAGAGGCCCGTATACGGCGGGGGTGGGGGTGGGGGGAGGCCTAAGCGTCTACTTGCCTTACCGTTACATAACTAAGAAAGGTTATTACAGTAATTCTTCCCAGAGGGTGACTAAATGAATCCACCCCTAGATTTAGAAGCCGCTGACAACTTTTAAATTGAACGTTTCTCAACAGACAGTGGTTTAGTTTTCTTTGTAAGTGTATGTCCTAGCTTCCTAACCAAGATGTTAAGTTCTATAAAGTTGTAAGTTCTTTACATACAGTAAATGCTATATTACTATATAGTAATTTAGGATATATAGTAATCCTAAATTACTTATGGTTTAGAAGAGAGGTGAATGGCTTGATCTACCCTGTTTACATCTCCTTTGTCATGGGAGGTAGCACGTAGCCCAGCTCAGATAAGATGGAACCAAGGATCAACAGCACTTCTCTTCAGCTTGGTCTCTAGACCACCAGCAGCATCACCTTCTGCGAAATTATGAGCAATGCAAATTCACGGGCCCCACCCAGACCTATTGAATCAGAATCTGGAAGCGTGGGAGAGGGGCAGGCAGATCTGTTTTTACAAGCCCTCTGGGTGATTCTTATAAGAACCACTGGTCCGCAGCAGTCCAGCATGGGCAAGGCTATGTTATTTTTGTTTTTTGTTTTTTTTTGCGGTACGCGGGCATCTCCCTGCTGTGGCCTCTCCTGTTGCGGAGCACAGGCTCCGGACGCGCAGGCTCAGCGACCATGGCTCACGGGCCCAGCCACTCCGCGGCATGTGGGATTCTCCCAGACCAGGGCACGAACCCGCGTCCCCTGCATCGGCAGGCGGACTCTCAACCACTGCGCCACCAGGGAAGCCCAAGGCTATGTTAACATAGGAAATGGGAACCACCTCCACTCAGTAGTCCACCGACCATGCTAGTTTTAAGCTAGATCAACATGAGAGAATCTGGTGATGATTATTCTGCCCCAGAGCAACAAGAGAGGGGCAATTATTTCTTTAAAAATAGACAGGTGGAGTTACCTATGAGTGATGGCCCTCCATAATTGATTAGAAATATAGTTGTAGGACCTCAGGCTTAAGATGATGTTTAAAAACAAAACCATAGTTGTCCACTGTTCTGTAGGGTTTGATGAGAAACCTAGTTTTTCTTCATCAATGAAAGCAAGAAAGGATAAGCCAAAACAAAACCCAAAAGACAGAAAAAACCCCAACAACCTCACAATAGATACTCAAAGCCTGTCTAGACAGGGCACCTCTACAGGGTTTTGATATGCAAAATAGGACCTAGAGGTGGCTCCAGAAAACAACAGGCTTATTTGAAACCCAGACTTTCTCTGATGCTCTACACCACGAGTAGACAAACATGTTCTGTCCAGGCCTAGATAGTAAATACTTTAGGCTTTGCAGCCATAAGCAACTGCTCAACTTGTGCTGTGAAAATAGCCACAGGTAATATAGAAACAAATGGGCATGGCTGTGTTCCAATAAAACTTTATTTAGTGAAACTAAAACTTATGTAATTTTTCACACGGCAAAAAATGTTATTCTTCTTCCAGTTTGTTTCAACCATTAAAAAATGTAGAAATCATTGTCAGCGTATAAATTGCACAAAAATAGAGGGTGGCCAGATTTAGCCCTTGTTCCATAATTTCCTGACCCCTACTCTAGACTAGGGGTGGCTGAAGGCCAGAGGAAATATTTTGCACGTGCCCAAGTATGTAGAGAAGAATATATTAGAAGCCAGATAAAAATAATTAATACAAAGTCTGGGAGGGAGACGGCCTCCACCAACTATCTTTAAACAGAGAAACGTAAGGGTTGATGACCACTAATGACCACCACTTCCTCTTGTGGCTACAGTCAGCCGCAGAAAAGTTTGGGTGCCTCCCCCTGCTTGCAAAGCATTAAGACCAATAATGTAAATAGAAATTCCTTCTTCTGAGGATAATGAAGAAGATGATGACAAAAACAGCAACAAACTAGAGGGAAAGAATTGAAGAATCTGTTAGTAACACTCTGAAGCATGAACATAGACTCCTATTCCCCCACTTCCTATCTCCCACTCCTATGTGTTTTTGTTCTCTCCTTCCATTGCTTTAAAAACTGTATAAATATACACACAAAATGCAAGCCCCCGCTGCAAACTGATTATACGTTTTTCCAACTTACCTTTTCTTCCCTCAGCAATGTATCCTGCAGGTCACTCCACAGCAGTATATAGAAATGATCTTTATTCCATTTTACAGTCGCACAAATCCCAATTATTATGATGTGGCTTTACCATGGTTTATTTAACCAGTCCATCATGGGTGGACATTCGGATTGTTTCTTCCTTTGCTATCACAAATATCGCCCACAAGTAGCAGCCATGGTCATTACTGAGCTGTACTTGTATGTGCCAATACTGTGCATTTCACAAGTATCATCTTATTTAATTCTTTTTTTTAATTTAGGTAACATTGATTTATAACATCATATGAGTTGTGAACAACGTTATAACTTGACCTCTGTACACACTTCCAAAAATCTAGCGTGCTCACCACCAAAAGTTTAGTTTCCATCAGTCACCATACAATTGATCCCTTTTACCCCTTTTGTCCTCCCCTCACCCCCATTTAATTCTTGTAGCAATCTTGTGAGAAGGGATTATGATCTCCCCTTTACACATAAGGAAACTAAGGTTGGGAAGGTTAAGTAACATGCCAAGCGCCAAGCAGCTGTAAGTAGCAGAGCAAGGATGCCTGACATCGTTTCTGTTCCTAGGCACTCAGCCTGCTTCCGCCCCTGATACAGGTCCACGTGGAGGAGCAGAGGAGAGCAGGCGCCTCTCCCAGACAACCCCACACTCTCCCCAAGCTTCCTGGCAGCAGCTCACATATTTTGCAAACTGACCAAGACCAAGCTTCCTACCTCTTCCAGCTTCCAGTCCTCAGCTGGGAGCCGATTTGTTAAATAGCTGCACGATGTTTGGAAAGTTGCCCAGGATGTTCCCATCCCGACAAAAAAGAGAGTTGAATGGGACAAAACAGAGATCTTGCCTTATCTGCATTCCCTCTGTGTCTCCAAGGATTGCCCTCCGTGTCTCAGGCTAATGTGCTTCCCCAACACATTTTGGGGAGAGGGGAGAAGCCTGAGTGAGAGAGCGGGGCCAATCTCTCCATTCAGAAGTCAGGGACGCACGATGGTTTTCAAACCATTGCTGCCCCTCCCTCCCCCTCCAGGTCTCTACCCTAAAATGACCTTATTCTCTCCCAGCCAATCCGGGACAGGAGGGTGAGTTTGAGGAGGTCAGTGAAGCAGGGAGTAGGGATGATTGGAAGCGCCTTCCTTCGTCCCCCCCAGCCTGGCCTGAATTTGGGTAGAGCCCAGACATCAGAGAATAACAGTCCTGCAGCCACAGGGGGTTAAATGGCGGCAGTGCCTGGGTGCAGATTACAGCAGCCAAGGCAGAAATTGTCCACGAACTGCCGGGGGGGAGAGGGGGTACACTGAGGCTGCTGCTCTGTGCTTAAAGCAGTGCTATGGCTTATAGTGCCCGAGAAGGAAGACCTATGTCTGTACTAGACGATGATTTTTAGTGGTAACTGGACAGGGGGAGGAAAGGAGAAGTTACACATTTCAAAAGTATTGAATACGGTCGATCCTCTGTATCCAGGGAGATTGTT
The DNA here is from genome assembly GCF_964374135.1 of Grampus griseus. NCBI lineage: Eukaryota > Metazoa > Chordata > Mammalia > Artiodactyla > Delphinidae > Grampus > Grampus griseus. The sequence goes on along the minus strand of NC_139012.1, from coordinate 15,208,146 downwards.
TCCAGGGGCGCCTCGGATTGCAAAACCCAACAATGATCAAGTCCCTTATGTAAAATGGTGGAGTACAGTCAGCGCTCTGTATCCAGAGGTTCCACACCTGCGGTTTCAACCAACCGTGGATCACCAGGTGTACACAATTGGCCTTAAAAATCGGGTCAAATTAACATTCTATTTTTTTGAAACAAAAAACCCCCCCAAAGTAATAGCTCATACTTATTAAGTGTCTAGGCACTGTGATAAAGAACTTACTTTCATCATTTCAGTTCATCCTTATGATAAATGTAAAAGATACAATTACCATTTTACAGATGTGAAAATTGAGGTTCAAAGAGCTTAAGTGATTTGCTCAAGTTTGCAAACCTAGTAAGCAGAGAAGTCCAGATTCAAACTCAGATCTGCTGGCCGCAAAGTCCAGGTACTTAGCCATTTTACTATGCTGGAACCTGGTCTTTCCTTCCTTTATTCATCCATTCAAAAGATATTTAACATCTGTGCACTAAACACATGGTGGTACAATGACGAGTGAGACAGCCACCGTCCTTGCCCTTATGGAGCTTATCTTCTAGTGGGGGGAAAATAAACTAGTAAATAAGTAAACAACATGGTTAGACTATGATGAATGCCATGCTTCCCATCTAATATTTGAGATAGTTTGAAAATGAAGTATATATTAATCAATGGAAGGGAAGGGGTTCTATATAAACTCTTCTTACATTGAAGTTGTCTATTTAATGTATAGTATTTTAAAGGAGCTCCTTTACTATTTTTTAAAATATGAGTTTTTCCCAGGTTTGAGCCAAAACTATAGTTTCATTATTAGTAGTTTTTTGTTTTGTTAGTATTCTGAATTCAATGTTTCCAAAATCCAAAAAATCCATTTCCAAGGATCCAGGTTTATATAATCTAACTCTGTGAAATGCTTAGGGGGATGTCCCCAGGAAAGGTGAAATTTTGCCCTAGGAGGAACAGCAGAAGGAACTATGTAAGGTATTTTAGCCCGAAAGGATGACTCTCTCCCACAGAACATGACCATATTTTCTTCCATGTGTCGGAGTTGTGTGAAAATCTCACATGAACGAAGACAGGATATGAATTCAACCCGTAATTTGAAAGACAAGTATATCGGATGAAAAGTGATCTAAACCGTATTATTATATTCAACTATTATCATTGTTCTTCCATGTAGTTAGAAGATTTAAATCCAAGCTATCTTTTTTTTCCTTTATGTTCACAAATACCCAAGCGGGAGGGAAGTGGTAGATGTTAGTGTTCCCATCATTTTTCAAACAGCATTTGAATTAAAAATACCTGCCCCCTACTTGTCTGACAGGGACCTGGAGTCTAACTAGATTAGCATCTCTGAACTGCTTTAGGTTTCCCAGAGGTAGACATTGGGTAAACATAAGGCATTACTATTGTTATCATGGTGTCATTATGTTATTGTACTTGTGTGGTTTCTCCCATAAAGCTACACAGGATGGGACCCTAGCCCAGACCGTTATTTGTCTAGTGATTTGAGCACGGATGCAAGAGCCGTACCTGTTGTCTTGTGTTAGCATCGTCACTGTGATTGTTGCTGAATTTATGATTATTGAAGAGTAGACCAATTTTCAAATTCATCTCAACAACCCCAATTTTGTTTTAACATTTCCTGCGTGATGACAATGGTGCGCTCTTCCACATCTGTTTGATGGCCTGGGGAAAGAGAGCACCTTGGGCTTCTGATATCACCTAGGGTGAAGTGGAGACAGGCAGGATCTCGTAGGATGGTTAGTGGTTTTATCCTTGTTGGGCAAGAGCCTGGTAGAGGGTGCAGGGCACCAGGCCCACTGATGGTCGCACTCGGGTGGGTCATGCTGGTTAAAACCAACTTTGAGTGACTTTTTTGTCACATTTGCTACCTTTTGGAGCCATAAATGGCTATTCTGAAAAAGATTAAGATGGGATCCATTTCAAAAAGGGGAAGGAAGGGTTTCCCTGGTGGCGCAGTGGTTGAGAGTCTGCCTGCTGATGCAGGGGACATGGGTTCGTGCCCCGGTCTGGGAAGATCCCACATGCCGCGGAGCGGCTGGGCCCGTGAACCATGACCGCTGAGCCTGCGCGTCCGGAGCCTGTGCTCCGCCACGGGAGAGGCCACAACAGTGAGAGGCCCGCGTAACGCAAAAAAAAAAAAAAAGAAAAAAAGAAAGGAAGAAGAGCTGTAGAGCCAAACAGCACACAAGAGAATCATTTTATGAGATTGAAGTAGTTGATTCATCACTAAATAGACCAGCTGGTAAAGCTGTACAGTTTATTTTCTAAATGTATTAATAAATCCAAAGATTTATGTTATTGGTGATGAAAATTTTATTTTGGAGTCTCTGAGTTTCGGACCTGCCTTACTTTATCTTGCTGTATTCTGACAATGTCATATTCAAAGGTCATCTTCATTCCATTGTACTGTTTTTCCCCCCAGTGAATTCTACTATTATCAGTCTTCTCTCAACCGAGTTTACAGATGTGGCCATGATTACTTACATTAAAGCCTCACCCTTAAGGTTTGCATTTTCTTTCACTTCCTCCACTGAAAGTCCAACGATTTTACTACTGGAGAATCTGAAAGACTGTAATTTATAAATACAAGATGATAGGTCCTTTTTAATTTTTTTTTTTTTTTGCGGTACGCGGGCCTCTCACTGTTGTGGCTGTGGCCTCTCCCGTTGCGGAGCACAGGCTCCAGACGCGCAGGCTCAGCGGCCATGGCTCATGGGCCCAGCCGCTCCGCGGCATGTGGGATCTTCCCAGACCGGGGCACCACGAACCCGTGTCCCCTGCATCGGCAGGCGGACTCTCAACCACTGCGCCACCAGGGAAGCCTCGATAGGTCCTTTTATCTACTTCCCATCCCATAGTTGTAGCTCTTTACAGGGCTAAATATCATCACATTTAAATGAAGGAAACAACCTCCCAAACGATGAGCAAGCTTTTCACTGAAAATTTTATTTCTATTCAGGCCTCAGACTAATATAGCCCTGCATGACTTATTAAAACGTGTTTGTGGGTTTCCCTGGTGGTGCAGTGGTTGAGAGTCCGCCTACCGATACAGGGGACGTGGGTTCGTGCCCCGGTCCGGGAAGATCCCACATGCCGCGGAGCGCCTGGGCCCATGAGCCATGGCCGCTGAGGCTATGCATCCGGAGCCTGTGCTCCGCAACGGGAGAGGCCACAACAGTGAGAGGCCCGCGTACCGCAAAAAAAAAAAAACGTGTCTGTAATCAGAGTTATCATCACTCTTTTATTATTCAGTGATTGGTTCTTGGGATGATGTTTCATGTGGTGCTAAGACTGTCATGGGGGAGAAAGTATTCTGTTCTCTGATGAACAAAATAAAGAAACCTTCCCCCTGGTTCTGCCTGTGGAAGGGCCAGGCCACGAGGATGCTGAGGAGGGGGTGTGCGTGGAGGCTGCATAGACCTTGGCTTTGGATGCAAATAATTGAACAAGAAGGTGAATGTGGCTTGAACTGCTGCTTGTCAGGATTCGTGGGAGCGTTTCATGGGCCGCTACAGGTTGCAGCTGATCTGGCCGCGGTTTGTGGCTGAGTGCTTAGAGTGGCACTTTATCAGAACAGAACAAATCTAGGCTGATGTGCATGGTATGAAGGATCCCAGGGAGGCTCGGCACCTCATTCTCTGGCCATTCTTTCCAGTTTTTCTGCTGTTGCACTCCGGATAATTGCAGTTTAATTGGGTGACATGAAATGAAAACTGTGTCCACATTATCCAGGATTATCTCTTTTTCCTGAAACCTGCCACCCGTTGAAAGGAGCCCATTTATCAGACCAAAGAGCTGCGCATGGTGGCTTTTACGAGCAGGGAAGAGTGTGAGAACAGGCTGGGAAAGGGAGAAAGGGAGCTGACAGCTAAGAAAAATTATTTCAGTTGTTTATCATGAGCAAAGTTTATCTGATTCTTTACAAAATGATATGGAGGCCGGCGTGTCGAGCCATGAGTAATGAACATTGACCAAGTTTGTTTCCTCAACTGGCTGGACCCAGCGCTGCCTCTCTTTTGTGTGGGCACAGATCAACTTTAAAAGCTTCTTTCAGGCAGCATGAATGCACTTCATTTTACCAAAAAGAACTTTGTATTGATAGCTAGAAAAAAGGAAGGTTGTTTAAAAAGGAAGGGTAGACAATTGGGACAAAATGAGGAGCTTTCAGTTCCTATTATGAGCATGTCTCTCCATTCTTCCCATCTGTTTATACATTCCCTGCACAATAATGTCCCTCTGCAGTAATATGTTTCCCCTTTTACACTATTCATATTGAAAAAGCCCTCACATCATGACCATGGTAATAAATACCATAGAAATGTGGGTATAATGTCAATTTGCGTTCTGTGAGACGATCAAGGTAAACCAAAGCGCCAGAAGAATATTCTGCTAACCCTCATTCATCATCCTCCAGATCCAGGTGAAAGAAGGACCTTGTCACCGCCTCGCAAACCCCTTCTGTTGCGACTGCATTTGTGTGAATACTTTAGCCTAAGGCAGCAATTGTTAGGTAGAAAGCACAGTCTTTGAAATTGTCTATTGCACTCAAATCCCCGGCTTCGCGAGGTCTAAGCAAGAGGCGTTTCTATTCAGAAGGGAATAGAAGGCTTTAGTTCAGTAAGCATAGAGCGGCTGAAGGTTACGGAGGATATTGTGCGGGTTTGAAATAAAAGTTTTCGAATGTCGGAAAACTCATTATCTCTAATGGCAACAGTGAATATGGAGTCAACACCTGGTGAAACAGTCCCAGATGGAGCTCCTGGAGTCCTTGCGTTTGGAGTTATCCATCCGTGGCTGGTTGACTTCAGGATGTCCTAAATGTGCAAGGTGGAAAGCTTTTCATGTCGTGGAATTAAACACTTATCATGTGTCTTAGCTATTTGCGGGATGTACATTGTATTAGCACACGTATGACTTCAGTCTTCTCTGTAGTGTCTGGTGTTCAATTTGATATTGACCTTCAAAAATGAAAAGAGGGAAGGCTATAAGTTAACATGAAAGATCAAAATTAGATATTGCACACATATCATGAATACACTATTAATTCTATTCATTGATTATATATTGAGGTCATATACTCAGCTACCTCTAGAACTCTGGCCTTTCCTTTCGATCCTCTTGAAGTAGATATTAAACTGTCCATAATGTTCCCAAAACAATGACTTTGTATAGAATTTAGATGTTCTCTTTGTGTTTTCCATACCGATCAGGGAGTATATAAGTTTAGAGAAGCAGGCATTTGGAGGATAGCTGTAATTCCCTTCAGGCTATCTTTTTCTCCTATCTTTTAAAAATTACTAGATAAGACTATCATTTATTTTTAAGACAATAATTTGCAAAATTTTTGAATGAGAAGTATGATTTTCAAAATTTTTGTTCCAATTTGTTATTTTCATTCCAGTCCACCACCTTAAAGAAGCTGAAAGTCAAAAGAGTTGGTTGGTCAATCATAAGAAGTCTGTTAAACCAGAGAATGCTTAAAAAATGACATGCACTATCTTAAACATTTTATTTAAATAAAAAATACACAAATATACAAACATTTGCCATTCTTCTAACATAGAGCCTAGGCGTTTTCTTTGTATGTATCCACTCATTGGAGTTCTGTACCATCTTTATTCTATAAATCATAATACATAGTGTGTGGTCTACCAAAAAAAATGTTTAAAGTCAAATCTCTTTTCCTGTGATTTGTTTCCCTTTATTTTGCATCTCTGCTGTATGTAATTAAATATATTCCCAGGGGCCTCTCTACTTTCACTGATTTTTCTTTCCATGTGAATTATTATCCTTTTATATTTATTTTAAATAATGTGTGATTTATTCAGAAAGAAAAAAGCTACCTGTAAACTATATCTCGTTAAAACTGGGGGTGGGGGGGGGAAGAAAGTTAAACAGGAAGAAATCACATTTAATTTTTGCCAAAAAACAGAAGCACAAAACTAACTCTACTTGAAATCTCCAAACCTTACTGTATGTAGGAAAACTCAAATGCGATGAGAATTCCACAGAGCATCTTCATGTGTTAAGCGAATAGACCACACCTCATCTGATTATCATCTTAATTTAAAATATTAATTTATTCCCTTGATTCTAGAAAGGATCTACCAGTCTGTATGCCACTTACACAGCCATAACCCAGAGGAAGAAAGTTTGACATTAGGGTATTTTGAAAGGGTTCATTCACTTCTTTCCAAATACAGAAAAATTATGTCAGCCTGATTCATCTTACCTCCTCTGGCAGAAATCACACACACACACATAGGTGGACAGAACCCCACATCAGACTGACTTATAAAAGCCAGGAGATGAGTGGTGCAGGATGGGAAACCTATTTGTCAAATAGCCTGTTTACGCTGCCTTCCTCCAGTCAGCAAGGAAGACATCTCGGGTGAAGCTTATAACGAACACTGCAATGCTTTTCTTCACGTTAGGTATCAGAACTCTGGATGTGTGTTCAAATATATTTGTCCTCTGGAAAAGAAGTAGGTACAAAATCGCAAAAAGTGGGGATGTCACACATGGACTGACAGCATATGTGTGATTCCTGCCCATCAAGGCAGCAAAAGAGTCACATCCATTCAGACCACACACCTGGATTACCTACTTCCTGTATGCTAGCACCTGGGATGGATATAGAAAAAAGAAAAAAAGAAATCACATAACAGAATAACAGAACAGAAGAGACAAGCAAACCAACCCAGAGACTCCAGAAAACTCAAAAGGCCGAGTGAGAGGTACTGGAGCTTTCCTACCTGCTTGCTCTATGTGTGGGTTTTAGCCAAATACAGAGTGATTTTTTATTTACTATTTTCACTCAACTACCCATTCAAAGTTCAACTGGGAGCAGAATGAAAATATCATTTTTTGAATCAGGATAAGGAGACAACAAAATAGTGTACATTTTCCTGCAACTGCAAGGTAATAATTATCTAAGAGAATCATCAGAATGTCTAGGAAGTGGTTATAGATGGTCCCCCAGGGACATGGGCCCCATATAGTGCTGCAATAAAACAATACCACGTGGACTCTTTAAAAAAAAGTACTGGAGGACTTCCTTGGTGGCACAGTGGTTAAGAATCTGCCTGCCAATGCAGGCGACAGGGGTTCAATCCCTGATCCGGGAAGATCCCACATGCCGCAGAGCAACTAAGCCCGTGTGCCACAACTACTGAAGCCTGCACGCCCTAGAGCCCACACACCACAACTACTGAGCCCATGTGCCACTACTACTGAAGTCCACACTCTCCAGGACCCATGTGCCGCAACTACTGAGCCTGCAAGCTGCAACTACTGAAGCCTGCACGCCTAGAGCCCATGCTCCGCAACAAGAGAAGCCACCGCAATGAGAAGCCTGTGTGCCGCAACAACGCGCAGCCCCCGCTCGCCACAACTAGAGAAAGCCCGCACGCAGCAATGAAGACCCAATGCAGCCCAGCAAAAATTAAAAAGTCTACTGTAAAAAAAAAGTACTGCAAATGAAACAAAAACCACATTCATAATAATAGCTAACATTTATGGAACGCTTGTTATGCCTTAGTATTTCACAACCACCCCAAGTCATAGGTATTAGAAAATTAAGACATAGAAAGGTAAAATAATTTGTCCAAGGGAACAGAATATTATGGATTAACTATGTGTCTCCCCCATCCCAACCCCTTATTCATATGCTGAAGTTCTAACCCCTAGTACCTTAGAATGTGACCTTATTTGGAAATCCGGTCATTACAGATATAATTAGTTAAGATGAGGGCACCTGGAGTAGGGTGGGCCCCTACTCCAATATGACTGTGTACTTATACAAAGGGGAAATTTGGACATAAACACACAGGGAGGAGACCATGTAAAGATGAAAGTAGACATTGGGGGTGATGCTTCTACAAGCCAAGGAAAGCCAGCGATGGCCAGTAAACCACTAGACGCCGGGGGAGAGGCCTGGACCTGTTTCTTCCTCACAGCCTCAGAAGGAATCAACTCTGCTGACACTTTCATCTTGGGCTTCTGGCCTCCAGAACTGAACAACAATACATTTCTGTTATTTAAGCCACTCAGGTGTGGGACTTTGTTTTGGCAAAGTAACACATGGAATTGTTAGGTGGTGAAGTTGGGACTTGAATCCAGGTCTTCTGACTCAGGCCATAGGCTGGAACCACATACCATGTCATCATTGCTCTGGATTCTGTGTGAAGTTCTGAGCACCTTAGGTAAGCTCTAATGGAACCCCAAGGCATTTCAGCATGGAATCCAATGAGACACTTGTTGTCCAGAGCAAAGAAATTCCACTATTACTTGAGGTCATAGGATGTTAAAGCTCAAAGAGACCTTGAAGATATTCTAGAGCGGTGGTTTTCAAATTGTGTTCCATAGAACACAATGTATGAGGCACCTAGAGGTGCCTCAGGGGCTCCTGCAGTGTCAAAGGAGGAGGGGAAACAGGGAACCTCCAGGGCCCCCACTCCTATTTCACCCTGAACATTGAGCTTTTGCATGCTTTGAAATTTAGACTTTGACATATGATTTTTTTAAATTGAAGTATAGTTGATTTACAATGTTGTGATAGTTTTAGGTGTACAACAAAGTGATTCAGTTATTCGCACAGGCACACACACGCACCTTTTCAGTTCTTTTCCATTATAGGTTATTACAAGATATTGAATATAGTTCCCTGTGCTGTATAGTAGGTCCTTATAGTTTATCGATTTTATTTATAGCAGTGTGTATCTGTTAATCCCAAACTCCTAATTTATCCCTTCCCCTTCCTCTCCCCTTTGGTAACCATAAGTCTGTATTCTATGTCTGTAAGTCGATTTCTGTTTTGACATAAAATTTTGCTTGAAGAAAGGGTTTTGCAGCTTAAAAGATAAAAAACATTAATCTAGTCCAAATATGTATCTTACTGATGAAGACACTGAGATCCAAAAAAGCTGAACGAACTTCTCAGGGTTGTGGGTGAACTCGGCAGAGCTGGGATTGGACGGCACTCTATTCCACTATACCTACTGCTCACTGTAGTAAGAAAAAGAGTGAATATTCCCCGAAAATGAGGATCCCAGGGGGCATGGCTGACCTTAGAATCTAGCCATCCATTGGGATGGTCTTCAGCCACTTTAATAGATAAAAGGGGGCATAGGTACCCTCATTCCCAGGGTGGCTCACCAGGCACCATCCCTCACACCTACATAGGGAAGAAAATGGCCCTGACATGGAAATTCATGCACAGGCTTGGAGTCTAGACATTTCCCTTGTTCATAGCCCAGGTGGGAGCACTTGATATAATGGGGTTCTTTCTATTTGGCTACCAGTGGGCTCTCCTGATATTTGAGAGTTGCTTTTGATTCAATTACCCCACAGAGTCAGGGAAGATTGGTAATACATAGATAATAATAGGAGGAAGAATAAGTGATGTCTGGATAAAGAGAACCTCCTTTCAAGCCTACAGATCCTGCAAGTGGCCTAAGATGCAACTGTTTTCTCTTAGAATCTATTTCCATTTACTGATTTACATGGGACTAAGGAAGTTCCTCTGGGGGTGGGGACACTTGAATCCCAGCCATAGTTAGTGGGTAGACATCTCAACACTGGCGGTTTGGGTGAGGGAGAGGTGAGAGAAGCCAGTTGCTGTGCAAAGGGAAGGAGAGGGACGGAACGAGCCAGACTGAGCAACAGAGCCTACGAACTAGACAGAGGATGGGATTCCTGTGTGTGTTGCTACCATGGATGAACTGTTGTTCATGTGAATTGGAAAAGTTTCTTCACTCAACCATTAGGAGATCTGGCCCTGCCTTCCTTTCAACCAGAAGAGATTAACTGAACAAGGAGTGTCTGCCCTCTCCCTTCATAAGAGACTGCCAAGCAGTCCCAGCACTCCAAGGACCAAGACCATCATCTGTCAAGTGGTGAATTCTAAAGGGAATCGGCACCAAGATGGCGCCTCATGGTAACGCTGAAGTACGACAGTTAGCTTATGGTAGAGCAAAGAACTGTTCCTGAAAATTCTCTTAAAATTCTGGGGCTAAGGCAGCTGTAAGAGAGACCCTTTCTAATTGAGGATAACAGAGAAGGAAGGAATGTTCGACTTCCAACTTCACAAGATCATGGCTGGCCAGCATGAATTGGCAGGTGTCCCCTCTATGAAGGTAGTGGGTGCCAACTCAACTGGCACCAGGACTGTAGTGGCTCAGCCAGGGCGGGCTGAATTCCAGCCCTAATAGCCCTGAGGTAGCAGTGGTGTTACTTGGTCAGGGCCAACAGTAGCAGAGCCCTGGTTTGGCAAAAAAAACAACTATGTTCATTCAAGAAAACATGTAAAATGCCTCTTGCGAATTTGCAGAAAAGTTTGGAGGTGGGTGATCCCCAAGGAGTTGGGTTTCCCACATATGTAAGTCAGAGAACTTGGATACTCCTGTTGAGATGACTGTACTTGTGTGTACAGGCCAATGAAGCACGGGGCATTTGGGTTACTGGTTACTATTACTTTCTAATGGGCATAATGACAGATCAACTTGCTACTTAAATACTAATTTCCAGGACCTCAGTGCGAAGAGTGAAATTTTGATTCCTTCTCCCCATAAAGTCTCTATTTCTAAAAATGAGTTCTGGCTTCTAATACAAGGCTGCAGACTAAATACAAATGTTTACCCTACTTTATCCCAAAATACCATTGTGATGACAACAAAGAAAAACAAAAGGGAATAACTGAACTTGAGAGAAAGGGGAAGAAGAAACATCAGCAGACCAGAAAAAGCGATGACTCTCTGGAAGATGGGAAGCAGAAGGACATATTGAGTGACGTCCTGGAGTGCAGCCCGGTTCCTGAAGGAGCAGTGGGCTATAGGAGACATTCCTCCTGGTTGAGCCAGAGAGGCTCCAAGCACAGGGGTGGCAAAGGAGAACAGGAGCGAGTAAAGATGGGGAGAAAGAGGTCTTCCCTGGTGACGCAGTGGTTGAGAGTCCGCCTGCCGATGCAGGGGACACGGGTTCGTGTCCCGGTCCGGGAAGATCCCACATGCCGCGGAGCGGCTGGGCCCGTGAGCCATGGTCGCTGAGCCTGCGCGTCCCGAGCCTGTGCTCCGCAACGGGAGAGGCCACAACAGTGAGAGGCCCGCGTACCGCAAAACAAAGAAAAAGAAATTCTATCTAGAGCTTTGAAAAGATATGGCATCTATTTTTAAAAATATATTAGGCTGCTATGAAAAAGAAGAACCCAAAGGACAAGGAAGAATCATAAAGTAGGATGACTAGAATTTTAAAATTCAATAAAAGGGTAGATGATAATGTTGGTTGTCAGTTTTGATTTTTTTTTTTTTTTTTTTTTTTTTTTTGCGGTACACGGGCCTCTCACCGCTGCGGCCTCTCCCGTTGCGGAGCACAGGCTCCGGATGCGCAGGCTCAGTAGCCATGGCTCACGGACCCAGCCGCTCCGTGGCATGTGGGATCTTCCCGGACCGGGGCACGAACCCGTGTCCCCTGCATCGGCAAGCGGACTCTCAACCACTGCGCCACCAGGGAAGCCCGGTTTTGAATTTTTTAAATAAAATTATAGAAAAGCCCAGACTTAATTATAGTTAAAGAACAGAATATAAAAGTCATGGATGTTGTAGGCAGAGGCAGAAAGGTGGAAGGACAGATAGTGTTCTCATTTCCTCAAATCCCATGGTCGGAGGTCAGGACACACAGTCTAAAGCTAGTGGATCCCCCCATATAGAGGATTAGTTATGTTATTCTAATTGATAAAATTAATTAGTAGAACTGAAAATAAACATGTGAGATTGGGGGTGGGGTGGAGACAGAGAAGAGAGAGTAATTCAGGTGAGCTTTCAGATCTGTCATTCGATACAGCTTAAAGTTGACAAGTCAAGAAAGACAGGTATAAGCAACATAAGCAGACGTGTGGAGGTAATCACTAGAAAAAGATAAAAGAGACAAGTGGTTAAAAGTGGTTACCTTTGGCAAATGGGGCTAAACTACAAAGGGGGTGGAAGGTTTTTCTTTTTCTTTTATACCCTTGGATATTTTAATTTTCATTATATTTTTCTTGCATTGAATAAGTTCTGGAAAGACATAAACCGCTAACACTAGTTATTCTGGTGAGTTGGAAAGAGGGATATTTGTGGAAGGGGTGGAAAAGTTTAACATTTTTTTTTCATTTTTTGCTCGCCTAGATTGTGTTTTTACAATAGCAATTACTAGCTTCGTAGTAAAATATTTTATTACAATTTTAAATATCACCCTCCCCCATATTTCAGTTGGTTTAGGAGAGGAACAGACCCTTTTCAGCTGTAAAGAGCCTCAGTGCACTAATCAGAAAGTTGTAGGCAGTCTATCCGCAACTCTGGTGTGGGGACTGTGAACTTCGACTTCACCACTAACCGTGTCTATTTTTGTACAGAACTGTTCTCAGAGGATGCTGTGTCCCACTTCCTGTAGGCATGCTTTACAACTTTAATTGATTAGTTTTGCCAATGTAACTTATTGCATTATTATGTCCTTTAAAGGCCCTATAGGTGTACACTCTTCTTTTCGGGTGCTATCACCCAAGGACATTTTGGTGCAAGATTTTTAAAGAGTTATGTTTAAAGTGCAACAGTACTAATTTTTCAACATTGTTAACTTTTAACAATTTATTTCAAGCTGTGATGTGTATGAGTAAAATTGAATGCCAGAGGGTTAGCTTTTATGGGTCTTGTTTTAATAATCATATGGAAATGTTTTTATTAATACCATTTTGTAACTGAAGCCATGACTTTGACTGATTTAGTTTAATGACCATATAACTTCCACAGATATCAGGACCTACCGTAGGCCAGAAAAGATTGGAGAGTTCAGAAAAGAGTAGCTGCAGGAAGCAAAAACACATTTTTACACACTTTTTCACTTTAAAATGTTTCTTCCTTGCTAGAAAATAAATATTATTTCTATTTCATAGCTGTCAAAATTGATGAGATCACATGACCCTCCACTTTACTACAGTGGAAGTCCCCTGAGGGCCGGGGTGGTAGGTCTACTAATTTCCCTGGTGCTGGGACCGAGGACATTGAATAAATATTTGTTGAATGAATAACTCTATATACGAATGAATGGATGAATGAATGAGTCATAGATAGACTTCAGTTTCAAAGTCTCTAACCGGTTCTCATGCAGAAGCCCACACCACCTCTCCTATCACAGCCACAAGAATACCAAAGTTAAATCTTAAATGTTTAAGGCCTCCAAATGCATCGACTGACCCCGGAAGACTTATTTTCCAGTTTTGATCAAACGAAGCCATAGGGACTGCCTCACCTCCTCCATGAGTGGCGTTTATGACAAATAGATTTCATATGCTAGACAATCCATTCTTAAGTGTGTGAATTTATTTCAAAGTTTAGATTGTAAATAGGGCACCATGGAAACCATAAAAATGAAGATACGGTGATTTACAGGAAGATGTGTGTTTAAATCAGAATATCACCTTAGGTGAAAACGTATCACCAACCAAACAGATTTTATCAAGGGGCAGATTCAGAGGTAATGATGGGCTGACTGCTGTGAGAGATAAGCTTGAGTAATGGCTGGCAGGTCTATTGAATTTGGGCATTCATGAGGATTTCCTCCCAGCAGTTCCTTCTAGAACATGCCCCAAAGGGAAAACTGCTCTACCAGCCTGATATCTGTGAACCTCTGCAGCTTTGCAATGAAGTTTTTAAGAGAGCAGTACTAAAATCAACTCAACTCCTCTGCAGCCCCCATTTCCCCAGCAGCATCACAGACCCCTCCTACCAGGGATGGAAGTGGAAATTACTTATCCCAGGGACCCTGAACACCATGACGGAACTGGAGACCCCCTTTCCCACAGCTTGAAGGGCAGAGAGGATGTCCTGGCCTCAGACTTTCCACTGGGCCCCTTCTTTGGGTGTCCAACGAGAACATGGCAACATGCGTCTCGCCCTGCCAGGACCCCTCGGTTTGTCTTCCATAGCCTGGAAGCCTGTTGGTGGTACATCTTGGAGAGAAACACGAGATCAGTGATAAGCATTCTGAGTTGTATTCTAACTCCGTCCTCACTGTTCCATCCCTTAATCAATAGCTAGGGGGGATCTGACAGGTTTACCTCTGCACAGAGGCTCTTTGGCAGGGCTCCAGTACATACAAGAAGGCACACCCTTAAATATCATGTAGTCAAAGTGCTACTAAATTAATTACAGCGTTTATCATAGAACTATTTACAAGGTAAAATCATGCAACGTAAAACATTAAAGAAACATGATTACACAGAAACGGAAGGGAGAACGTAGGGTATCAAGTACAAAGCACTGGATGAATCAGTTGGCTCTGACAACTGGGTTAGTTAGGTTTACGCAGATGAGCACAGAGTTGGAGCCTACCTCCTTGGGAAAAATCAGGCATCTTGGGATCTAGGGGGCTTGCTAGTTCTTTATTTTCTCTTTATTTTAGCAATAAAAGCAAATACATTATTTTTCTCTAAAGGAATGGAGGCTTCCCATAGAATCATTGCAGTTGTCAATCATTTGTATCTCTCTAAATCACAGTGAAGGATATTACTAAGTGTTAGCAACTGTGATAGGATCTTAGTGCATAGACTAAATACCAATCTTATCCTTTAAATTAAAGGAAACACTACTGGCTACTTTGCAGTATTTCCTGTACACAACTTCCAACAATGTGCAGGGTTTGTTTAGAATGATGAGGACTTTTGTTGCACCATTCACTCTGTCTTATTCATGTCTCTAAATCACTCAGAACAAGATGTTTAGACTCTATTAATTCAATTCACCCACAGAGCGACTATTGTGTCCTTCAGTTTTTAAGGCTTTTCAAGTATGTCTCCAATTGGACATCCTCCTATTTTGATCCTATTCAGCCATTCACTCAAAAGACAGCAACTCCATTCTTCCAGTTGCTCAAGCCCCAAATCCGGAGTCATCCTGATTTTCCCTTTTTTTCACATCCCACGTCAAATCCTTTAAGAAGTCCTGCTGTGTCTACCTTCAGAATATACCCAGAAACACATGGGTTAGTTAATTTCCCACAGCTTCAGTTTTCCCATCGGCAATATTGGGATAACAGTGTTATACCCACCCCGCAATGGGAAGATTAAAGGACATTGCAATAATGCAGGATGGGGACTGTCCATTAAGTGTTCACAAGTAATCTATCACCATTAACAGGCTTACACGGCAACTAAGGTTATATGGTATATGTCATACTTTTGTGAAATGCCGAAAGATTCAGATGAGTAGTAAGAGATACCAATAAAGCATCAACTAATGAAAGAAATGGTAGTTTGGTAAAGAACATGAAAATAAATCCAGTGCTATTTGAAGTTTGGAAAATAAAATTAGCCAAGAGAAGCACTGATGTACTTAAAAAGACAAATAAACAAAACATTAAAAAATAATGTTGGCAGACAGGTACTTGCACATCCAAGCCAAAGATGTTCATGGAAAAGCCAAAATAAACTTACGAATTTTGGCAAACTATTATATTTTAAAAGAATACACCCAAAATCTGAGCACCTGTCATCACCCGAGTTTATGAGTTATTCTTGGAAAATTCTACTTCCCCACATTTTCCGAATCTTCTATAAAGAATATATGTAACTTTTACTGTACAGCAGAAATTAGCACAACAGGGCTTTCCGGGTGGCGCAGTGGTTAAGAATCCGCTTGCCAATGCGGGGGACACGGGTTCGAGCCCTGGTCCGGGAAGATCCCACATGCCAGGGAGCAACTAAGCCCGTGTGCTACAACTGAGCCTGTGCTGTAGAGCCCGAGAGCCACAACTACTAAAACCCTCAAGCCTAGAGCCCGTGCTCTGCAGCAAGAGAAGCCACTGCAGTGAGAAGCCTGCACAACCCAACGAAGACCCAAATGCAACCAAAAGTACATAAATAAATAAAAATTTAAGAAAAAGAAATTAACACAACATTGTAAATCAACTATACTTCAATTAAAAAATCTTTTAAAGAATATACGTAACTTTTAAAATAGTATTTTAAAAATACTTGCTTTAATGAAAAGGTAACAGCAGCTCTATATTTTTGAGTTAACAAAGATTCTAATAAAAGAATAAAACACTTCAGGTTTAACCTAGTTTGCATTTATTATATTAAAGTGTGATGTTCTCAAAGGTTAAAAGTTGAGCCAGTTTCCACCCAAGAAAATAAAATCTCAATTTACTTGTAATTTTTAAGGTAAGTGAAAAATATCAACTCTTAGGAATTAGTAATTTACACTTATTTTTAAAGTGAAACTTATCCTTCCACGTACATGATGTTATACAGGTCTCTGGGGGATGAAGTTGGTGTGGGGAGGCACTGTTTTTATAATGTGTTTTGTTGTTTGGTTTCAGCTTGTAAGTTATATTATTAAATATGTTTATAAAATTTGGGGTATATAAAACTAATAACAATAATCCTTAGTATGGTTTTTCCCATAGATTTGCCTTTGAAGTGCAGTACTGTGGTTTAGGTAGTCTCAAGTCTATATTTATTCTATAATTTTAAAATATAAAATTTAATAACTTAATAGGAGCAACTTGAACGGTAATTTTAATTGTGAAACTGCTCTTCCTCTTGACATCACAATTCAATATAGTTAGGCTTTGAAAATCAGGGCACCAAAAAGGGCAGGTGCACTCAGATTCTATTCTCAAATACTATTTTATGACAAATGATTTTCATGGCCTTTGCCCTTTGTCCCTAGAGCTCTCATCAGGTGTATCAGTAGCCTGAACTTGCTGGGAAATATCCCAATGAAACAGCATCAATCCTGTGCTTACACTACATTGGATGCTTTCAACTGTGTAGGGATGAGATAAGAAATATGCATTCTCCAAGTTCAAAAACATGTATTGAGCTCCCACTCTGAGTTCTTTCAAAAACATGTATTGAGCGCCTGCTCTGTGCCAGGGACTGTGCTGGTTGTTTCTACCCACACTGCATCATTCAATACCTGTGAGTATTAAATCCAGGAGCAAGGAGTTAAGACCACCATATTCCACAGAGGGACAAAGGAAGTAACAGTATCAGTCTTTGAACCCCAGTCGTCCAATTCTAAGCCCACTGCACACCATTCACAAGCTGGGCTGAAAATGAATTTAGGAAGAGGAGATGGTGTAACCAAACTATAAGCCACATTCCAACAGAACACACAGCAGACCAGGATAGCCTATCGTTCTGAAGATAGGAAAACAAAATAACTTGAGGTCTTGCAGACTTGTTTGCAGGGATGCTGGTGCCTTATGCCATTAGACTGCTTTGTTCCCAACTCTCTTGTGGTGATCCTCAGGCCGACGAGAAGACAGAATCAGGGAGGGGAGGGCTCTTCTCTAAATGGAGACCCACCCCCATTACAAGACCACCACTGGAAAGGGAGGGCATATTTCAGGGTTGAAAGCCTTGTACAGCCCCTGTTGGTGGGAGGGATGGGGAAGCCCACAGGCTCAGCGGTCCAGGTGTCAGGGTAAGTTCATGTGCAGGATCAGGCTATAAGCAGCAGAAACGTGAGGCCCAGTTGATAGTTTTTTGGGTGTTAGAGCAGATTCAATTTGTTTCTTTCAACAGGAGTCTTGGTGCTGGCAGTAGGCATTTGCTTGGTAGAACAGGAAGGGGTAGAAAATGGCCTTTTGTTTAATCGCTGAATAAAAGAAAGGTCCTGATGAGACTCATCCTACCTATTGTGAGGATATCGGTGAGGATATTGACCATTACACTGCACAGAAGCTAATTTTCCTAGGCAGAATTTTTTCCCCCCAGTCTTAGTATCAGAAATAGTTTACTACGGATGCTGTGAACCATGTCACTGGTCAGGGTTCCCACTTCACTCTGGGACTTAAGGAAAGATGAGAGCCACATTGAGAGTCCACATTATCAAGTACACAGAATTTGAAAGTAAGTGTTTTTATATTAGCCTCCTTCCTTCCTAACTCCTAACTTTTAATTTCTCATCTAAATACATTTTCTTTTATGTGGTTATATTTTTGGAATCTCCCTAAATGGCCTCGGGTCCCTTTGGAAACAAGGCAAGAGACAGATGCACACACATATGTGTCCATGCAAAGATGCTGCTGGTCGGAGAAGGTCCACAGGGGTGAGGGAGGCTGAGCCCAGAGTCTGGCCTCCCCTCACTGGCATCCCCCCTGAAATCCCTTCTATAGGAGGCCTGGGAGTTTGCATCTCGCTTTCTAACACCCTCAGAGGAAGTCATCAATCTGATGATCAAGTGAGACAGTTACAGCGTTGGATTTGGAGCCCACTGGGGGGAAGATGTGAAATCACAGAAAGGGTGTGGGGGGGAGGCTCCCACCTGGCTGTGACCGTTCCCTCTGTGGATCTTGGCTTTGCTACGTCCCATGTGTGTGACCTTGAGGAGATTCCCTAACCTCCACTAGCCTCAGTCTGCTCATCTCTAAACAGGAGTAATAGTTCTCTACATAACAAAGTTGAGGTATAGGAGGTAATATTTACACAATACCTACTCTAGTGACTGGTTCATAAGAAAGTAATAAATATATATTAACATTATTTAATCATCATCATCAACCCAGATAAGAAAAATTGACGTTTACAGAGCCTCAGTGACTTCATTTGATATATGTGTATATATGTGTGTTTATATGTGTGGATACACACATGTATGAATATATATATAAACACATATACACACATGTATATACGCACACACACATAACATCTCCTAAGCTGTCTATTACAATAAGACCCATCTCTGTCCTCAAGGGTCTCACAGTAATGCAGAGAAACAGATCTGTAAGCAAGTGTGTTCCTATAAAACAGAGCTGTGAACAAGGACTCTGGAAAAACCGTGAAGTTGGCAGGACCAGGGGAGCAGGGCAGACTGCAATTAGCTGAAGCAGAAACGGAGGAGAACCCAGCCTCCTCTTTCAGACGGGACTTTTGAAGTGTGGCTATTCACGTATGTTTGGAACCTACAAGAAGGGAACAGGCTAAATGTACTCCCCTACTCCTGGATACTATGCAAGGTCTGGCCCAGGAGAAGCAGAACCCTCATCCTCCAGCAGCTTCTGCCGACTGAACCCCAGGGATCGGACAGGGTGTAGCAACAAGGTGGGGGCCCCCAGCCTAGCTGTCCTGGTTGCCCACTCCCCAGCCTGCTAGGGAGGAGCCTCCAATGTAGGCCTGGCTTCTCAATGGCTCTACCAAGCACCCCTGAAATTCACTGAGGAAGGAAAGCAATGGAGAAGCATTTGTAGTTATCAAAGTAAGAAACGTACCTCTTGACATCAGGAGCACATGCTCCAGAACCTTCTTCCCATATATCCTGCCATGCATACCCTCCCCTACTCCCCACCATGTCCCAAATTCCTTCCCCTCAAACACATAGAAATGCACAACAAAATTACTGTTTGGTGTTTTATCCTAGAGTGACTTGCTCTCTTTATTACATTAAAATAA
This sequence comes from Grampus griseus, assembly GCF_964374135.1. Classification (NCBI taxonomy): domain Eukaryota; kingdom Metazoa; phylum Chordata; class Mammalia; order Artiodactyla; family Delphinidae; genus Grampus; species Grampus griseus. Next base: position 15,188,681 of record NC_139012.1, on the reverse strand, counting down.
GTAGACATTAGTTAATGCATTCCTGGAACTCTCAAGAAATTCTTTTTCTAGTGCTTAAAATCTAAATCCCAAGTGCATCTTTTTCCTATTTTATGGCTCTCAGAGATACAGAATAGTTAGCCATTTTCTTCTGAGAAGGGCTCTTTGAATGTGGCAACACTGATTTTCACAAGATCTGTTGAGACTTGGACTTCTTTGAAAGAAAAATTACTGGTTGACACAAGGCATTATGAATTTACTTACAAGAAATATCTGATGAGTCTTGCTTTATACATACTTACAAACGTAGGCGGACGCACATATTATAGCTACACACTTCTAGCAATGTCATTGGATTACCAAGTTTGAATGGGCTTTAAAAAAAAACTGTCTATAAGAATCAAGAAATTAATACATTTTTATCCATCTCACTTATTTTTAAAATGTAAACCTTTGCTTTATATATTTCCTAGAGAAATTTTACAATTTATGATTATTTTAAAAGTTAAGACCAAAATAGACTAGAAAATATTGGAGGAAAACCAACAATTTAAAAGCAATTGGAAATAGAGACACAGATGTAGAGAACAAACGTATGGACACCAAGGGGGGAAAGTGGTGGGGAGGGGGGATTGTGGTATGATGAATTGGAAGATTGGGATTGACATATATACACTAATATGTATAAAATGGATAACTAATAAGAACCTGCTGTAAAAAAAATAAATAAAATTCAAAAAAAATAAAAGCAATTGGAATGAAGATAATTGAGTGTTATTATGTAGATATTGCAATAAAACAATATTTGCTTTGGTGACTCATAATAACATTAGGCATTTGAACTGAAACCAGTGAAAAGTTATGTGATGGGAAAACAACTGATCTTGGTGGTTTTTTTTTTTTTTTTTTTCCTGTGCACGGGCCTCTCACTGTTGTGGCCTCTCCCGCTGTGGAGCACAGGCTCTGGACCCGCAGGCTCAGCGGCCATGGCTCACGAGCCCAGCCGCTCTGCGGCACGTGGGATCCTCCCGGACTGGGGCACGAACCCGTGTCCCCTGCATCGGCAGGCGGACTCTCAACCACTGCGCCACCAGGGAAGCCCTGATCTTGGTTTTTATGTGCACATTCTCCTTTCCTGAAGTTTCTTCTTGTTAAATAAATTTCTGTATACCTCTTAAATAGTTTGTGTTGCATCATGGCAAATTAATAGTTTAAAATAATTATTGACAAATGTAATATGGCTCTACTAAATAGTTCTATGCAATTTTAGCCATATTAATACAAAATATAACAATATATTTAAGAAAAATATGTAAGAATCATAAGTAAATCTTCTGATATTGTTATCAGACTTTTAAAATTGATTTATAGCAATATAATTTTCTTTTCTTTCCTACAGCTTTGTTTGAAGAACTCTGCTTGATTTTATTCTATTTAACTCAACTTAATATTTAGCAAATCACCACATATTAGAAATGATAGAATTTTGTGGTTATAAAGGGACTTAATAATCATGACGTGGGAATTGAGGGTAGATTTCCTTAAAGACTGAAAACCAGATCTTTTCCCTCTAACAATTGGTTGTGTATACCCCAATCTCTTAACTATGGCTTATTAAATGTTTAAGAAAATCTGTATCATAAAATTGCTATAGAAGGCCAGATAATATTCTAAAAGATCAAAGTAATACATCAAGTGACAATTTGAGAAAAACCACATTGCTTCTGCATTCGTGTGCGTGTGTGTGTGTGTGTGTGTGTGAAAATACTACTGCAATAAAAATTTTGGTGATTTCCCATACTATTAACTAATAATTTATCAGAACTAACTTTTCTAGACTGATAGTTTTTCCATACTAAAAAATAGCAACATTATTTACTTAAGTGTTGATTATGATCTCAGATTCCTGCCCAGAGTTTAGTTGCCCTAAACACTGATGTATGATATAGAATAGTTGAACCTGATCAGCCTGTTCATTTACTGAGTGAACAGACAGAAGAAATTGTTCTAGAAACTGATGACGTCTGATGGACCACATTCTGTAGTTGAAGGAAAAGTAAAAGTTAGGTCATTTTTTTAAGCAATTTAAGCAAAAGTGATAGTGGATCAGAGCAAAAAGGGCACAGGAGAGAAGAACAGAGTGCTGAGAAGAGGGAACGTACTCTGAAAGATTTATGCCGCCGCTCCTGGTGCTTTAACTTTGGAAACCTGGCTCTACTATGGCAAATGGGCAACATGTTAAATATCCTTTTAGAATCTAGGTCCATTGTGGTTTCCATCAAATTCCACAGCCTTTCGGGAACACCCATTCATTCAGGGGGTTTAACCCATCTATTCGGTGCACGCCATTATCCAAACTCATTCATTCCAGATTCATGACTGGGAGATATTTAGTCATATTTGCTCAGTATCCTTTCAGTTATACAGTGAGGGTTAACTATCAGAAAATCTTTAAACCAAGCACAGTTTATCTTAGACAGTTTTCATAGCACTTCTTACTGTCTATTTATTAACGGAAGCACAGCCATTGTCTGGCCGTCTATTGATTGTGGATGAATGCTCATTGTCTAACTCAGTGCCAGGCACATGGAAGGAGCTTGAAACATATTTGTTGAAGGAATGGAAGAATGAATATCACACACACACACCCTTCCTCTCATCCTCCTCTCTTTCCATGCCTGAGAGCCAGTAGCAAGGGGCAGCATCCTCTTTGGGACACAGCTCTTAGCTCAGACATGTCTTTAGACTGAAGAGCCATCTTGGACCCATTGTCTCAGGGCCACAAGTCTATGGTGGCAACTCTTTGCACAAACAATTGAATCCGTATCCATCTAATTATTAATAGATGATAATGTATTACTATATTTTCCCCTCCATTATGCCCTCTGTAATGACAGTGACTTAATTCAAGGTGGGATGGAAAAGCCACTCAGAGCTAGTTACCTTCTCCACTGAATTCCCTGAATGGTCATTACTCTTCTGCCCGACTGTCTCTGCCACCTAAACTGGAAGCTCCTGAAGAAGACAATATTGTTTTAAAGTTATGTTTTAGTCATCTGTGTAAACTCTTAACACAGCTTTTGGTCTATCAGGAAATAATCTTAAGAAACCACTTCCTGAAAGGTTGTGATGTATCTGGTACATCACATCCACTCTCCAGTCCACAATCCAGACAATGGGGAGACATGAGGACCCTCATTTCCAGATAAGACATCTGAGATTCTGAGGGTTTAAGTAACTTGTCCAGGGTCCAGGAGATGTATGAGCTAGGACTAAAATCCAGATCTACACAACTCCAAAGCCTTGGTTCCTCCCACTGCACGGTGCAGCCATCCCTATATTACGGATGCCTTCCACAGACTCTTTTTGAGACGTGTTACATTCTAGGTACTTAGGGAACAAAACAGCATTACAATGTGGTCATCCTCAGAAAGCTTGTATCTTGGACATCCTTGGCATGCTATGTGATTGGACACAAGATACAGGCCAGTGCCTACCACGGTATAAGAGCTCAATAAACACTAAATTACAGAATGAAATCCTCTCGAACAGTTGGAGAAAACAGAAGTGTCAGGACCCTGAACATTACCAGGACTACGTGGATAGAATTATATTTTGATAAGGAAGTTACTGGTCATAGTTGAAATAAACTTCTAACACAGGATGACCATGGAAAGGAGCCAGCCTTGTCTGCTCTGTGCTACCATTATTAACCCCACAGCGTTTCTTAATCATGGGTGCTGAATGAATATCATAGTGATGATTATGCAATGCAGTGGAATGCTGTCCCAAATGAGTCGGTGAGTTCAGTGGTTCAAGTCCGTGCCATAGACTGGCTTGATAATCACTTTCCAAATGCTGCATGAGAGAGTCAAACACTTATTTTTTACCTGTTGCTTTTGTGAATGAGGATTCTTTACTAGGGAGGAAAACAAACCTTTAAAATAGTTGTATATCCAACTTCAACTGCAAGTGTTTTCACTGAGGAACGAGCTCAGAAGTCAAGGACAAACTTGTACCTGGATGCTGGCTTGGTTCTTTTGACTTCTTTGAGAGGTGCAAAATTTTTTTAACAGACTTTTAATTTTAGCGTAGTTCAGACTTACAGAAAAGTTGCAGAGGTAGTACAGAGAATTCCCACACAGTCCTCATCCAGTTTCCTCTAATGTTAACATTTCACATGACTATGTCTCATTTATCACAGTTATGGAAAGACTGCCCACCTGGTAACAAAAATCTGCCCCAATGATGGGCCTTATACAGAGGCAGTGACTAAGAGGCACAAGCAGAGCCTCCTGCAGGGAGTTTAAATGTAAGGTAGAGAGAAAAGAGTTCAAAACGGACATGGGAGAGTGACTGAGTAGTACAGAAGTCTGGAAGTAAAAGCCACAAAGCAAATAAACTGAATTCAAATCGACTGAATATCTATGTGAAAAAATGGAATCGTGACAGCTACCTCACACCATACACATAAGTTAATTCCATCTGATTTTAGATATACATGGGAAAATTAAAACAGTAAAACTGCTAGAAGATAACATAGAAGAATATCTTGATCACAGAAGAGGCATAGATTTCTTAAGTGAAACATAAAGGAAAATATTAATAATGTGAACCTCATTGAAATTAAGAACTATTGTTCATGTGAAGACACCATTTGAGAGTAAAGAGAAAATATTTCCTGTTAATATATTTTACCAAATACTTATATCCAGGATATATAAGGAGCTTCTGTAAATCAATAAGAAAAAAAAAAAAGACAACCTAAATTTCTAGAAAATGAACAAAAGACTTCCTAAAATAAGGAAAGCCAAGTAGCAAATAAACATATGAGGTGCTCAACCTCATTACTCATCAGGGAAATACAGATTAAAGCTACAATGTGATACTATGTATACCCACCAGAATGACAAGTTGTTTTTAAACCAAGAGTTCTGAATATGGAGCATGGATGTGGAGCAACTGGAACTGTCATGCACTTCTGGGGGACCTGTAAATTGGTTTACTACTTTGGAAAACAGTTAGACCATACCCACTAAAGCTAGTTGTATGTATAATATATGACCCAGCAATTCCACTCCTAGGAATATACCCAATGGAAATGTGTACACGTGTGCAACAAAAGAATGTTCGAAATGTTCATAGCAACACTACTCCAAAAATTTTAAATAACTTAACATTGGAAATAACCCAAACATTCATTAACAATAAAAATGGATAATTTTATTGTGTGATTTTTAGCATAATAAACTAACGAAAATAAAACACAGCTAAGCAGCACAATATGAATGAATCTTACAAATGTAATTCCAAGTAAAATAAGCCAAAAAAAAAAAGTACATATTGTATGTACTTATTTACATTAAGTTCAAAAACATGCAAACCTAATTTATTATGATGGTAGAAGTCAGAGTAGTGGTTACTTTTGGAGGATAATGACTGAGACGGGGCATGAGGCAGACTCCAGGGTTCTGGTAAATGTTCTATTTTTCTAATTCAATGGTTGCATCGTTGTTTTCTCTTTGTAAAATCCATCCAGCTGTACACTCATGATTTGTACACTTTTCTGTACGAACTTGTAGAACCTGAATGTTAGGGTCAGAATATGACACTAATTGGTGAAAAACCTCCAAGTGAAAAGTTTATGAAACTTGTTAACCTATGTTAAAGTGATCCAGAAAGCATATATTAATGGCCTTAACTTTTAATAACAGAATAAAGATGATAAACAATGGGTCACAGATCTCTTTATTGATAAACACGCACAGTTAGGCTGCTAAAAGCCTGAAAACAGTCAACTCTGGCACGTGTGGCTGCAGTTCCATCCGTTAGGCCTGAGAGAAGAAGAGGAGACCACATCTTGGCTGCAGTAGCTCTTGTTCACCTGAACCCAGAGGATCCCAGTGACCCCCATCTCTTGTAATCCCAAAGACAGTTGTGTAGACACAGAGACAAAGAGAAGCTAGGTCACAAGGATGTCACTCTAGAACCACTCCGGTCCCCTAATCTGTTTCCTTGCTTCTTTCCTCCCCTGACAATCAGTGCCCATCATCTTAAGTGACCCCGGCATGTCATTATTTTCTAAAATCTTAAGGAACCTCACTAAAACCGAAAGTGATTAGAGTTGGAAGAAGGAAGATTCTGAATTAGATCCTGTAAAGGAAAAACCTGGAAACATGTCATTTTCACAAGCATCCCTAATCATCATGGCACTGATCAACATCCCTTGTCTCCTCTGAAGGAGTTCCATTCCTCTACAAGGCAGAGGCTTCTAAAATGGGCTTATATTCTCCATTTATTCACTGTTGAAAATTATGCTCCAATAAATACTTTTGACCATTAACTTCGGCCATCTCTGATTATTCCCTTTGGACAGATTCTTAAATGACAAACTAGTGTAAAAGGCATGAACATTTGCTTTATTAAAATATTTAAAAATATGCATTATTTCCAGCTTGCTCTCTTAAAAAATTGAACCAATTTTAGACATGCAAATATTTAGTGAGTGTTCTTTCTACTACATCTTCACTAACATTAACATTTTAAATGTTTGTTTAGTTGATACCTTAAATAAGGTATCAACTAAGCAAACATTTTCTTTGTTGAATTTCTGTGTTGATGAGAAGAACACCTTCCCCATTCAGACAATCAGTATCTCAGCTTAGCTAGCTGCCACCGGGCACGACGATGGACGTGTAGAGGTCCTTGGCTACCTGGGGGCACCAGTGGGAAAGCTTTGTAGGACAAACCTTTCCCTAATGATTTTCTTTGGGCCAATTCTAGATATCCATCTTAAGTCCATCAAGTAAATGAAGAATAATCCTGAAATATATCTTAAATTCTTTTGATGAAAAGGTAGACTCTGTCATCTTCATATTTAATACAAGTGAATTAACTAGAAGCCATTGGAATCTGCTCATGTGTTGAGCGCAGCAGGGCTGTGTGCTTGGCTAGTTTATAGGATTCTGCTATTCCTGTTTTGTGTTCCCACCCCCATCCAAAAAAGACACACATCTCAATGTAAAGTGCACTGGGCCCAAATCCTGTACTTACCTTTATCTCATCACACCGACATGCAAATGTGACCACTCCCCGTTCCCCATTTCCAACCACAGCCAATCAAGCTGGGTACCTGCCAATCCAGTTCCTGCTCTTGGTGGAGAAGAGACACAGACTGCACGATGGAAGACCAAGGGACTTTGGGTCTGAGCACTCGGGTCCATTTGGGTACCTCGTTTGCCCTGGGCATAGCCATTAGCAGACGGGAACTATGGAACTAAATTCAGAACTATTACCGAATGCAAGTAAGGACATCCAATTCTCCAGTCCACTCACATTTAATTACTTTTATTCTTAGTCCCAGGCTGCCTTTCCCTGACAGTCAGCAAGCTTCTGAGTTACCACTGCCTCCCCTCCCAGCCAACATCATTACAGAGGAATGTACACTAGCTGGAAAACAACGTAGTTCAAAAATAAACATTTAAAAGCCAGCTAAAATTTTTCCAAAACAATAATAAAGTCAGCTTAACAGTCTTCTGTTATGTATTTTAGCTTGGTAGCACATCAGCATCAATTCCCAAAAGCAACTAAGGACAGACTCTATTAAACCAATGGATTTAAACATTTTCCACTTCAAGTTTTGCTTTGTTTTTAGTTTGCCAGTGTGTCCGCCAATACCGAAATATGACACTTTACTAATGCTGCAGGCAGGTAAAAAAGTAATCCATATTCATTCGTTCAAAAATTATTTATTGAATGGCTATTGTAGAGTTTGGGCTCGGCAGGGACCTCTCCTGCCTTGGTGCTGGCCAGAAGGAGGAAGTAGGACATGGATTCAGCACATAACACAGTGTCCAGCGTTTAGGGAAGCTCTGCGAATCATTTCTGAATTAACAACAGAGGGTAGTGGGCTCTGTGCTAGGTGCCCGGGATTAAGAGAGAGATGTTTTCAGGAGGATCAGAGTCTAGAGGCAGAGAAACAGGCTTTAAGCTAATTTTCCAGGCTTTCCTTAGGAAACTGGGAAAACAATAACCAAATCAAAAGGATCAGGAGATATGGTTGCCAGACCTGCTTGTGTCACACACCAGTATGGTGCCTTCCGACCCAGTTACTAGGGTCCCGTTTTCTCTTTTTAAAATTAAGAGTGCAAAAAAAAAAAAAAAATTGGGCTTCCCTGGTGGCGCAGTTGTTGAGAGTCCGCCTGCCGATGCAGGGGACACGGGTTCCTGCCCCGGTCCGGGAAGATCCCAAGTGCCGCGGAGCAGCTGGGCCCGTGAGCCATGGCCGCTGAGCCTGTGCGTCCGGAGCCTGTGCTCCGCAACGGGAGAGGCCACGACAGCGAGAGGCCCGCATACCGCAAAAAATAAAAAATAAAAAAAAAAGTAAGAGCGCTAGCTTAGATAAACCCAAAGATTCCTTTCTAAACTTTTTTCACTGCATGAAATGAGTCAAGTTGGACCCATATATATTTAGTGACTTTTCTGCTTTCTGTAGCATTTGGACAGATCTGCAGGATTTGGGTCGGTGTGGAAGAAATGCTCGCCTGCAAGCCGAGGCACGTGTGACTCTTGGCCGGGCACTTCAGGGATGAGGGGCTGTGTCCTGAGGAAGCCGCTGGCAGGAAGGAGTTATGTAAGCACTTTGCGGAAATGTTGGTGAAGCGAGACGTTTTCCATCCTTCTGCAGCTCTGCGTTGCTGGGCAGCAGTTGGCCGGCTGTCACTGCAGTTAGCATGCAGGACAAGTACTAGACTGTCCACCCCCAACTGCAGCTGCATCTGGAAGGACTGTCCACAGCATCTTTTTCTGCCGTTGGAGTCAGCCCAGGGCTGCTCTGATACCCTTCCCCACCTGCACCCTGACCTCAGCAACTTCCCTGCTCCCTGCCCCGCAGAGATGGGAGCATGTAGAGATGCAAAATGCCAGTGGAGGAGGGTGGCAGGCCAGACTGTCCCGAGGCTCGGACTTTCACTCCCATTAGCATCAAATCGCACCAATCTAATTTAAAATAAAACGCTTAGAGTTTGCCGTTCTTGTACCTCTGCCTGACAAATGCCCCCATAAAGCTGTATGCAAAGCATATTCCAAAACAGATGGCACGGTGCCTATGAGGAATTCAGCCCCTACATTTTAAGTCAAATGCTGTAGTTGTCGCATCATCTGATGCCTATCCCCTCGCTTCCAAAATTGAATTTTGTCCCAGCTTGCCAAACGAGCCCATTAATTACAGTTTCAGGAGGTCCTGAAATCTCCTGGTTACTAAAGAGGGTACATTAAACAAACAGAACAGATCAGGATGATGTCTGGATTTGTGGCATTTAGCATCTCAGTTTCCCCACTGGTAAAATAATGACCAAAGTATCTCAAAAACCTGAGCAGAAACCTACCACAGATGCAGCTATTATTGTTGTGGTGTCATTCCAGCAAGCAGCAAAACCACAAAGGGACACCGAATTTTCATTCGGACAAGAGTTAGCTTTAGCAGTACCGTCATTCCGAGCCATCGCTTAGGTTCTGCTGTAGGATTAAAATGTGACGGCTGCAGAAGTATCAAAAACAGCCTCAGAATTAGAGCAAAGCACACCTACACATCCTTACCACGGTGTAGTTAGCCTGTGGCAGTGCAGACAGAAAGCTGGAAAGGTGGCAAAGGAAAAGAAAACCTCCAGTTCAAAGTAAGCATCACACGTCCAGGTTAAACGGGAAAGGAAGGGTGGGTGACGTCACTGACGCAAAGCCTTCCATCTTTTTGATGGTTAGATTTTTTATTATTGAACTACAGTTGATGTACTATATCAACTATACAATACCATATAAATTACAGGTGTACAATGTAGTGATTAACAGTTTTTAAAAGTTATACTTCACTTATAGTTATTATAAAATATTGGCTATATTTCCTGTGTTGTACAGTATATTCTTTTTTTGAATTTTTAATTTAATTTAGTTTTTATACAGCATGTTCTTATTAGCTATCTATTTTATACATATCAGTGTATATATGTCAGTCCCAATCTCCCAATTCATCCCACCACCACCACCACCACCCTGCCGCTTTCCCCGCTTGGTGTCCATACATTTGTTCTCTACATCTGTGTCTCCATTTTTGCCCTGCAAACCGGTTCATCTTTTTTTTTTTTTCCGGTACACGGGCCTCTCACTGTTGTGGGCTCTCCCGTTGCGGAGCACAGGCTCCGGACGCGCAGGCTCAGCGGCCATGGCTCATGGGCCCAGCCGCTCCGCGGCATGTGGGATCTTCCCAGACCGGGGCAGGAACCCGTGTCCCCTGCATCGGCAGGCGGACTCTCAACCACTGCACCACCAGGGAAGCCCAAACCGGTTCATCTTGAAAGAGATGAGCATAATTTCAGCGGTCCCACCTTGCCAAGATTTAACAACATATTATACAAAGTTGCGTGTAACACAGCCTGGACTGATTTTAAGAAAAGAGAGAACATCCACCACGTTGGTCTGAAGAGCCATCATCCCAAGCAATGTGCAGAGCGAGTCAGAGAACGTGGGTTCAAATCGCTCTCCTGGTTAATAAGCAGCTGTGCTCCTGCACACTGCTGATTCCTGCCAAAGGTCTCCACGCTGTGTGCATAAATACCCAGGCAGAAACAGCACAGTGGGACTCTTCCTTTACTTCTCTTTACACGTCCTAAGACTTGGACACTAAGATCATTTGACTAGACCTCCTCATTCTTTGTTCCTTTCATCTGCTGTTTCAACAAAGTTTTGTGTTTTGTATAGCAGACTTAACAAGTGTCCAGATGGGTCCAGATAGGGAGGGAGGGAAGAAGAGAGAAAGAAGGAAGGAGTAGGGAAAGAGAGACAGAGATTGAGAGAGAGAGAGAGAGAGAGAGAGGAGAGCAAGTTCCCTCTCTGTTCCTCTGGGGGTTTTTTCCTGAAAAATCAACTTTCTCTTTTACACCCAGGCTACCTACTTTTATGTGAATCAGCACCATGGGCTCTCCAGATACTAGAAATAAAAACTACATTTCTTGCATGATTGAAAACTACTTCATAAAATAATTTTACTTGTTCTAGTGTCAGCGGCCACCAGGGAGAAACCAGGGTCATCTGCCGGAAGTCCCGGGGCTAACGCGTCTGAAGGTGCTGAACAAGGGGTACGTTCTGTGTGCTTCCTGGAGATTTGTGGGGAACCTTGTGAACACTTGTGCTCAGAGTATACCGTTGTGCTGTCAAGTTCAAGGGCAGGCTGACAGGGCTTGTATTTTGAGAAGAGGAAGGAATCACTGGAATATTATTTTGATTATATCAGAGTTCGACTGGAAGGCAAAGACGGTAGGCTCTAATTTTACAAAACATAAAAGATGGCTCACAACTTTGTGGGTTATCAAAATAATTCTTCTATTCACTCATTATTTTTAAAGGCTTCATTTTGGGAAACCACCTTCCAATAACGATACGGAAGTCACTTCAATGGATCGCGACACCCCATCTGTTTTCTTAGTTGGACAGCATGAAAAATCAGAAACTAAACACTATTGATATGTATGTTCCACAAATCTGTGATTTTTTTATGCTATTTGAACACAGGACTTTAGAGATTGGAAGTAATACATATGCTACTTATTTTATACATGGTACTACAAACTTAGCCAGTCAGCACACTTTGTAAAACTGCATAACATGAAACAGGAAGACCTCTGGGACATGGGACAGAAGTAGAAACAGATTCTGCCTTTTATATTCAATGCAAAAATATTTTATTTGTGCCAACAAAGCATTACTTGTAAGACAGTTTCAGAGCTGTCGCATTTGAGGTAAATTTCACATCGTGTCCCAACCTTGCATTTTCCCTGAAGGTGGGATAATTTAAGAATAAATGTCCAGAAAACACTGTATCTCTTCAGAGTACCTCTGAAACACGTTGTTAATAATCATGTCCCCCGGATCCTCCTTGATATGTATAATTTTCTTTGCCTGATTTTACAAATTATTATTCTGCAAATTTCACATTAGGAAAAGTTACAGGTACTAAGAACGTCACGAAAAGAGAAACTGGTCATTGAAAGAAAGCTGCTGAGAAGATTCCTGATGAGACAAGAATAGGGGAGGAGAGAAAGTGCCGTCTACTGTCTGAGCTTGGGCATCCTTCGCCCTCTCTGGCTCTCGTGTGTTTGGTTGTTCTCTGTACAGCTGCTAATTTCTATCCCAGGCTACCTGTGAATGGTGCTTCCTTGTTTCAGGCAGGATGGCTGCTCCAGCCCCATCCCACCTGGCTCAGGGCAGGACTAAATTAGAAGACGGTATCAGAGACCAGTCTGCTGATACTAGCTCATCAAGGTGGCCTCCTCTTTCCTGTTTCTCCCTAGTTCTATTGTGACAGTGCACACAAGACTGCTATAACCTCCCAACTCTGCCACTCTGCTGTGTATCTAGCCGTAGAACTAGGTTTATATAGCGACCTGGGATTACAATCCTGGTTTATAGTAAGGACTGTTAGGGAAGACAGCAGGCTGCTTTGTTCACCCAAGGGGGCTGCTGTTTGGACGTGCAAGTGTATTTGCTTCAGGATCTGTGGCTCCTCAGGTGTGTCCCAGTGTCTTTCCTGTGTGTTCTCAGAAGCAAATAGACAGAGAGCTTTACAGTAGCGTTATTTTTATAGCAAATGAAACGAAGAACAGATTTTAGGATGGCTTTTAGTAGACCTAATTTCTCAACCATTAATTAATTTCTGAAACATTAATTAATTTCTAATTCATTAACGAGTCATTGCTATAAAAGATGGTAAATCAAGAAGACCTTTCTTCTTATCGATCTGCTGACTTCTAATCATTAATATAAACTCTACCTATTATATACACCTACACATACTCATGCACACGTAAGCGCACATGTATGCCATTTGGGAAAGGTTAGATGCAGTCTCACAGTATTGTACCTTCTGCCTCCAAAATGTTCCCTGACTCCTGGAAAGAAAAGAATGTACAACCTCGGAAGCTTTAAGTCCAAGTGTGTGATGTCATTTCCTGTACAGTCTGTGGACTGTAAATTCCAAAGAATATTAGCAACACAGTTAAAAATTACATTGGTTTTTTTTACCCTGAAGCATCCTGATTTTGAGAAATAGTCTTTGGGGGCAGGGAGAAGATGCAAAAAGCAGTCCTCTCTTCCAATCTGCATAGACTTCAGATGCAATTGATAAATCACTTACATTTCACCCAAAAGTGCTCGACAAAGAATTTATCGAAATGTGGCCCTTTCGGTTTAATGCCGTCTGCATCTTTTGAAATCACTTAGAAATACTCGCCAAGATAATTAACCTCTGCTGTCAATTATGCAGCTGAAGCTTGGAAACGTATTTATAGAGTGTACGATTCTTAAAGGGTTAAGACCGAAAATGTCTGAAGAAAATCAGCTTAAATATGTTGTACAGCAAAACATGTCATTGTGGGTATTGGAGTTAGGCTATGATAATGAATTTCAGACTCAAATATTTTCTTTGATTGTCACAAAAATATGTGAGGAGCATCGGCTTTCAGTGTTCAGCATGGAATTGGTTGCATTTCATTACCGGAGGCTAATTGTATGAAAACTGTTTTCACATCCAGAAGTCCTGAATTAGTAGGGTGAGCAGAATCTACTGGGAATCCAGACAGCCTATGTGGGTGATTATTTAAAAGAGAGAATTACTAGTGGTCATTGGGATTTAAATGCACTCTGAAGGGTGGCGCAGAAATGAACGCTGGTCCCTCAAAATCACACCCATCTTTGGTTAAAGCCCTGCCCGTGAACTGCTTGCTTCTAAGGACTTCAATAGCCCTTTCCAAGAGGATATGGAAATTTCTTTGGAGTCCATAAGAGTTCTCCATTAGATCATTATGTATGTCAGTAATGTTGAACAATCAAACTGGAAGAAAATACGCTATTAATCTGCTTCTTCCGGAACGTCTCTTTATTGTAATCGTTCATCACCACAAGCCTAAGCGGTTACTTATAATTTTTTAAAAAACTGGCTGCGATGCTATGCCTTGGTTAAATACCACACAGTACGTGAACGCAACAAACCGAAGAGAAAGATGGGCTTATTGCCTGATAAAGGATTACAGTGGAAGTGAAAGGCTGACCTACAGTCAGGAAATGTTAATCATTTTTACACCAAAGTGAGTGTAACGTTTCTATAGGGAAATTACTTCAATCTGGTCAGTGCAAGGAGCAGTTTGTATAATCGGATTGCAAATAAGGTTTGATCACATTCCAGCTTAATCTACTCTCTGAGCACCATTTACTGCACTAAATCAAACCCGGGGAAGCTGCCGGCAGGGTTTTACAATCATTACACCCAAGGGGCAGGGACTCGGTAATAAACAGCAAATAAATTGAAGCACTGACTTGCCTGCTACTGGGCATTTCTAATTATCCTCTAGTTCAGCTGGAAATTGTCATGCTCTCATCACAGCCTATCTTAACTGCTACTGAATAAGAGCGATACTTTTAGGCTGTTAATTGGGAATATGAGGAAATGTGGATTGCACCTCCGTCTCACCCTTCTATCCCTTCCCCTCCACCCCACCTCCCAACCCTGTCAACTTGTTGTAGGCATTTAAGGAGACCTGAGCAAACTGTTTATTTTGCCTTCAACTGTCTGCCTCCTCCTTGAGAGAATCAGAAATGTAATGTAACAACAGCATGCCTTGTTTACTTCAATTATAGCCCAAAGAACCATCGCACTGGACAGCACTAATAAAGATAACTTACAAATCCTCCCAAATGGGTTGGTAGAGTCATGATGGCTGGTTCCATGCCCGAGCTGACTGGCAAATAGAGTTACCAATCTGTGGCATCACATGATAGGAACTGAGTCAGAAAAAGTAACTTGGCCAGCAGGGGCCCATGGGGACCTCCAGTATACCTCCACCACTGATACCCCCAACTGTCCTGAAAGCAGAGTCAAGAAATCTCTGGTCCCAGGGATCAAGAGGAACAAGCTGACGGTCAGGTTTTGAGCATCACAGAAATATTTGCTTTGGATAAATGCTGTTGGGAGGTGAGGACGGGAAAGTGTTCATATCCTGTAATTCATTTGAAACGTGAGGTATTGAAACCATCCTTTATGCAAAATGACCATGAGGGTTAAGATATTAAGGTATAATTATTTCTCCTTCAAGTTCAAAATCTGTGACTAAGGTAAATTCTCATTGAAATGGATGTCCGCGGTACCCGGGCAGACATAGCAGTATGGAGGCAGTCTTCCTAAATGGGAAGTGACTTGACTCTTCTAACTGAGCTTTTTAAAGTGAGGAGAGAAAAGAGGATATGACCTCTCCAGGAAAGCAGAAGGTTCTAAACTACCCAGGTCTGCTCCCAGCTTCCGCTCTCCCACCAACCTCTGCCTGCCTTCCTGCCTTTAGAGGGAAACTTTTAAAATGACTTTATTGGCTCCCCTGGGAATCTCAGGATGAAGGATGAATAACATCCTGTATTTGTGAAGCTCTCTGACTTCACTCCATATCACACAGCCCAGAATTCTACCCAGCCCACCTTTCCAGCCCAGCAGAGCAATTGTACAGCCAGACTGGGGAGGGGGAATTTCTCTCTCTCTACTCAGATCAGCATAACTTGGGAATAGGAGGAACTTCTCTTCCACCACCCACGCAAAGCAAGGCGGGGTCTTCCACAGCCATCACCTTGCATTACAAAATGGTCTTCTGCTGATGGATTTCAAAACAACTTTCATTGTATTTGTATATTTTGCAAAATGTGAAAATACAAAGTAGGTAGGTATTTTATGATCTGGTGCTTTTAACTACAAAGAATTTCTCCATGGTGTATTCATTTCTCCCTGCAGATTGTAGGAAAGCAATGCCCGTAAGCTTCTCTATTTAGGAGCAATTATGACTCCCAGCCTCCTTCCCTCCGACTTCCCCTCCCTACCCTCACAGTGGGAGGACAATTAACCACTGGAGTGTTGTCACGATGGGCACTGTTATCTCCTCCTCTTCTGCAGGGATGGGACAGTCAAGCATGAATCCCAGGGCAAGGGGAGTCCTCATTAGACAGGAGCCCTCTCAGGTCCAGCCATGAGATGCAAGTCCTTGTTCTTAAGGTCTGTCGTGGTGGTGCTGGGCAATACTAGCAAAATGTGACATGTGGGGGAAAAAAATAAAAGGATTCTCTGAGGGGAACACGGCACTACCATATTTTAAGAAAGACTGCAGAAATTTTAAGTTCCTGGTGGTACAGGGTAAGCTGACCTCAATTTTAGCAAATCGGGACCATCTGGACCTAGAAAAAGATGAAAGGGAATTGTCTACTTAACAAAAGCATTTTTCCCTTTAGAAACGTTATCCACAGGACTTCCCTGGTGGCACAGTGGTTAAGGATCCGCCTGCCAGTGCAGGGTACACGGGTTCGAGCCCTGGTCCGGGAAGATCCCACATGCTGCAGAGCAACTAAGCCCATGTGCCACAACTACCAAGCCTGTGCTCTAGAGCCTGCGAGCCACAACTACTGAGCCCGTGTGCCGCAACTACTGAAGCCCGTGTGCCTAGAGCCCGTGCTCTGCAGCTAGAGAAGCCACGGCAATGAGAAGCCCATGCACCGCAACAAAGAGTAGCCCCCGCTCACCGCAACAAGAGAAAACCCGTGCGCAGCAACAAAGACCCAAGGCAGCCAAAAATAAATAAATTTAAAAAAAAAAAGGAAAGAAAGGTTATCCACAGACTTGCTTTCAATAGACACTTCCATTAAGTACCTACAGGGGACAGAGTTACATAGCCTGGTGCTGCCACGCCACTTCTGAGTCACCTTGGACAGGTTCATCAGTTTCCTTATCTCTAAAGTCAGGATTGATAATGCCCAGCTCACAGGATTATTGTGAGCAATAGAACTAAATAGATACAAATCAAAACCACAGTGAGATGCCACTTCACACCCATTAGGATGGCTATTATCAAAAACGTGGAAAGATGTGGTGAAATCAAAACCCTCATGCATTGCTGATGGGAATGTAAAATGGTGTAGCCTCTGTAGAAAACATTTTGGCAGTCCTCCCAAAATTTAAGCACAGAATGATCCAGCAATTCCACTCCTAGACATATACCCAAAAGAATTAAAAGCAGGAACTCAAACAGATGTTCTTTTACCAATGTCCACAGCAGCATTACTCATAATAGCCAAAATGTGGAAATAACTCAAATGTCCAATGGATGACAAACAAAATGTGGTACACAAATGCAATGGGAAGCAATTCTGACTCATGCTACAACATAGATGAACCTTGAGGACACACTGTTAATTGAACTAAGCCAGACACAAAAGGACAAATATTGTGTGATACCACTTATGTGAGGTAACTGGAGTAGTCAGTTTTGCAGAGACAGAGAGAGGAATGGCGGCGGCCAGGGTCTGGGTGGAGAAGGCAATGAGGGGTTATTGTTCAATGGGTACAGTTTCTGTTTAGGATGATCAAAGTTCTGGAAATGGGTAGGGGTGATGGTTGCACAGCATTGTGAATATTCTTGATGCCACTGAACTGTACACTTTAAAATACTTAGGGAATTCCCTGGTGGTCCAGGGGTTAGGACTCCATGCTTTCACTGCTGAGGGCCCGGATTCAATCCCTGGTCGGGGAACTAAGATCCCAGGCTTCACAGCATGGCCAAAAAATAAATAAATAAAATAAAATAAAATAGTTAAAAGGGTAAATCTTATGTCTAGTTCACCACAATAAAAAATGCTAAAAAAATACTAAATAGATAAAAACAGTCACCTCTGATACAGGGGTTCCATATATGTTAGTTGTATCTGAATGATTTGACTTCTATAAAAGTGGCTTGTATACATTTTTAATACCTTCTCTTACTTCTTCAGTGGGTGTCAGCCCCAGCAACACATTAGAATCCCCTGGGGCACTTTTAAAATATACCAATGCCTCGACCTCAGCCCAGAGGGTGGCCTGCAAGCAGTATCATTTGTTTAGCCCAGGGTACTAGACAAGTATGATCATCTTCTTTATGTGCCATGATGTAAAAGTGTAGAGAAGCACTGCTTGGCTAAAGTCTCATCTCTATATGGAGCAAAGAAGGGTGTTTAGCTTCAAGGCTACGGATGACCTTCTGAGACCTAATAAATATTGAGGGGTAAACTTGGGAACTAATATTTATGGAGCAATGACACCCCACCGGCTACACATATTCCACCGAGCATTCTGTGAGTCCCATTTTACAGATGAAGAAACTGAGGCTCAGAGATACTAAGTGGCTTGCCCAGCTTACCTATACATAACAAGTATGTGGGTTAATCTGGATTTATTGGGTCTGACTCCATATCCAGTCTTCTTCAGCTTTCTTCTCTCAGCCCCAGCATTTGTCTCATGGCACAACCGGAGCGTCAAGGTGGATTAGAACCAAATCCCAAATCGTGGCCTGGCTGGAGATGGGCAAAGCCCGCTCTGGGGCCACAGGGAGGAGCCAGTACCCACCCTCCCCGTTCCCTCCTAACAAGGCCTCATGTGCTGTTTCTTGCGTCTGTGTCACAGGCATTAGACCCCGTCCCAAACGAAGGCCACCCCACTGTGGTGCCTTTTCTTTTATAAAATAACTAAAACTGGGTTTAGACCTGGAAGCTACTGATTTCCCTGATAAATCCCAGTGGCTCTCTTTACTGCCAGGCTGTCTAATGAATATGTTTACTTAGCTCCAGTATTAATTATCATTCCTCCCTGGCTGACAACATATATAATGACCATTAATTTAGCTAAGTTTTAGGAATATACTCTCCTCGATCAGACTATACAACGAGGTGCCATTTATTAGGTCTCAGAGAGGAGGGAAGTTTGTCCAACGTGTTGCCTAGTGCAGGATGACTGACATGCCTGTACTACTTAACTAACTATACCTACCCTACTTAACTAACTATGCTGACACTCTATAACTAGCTATGCCTATACTACATAACTAACTATACCTATACTACTTAACTAACTATACCTACACTTCATAACTAACTATGCTGACACTCTATAACTAGCTATGCCTATACAACATAACTAACTATACATATACTACTTAACTAACTATACCTATACTTCATAACTAACTATGCCTACCCTGCTTAACTAACTATACCTATTTTTCATAACTAACTATACCTATACTTTATAAATAACTATACCTATACTTCATAACTGACTATACCTATACTTCATAACTGACTATACCTACCCTACTTAACTAACTATACCTATTTTTCATAACTAACTATACCTATACTTCATAAATAACTATACCTATACTTCATAACTGAACCATACCTACACTACTTAACTAACGCCACACTCATCTCCATTTAGCACTGTCTTTTTTTTTTTTTTTTTTAGCACTGTCCTTTTTTAGGTGTCTATTTTATCAGATTTTGCAGAAACCCAGGATAAAGTTTGCAAAACGTTGTGTTGTAGCTGTGGGTCAGGGTCAGAGATGACAAATGCATCCAGATGAAATGCCCTACCACATCAACTCAACTCTTCCTGGCCCAGAAGCGCCATGACAGGGGCACTGCTCATTTTTATGTGCCAAAGACAAGCCTTAGACAAGGTCAGAGTTGAGAGTCAGAGTTCCCAGTACACTTGGTGTCTAAAGTATTTGCCTGAAGCTACACAAACACTGGGTCTGTGCAGGTCATTGTCCTGTTGGACTGCTAGCTGTGTTCATTTTCACATCCCCAGTAATATTCTAAAGTTGTATTATTTACTGTAAGGTGCTGTCATGGGAATCCAGAGCTCTCTCTTCTCAACTGCACAGGTAGCAGAGACTGCTATTATCACCTGGACCAGGCGGGTGATCATTCAACATCAGCCTGAGCATCAACTACACTTTTTACTTGACGGTGCACAGACTGTTCTGGGGTGAACTGTGTCTCCTCCCCAAAATATGTCTTGTCCTCAGATACCTGTGAAGGTGACTTTACTTGGGAATAGGGTCTTTGCAGATGTAAGCATTAAGATGAGGCCATCAGGTGGGGCTCAAATCCATTATGACTGGTGTCCTCATAAGAAGAGGAAAATGCCACAGGGAGAATGTGATGATGGAGACAGAGATTGGAGTGAGGCAGCGGCAAGCCAAGGGATGCCAAGGATTGACAGCCCCTACCAGAAACTGGAAGAGGCGGGGAAGGATTCTACCCAGAGTCACAGAGGGAGAGTGGCCCTGCCGATGCCTTGCTTTAGGATTTCTAGCCTCCAGAACTGTGAGAGAATAATTTCTGTTGTTTTAAGCCACCCAGTTTGGTGTACTTGGTTACAGCAGCTCTAGGAAACCCTTTTCGGAGTCCATTTGGAAGGGTATCTGCATGTAAAGTGTCTACATGTTGTAGCTGAGCTGTGCTGTTCTACACTGTGTTCTTTCTTTTGGTTTTGAGGCAAATTAATTAACATGATACAGAAAAGGGAGAATACAAATGCTGAAGCCCTCACTTTAAGCCCTCATACTCTTTTGTTCTCCATTATTACACCAAATTATTTAATTGGGTCTCTCTGATTGTGCTCAGACGCAGAAAAGAACACAGTCTATTGTGAGACACCCTACAACCATAATGCAATATCAAATTCAATTCCCATCCAAAGTGCTCGTTGCTAAAAGCCTGTTCTGTGGCTGCAGATTAATGAAGATCTGCACTGAGCAAAGTGGTGGTTGTGGAGACATTATTTTCCTCCAGTAGAAGGTCTATTCTTGAAAAACAATAAAAGCATAGAGAAGCGTTAGTCTGCTTATGGATAGAAATAAATCAAAATGAATAAGAGGGTTGATGGAAATAGTCTGAAAGCAGCAGAATAGAATTCTGAAAATACTGTTTTTGTTTTTAGAGGACATTTTCTTTCCTTCTCTCTGTTCCACCCCCCACCCCCGGAGACCCTTATAAAATGCTGCTGGGTGCAGGATCAAAAGCTGCAGAGTGAAGAACAAATCTGACCATTTGAAACCCTTACAGATAATTAACATTTTAGAAATGCAATCCAGGCCAGCCTTGCTGTGTATACTCACAGCGCGGAGGAAAAGTGAGGGGACTCCGGGCCATGGTGTAAATTTGGGCAGTAAGAGTCACATCCAAAGAGGCAACAATTGTAATGATGGTGAGCAGTCATCATGCTGCTTTCAGCTAACCACTAGATCAAGGCTAGATTCTCTCTGCTCCCTTTGTTCTAAGACTGTTAGGTTTTCTACTCCTTTCCCTTCCTTCTTCTCTTCCAATGTTCCCAGAGCCTTTTTGCCTTGGAATGACCTATTTTCACCTCCCTTCCACCCATCCTAATTTTAAGCCCCATCCTAAGTTCCATAAAGAATTCCTCAACCTGACA
The DNA here is from genome assembly GCF_964374135.1 of Grampus griseus. Classification (NCBI taxonomy): domain Eukaryota; kingdom Metazoa; phylum Chordata; class Mammalia; order Artiodactyla; family Delphinidae; genus Grampus; species Grampus griseus. The sequence goes on along the minus strand of NC_139012.1, from coordinate 15,167,380 downwards.
ATATCAATCTTCATTAATCTCTGCTCCTTCCTAACTTCCCAAGGCACATATTGTCTGTATCGTACCTTTGGCACAGGTGTGTCTTGAACTATACACCTGAGCTGTCCAATATGGTAGCCACTAGCCACATGTGGCTACTGAGTGCTTGAAATGTAGCTCATCCAAATTGAGTTGTTCTGTAAGTATAAAATGCACACTGGATTTCAAAGACTTAATACAAAAAGAAAAGAATAAAATATCTCAGTAATTTTAAAATTTTAATTATGTGTTAAAATGATATTTTTGTTATACTGGGTTAAATAGTATATATTATCAGAACTAATTTCCATTTTACTTTTTTTTTTACATCTTTATTGGAGTATAATTGCTTTACAATGGTGTGTTAGTTTCTGCTCCATAACAAAGCTATACATATACATATGTTCCCGTATCTCTTCCCTCTTGCGTCTCCCTCCCTCCCACCCTCCCTATCCCACCCCTCTAGGTGGTCACAAAGCACTGAGCTGATCTCCCTGTGCTATGCGGCTGCTTCCCACTAGCTATCTATTTTACGTTTGGTAGTGTATATATGTCCATGCCACTCTCAAGTATCTACTGGAGAATTTTAAATGGTGTATGTGGTTCACATTTGCGACTTGCATTGTATTTTTGTTGGACAGTGCTGCTATGTACAATTAAACATGAAGATCAATCTGTGTTATGACTGTTTAAGATGGTAGTAATCTGGGCTTCCCTGGTGGTGCAATGGTTGAGAGTCCGCCTGCCGACGCAGGGGACACGGGTTCGTGCCCCGGTCCGGGAAGATCCCACATGCCGTGGAGCGGCTGGGCCCGTGAGCCATGGCCGCTGAGCCTGCGCGTCCGGAGCCTGTGCTCCACAATGGGAGAGGCCACAGCGGTGAGAGGCCCACGTACCGCAAAAAAAAAAAAAAAAAAAAAAAATGATATCAAGCTCTCCAAATAAAAGTCAAATCACAAACCACACCATGTCTGACCAGGGAGCTTAAAGCCTCCTTAGTATTCTTGCAAACAACCTCAAAATCATTCCCTGGAAGTGAGTTGCACGAATCCACGTCATGCAGCTCTCCAATTCTTCTTCACTGCAAGACCGTTGCTCAGATGACTTGACTCTAATTCCAAGGTTTGTAATCAGTTCGTGATGCAGATATCTACACACTATACAAGATCCCCAGCGATCCCAGACAGGCCCCTACATGTATCTGGATGACTCAATCCACACACTTAGGAATGAAACACATTTAACTTTATTTTCTCTATGAAGTTAATTTCTATTTTGAGTCCCCATTCCATAGAAGTTATGGAGACCTAATTTCAGTCAAGTGGGGTCTCTCTCCTTTCCCAGTTCTGGGAGGATTATATTGTGCTCAGGTATTGGGTCCCCCGGAAGCATAGTTTAATATCCTCAACAAAGCCACTGTTGAAGCATTACTTAATGTCTTCTGTGTAATAACTAACATTTTTCTGTGCTTTCATGTCCCATGCATTCTCTCACTTGATCTTCTTGATGTACATGGCTAGGGGGAATATAGAATCTCTCCCCAAACATGTTATCACACAAAATGGGAACAACTTATCCTAATGTGCTTTCTTTTTTCTTCACATTTTAAAATCTCAGAACCAAGTTTACTGTCCAATTAGTGAAATAATTTTATTGCACTAGAATGTAATGTCTATGTGAGCAGAGTCATACCACTGTTCTGTCCCTGACGCCGAGCACACTGCCTGGCACCTGAGTGATCAATAAATGAATACATTTCTTGGTTGTGGTACAATTGCGTTACTCCTTATGCTATTTCTGCTCTATATGTATATATGATTTATTGTGCATCACTTCAAATCACTTTTTTGGAGTTAGGTGGAAAATAAAGAAGAAGGGAGGTGAGAAAATAATGGAGAGAGGGAAGTAAGGAATGGTAGGGTAATGTGAAAATATTCTGTGTGAGTCCACTAGTTGACAATGCAACATTGCCGTTTTCTTACTTTTTTTAGCTATATCTTTTTCTATATCCTTTTCTACTAATGCATTTTTAATGAAATTATGCATTGAGGGTTTAATATATGCAAAACAGATCAAAAAGAGATCTGAGCAGAAGAGTAAATTCATCTATCCACCCAAAAACATTAACTGGCTACTATTACTAGGGTATACAAAGCTGGAAATGAAGAACCTCACAAGTGCTTACTGTCTACTTCTAGGTGGGATAAACCTATAAACAACAGAGTGACAGATGCATGTATAGGTACAGTGAGAACAGAAAGGAGTTCTGTGGGACATTGAGAAGATTATGTGACCGGAGTCCTGAAATACGAGTAGGTGCCTGCCAGCTGGTCAAGGTTGGGGAGCTGCTGGCAAGAGAATTCCAGGAAAAGGTACATTTCTTTCCACACTCTTTTTTTTTTTTTTTAGATGTTGGGGGTAGGAGTTTATTAATTAATTTATTTATTTTTGCTGTGTTGGGTCTTCGTTTCTGTGCGAGGGCTTTCTCTAGTTGTGGCAAGCGGGGGCCACTCTTCATCGCGGTGCGCGGGCCTCTTACTATCATGGCCTCTCTTGTTGCGGAGCACGGGCTCCAGACGCGCAGGCTCAGCAGTTGTGGCTCACGGGGCCTAGTTGCTCCGCGCCACGTGGGATCCTCCCAGACCAGGGCTCGAACCCGTGTCCCCTGCATTAGCAGGCAGATTCTCAACGACTGCGCCACCAGGGAAGCCCCCACACTCTTTTAAAGCAAGGAATATTTGGAAGATTTAAACTCACACACAAGGCTGATTGCCTTAAAACAAGAATAGTTTAAATTTAATTTAGTTTTGTGTTACCTAACAGTATACTTAGATTGTTATGAGCCTAATTCATTTGGTCAACAGATTTCCTGTTGAAACACCATGTACCAGAAACCCAAACCTCTGGAGCAATGGTTTCCTTTTGAAAATTCTCCCAATTGTACTCTAAGTGCTTTGAGTTTAACTAACTCAAAGGAATGAGGAATGAGAAATGAGGAATCTCCTTTTGAAAATAAAGTCATTAAAAGTTGGATAGTGTTACTATTGAAAAATATTCTTTATGAAGAAGTTGATTTCTTTGATATAATATTCATTTCCCTTGGGGAAACACTTGATAAATGAAAATATTTTTACAGCAAATAATCTATTGCTTTAAGTTCATTTAACTGGATTTGATAATCTATTTCAATTCCGGTGGCAAATTTCTATGTGGAAAGAATTTTAATTAAAATAAAAGTAATATATGCATATGACTTAAAAAAAAATACCAAATAGTAGAAAGAGCTTATAATGGGAAAATAGTTCCTTGCCCAAACCTCCCCACCCCCAGCTAGGGAGGTGAAGGGGATTCAACAATCTCTACTTTTAGTACTTCCAGTGGTTATCTCCATATCTCAGAATGATACACTTCACCTTTATTTCTTTATTTTTCAAGGAGATGTGGTTTCACTTATATTCCTCATCTCCATATTTTAATATCACTATGATTTACTTCTATTTGTTTACCTCTGTATAAATATAAATATGCTTAAAGTTACATTTCTCACTCTGTCAACTGAAAACAATATATCTTAACTCCCAAGTTTGTGAGGTAAAGATACTAGCTCCTCTATCCTTCTCTCCAGCTGTCTTCCCCAACTTTTATCTCCCAATTTGGGCAAACTGTTTTTTAAAAAATAATAAAAATTGGAAAAAAAGTAAAGCAAGGTCAATATGTAAATATAGTTCACTGCAGATTCAAGTGTTGTGCTATGATTACATTTCTCCATAGCTCCAAAGTGATTTTCCCAATTCTACTCAACAAGTATTATTAAAAATTTTTAAATTGTTTTAAATTTAAAATTTTCAATTTAATTATTAAATTTTATTTAATAATTAATTTTATTTAATTATTAATAAAATAATTAAATTTTATTTAATAATTATTAAATTTTAACAAATTAAAATTTAAAAACTGTTAAATTTAAAAATTAAAAACAAGTATTATTAAAAATTTTAATAATATTATTAAAATTATTAAAAATAATTATTAACTTATTAAAATTATTTAATCTATATTAAACTCCATCACTTACTGAAAAGTCTGCCACGGGTTTGTTTGCTTTAGAGTCAACATCAGACTTTGCACAACTTTTTGATTTTCCATGAAATTCTGATAGACTCTCTTTCTCTGGTTGAGAGAAGAATCATCTGCCATCTTATGATATCTTTAATATTTTTCAGCTTCTTACTCATTCTATCTATTACTTAGAATCAACTTTACTCTTTTTCATGAAGTCTACTGACTTTCTCTGCTAATTACCTTCATCTTTGGACCATCACTTTCCTATATGGCTATATTTTCTCTCATGAAGTTTTTAGTCCCCATTTTATCTCTTGCACTCTGTATTTTTAGTAAACCCTATAGTTCTTTTGACATCTCAATTTTTCTACCATCTAAGGGGTACCCCTTCATTTCTGGAGACTTCTTTCAGGGAACCCTCTGTCCACTTGCAAGAGTATGGATAGATCATTTTCTGAGGCCTCTTGTACAGCTGTCTTCCTGGAACTTCCCTTCTTTGCTCTTTTGGATTAAATATGCAGTTCCTTGCAACTCATGTCTTCCGTCTTTTGAGTTTACTCTTTCATTGTGCTGGAGCATATCCTCAAAGAATTTTCCAAAGAAGGGTATATGAGAAAAACTTCACAAATTTTCATATATGTGAAAGTACATTTATTCTATTCTCCTCCTTAATGAATACTCTGGCTGGGTATAGAAATCCATTAAAATGTATTATTTTTCAGAACTTTGAAGAGACTGCCCATTGCCTCTTAGCATCCAGATTGCTGGTAAATCTGATGGTAGTTTAATTGTTGGCCTTTTGAAAATGATCTAGTTTTCCCTCACTAAAAGTTTTAAATATGTTTTATTATTCTTGTCATTCTAAAATTTTATAATGATTGTCTAGGTGTGGGAGTTTTTTATACAACATATTTAGTACTTGGTAGTCCCTCATTTTGAAGATTTGTGCCCCCATTAGCACTGGGAAATTTCATTATGCTTTTGTTGTTATTGTTGTTTTCCTCATTTCCTTATCTTTGGTGTATCTGTGCTTTCTATTTTGGAACTCTTATTAACTGTGTGTCGGCTCACCTGACTTGATTCTCTAAGTCCTTATTCTTTCTGTCATATTTTTTGTTTCAGAATTTGTGTTCTACCTTTTTTTTTTTCTCAATTCTTTATTCTTCAAACATCCAATTTTAATCTCAAAATCAGGAGTTTAATTTCTAAGAGTTTGCTAACTATTTCTGTTCATGATACCTTACTTTTATTTTCTGGATGTATTATCTTCTGTTTTCTGCTTATCCACTTTTGTGTTTGTTTATCCTTTGCTTGTTATTCTTTCTTCAAACACCTAGTGATTCTTTTTTTTTTTTTCATGGAAAGGCATTTCATTTAAAATACAGCAGTGTGCACATGTCAATCCCAAACTCCCAGTCTATCCCTCCCCCCCAATCCTTCCCCTGCTGATGACCATAAATTGGTTCTCTAAGTCTGTGAGTCTGTTTCTGTTTTGTAAATAAGTTCATTTGTATCTTATTATTTTTAGATTCCACATATAAATGATATCATATGATATTTGTCTTTCTCTGTCTGACTTACTTCACTTAGTATTGATTGACGATTTGTATTTAAGAATGAGGCCATGGGAGGGCTTGTAGGAGCTCAATGTCGATAGGCAGTGCTTATCAGCTGGGAGATTTCTTGGGTAAAGTGAGCATATACTGATAAGTAATTCCCTGCTGTAAGTCACACCTCTCACAATAGATCTCTTTTGTAATTGCCTTATCTAAGTATGGCATCTCCCCAGGATTCTGTCAGGGTGGCTCCGTCTCTCCTTGGTGTTGTGTCTTCCACATATATTATGGACTGCAGCCACCTCTATCTTAGGTCTTGGTCAGTACTTTCCCTTCCCTCTTTTTCATCTAGAAATGTTTTTAATCCCTCATTTACTTACAAACCCTTTCAGTTTCTCTTCATTACTTGGGATTACACTTTAAAAATTTTTCTTTACTTTCATTTTAATGAAATCTGGAAGTAGAAGTAGAAATACATGTGCTGAATTCAAAATAGACTAAAATCATTAAAATTTTTCATCTATGCACATATTGGGTGCGGAGTAACTAAAAAAGGAATTTGGGGTTCTTTTTATATTTATTTCATTTGCTTGAGAGTATATCAGTTAGGAGTGTCTTGGACCATAAGTAATAAAAAACTAGTTAACGTTGGCTTAAACAAGTAACGGGCTGTTTTTGTCTGTGAAAAGGTTTGGAGGTAAGTAATTGAGGGTGTTCATTCATCTTCTCAATTGTGTTATGAGAAGACCAGACTCCTTCTGCCTTTCTGCTTTACTCTCCCTAGTATGTTGGCTTTTGTCCTCAGGCTTGTCAACTCAGGCAAATGGTTCCTGCAGCTCCAGGCAACATTAACATCTGAAGCAGGAAAAAGCAAAAGATTTCCCACCCCTCCTCCATTAGACATGCACTCATTTCTAATTGGGCAAAACTTTGTCATGTGACCACCCTTATCTTTATGGGATCAGGGAAACTGAATACTACCCTTAATTGGGCCTATTGTTATCCTGAACAAAATTGGAGTTAGCAAGGAAGGAAAGGGAATAGATAGATACTGGATAAACAGCCCGCAGTGTCTGTAGCAGGGAGCAAAATATGATTTCTTTTTTAAATAAATGTTTTTAAAGATGTACAAGTACGTAAGAAGCAATGTAAGGGATCACCAATAAAATTGCAAGAGTATACAAGCAAATAATATATGATACAATTTAAAACATTGTAAAAATTTTAAATCAGGTTTGTTGTATTTGTTGAAACCATCTTGCAGCCCACAGTACAGTATGAAAAGTTGTGATTGAAATGTATCTGGGTTAGATGGTCATTGACAGACCATAGACTTCTACCTTTTTATACAACTGAGAACAATATTTTCTGTGGGAGAAATTGTCTCAATTTTTCTTGAAGGTTGCTACCCCTTCCAGCTTGGCACTCACTATACCCAAGGTTAGGACCACTCCCAGGTGAGAGCAGGGCCCAAGGCCATTAAAATTGTTTTAAAGGGAAGGAAGGTGAAAATGAAACTTAGGGGTTGTTCTTGACTTATAAATGCCTGGTATGTTAAATATTTTTTGTGTATTAATATATAACTGTCTCAGCCAAGACCTTATCTTTTTGAGATATCTGCCGCAGCAGGTGTGCCTGGGACTCCAATGTCCTCTCCAGCAAACTCCTTTTCCATTTAAAAAAATTGTTGAGGAACATTTAATTTCAGAAGTGTTTTGCTGCATGTGATCTAAACCCAAAATAATGGTGGTTTCGACAAAATAGAACTTTGTTTCTCCAATATGAGAGAACCCCAGAGATAGGAAGTCGAGGGCTAGTAAAGCTGTTTTGTAAAGTTGCCATGGTCCCAGCCTCCTTTTAGGCACTCTTGTACTCAGCATATAACTTCCCCATGATGGTTCAAAATGGCTGCTTGATCTCCAGCCATAACACCTCATTCCAGATAGCACTTTAAAAATACTTCCTGGAAGTTGCACATGACACTTCCTATAAACCATTGGCCCCATATATGTCCACACTTAGATTTAAAGGAGGCTGAGAAAAACAGTCCTGATTCCACGTGGCCAGTTAAAATTCAGGTATTCTGTCACCAAGAAAGAAGAGATACTGGGGTCAACTAGTCATCTTTGTCACAAAAGGTAACTGACCATACTTAACAAGGCTTTCTACCCTATGGTACATGTGTGCCAGGCCCTGTCCTAAGTGCTCTGCGTATATTCACTTATTTAATTCTCATAACAATTCTGAGAATTAAGTGTTGCTATGTCCATTTTACAGCTGAGAAAACGAGGTGTACAGAGGTTCTTCTGTGTGTTTGATACCTAGTACACAGCCTAACACAGCACCCGTTGCCCTGAAGTATTTAATCAATGCTTTTTGGTGACCTTGACTGACACTGAAAACGCACAAGTCTGTGAGAGACTGATTTAAAACCTGTTACTTTAGGTAATTACATTTGCAAAGAGTTTTAAATAGTTGATGTTTATTTTCTATGATTCTGTGCTGGGAAGCATGCATTGCAAAGCTGGGTGCTTGAATGAAGAGCTCTCGTGATTACACTTATTGGCTAAATATCCCAGGGGGACCAGAACCGCCAGGCGATAATTTAAATTGCTGGGCTTGGGGTTCAGCAAGTCCGCTTCTATGTGTCGCTGTACTGTGAGCCATCTAAAAGACCTTGGGAAGTGGCTCTAGAACCAGGAAAGACCAGAATTTGGAGGTGGGGGGAAGGATACACATGCAGAGTGGCTAGTGGAAGGCTGGCTTCTTTACATTAGTGTTTTCCCATTATTTCCTAGGGGGCATCCTTTCAAGTCCTGTAAATAGAATATGACAAATGGCTTCTTATTATTCGGGCAATTGGACCAGGAAGTATATAAGCAAAAATCTACATTTCAAAAAAACACTATCACATTTGTTTATGCATTTTCTAATTGCTGTGTCTGTGGGTTATTCTTGCGATAGCTTGCACATTACACAATGATGACAAGTCAGATTCTTTTGCTGTGAATTTTTTAATAGTTCATGTAAACCATAGACTGTAGTGTTTATTACAGCTTCCTCATCCTGTAGGACGTTTGCCAAATAAAATATCAGGAAGGAAAGCCTGAAAGATTTTGATGTGTGAACCTTTTTTTAACATTCCTTAAAATATATTTCCTCTCTTAACAGCAAAGGAACTTTAGCTATAGAAAGCTTGTACTGTGTTATAACTTTCATATTACCCTTCCCACAGCCGGTTTTCTTTGGCTGCATGGTGTATATCATTCATTGCAAGTTTACTTCATTCCTCCGGATCCATCGCTGATGCTCTGTGGACCATAAAATTTCAGCTGCAAAACCAGAGCGTCTCATTATTTCTGAAATATCAAGCTTGTATCTTCTTGATAAATAATTCCTACTAGTATAATGTATCGGACTAAAACATATTTTCTGAGGCCAGTGAGGTTAAAGCGGCAATCTCACCTTTTTTAATTTTTTTGCCCTGAAGACAGTGATTTCCATATATAGAGTGACCCCAGTTTGTGTTGAACACGGGGAATGAGGATGAAGCATGAAATGGCACATATTGCTGTCAGAGATTTGAAATGAGGCCTGCTAACCTGTAGGCAGCCTTCCAGACTAATCAGCCCCTCGCAATGTATTCAGAGAGCTCCACACCTGAGCTAGCAACGGGCTGGGAACTTTTCCCTTTCTTCCCCCTTCTTCTTCTCCCTTTTAAATCACAGCTGTTGACAAACATTACGTTTTAATGCAATTCTTCCTTCCCTCTCCTACTCTGCTGCAAAAAGAAAAAAGAGAGACAATATCCATTGATAGCATATCTCTGAGACACTGGTCTCATCTGGTTTCCCTAAAGCTTGAAAAGTGCGTGCAACTGTTTGGATTTGCTTGTGAATATACATCAGTCAGCAGTGCTTAAACAGGTGATAACGTTTTTACTCTTTCAGTTGACAACCGTCAGCGTTGTGGAATTCAGGCACTTACTAAAGTTGGCTGCCCGTTCCATTTTTAAGGGAGATCACATCACCGCTCTGAGTTTTGTTTGTTGCACATTGCAGGGCAGCAACGTTTGGGATTGTGAAGAATTTTTCTAAACTGAATAATGTGTTTTCTGCTTCCTGAAGTCCTCTCTTTTAGGGTCTGTTTCATAAATAAGGAAATCTGCTGGAGTCTTGTTGACAGATATCTGTCCCAGGTCTGCAGCTGAGTGATAGCACAATTAAATATGTGTATAAATATTTATATGTAATTTAACATACATATCCATCTGATGTGTATTTGTATGCATGCACACATATACATGCGTCTATACATATGTATATTAGCACAACTCAGACGACTTTAACTCATTTCAATTGTCAATTATTCCTCAATCTATCGGTTGGGGCTGCCCTTCGGAGAGCCAAGTTAACGATGCCAAGAAGCATTGTGATTGTGCGCTTTGCTGAGGACTCCTTTTCTCTGCTGAGACTGTACGTAGTACCAGTTACAAAGGTGGTTGTAACTTCAGAGCCTCGAACCCTTAGTGACCATGAATTCTTTCAAGTGGTCTTTGTATCTCTATGCATACCAAGCCTTCTCAGGAGTCTGCATCAGCAATATTCCTGCATATAAGGAATACAAAACATAAGCAATTCTAAAATGTATTTAAAAGCATTACTGAATTTATGGGATCTATGTGATTATATATTTTCTCCATGAAAAGTACAGTTATCTTTCGAATAGGGAATCTGATACTTTTTTCTTGAAAAAAAGACTTCATACCAAAAAATTTAGAAACCACTAAGTCAAGGAAGCCCGTTGAGTTACCTAAATCCACATTGATAGAGGAAGCAGGGCTGGAACCAGAGGACCACTATAACTGGCTGAGAAAAAGTTACTTTGACTTCACTTCCATGGAGGGAAGGCCCCATCACAGGTACCCCTTAAGAGGTCCAAAGTGTCAGGTGACCAAATCATCCACTAAATATCTCCTTCCTATAGTTATATCCTAGGCAGCTATGTTTTGTTGACTGGCCTTGTCATCCTACACTCCAACAAGAATACATGAGCTTGTTGAAGAGGGATTTAGATAGTACTTTTCAAGCTTAAATATGCAGAGACTTCTTTCCAGGGGAAAACTATATCCTCAAAGGTTGACATATGATTTTGATTATTAATGTTACTTAAAAACATGCAAACATAAAACTAGGGGAAACTTCCTAATGCTAATGGTCTTGTTATAAATAAAATATAATAAAAAATTTTAAATTCCGATTAGCAACATTAAAGCATGAGGTTATTTTGCTGAAACACTGTTGTAAACTTGTAATATGAAAATTTACTGATTGCTGCAGCGCAGATCTTTTTAAAAGCTTGGCTTAAATGCCTAACGTGTTTCATGTGATAATTCAATTCTTCCACCATTTTTCTCTTTTTAAGCTATTTTAATTTTACGGTACATTTGGCTCTCTCCAAAAAGAGAGCATCAAACTATACAACTGTTATGGAGTACACCCAAGAGTATACCTCCAAGCATCTGAGGACCTCAGACGGAAAAACACTGTTTTAGAGACATAACATCCAATAACAATGAAGGAAACAGGAGGGTCAGCACCCTGAGCAAATATTTTAGGCAGAATATCATCCAAGGTAGCAAAATCCTTTAAAACAAAAATTCACTGTCAGAGGTACAGTGACAAGAATTTAGCATAAACACTAAAAGTAGGTAAAAGCAAATCAACCTTTAAAATAAAGAAGATAAGAAGACATCTTTTTCTGGATATGAAGTAGAAGTTTGTGATCATTTGATGAAACATTTTTCTAAATCATAACTTTTCCTATTTACTAGAAAGCTTGCTCAGTCTGACATTTTGCATTTTTTAAACTTAAAAATTAGAAACAAAAATTTCATGAGAGAGAATACTTTGTTGCTTTCTTTTATATCCATGAACTACTTCCCGTCTAAATTGTGAAAAGCTTGTTGCGAAGAGCACCTTCCCTTTATTCAGACCTCCTCACACCAAGTTCTGGAACTGGTGTGATTTGCTCCCGGTGTGTTCCGCAGCCACGAGCTCGCCAACTGGCAGCTGCACCAGCTGACTTAGAAAACTCGGGGTGATTCAGCTTGAATGAGATCTACAAATTGCAAAGGATTTATATGTTCACTGTTTCACATTCCCAGAGAACTGCTAGCCAAACACTGCTACCTGTATTGCCCAATATTCATGTAAATGGATTTTGACTTTTCGACAGCTGTTCATTTTATTTGCTGTCCACTTGGGAAATTTTTATTAGATGCTTTCACTAAGTCAAGTACACAAATACTCAAGGAATTTCCATCTTTTTCCCTTTGGAGGTTTTTCCCCCTCCCTTGGAGTTTTACTGGTATTTTTCTGGAATTAATTCCACAAGGAAGAAACATCTCTTAGGGATCCACAATTGCAGCCATAAAAGATGTGTGCGTTTCTTTCTCATTCATGGGTGTTATTTAAGATCATGCTCAGATTAGTATTTTATTCTGACAGATTGAGGCATTGTATTAATAATCTAGAAGGTATTATGAACATGCGCATGAACTACCAGTTTGCAAATATTTAAGACATCTGGGTGAAATTTGTGACATTGTGCTCCTACAATCATCCCTACAAATGTGTTTAACGTTTTTGCATATTTTATTTCTAATTCTACCCATAACCCCCCCAAAAGATTTTTGCAAACATTTTTTAAAAGAGAAAGCAGATTCAGATAAGTTTGTTCAGCTTACGACATTTCATAAATTGCTGAGCCAGAATTCAAAACGAAGCCAGATTCCCAAGTGTTCTCATTGTACCTCACAGAATATGGACAGTCATCGCAGAGGATTCTGATGCTGTGAGCAGAGGGGCTGAGAAAATGTACAAATAAAAGAGCATAAATTATTTTGTGACTTTGCGTTAGTTCTTTCAATAAATGTTTACTGAGCAACTATAACATAGAATCTTCTGATCTAAACGCTGCAATTAAATAAGTCATTTGTGCTGAATCACAAGTCAAGTCTTGGAAATTTCAAATAATTGATGTATGACATATGTAGAACATATATACAGCGTGTTCTTTGACAACAGTGGAATAGAGCCAAAACTCACGAGAAGTTAACTACAAAATCCTGAAATATTTGGAAATTAAGAAATACACTTTAGTTAGACATTCAGGTTTTCTCTTCAGTGAACTGCCTGATCACATCCTTTGCCCAATTTTTACTATTTCAGTAATTTCTCTTTTTAACATCAGCTCATGCAAGCTCTTCATGTATTCAAAATACTAATTATTTGCCTTATATGTGTGCTGAAAATCACTTATCTCAGTTTCTGACTTTCCTTTTACCTTTATTTTCTTTGGTCATTCAGCAGGTTTTAACTTTTGTATAGTCAACTTTGTCATTTTTTTCTCATGACTTTTGGTTTTTTATATCTTATTTAATAAATCCCTCTCTTCCTTGGCATCATAAAATTATTCTTCTATAATTTAACTTTTTTTTTCAAATTCAGGTCATTCATATATCTGAGGTTCATAATATGTGGTATGAAGTAGGAACCAAAGTTTACATTTTTTTCATATGGAAAATCAGTTGTCTCAACACCCAATTGTGAAGTCCTACATTTACTTCCCTTTGTTTCCAGATTCTTCACCCTTTCTACTGATGTATTTATCTATCCCTACAGTAATACTTCCCCCTCTAATCTCTATAGCTTTCTAATAAGACAGTAACTAGTGGCATAGGTCTTGCTCTACATCAGACCTGTCTTGCTGTGCTGGTCAGACACAGGGGAGAAGAAGCATTCTATACATTTTACAGTTAATCCCAGTCTTTTAGGGGGCCTGGCCTCTGGGTTGACCTGCACAAGTGTTTCTCAAAGGGTGTAGCTTTTCTCCCACTTAATTTAGACAGGAAGTCCAGAGGATGTTGCAGGGAGAATGTCCTTCCCCAGCTGGGATAAGGCTCTGGGAAAATCTGACTCTGGAGAGACGGCCTCTGTTACGGAGAATGCCCCGAGTGTGTTTCACAAAGTTTAGTCTTCTCTTCCCCAGCCAGGGCCACTAGGAGCTCTTTCTAGATCTTCACTGTGAGATCCTGATGGAGTTCCTGGACTTAATGAAAGAGTTTGCCCATGGCCCCTCCCCGCTACCACCACCAACCCTAAGACATAGCTCCTAGAAGTTTCCTGCTCTCATACTAATCCACCCTCACCCTCCAGAAATTTGTCCAAATTGTCATTTAAATGTTCCTACCAATTCATGGCGCCAGAGGTTTCTGCTTCAGCTCAGCAGATCTGGGCTGTGACTGTGGATTTGCCTCTCCATACTCTAGGGGCATGACTTACCCTGTAACTTCGGTCCTCTGATAAGTCCACGCAAAGTTATTGACTCCCACTTTGTTTATCTTTCTTGTTGTAAATATGGGAGTGATGACGTCCCAGCTCTTACATGTCAGAGCCGAAACCAGAAGTGCTATCATTTTATCTTTATTTCCCCCTTCCAGTGCTTCTTCTTTGTTCTGACATTTATAGATTTTAATTCTATATCTCAGTAGTTATTTTTACATATTTAATATACATCCTTAACTTTATATTTTTCAATAAAGTGTAAAATCATGGAGTATCTTTATCTTTTTCTCAAATAAAACAAGAACTTCAACATTCTTTAGCTACATACTGAATTCCTTCCTCTCATTTCCTTCTTATTGTCATCTTAAAACACACACATGCACATATCAGTAATTTTCTACAGCCAGTATTCAGTTTTGTTTACCAGTTATTTTAATATTTTCTTCAAAGTTATCTTTTTCCTCTACCTTTACTTTTTGTACAAGATGGCTAGTAAACTCTCTTAGTTTTTTTAGGTATAAAAATATCTTTTCCCCCCTATTCTTGAATGATAACTGAGTATAGAAGTCTTCTTTGAAAGTATTTTTCTTTTAGGACTTGAAAGGTATTCCCCTCTCATCTTCTGGTATCTATTTTTGCTGATGAGAAACCTCATTAAATCAAATTGTTATTTCCTTGAAGGTAATTTCTCTTCCATGCCCTCTGGTACCTTTTAAGATCATCTCTTTATTCCAAATATTTTTTAGCGTTACTATGATGTATTTACATAAGTATAGTTTTATTTATTCTGCTAGGCACTTGGTATGTATTTTCAACCATAAGACTCTAGTTTTTCAACTCTGGAAAATTTCCAGTCATTTCTTCAGATACTCCTTTTCCACCATTCTTTCTATTATCTGTCTTGAATTTCTGTAGATGCATGTTAGAGTCGTTTCATTTGTTCTCAAGAGTCTTTTCATTTGTTCTCTGTGTCATAGCTTTTATTTTCTAACATCTTTGCTTTGCATTCCAATAAATTCCTCAAGACTGTCTTCTAATTGTCTAATTTTGTCTTGGTGTCCATCATAAAGTTTGTTATCCGTAACCTAGATGACTACTTTCTGTCTCATCTCCCCAACGTCAAGGTACTGAAGTGCCCCAGGGCAGCCCTTGGACTTCTTCACTTTTTTATCTACACTCATTATTTGAGAGCTCTTATCCAGGTTCATGGTTTTAATTACAGCTATATGCTGATGACCCCACAATTCATATCTCCATCCTGGACCTCTCTTCTGAATACAGGTGTGTGTATCAAAATGCCACCTTGGGCATCTCCCCTGGATGTTTAATAAGTAGCTCACATTTAAAATTGAGCTTCTGATCTTCCCCACATGCCTGATTCTTCCATCCCAGTAAATAGCTACACTAATTTTCTAGTTACACAGGTAAAAACTTTAGATCCTTCTTACTTTCTCTTTTTATTTCACATCTCATACTGAACCCATCAACAATTCCTGTCATATCTATATCCAAAATGATCACATGACTTCCATTGCCACCAACCTGGTACAAGTCACCATCTTTTCTTACTTGGATTATAGCAATTGACTCCTAACTGGTCTCCCTGATCCTGCCCTTGACCCCTTTAGTCAACAGTGATCCTGTTACAACATGAACCATATCACGTCACACCTCTGCTAAAACCTTCCAATGGCTTCCCGTCTCACTCAGAGTGAAAACCAAAACTCTTCCGATGGCCTGCAAGGCTTTACACTCTCTGGTCCTCATAGTACCCCTTATTCTCACCATTCCAGTCATCTTGTTCTCCTAGCCATTCCTCAGAACTCTAGACAAACTCCTCGGGGCATTTGCATTTGTGGTTTCCTCTGACTAGAATGTTCTTCCCTCAAGATATTTACAAACCTTGTTCCCTCCCCTCCTCCATATCTTTACTCAACATTGAGGCCATCTCTGATAACCCTACTTAAAACTGTAATCACACACACACTTAAAACACTTTCCCTACTATTCTGTGCTTTCCTTTTGTCACTAGGACCTGTCACTATCTAACATACATGTACCTTACTTATTTATCTTGCTGATTGTCTGATAGCCCCTCACAAGAAACCAAGCTCCTGGAAGGCAGGGATTTTATTTTACTCCTTTTTTCACTATTTTCTTTCCATCACCTAGAACAGTGCCTGACACATAAACAGACATTTAGTAAATATATATATATTATCTATTATATTTATTTATTATAATTAATGAGTTAGATGAATAATTTATTTTTAATTTTCAGGATTGGTAGCTGGTTCTTTTTCATGTTCACTTTTTTATTCATATTTGTTCATTTTGATTCATAATTTTATATTCTTTTAAAATCAGTGTGATTCTTTTCTTCACCTTTCTGAGGATACGAACCATCATTGTTATGATGTCATTTTGAGATGATTCTCTTACTTCCATTTCATCGTGGGTTAGTTTTTCTCCCAAATATTGAGTTTGTTGACATATGAGAATGTGACTGTGTGTATGTGTTTCCTTTTGCATGTTTTGGAACTGACGTTTTTCAGGCTCATTTTAAGTGGAATTCTCTGTCTCTCTCTTCCTCTCCCTCTTTCAAAGAGATACAGACAATTATGAATTAAGACGAAGAAGGTACAGAAAAAAGAGAAGGAAGTAGAAATCTTAAAGAAGAAAAGTGTAGTCATTGAAATGAAAAAGATGAATAGGTAAAAACAAAAATTCTAAGCGGTCACTTTGAAGGCACGACTAGTAAAAATGGAAGCTGGAACTGCAGAAATCACCAAAAGTAAAACATGCAGGGACAAGGAGATAAAAAATATGAAAGAGAAGCTAAAGGATAAGGAGGGTAAATATAAAAGCTCCAACACAGGTCCAACAAGAGTTCCAGGAGGAAAGAAGTTTTAGAATTGAAGAAACAATTGAGTCTTTTCAGTTAAAAGACATAAATAATTCTTTAAAGATATAGAGAGACAAAAGAATAGAGAGATAATACAAGTCAGAGAAGAAGGAAACATCAATGATTGGTGGAGAGGGTAAGAAGACAATCCAGCCAAGAAAAGAGTTAAGGGTACCAAGAAATTTAGCATCATAGAAGCCCAAAGTGGATAAAGTTTTAATAAGAAGCCAAGAAAGCATTAAGCGCTATAGAGCATGAGGGGAACCTTTGAACTGAGAAAGGACCATGAAATTTTCCGAGAAGTAGGTCATTTGTAATTTTAGAGGCAGTCATTTCCATGGAATAATGTTGGCAGAGGACATAATGTAGAATATGGAGGAAATGAGTAGAAAGAAATCTGAGAACTCTAATCACATATTATTGATATCCTGGGAGCATAAGTATAGCTCAACCTCTGCTCTGTTCATGTGATATAAAATTTAGATAAATTCATAGATGGAAATTCATCTAAATTCATCGTTTTCTGTCAATAACTATTTAATTGAATTGAGGCAGAAAGAGGCAGATGCAGTGGAAAGGACACTGGCCTGGTCATGAGGAGATATGCATTCTGGTTCTGGTTTATCTGAAAGTGAGACCCCAGGTAAGGTCATATCTAGAAAAAGAGGGTTTAGACTGTACGGTTCTCAGTGACTGACAGAGGCACACTGGCATGCTGCTAAATTTAAACTAACATTAAAATTGAACTTTGGTGACAAGTTCATCCACTGCAAGGTGGTCTTTCATAGGATATTGTGCTGAATGGCTCACATGATAAAATCAAGAGTGGTGTGCAATTTGCTCCAAGTAACCGGTAAACACGTTACATAACATCACCTCCATCATAGAAAATCATGTGCTTCTAGAATTTACGAAAACTCTGTCTCATGAATACTTAAGATATCTTGGTCAGGGCAGTAAACCAGCTCTTTTCAATCAGTAACCCCGGAATGAATTGTGACTGTGTATGTGGATTTCTTCATATACTCTCTGAGACACTGATATTCTGCAGCTGGGATTATAGTTGCAATTATTGCTGATTTGTTTAATGTATGTAAGTGACTCAATTCCCTTAAGATAATAACCTTAAGTCTGTATTTGAAAATGTGTTATGAACATAAAAGATTTATAACTCCTGAATTTAATCATCACTGAGATCACTTCCAGCCATAACATTGTATCAGTTTAAGACAATGTCCTCTAGTTTTGATGTCCATTAAAAAAAGCAATCCCTCTATTTCAAAAGACTGAGACTGATCTTTAAAAACAATTTTACCTTGATCAGTTTAGAGCATCAAAAAAGTTAATCCCAAGAATATTTCTTTTGGCTCAAGATCTATAACATTTTCATTTGACCAAGAGCAGATTAATCTGTTTTTTCACTCTTTACTCTTGCCTTGTGTTTGTGCTCTTTGGAGACACGTTAACACATGTTAATAGCTATGTTAGACTATTAATCTTACCACCCTTTTTGAAACAAGTGATCTGCTAATTTTTTTTTTTTCGGTACGCGGGCCTCTCACTGCTGTGGCCTCTCCCGTTGCAGAGCACAGGCTCCGGACGCGCAGGCCCAGCGGCCATGGCTCACGCGCCCAGCCGCTCCGCGACATGTGGGACCTTCCCAGACCGGGGCACGAACCCGTGTCCCCTGCATCGGCAGGCGGACTCTCAACCACTGCGCCACCAGGGAAGCCCATGATCTGTTATTTGAAGAGACAATACACCACAGAAGATGTATGCAAATTAAAACCACAATGAGATACCACTACACACCTATTAGAATGACTAAATTTTTTTATCGATCATTCCAAATATTAGCAATAATGTAGAGGACTGGAACTCTCATACACGGCTGGGGAGAACATAAAACTGAATGTATCTAACGAACGTGAATGTATCTAACGCCACTGACTTGTGCATGTGAAAAGGGCTAATAAGGTAAATTTTATTTTATGTGTATTTTACCACAATTCAAAATAATTTTTCAAAGATGCTGATGCAGGGGCCAGATTAATTGAATCAGACCCTCTGAGAGTGGGGCTTGGACTCCGGCATTTTGCCAAAGCTCCCTGGAGTTTGCTGCTGCACGGTGAGTGTTATGAGGTTTGGCTCTAGAACAACAGGCCCCTGCCCTGGCCCTTACTCCTGGAAACGTTCATTTTCAGGACCAAATGTCATTTGCTAGTTTGAGCCAAAACAAAAGCGAAAGTCACTGGCATTACCTCCTGCAAAAATTCTCTTGAGCATATTCTTCTTGGAGAAAAGAAAAGAAGCTTCTGTCTTGGGTTCGCCGACAAGAAAGAGTCTTCTGTGTGCTTTTTCTATTCTGAAACAAACCTCACTCTGAATTCTCTGACCCAGGGAAAAGAAAGCTCTGGTATCTGGAGAAAGCAAATGGATCCCAGGCTCCAATCAAGGGAAGAACGCCTGGGGAATCAGAAGAGTATTATGGTGTTGTATAAATTTCTGGTGAGGTTTCAGCCTACAGCATTGTCCTGAATTCTATGCAAAACACCAGGAATGCTGATGAATTGAAAGGTGACTTGGATAATCACGGGCCTCGGGCCTTACTGTGATGATGAAGTTAGAAAAAAAAAAAAACAGGTTTACAGTCAGAGGAAGAGAGGAAAGGAAGGAAGAAGAGGTTTAGGGAGTGTGCCAGAGGACAGAGGAGAGAGTTTGTTGCAAAGCATCTGGGAGGATGATGATACACTCTAAAACAATTAAGCACGTATTCCCTTCTGCAAAGAAGGAGCAAGGAATTTGGTTTAGGTCCGAGGAAGGCAAGGACTGATGGAGAGATGACGATCCCTAAAGTCTTTTATCCTTGCTACCAGTTTCAGGGTTGGGGCGTGTCTTATTCTCATTCTGAATATTTCTATCACCACACTAGTAAACTGGTGAGTTGTTTGGGGAGTCACCGTCCAATAGAACTTTCTGCAATGAGAGAAATGTCCCAGTGGGGTGCGGGAGCTGGCTTTTACTGGCTTGTGGAGTTCATCGTTGCATTTTCAGGAATTTTGTGAGCTGGCTGTTAAGCATTGTCACTATTTAAAAATTAGGTTGTATAAATTTATCATTAACTATTATATCAAAAAGGTAATAAATACTCAAAACTCTTCTTGTCTTACTACATTTTGTGCACTGAGTTTGCACTGTCCAGTATGGTAGCCAGTAGCCACATGTGACCATTGGGTACTTGATATTGGCTAGTGTTAGTGAAGAAGGGAATTTTAAGTTAAGTTAAATTTAAATTAATGTACATTAAAAAGCCACATGCGGCTACTGTGATGGGGAGTGCAGGTTTAGGGTGTTTGCAAAATACCGTTATCAGAAGAGCATTATTTCAGATGCAGAATGAGTATCTTTCGTTTCAATGATTTTGGGTTTTATTATGAGATCATTGGGATCTGACCTTAAGTTACTTGGGAGGGTAGTGATGGAGGGAGGAGTGGAGAGTAATGGAGAGAGAGAGAGAGAGAGAAAATTGGTTCTCAACTGAATTCTCAGTGTTGCGAGGTTGCATGCTAATAATGGCAAAAAATGCTTTAGTTTCCTATTGTGTGGCTTCCCGTGAGCGGAAGTCAACCAACCACATTTTTGCCGGGTCCAGAGCAGAGTAAGGATGCTGGATGACATGGACAGGCACTTCTGGGGTTCCCTTAGAGTTCAGGAACGACACTCGACTCCTCAGAATGAGCGGGGTCTCCAGCCGGGGTCCCTGAGCTCCCCTACCACCATAAGTGGACTCTATTTGCAGAAGAGTGACCTCGGCTTTCCCAAGCTGCCTAAGGTCAGCCCTGGTCAGACAGCCGGGAAGTGCTTCACAATTAGCACTTAAAGCTATCACCTCAGATGTAGCCAAGCCATTTCCCTGTCCCATTCCCCCCCTCATTCCCCCACCCCAGGTGGCTCCCTGCTTTAATTTCCCTGCAGGTTTCAGAAAGGATGCATTAACTTATAATCACTAGCTGTTTTGTGAGCAGTCTTTTGCGACCAGTAATGACTGTAATGAGAAAAAAGAAAAAAGGAAAATGGGATGATTGACGCTCCCTGAGATGCTTTTGCTCAGCCGTTTGTCAAGCAACACAAACAGATAAATGGGGCTCTTCTTTGTCCATTAGTTTGTATCTGTGTTTTCATTTGTCACTGAAAGGTAAGCCTGCTTATTAGGCATCTGCTAGACAACAGAGACCACCTTACGAACCTAAGGTGGGATTTTCAAGACAGCAAGAGTCACATGACTGTCTGCTGCAGCGCTGCCTTTGCAATCTTGTTTATAAATAAGTCAGCTCTGGTGCGTCCTGCTAGGTGATTAAACTACAACTACAGCTGGGACTCTTCCCATTAAACCTTTGACATCCTAGTAAAGCTGGCCCCTCCCTCCTAGCCCCAGAGCTTCCGGCTTTTTGTGCTCATCTGGACCATTGAAACAGCTTCTAATATCTTCTTTAAAAAGGTAGAGATCTAATCCTAACACTCCCATGGTCTAAACTCTTCAGCAGTTCCGTACTATCTATGAGCTTCAAGGACCTCTAGGGGGCTGACCTCATGTAACTACATAATTAGAAGGTAAGTTCCCTGAGAGGAGGGAATTGTATCAGCTCATAGGAGCTTATAGAAAAGAGCCTTGTACTTAACAGGAAAGTAAGAGTCTGTTGGACTGGATTGAATCTAAAGCAAAAACAAAACGAAATTCTAATCTTTTCATTAGGTGCTGTCACTTGGAAATGTAGACTTAGACTTTTTTTTTTTTTTTTTTTTTTTTTTTTTTTTGCGGTACGTGGGCCTCTCACTGCTGTGGCCTCTCCCGTTGCGGAGCACAGGCTCTGGACGTGCAGGCTCAGCGGCCATGGCTCACGGGCCCAGCCGCTCCGCGGCATGTGGGATCTTCCCGGACCGGGGCACGAACCCGCGTCCCCTGCATCGGCAGGCGGACTCTCAACCACTGCGCCACCAGGGAAGCCCGGATATGTAGATTTTTAAAAAAATAAGAAACACACCGAAGTGTGTATTCTTTCCAAGAGGATTATTTCCAAATTTTTAAAAAGAGCAGTAACCTTATCCATTTTTGATGCCTGCACTCAAAAGTTGTATGTCAGAAATCCTGTATCTTGGACCAACCCTGGCCCAGGTTCCTGGGGTACCTCAGAGACCACACCAACGCCAACCAGAGGAATTCCTGTTTGAAAACTGACTTAGAGTAAGAAAGAGAACTGAACTGGAAGTCGGGAGATCAGATTCTGCTCCTTGCTTTGCATTAACTAGCTGTATGAGAGTGAAACAAACTGTTCCAATAAACAGTTGGTTTCACCCTCGGGATCATATTTTCTCTTCTGCAAATGGAAATGGGGCTGAATGGTCACCAGTGTCTCTCAGCTCTACTATCCTATGATTTTAAAAGCTGAAACAAACTTTCTAAGAACATAGAGACCCAAAATCCATGTCTTCCCTTTCTTTTCCCCAAGAATCTTACAGATCAGAGGTTTTAGCACAAGTTCCATTGAGATTCACTCAACAGACATCTGTCTATCACCAAATCTGCAGACTTGAAGGGTGATCCTGTGTTATTGTTGATAATTCTGCTAACTTCTGGGTGCCCACTTGCTCTTCACACAAGGCTTTCAAGCCCCCTTGTGGAAGGATACTAGGGAAGTTTGCTTAGACAAATCTTTTGTCAATCCTTTCCCTTCCTCAAGGTGCAATTCGATGTTAACTGCCCATCAGGGCTAATTGCAAGGAATGTGCGTCATCGTTCCTGCAGTGGACTCTGGCTCCTTCACCAGGTCTCCCCTTCAGCACCAGCACATGCAACCCTCAGCTCCGGGGAAAACCAGCTGCTGATGACTTACAGCTGTGTCCCTCACTGAGGATTCCCAAACACCGCAGGGAGTTGCCTCACCTAAACGTTGTGTCCTGTGGTAGGATTAAAGATGGCGGCAAATTCGTGGTTCCGCCTCCCCCTGAGAGGTACAGCTGAACCCCACCCACTCATCCACCTTAAATTCTGGTCAGGCTCTGTGATTCCCTTGATCAGTAGAATTCAGCAGAAGTGGTGCTCTGCTAGTTTCTGGGCCCAAGACATAAGAGACTAGCAACTTCCACTCTCATTTGAAAGACTCTCTGGGAGCCCTGAACTGCTATTCAAAAAGCCCAGCTACTCTGAGACCACCATGCTGCAGAACCATAGGAGATCCAATCTGACAGTCTTAGATGAGCCTAGCCTTCCGGTCACCCCCACCAAGGAGCCAGATGGATAAGTGAATCTGTCTTGTCGCCTCCAGATCAGCCCAGCCATCAGCTCGGCACCACCAAGCACCCCCGGCAATGATGTGTAGATTGGAAGCGTCACCCGCTGAATGCTGTATGGATTCCTGACCCGTAAATTTGTAAGATATAATAGAATACTTGTTGTTTCAAGCTATTAAGTGTTCGAGTAGTTGGTTGCATAGCACTGGGTAACAGGGACATGTACCCCTTCCCCAGTGGCAGCTCACAGCCAATGAGCAGCTGATGAGGGACTCAGACTACAGCCAGACTTCCTGCCTCAGTGTTAAACACTCTGAAGGGCCGCCCCAGCTCCAGAGCTCCCTGAACGATTGGCTGAAGCCTCGTCTGTAACCACCTGTGAGTCAGCTTCTCCTCAGCCTAATTCTCCCTTCCTCACTTCTTTTTTTAAAAAATTAATTAATTAATTAATTTATGCTGGCTGTGTTGGGTCTTAATTTCTGTGCGAGGGCTTTCTCTAGTTGCGGCGAGCGGGGGCCATTCTTGATCGCGGTGCGCGTGTCTCTCACTGTCGCGGCCTCTCTTGTTGCGGAGCACAGGCTCCAGACGCGCAGACTTAGTAGCTGTGGCGCACGGGCTTAGTTGCTCCGCGGCATATGGGATCTTCCCAGACCAGGGCTCGAACCCGTGTCCCCTGCATTGGCAGGCAGAGTCTCAACCACTGCGCCACCAGGGAAGCCCTCCCTTTCTCATTTCTTTACAGATATATTAATATCTCCCCAGAAGAGCTTGGATGACACAGCAGTCCATCTCAGAGCCTCTTCCCAGGGAACCCAGTCTAAGATACTGCCACATTTTGCTTCCTTCAAGTGAATTTTCTCATTTCCTTTTTCCCTTTCTCTTCTCCCTTTGGGGCTGAGTTGTATTGGTAGAATACAAACTCAGCAAGATTCTAACTACAATAATATTTGGTGTCTTTGGGATACTATCTGGTGGTCAATTAATACTTGTTGAATGACTTTTTGTTCAATAGAAGAATCAGGGGAGTTTATAAAGAGTAGTAAAATACTTTTTCATGGTGGGACAGGCTGAGGGAATTCTAACTCCTCATGATTCAAGCATGGCCATGAATTTTTCGTCTCTCTAGTAACTTCAATAGTTGGGAGCTGCAGTGTCCCACTGATTGAAATAAATGCAGAAAGGAATGCCCAGATTTCAGTGTGGCAAGTTCCAATTAGGGTGACCAGATTTTCCATCTAAGTAAAATGAAATCATTGGTTTAGCAGAATAATTAGTAAATTCGCAGACAAGCTGTTGGCCTGGGCTCGTTCATTCCTCTCTGCACGTTGAGCTAGAGCACACAATACCAGGTAATACCAAATTCAAGTAAGAGATACGATCTTTGTTTTCCAATGCTTTCATCTAACTATACAAAGCAAGAAGAGAATAGTTATAAAGTAACACCTTATAATTGAAGAAAATGTAAACACTTGACAGGAACTTGAAAACAAGCACTGTATGGGTTTCT
This sequence comes from Grampus griseus, assembly GCF_964374135.1. Lineage (NCBI taxonomy): Eukaryota > Metazoa > Chordata > Mammalia > Artiodactyla > Delphinidae > Grampus > Grampus griseus. Next base: position 15,142,696 of record NC_139012.1, on the reverse strand, counting down.
CACTGAATTGGAATGGATAGAGTCTACCTACTGATTTCTTTTATTTATATAGTAACAACCTCCAGTGCCCTGAGATGATTTCCTGAATCTCCTTTTTAATTGTTTTCTTCTTTAGCCTCCTGTTCACCATTGTTTAGGACACACCTAGGATATGATACGTGCCATATAAATTCCTAGAGAGACCAGAGAGTGAATTGCCTCAAATCAGCTCTGCTGCCTTTAGGCAACAGATTTTTCTTTTTTTTTTCCCCTTCAATTTTTCCATGTTCCCATTAAGTCAACAACTTAAGACTAGAAAAATTCCTAGAAACCAAAAAAAAAAAAATGTTTTTAAGTTGATGCTGTCTGTCCGTTTGGATATTTTCCACGTACGTTCTAGAATGCATATTTGGTCCTTGCACAATGGAAAATACATGTATAATATAAACTTTTCATCTGGAATTGAGGGAGAGATGCTAAGAAAATAAGTCATTGAAGAATGACTGGAACGTAGCCTTCTGGGGCCTCCCGGATGCCTGGGGTCACATGCAGTTGCCAGGCTGGGGGGTAGAGGAACACTCAGGGCAACTGTGAAAGTGTCTGTCCATGGAGCTAAATCCTCGGGTAATGACTTCCATGGCATTTTTAAGATGTTGGCTGTCACTGTGCCAGCTGCTGCCACACTTCATTTCACCTCTTAGGAAAGTTTATTTAGTATGGATCCTGAGTTGGGGTTTCTTTTCTTTTCTTCCTTGCTTTTAGGCTAGCTCTCTGTTCACAGATCACTGGAACCATTTCAGCCATACTCACAGTTCTCTAGGTGACGGGTGAAGGGAGGACATCTGGCAGAACTTGGTGTGGTCCCTGTATCCCCGAGGCCTCTGGTCCCTTCTCTCTGGGCATCCTGTTCTTCAGAGGTGTTGAGTTTCCATAGGCATCGAGAGTTGTGATGACATGATACTCCCAAGGCACCCTGAGAAACCTAAACTGTGTCTTCCACAAATCACTGAGAGCCACCCTCCCTCAAACTCAAGCTCACTGAAGCTCCGAGCTAGGGTTTCCCAGCTCTCCTTTTGTGACCCCTCTGGGTGTGCCTCAACTTACCTGAAAAGGTTCTACATATGTTTCAAAGCTAAGGTGATCTTTATTCCCTTGAATTTTTCAAGTACATGTATGCAATACAGCAATTTGGGGAAGTATGACCTAGTAGAATAAACAAACACCAGTTGCAAAGGGGCCTGGAATCAGTGTCATAGGCTTTCTCTCCTCTGCACAGACCTCCTTGATCCCTTAATCCCACTTTCCTAGAAAATAAAGGAAGAGGCTGGAAATAGGTCTTGGGGGTGGAAGAACACAAATGCCTGGGAGAGGACGACCTGTGTTTTTCTCAGGAATAAGGAGGTTGCAGCTTTAATCAAACTAGGCCAATCGCTGGCTCGGAAGATTGTTTGCAGCATCTTCTGCAGCAACCCTGGGATGTACCAGCTCACACGTATTCTCTGGAGTTATTTCCGAGGAGTTTCTTAGAGAACAAAGAGCTACTTTCCAGGCTATGGACACTCCATGATGGCCCTGCTCCTTGAGGTGCGGCCCAAGACTGGCAGTGTGGGCATCACCTGGGAGCTTGTTACAAATGCACACTTTCTGGGAATTCCCTGGTGGTCCAGTGGTTAGGACTCAGTGCTCTCACTGCCAGGGCGCCCGGGTTTGAACCCTGGTGGGGGAACTAAGATCCCGACAGCCTCATAGTGAGGCCAAGAAAAAAAAAAATGCACACTTTTCAGTGGCCCCTCCTTACCACCTGAATCAGAACCTGCGTTTTCACGAGTGCCCTGGGTGAGTCTGTTGCACATTGAAATTTGAAAAGCACTGGCATTTGGATCCCTCTTCATAGGACTTAGAGACCCTCAGTATCTCCCAGAGTTGCCTGTGTTGCAGCCTGCACTGCCCCCCTGCTTTCTCTACGCAGCAATCTACACGGCTTTCTGCAGCCTGATCTTACCGTTCATCTTCATCATGGTGGTCTCCCATTATGTTAGACTCCCACTATGTCTCCTGAGCCTGGCAGGCAGGGTCCTCTGAGATCTGACCGCGCCCACACCTCCGGCATCGGCTGGCATCACTCCCAGCATGACCACAGCTTCGTGGCCCTGCATGTGCTATGCTGAATCTGGCCTTTGTGTCTTGCTCTTCTAAGCTCAGCGAAAACACCCTTCCTATTCATCCTGCCTATCCTTTAAGACACACCTGAGGTCTTGCTTATCCTAGGAAGCCTTCCGTAGCCTGTACCCAGCTAATCACCAGGATACACACACACAGTCACCTTCGCTCCAGGCTGGGTTAGGCACCCCTTGGAGTTCCACCCTGATGCATGGGCACAGCACTCTTACTGCATCCGGACTGTTCTTACAAACAGTCTGCCATGAGACACTGAGGGCCTGGAAAAATGAGACAGTCTTAGGGTCCGTGTAGAGTAGTGGTGAGTATAGCCCCTGGAGCTAGCTGTCTGGGCTCATGTCCCAGCTCTGCCACTAACTAGGCATGTGACCTTGGACAAGTCACTTAACCTCCCTGTACTTCAGCTTCCTCATCTGTAAAAAGGACTAATTTGAGGTATCTACCTCGTGATGTGGTTGTGAGGATGAAATGCAGTATCTGTATGATATCAACATGTTTGCTGTCATGTTTTAATCATTCAGCTTTGGACCCCCAGTGACTGACTGAGTGCCTGCCCTAAAGTACATACTCCATAAATAAGATATTGAAGGACTGAATGTATGACAGTGATTGTTTGGGTTTTGTATTATTTGACCAACCAAATCCATCACCTCTGTGAAGTCTGTACGTTTTGCATTATTAGCCCCACGTAATAAATGAGGAAGGGGTCTACGAGGTTCCCTTGCCTAAGACCTCACAACCAATTCCAAGTAGGGGCAAGACCAGTGCTAGAGCTCTTTTAGGCTTGTTGCTTTGTGCAGAATCAATACCCCTGATGTTAAATCTGCCAAATGGAAATACAGTGGATTTTAAGGACAGGCGTCTGGTCATGGAAACTTTTCTCCTAAATTTCTTATTGCCAAAGACCAGTGACCATGCCCACTCACCCAAAGAGCAACTGTTCACTCCTTCCTTCCACCCAGAAGAGTCTTCTGCCAGTTTCTATTCCAATTTTATAGCATCTGGCAGACAAAGTCCTAAGGATGCACATGCCAACTTGACAATTATTTATTAAAATGCTAGGATTAGGAAAAAAGTTGCAGACTGATGAAAACTGCTTTTTCTAAATATTCACGGTATACATTTTCAATATTGCAAAGAAAATTCTCTCGCAAGCACAAAGACCAAAATAACACACACTTTCTTACTAGTTTATTCTCCTTAAATTCATTTTTGCTCTGAGTATGAAAATGAACGCTCACACAATATGACAACAGCGGTAAATATTTTGTTTTGTTTTTACTGAAAGGGGAAAAAATCGACTTTAATTTGAATACTAAACCATCCAGAATATCTAGCTGAAAACATGTTTTTATCATTTGCATTCTTAGGTTTGGCTTGTTATTCTTTTGGCATATCTACTGATATCACTTGCAATATTTTTTCATTTCATATATTAATATTTAATATTCTTTAAACATTGTTCAACCTTAATGGTTGTCTAATTTCTGTTTTTCATCCACAGAGAAGCTATTAATTTATGAGCATATAGGGCAGTAAGTAATAATTTGCATGAATGCCTTGAGCAGATATGCTTCCATAGGCCACCCATAGCATAGACTCTGGAAGGGATGATACCATCTATTGGCTAAGCTCCAATGAACATTGCTTTACAAGAAGCAGAAAAAAAAGTTTTTTAATCCATAAAGAAGTCTACTAAGTGAAAAATCAACAGAGATGACAGGAGCAGGCTTGTTTCTGTTCCATTTTTTCTTTTGTGTACTCTCTGCAGTTCCCTGCTGGGAGAGATTTGTGAAATGACAAAACAAGAAGCAGAAGTGCTTTGAAGGGCTGAAGACCAGCTCATCATTTTCTGTGTCCAGAACCTGACTTTTCTTCCAACAACGCTGTCAACAGACCTCCATGTCCACACATCGCCCGCTGAGCTAACCCAAAATTAGGTCAGTTGGGTGAAAAAAATTCACCGCTGAGTCAGTCAAACCAGCAGTTGAGCAATACCTAGACACTGAAATCTGCTCAATGCCTCATCCCATTGGTAATGATATTTCACATCGCGTAAATTTCACAACTGGTTTGGGCAGGGCAACAGCACCTGCGTTAAATGTTACTCTTGAAGGTACAGTTGTATATACATTCAGAGGTGAGAGGCTACATCTATTTGACAGGACATTAGGTTAATTGCTCTCAAAGCAATCTCAATGCTTCCCTTCTTCAGAAAGGTGTGGGGTGAGTTGCCCTTGGGCCAGGAAGTCAATGATGAAGTCCATCACCGTGCCATAAATTCTGGCCTCAGAATTTACCCTCCCTGGTACTAATGCCTGTCTCCTAGGGTTACCTCTCCTAAAATCTGGGATTTATAGTCACCTCAGGACAGACGCCTCGCTTGCACCCTGAGGTAGGTAGTTAGGTAGTTCCCTAGATAATTTGGAACAGACAAAATAATGTTTCCTCGATTATTTGCTTACAGTTAGCCTTTTCAAGTAGCTGCGTGATTGTTATTATTCTCTTTTAAAATTTTTTCCTCACCTTGAACAAGCTTTACGGGTCATAGCAGAAGTTTAATAAGATTTGGAATTAGTGCCCATGCTAATAAGATCTCATCTCGTAATCTGGTATTCCGAAAACATATTTAACAGAAGCAACGATTTTCCTGGCTGTTCAGGAAGTTAAACTACCTAGTCTGACGCAGGGAAACCCAAGCCCTTCAGTTTTAAACGAGGCTCTAAAAAGTCATCCCTGCTCTTGATTTTTTTGTGTGCTGAATTTACATCTTGGCTACAGACTTTCCAGATGTGTTTTCCTTATTAAAATACTAAAACAAAATTAGCCATGCTTAAATCATGGAGATATATATATATATATATATATATATATTTTTTTTTTTTTTTTTTTTTTTTTTTGCGGTACACAGGCCTCTCACTGTTGTGGCCTCTCCCGTTGCGGAGCACAGGCTCCGGACGCGCAGGCTCAGCGGCCATGGCTCACGGGCCTAGCCGCTCCGCGGCATGTGGGATCTTCCCGGACCGGGACACAAACCCGTGTCCCCTGCATCAGCAGGCAGACTCTCAACCACTGCGCCACCAGGGAAGATGGGCATATATTTTTGAAGCCTCATTATTTTGGATTGGGGGGTGAGTTTTGTTGGTTTGTTGTTTGGGGCTAACATTTTTATGTACCAAGAAAGCACATTTGAGTATAAATTTATCCATGGATGAACTGTATGTTGCTGAATATACAGTAAACTATGACATTACTTCCTCAGCTCCTTGCCAATTTATTAATAAAAGAGTTTTGCCACTTGGCATTATGTAACATAAAAACTGCATTTAAGGCTTATTAAAGATTTAGGGTACTATTATTGAAAACATAATTATTAGCATGTGATACTAATTTAGCATAATTTACTCAAACTGAGTGTATTTCCCTTCCTATAAATAGTAATAATTTAAAACAGCTTCTCTTATATCATGGGCTTTGAACGCAACACAGTCTACCTTTATGAAGCTACGTCAGCCACAGAGAGAGAAGCACAGCACTAAAGGGGCTGCCTTTGAAGTAAGCTCATTTGTCACTGTTTCAACTCAGGACAGTAGTATCTTCAGCTTTGCTTGTTCAGGGTAGGGGTGGTCACACAGAGTCATGACCCGCCAGGGCGTCAGGGTCGGTGTTGTTGCCAAATAAAAAAAATCGATTCCTTTTATAAAGTAAGGATCAACATTTAAAGTTTTTGGTTAGGGTATTTATTTCTTTCTCATAAAGGATTTTGGGGGAGATATTATCATCGGTTAACTTTATTGCCAATGATTTTATAAATAACAGGTCGGGGGAAATGCTGGGGCTTTATTTGGGAATTTCAAGATCTGAATGCACATAGAGACGCATGAGCGTGAACTGTCATGCCAACTGCAAGAACAAAAACATTAAAGAATCCCCAACATAAGGCAAGTGGGTCAAATTAGAACCCGTAGTTCTGATTCCACGGGGTCAGCCTAGTTCTTCCGTATATTCTGAAATAGACCAGGATTTCCAACTGTGATAAGTAACAATGATAACAGAAACAGCTAGCATGTATACAGTGTTTATAAGGCGTCAAGCATGGCATCTCCATTATTACATTGAATCCTCATAGCAGCATTGAAGTGGAGGGTTAGCGTTCCCATTTTTTTATTTGCTCCAGATCACGCAGATGGTAAAAGGCAGAGCTGAGGTTCCAACTTAGTCTGTCCGCCTTCAGCATCTGTGCTCTTAATTGAGGCATCCCATTCAGTTTGACCCATCAGCCTAGTTAACCTAAGGTCAGGGGTTGACAAATTATGGCCCTGGGCCAGATCCAGCTCACCACCTCTTTTTGTATGATCTGTAAGCTAAGAACAGTCTTTACATTTAAAAATTTTTTTTTTAAAAAGAAGTGTAGGGCTTCCCTGGTGACTCAGTGGTTGAGAGTCCGCCTGCCGATACAGAGGACACGGGTTCGCGCCCCAGTCCAGGAAGATCCCACATGCCGCGGAGTGGCTGGGCCCGTGAGCCACGGCCGTGAGGCTGCGTGTCCGGAGCCTGTGCTCTGCCACGGGAGAGACCACAACAGTGAGAGGCCCAAGTACCGCAAAAAAAAAAAAAAAAAAAGAAGTGTAATATTTTGTGATATGTAAAAATTACAAAAAAAGAAGTGTAATCTTTTGTGATATGTAAATATTTTGTGATATGTAAAAATTACGCAACACATAAAGTGTTACATAAAATGTATGATCTATAAGCTAAGAACAAGTTTTACATTTTTAAATTTTTTTTAAAAAAAGAAGGGTAATATTTTGTGATATGTAATATTTTGTGATATGTAAAAATTACATAACACATAAAGTGTTACATAAAATGTCTAAAAAGTTTTATTGGAACGCAAGCCTCTTTCATTTGTTTACATATTATCCATGGCTGCTAAAGTGGCAGAGTTGACTAGTGGTGAGAGAGACCAGACGGCCCGCAAAGCCAAAAACATCTACCACTTGGCTTTTCACAGACAGAGTTTACCTGTCTGTGAAAAAGGGGTCATCACTGAGCCACTAAGGAGAAGAGGCAAGAATCACCAGAAGTAAATGGGGGCTGTTAGAATGGGTCAAGTCAGAAATTAGGATCCCTAGTTCAACTACCTACCTCAAGTGCAGGTAGAGAAATTACCAGTTACGGCCTTGTCTGATGCTGGCCTGTTGTTCCAGGACGCTCAGCAATTCCAGAATCCTCTGTGGCTGCTTCTTTCTTACAAGAAGGATAAGAAATGACATGTTGAGGAAGGGACAGAATGGTAAAAGGTGACCTCATGCAATGTTTTTAAACACTTAACAGAATCCATTTTTGTAATAAGCCTACTTCCAGGTGGGGAGAAATAATCCACCAAGATCATTCCAATAACATTCCTACCTGGAAGGCATTTTTTGTAAATTTTAAGATTTCCAAATAAAATTCTTAAAAAAAAAAAAAACTCTTTCAAAATAAGCAAGAGTTCCATGGTTAATATTTTCCTAAGTGTCATAAAACTTCACTGTAAATAGTACTTGCTGAAAGTAAAACCAGATCTTGTTATTTTTTTAAAACATAAACAGTGCTTTGAATGAAGTTAACTATTTTCAGGTATAAACTGTATTGTAATATAGCCATCCCTCGGTATCTGAGGAGGATGGGTCCCAGGACCCCCACGTCCAAGGATGCTCAGGTCCCCTCTATAAAATGGCATAGTATTTGCATATAACCCACACACATCCTCCTGTATGGTTTAAATCATCTCTAGATTACTTATCGTACCTAATGCAATGTAAATTCTACGTAAATTGTTGCTGGCTCGCCACAAATTCAAGTTTTGCTCTTTGGAACTTACAAGACATTTTTTTTGGAATATTTTCAATCCATGGATGCAGAACCCATGGATACAGAGGGCAAACTGTATTTGGAATTAACTAAATATTGCCTCCAAGGAACCAAATGTTAGAAATAGATATTTGTGCCTGTTTTGGACGCAAGGGTGAATAAAATCATTTGTTCTTTAAAATATTTTAAATACTTGCTCTGGAATAACATTTGCATTATTATTTTGCATAACGTCTATAAAATGGATTTGTTCAGCAGAGAGAAATTTCAAGCTAAGTTATACCAAATCCCAAGTAGTGATGTTTGAAATAAATCTCAACATCCAGTTGTTCAGCCACCACCCTAAGGAAATGAGGTGCTTCAGAAAATGTGTACATAGGGCCAGGCAGCCCTGGGTTTTATAGACCAGAACTGAGATGTCAATGTTCCACTCTGCTCAACTAACATCCATCCATTCCTTCCCTTTTAGTGCCACGTTCTCTGTTATTAGATCCTGGAGCCGCAAAGATGACAGACACAGTTACTACCCTTATTTGGATTCTCGACTACAATTCTTACACTTCTTCTATATTTCTACTTTGAGGGAGTATGGAGTGGTTCTCGGATTATTCTGTCCCACGTGGTTATGTCAATCACTCCCACAGGCTGTCTTACATTTATAGGAGAATCTTTAGGGCATCATTCCACATATCCTTCCTGGTCTCCTGAATAGAAACGTGCCTCCTGCTGACATAATAATGACTGGATCAGTTATCTATTGCCACAATAATTCTACACAATGAACAATCATAATATTTCAATAGATTATCACAATACACATAGCTCCTGAGTCTATGAGGTTAAGCTGATCTGGCCGCACTCAGCTGAGGCCTGGCTGCAGGTTGGTACCTAGATTTGCTATTTTGTGCTGGGCTGTCAGTTGGTCATTCCAGGTTGGCTCAGCTCAGCAACCTGCAGGCTTGCCCAGGCATGTCCTTCTCATGGACATGACAGAGGGTAGGAGTGAGCAAGCCCAATTACTGCAAGGTACTCTTCAAGTTTCTACCTGTATTACATCAGCTGACGTCCCGTTGACCAAAGCGAGTCGCGTGGCCAAGCCCTGTGTCAGAAGGGAAGGGTCATGAAAAGTGACATGGCAAACTGTATGAATGAGGGGACTGGTAAAGCCCTGGAGCCATGCAAGCTACCATGAAAGTGAGCAGAACTAAGAACCCCAAAGGTAAATTATTTTCATTATAAAATACATAGGTCCAAATATGTATACATATATCAATAAGTAAGAATCATATTGTGCAACAATTTCTAAACATCCCTCTATAATTTAGAGGATCTTAACAAAGTGACAAACTCCATCTGCTGAGTTTAGTCTTGCTTAGCCCTTTCTGAGGACCTCCCACAGTTCAGGAGACGCTTAGAGATGGGGCAGCTAAAAAGCCAGGTGAGTCCCAGGAAGACGGCTACTACAGGACCTGACCTAGAGAACAGCGGGAAACCTGTCACCTCTCGCTTGCTTGTTGGAAGCAGGTCAAAGGTAAATACGAACACCTCCAATCACCAGTTAAGTTAAAAGAAAGCTCATATTGTATCCATCTGCAGAAAAATACTGTACTTCCCCCTCCTGGCAACTGCAGCATGCCTAGTAAAGGGAACCAAGACCCCCTAGCCCCACCCGTTTGGGGATATAACTGCATAGAACTTCACTACACCAATTAAAATTAGATTAAAGTAATCTACACTAACTCAGTGAGTGTGTGAATGTTGACGTTGATAAGGAAACAGGCATCAAGATATACCACAGAAGATCAGTTAACATGCAAATGGGCCCAGCTTATGGGGCCCTTGGTGAGAAGAATTGACTACGCTTTCTTTTTTTACTTTTTAAATTGTGGTGTGCACTACGGTAACCTAAAAGGGAGGGAAGTCCAAAAGGGAGGGGATATCTGTACGTGTATGGCCGATTTATTTTGTTGTGCAGTGGAGGCTAACACAACATTGTAAAGCAACCATACTCTAATAAAAATTAATTTAAAAAATAAATTTAAAAAATAATCAATTGTGGTTAAAAACCACATAACATGAGATCTACCTTCTTAACAAAATTTTAAGTACACAGTACAGTACTGTTAACTATAAGCACAATGTACAGATCTCTAGAAGTTTTCCGTCTTGCATGACTGAAACTTTATACCCATTGAACAGCAACTCCCCATTTCCTCCTCCCCCAGCAGCCACCATGCTACTTTCTGGTTTCGTGAGTTTGTTTCAGACATGTCACATCAGTGGAATCACATAGAATTTGTCCTTCTGTGACTGACTTTCTTTACTTAGCATAATGTCCTCAAGGTTCATCCATGCTATAGCATATGACAGGATTTCCTTCCTTTTTCATGGCTGAATAACGTTCCATTGTGTGTATACACCACATTTTCTTTATCTATTCATCATGGATAAACATTTAGGTAGTTTCCACCTGTTGGCTGTTGTGAATAATGCTGCAGTGAACATAGGAGTATAAATCCTTCTTTGAGCTCCTGACTTCAATTCTTTTGGCTATATACCCAGAAGTGAGATTACTGGATTATATGGTAGTTCTATTTTTAATTTTTTGAGAAATTACATACTGTTTTCCATAGTGGCCACACTATTTTTCCCACCAACAATGTACTTGGGTTCCAATTTTTCCACATCCTTGCAACACTTGTTATTTTCTGAGGGTTTTTTTTTTTGTTGTTTGTTTGTTCTTTGTGGGTTTTTTTGTTTCTATAATGACAATCCTAACAGGCATGAGGTCACATCTCATCGTGGCTTTGACTTGGGTTTCCCTGATGATTACTGACATTGAGCATCTTTTCACAGACTACACTTGCTTAGCCGTATAATGGCTAGGGGCCACATTTATTTTACATTATTAAAAAAAAGGATAGGTTCTTTTGGTATATGTTCCTAGGAGTTCCAAATACAAAAAGCGATTACATTTTTTTTTTTTTTTTTTTTGTGGTACGCGGGCCTCTCACTGTTGTGGCCTCTCCCGTTGCGGAGCACAGGCTCCGGACGCGCAGGCTCAGCGGCCATGGCTCACGGTCCCAGCCGCCCCGCGGCATGTGGAATCCTCCCGGACCGGGGCACGAACTCGTGTCCCCTGCACTGGCAGGCGGACTCTCAACCACTGCGCCACCAGGGAAGCCCCGATTTCACTTTTTAATACCTGTGTCACATTTTAATAATGATAAAATACTTAACACAACAAAACTGCACAGATTGTTAACAGAAAACATCAAGAATTCCTATTCAATCTCTTAGAATAGAGTCTGCCTTCATTTAAGGAATTTTGTAACCACTGTCAGCAAAATTAATCTTCAGTATTTAACATCTCATCACTCCTCAAAGACATGAATAATGCTATCATGAGCATTTTTCCATCATTGCAAAAAAGGAAAGAAATGGAAATGAAAGAAATTCACACAATAAGGGAAGTGCTCATTCCACACTTAGACTTTGATTAGTGCCAAATGAGTTGTGCTTATTGAATCAACAGGATCACTTTAACATGTGACATATGTCATGCATTAGCCCTCCACTCTGGACAGGCTACTTAACTTTAGGGCCCAGCGCAAGATGAACATGCATGGCCCTTGTTCAAAATTTATTAAGATTTCAAGACAGCAAGTGCAGAGCATTAGACCAATTTCGAGGATCTTCTAAGTAGAAGGTAGTCACATGCCCATGAAGCCAGCCCTGACCCCATGGTAAAAAGAAAAGAGGGGTTTCCCTGGTGGCGCAGTGGTTGAGAGCCCGCCTGCCAATGCAGGGGACACGGGTTCGTGCCCCTGTCTGGGAAGGTCCCACATGTCGCGGAGCGGCTGGGCGCGTGAGCCATGGCCGCTGAGCCTGCGCGTCCGGAGCCTGTGCTCCGCAACGGGAGAGGCCACAGCAGTGAGAGGCTCCCGTACCGCAAAAAAAAAAAAAAGAAAAGAGGATAATTTGGGGGTATCTCTCATATATCAGAAAACTATGCATAACCAGCTCAGGGCTCTCAAAGTCACAGCGGGGATGATAGTGAAGGTCCTTAAAAATCTAATTGGGAAAGAATGTCCACAAACTGCACCTGTATCAAGTTTATCAAGTATATCAACTTGATATCAAGTTTTTTTTCTAGAAAATTCCAAAAGATCACTTAATTTCAATGCCCACCCAGACATTCACTTTGAGACTGAGTTTTGCAGTGAGCCAGAGCCAGGCTACAGAGCGGAGTTACTTCCCTCCTTGTCATGATTAATTAACTTCCTGGCAATCATCGTCAGGGGAGAGAAAAGTTTCTGAGAATTAGACAAGCTCACAATATCCCCAGTCACTATGAACAGTTAGTTCAGGGGAGACTCTGGGGAGACCAAGATCAAGCCTGGCTTTACCATGCTCTATATAACTTATTAACCTTAAACAATGAAATGGTTATGAGGATGAGAGAGGAATTTAAATGAACAATGGGAAGTCGTCTTTCCCAAGTACTTGCCATTAGCAATGATCCCCGGAATTTCACAATATGAAATCATACATTTTGAGAAACCCAGCTTTCCAGCACTCACCACTTAAGTAATCAGAAGTTTCCTTTTAGCTTGTGGTGATTTACAAAGTGAGCCGGTGGCCTTTTCAGCTATTATTGTCACAAGATTTATTTCCTCTACAAATGCTTTCATTTATTTAAAAAAAAAAAAAAAAGAACATAACCAGCAATACAGTCAGATCCTGAGTGATTTCTTCAATTTTGTAAATTACACTAATGACATAATTAATAACTTTAATACAAAAACTATGGTTGTCAGATGGGCACATCATCCAATCAATGGAAACAGATCATTTTCTCTTATGTTTAATGATTCTCTCAAGACGTGAATCTAAGAAAACAGAAGTCAATCAATAAGGGACTCGCACATATTGTCTCTCTTATCAGTAGAACTGAAAACAAAGTTTTCCTTTATTGTGTAAATTTCAACCATTGGAAATCAATTGTTGTTCGCAGAGGGAGGGAGCTGTATAGGGTGGACACCAATGTCTGATTTTTATATTGTAAAATCCCAGCAGAAGGTATAATTATTGCCTACCGAAGCTTTTCGTGATTGTCCAAATACTCTGCAAATCAAGATGAACATCTTTCAGGAGAATTCTGATTCTTTAAACAACATCTTCTACAGTAGGGAGCTCAGAGAGTCTGAGACCCTACTACAGCGCCATCCTAACTTTGTCGTGTGTCAGTTGGGTTCTTGTAAAGATTTGGAGACACCCTGCCGGACGCGGGCGGGCAGTGCAGTGAAGCTGTGATGTTTGCAGACGTGGAGACTTGTCTCTAGTTTCAACCGGCCTGCAGAGCTGTGGAGGGCTTCTTTGAACTTGGAGCTACCCATGAAGAACATGAAACGCAATCACAAGTTCTCTTAGATTGCTCCTTTCAGATGCAGCCTAAGTATAAATGTTGTAACACCACCGCCTACACCGCTGCCATCAGCTTTGGGGATTTGGAAAAGGCATGTAGGAAATAGGACAGAAGCAGCGGCATCTGGAATACAGGCTAACATCCCAGGTTAACCCATTAAAGACAAGGTCTTCCTTCTTAACTTCCTGTTCTCTTTAAGCCCAATTCCATCTCATTAAATGCCCTTATTGTTATTTATGGTGCAAGGACCACACCCTAAATTCTGTCCTAACTTTTTCCATTTGCAATGTCATTTGATTTCTCCGTTTCTTCAACGCTTGCCTCCAGACAAGTCTTTCATAGCCTCCACACTGTTTCCTCATCCCCAGCCATCTCGTACCACACACTGCATCTGACAGCCAGGCTGCGCATCCTGAAACACAGCCGCCAGCATGCCCGTCCCTTCACGCTCCCCAGAATGGCTCCCCTGGTCAACCAGCTAGGTCTCCACGTTTCCACGGTCCTTTTCCTCATTCAGGTCTGAGGGGAAGCATGGGTTTGGGATCAGAGCCACAGGAATATTCGATTTTATGAGCTCACCCAAGGTCAGTGACACCAACCGAATTCATGCAGCTGAGTTGTAAGTCAGAGTAAGTGTTCAAGGAAAATGTAACCACCAGGTGACTCGAATGTTTCTCCAGCTGCTGAGTGTTTTCTTTAGAAAGGAACCAAAGAATGCTTAATAGCTGGATGGTTAGAACCTAGGAAGCTGATTGATGTTAATGAACAGCGTAATTGTATGATGAGAGCCAGTATCAGTTAAGAAATGTTTATTGCAAGTCTACCAGCTGTCAAGTACTGTTCCAAACCCTCAAGTACATCTGTGAACAAAAAGGACAAAAAGCAAATTCCTTGTGGAGCTTATATTCTATGGAGAGAGACAGACACTAAAAACAATAACTCTGATAAAATAAGTGAATTATACATATGTGTATGGGTTGAATTGTGTCCCCCAAAAGATACGTTGAAATCCTAAGCCCCAGGATCTCAGAATGTGACCTTACTTGGAAATAGAATTTTTGCAGGTGTAGTTAAGATGAGGTCATACTGAGGTAGGACAAGCCCTTAATCTAATACAACTGCATAGCAGCAGAAGGATGCCCTGTGACGATGGAGACAGAGATTGGAGTGATGTGACTGCAAGCCGAAGGATGCCAAGGATTGACAGCCCCCCCGCCCCAGAAGCTGGAAGAGGTGGGGAAGATTCCCTCCAGAGTCTCAGAGGGAGTATGGCCTTGCTGACACCTTGATTTGGGACTTGTGGCTTCCAGAACTGTGAGAGAATAAATTTCTATTGTTTTAAGCTTCCCTTAAAGTACTTTTGTTTTAAGTACTTCCCTTAAGTACTTTGTTCTGTCGCCCCTAGCAAACTCAACACTATTTTAGAGGGTGGTCTGTGCTGGGAGAGGGGCAGGGAGCAACGGAGAGATTGTGGTTCAATTCTGCAGGGAGGAACGTGGGTTGTGAGGGTAGAAAGAGTGGTCCAAGTAAGCGTCGTGGAGGTGAGATTTGAGCAAAGACTTAAAGGAGGTGAAGAAATTGGCCATGCAGGTATTTGGGGAAGAGGGCTCTGGGCTGAAGAATGGCAAGTGTAGAAGCCCCAGGCAGGGGCCGGCCAGGCATGCTGGAGACCAAGCAAGGAGCCCCTTATGGCTGGAGGAGAAAGAGGAGGAGATTGTTAGAGGCTGAGGTTGGATGTACGGTGAAGGAGCAGGGTCCTTCCGGGCTACTTTGAAGACTGGAGCTTTTGCTCTGAGTGAAATGTAAAGGCTGGACATTTCTGAGCAGAGGACTGACATGATCTTACATCTGAAGAATTCTTCTGGCTGCCCAGTTGAGAATAGACTTTGGGAGGAAGGGCGGAGAGAAGCTCTTGCAGTCGTTAGTGCGGTAATCCCAGCAGGCCATGGCGTGCTCACTTTATGATGCTGGGATGCGTGCTGAGAAGTGGTTGGACTCTGAATATAGTTTGAAACGAGAGCCAAGAGTACTCACAGATGGAGAAGACGTGGGGTGCCCCATGCCTCCCAGGTGCTGGAAGACCCCATGCCCTCTCGGAGAGTGTTGAAGACATGCAAAAAAATCCTTCCGCATTGGTTTTCCCTTTCCTGCACGTTATATTCCGATGCGTAGCCCTCTGTCATGAAAAGATTATGCTGGCTTGATTGCAAGAGTTAGATTGCACTGTATAATTTTTTTAGTATGAAAGTACTATATGTACATGATTTTTTAAATAAACATACAGAAGGATAGAAAAGGAAAATTAAAGGCCTTTCTTTCACTTCCTAGTGTCATAGTTCAGCTATAACCACTGTTAATGTCTATTCTTACAAATAAATATAATGCATATACAACAAATATGTGTTATATCCTGTTTTTTACACACATGTGACTATATTATACATGCTGGTCTGCCTTGCTTCTCTTACTTCAGTGTCTTTATAATATGAACACTGTTTCAAATCAACATTTACAAAAACCTGATTCTTTGTAATGGTTGTATAATAGTACATTGAATGCATATGCAATCATTTAATTTATCTTTCCCTTATTGAGGAACACTTTTTTAAGGTTGAAATTAAAAATAGCAAACATGTATATACCACTTACTATATGTTTGATTTTTGGCTGCGTTGGGTCTTCGTTGCTGCGCGTGAGCTTTCTCTCTAGCTGCAGCGAGCGGGGGCTACTCTTCACTGTGGTGTGCGGGCCTCTCATTGTGGTGGCTTCTCTTGTTGCAGAGCATGGGCTCTAGGCACTCAGGCTTCAGTAGTTGCAGCACGCAGGATCAGTAGTTGTGCCTTGCGTGCTCTAGTGCGCAAGCTCAGTAGTTGTGGCACAGAGGCTTAGTTGTTCCACAGCATGTGGGATCTTCCCGGACCAGGGCTTGAATCCGTGTCCCCTGCATTGGCAGGTGGATTCTTAACCACTGCACCACCAGGGAAGTCCCTGCTCAGCACTGTTTTAAAGAACTCATTTATTTCTCACAACATTCCAATGAGCAGATACTATTATTATCCCAAGTTTTCGGATAAAGGCACTCGGCACAGAGGGGTCAAGCAACTTGCCAAAGATCACACAGCTGACAGTGATGGATCCAGTCAATCCTCTACAACTTCTCTATTTCTCTTTACTTTGTGGAACTATGTTTGTAAGATCAAATCCTAGACGTAAAATTGTTGGATTGAAGAGTAAATGTGTTTTGAATCTTGATTGATAATTTCAAGTTGCCTTCCACAGAGGCGGTGCTAATCTTTACCAAAGCTACTGGATGAAGAATGGCATCTCATCTGTGTTGTTGTTTTTTTTTTTATCTGTGTTTTAATTTCCATCTCTTTAATCGTGAGTGAGGTTGAAATTTCTCCCTGAATTAATTGGCCATTCTCTGTGTGTGTGTGTGTGTGTGTGTGTGTGAACTGTCTGTTCATGTCCCTTGCCCATTTTCCTTTGGGCTATTCATCTATTTTTATTAACTCATATGAGCTCTTTGTATATTAATAAAATTAGTCGTTTGTCATATATGTTCCAAACAGTTTCCTCGGTTTTACTTGTCTTTTGCATTTAAGATTTTTTTCCTATGTGACCATATAACAAATAGATCATTTTTCTTTCATAGTTTCTGATCTTACTGATTCCCTTAGTGAGAACTTCAAAGACCTTCTTTTCTGTGGATAAGGGTGAGTTGAACTAAAATGGCAATCTTAATTTGCATTTCCAAACCAACTTTATTCCAAATGAGTTGCCTATTCTGATGTCCAAAACAATATTATTTCAAACATATCATTCATGATATATCTATGGCCAAGTGGGATAGATGACATTACATTTTGCTGGAATTCACAGTTGGTTAAAATGTTTTATGCTATTAATATTAATTAAGAAGAATGCAACCTAGAAGGAGAAGGTGGTCTCTAGTGGCAAACCACTAGTCTCTGTTTTTAGTTCCATCCTGTTTGATATTTTATTACATATTTGAATTAGAATAAAATAGGCATGCTTACTAGACTTAGTAATGGCACAAGTTTGGAAGGGTGGTTAACATACTAGTCGTCAGATGCACTCAGATTTATTCTGACAGCTTGGCATAATCGGCAAAACAAATGAGATGAAATTTAACAGTGGTAAGTGAAAAGTTCTGCAGTGAGGTTAAGAAATGCCTGGCCAGGGCTTCCCTGGTGGCGCAGTGGTTGAGAGTCCGCCTGCCGATGCAGGGGACACGGGTTCTTGCCCCGGTCCAGGAAGATCCCACATGCCGCGGAGCGGCTGGGCCCGTGAGCCATGGCCGCTGAGCCTGCGCGTCCGGAGCCTGTGCTCCGCAACGGGAGAGGCCACAACAGTGAGAGGCCCGCGTATCGCAAAAAAAAAAAGAAAGAAAGAAAAAAAAAAGAATCCGCCTGCCAATGCAGGGGACACAGGTTCCAGCCCTGGTCCGGGAAGATCCTACATGCCGCGGAGCAACTAAGCTCATGCTACTGAGCCTGCACTCTACAGCCCGCAAGCCACAACTACTGAGCCCACGTGCCACAACTACTGAAGCCTGCACGCCTAGAACCCGTGCTCCACAACAATGAGAAGCCCGTGAATTGCAACGAAGAGTAGCCCCCACTTGCAGCAACTAGAGAAAGGCCACACACAGCAACGAAGACCCAACACAGCCATAAATTAATTAATTAATTAATTAATTAAAAAAGAAATGCCTGGCCAATTAGAAGATGAGAGACACCTGAACCATTGGCAATTCAAATAAAATTGTTTAGGGGGTTTAATTGAATGAAAATTGCAATACTGGCCCATAGACAAAATTGCCAGAAGAGCTAATGAGATCTTAAATTACATTAACAGAAATATTTCATCCAGGATGAAAACAGTAATTGTCCCAGATGTATGCTTTGCTGGTATGCTTACATGGAGAGAACTGTTTTACCTCTGAGTATCATAGCTTAAGAGATACATTGACAAAATGGGGTTCCCCCAAGAATGAAAACCATGCCATTGGAATATTTAAACTAGAAAAAGAAAACTTTTCCTAGTCTTGAGTTATTAGGGCTCAAATAATCATCTTTGCATATTTAAAGGACCGTTAGGTGGAGGCACGACTATATTTGTCCTGTGCGACTCTAAGGAGTGGGGCTGGGATAAATGATGTCATAGAAAGGGAGACTTCCGTTTAACAAAGAATTGTCTAATGTTGGAGCTGTCCGTGAACTGAATGATTGCCTTATGAAAGAGTGAGATTTACATCATCCGGAGTATTCAAGCCGAGGGGCAGGGGTGTTGTAAGAGAAGTCAAGCTTTGGTTGAGATCAGATATATAAGATCAGCCACAGGGAATTTGTTACGTGTGGTTTAAACAAGGCCAATGTTTGCAGCTTCAGTGTTAGTCCTATAATAATGTCACTTGTAATTACTAGCATTCCATTAAGCATTAGTTGAATTGGAAAGAGGAACAGGGTCTTAGCCTCTCTTATTTGTGCTGCAGCCAATGACATGTATGCACCCTTGGAAGTATGTTTTGCAGGAGAAAATCATCCATCATGTCTATTAAGGCAAAAAAAACCAAAAAGATAAAAACAACAACAAAAAAACCCCACTGGTCTGATAATCTTAAAATTTTTTCCTATTTCTGAGAATCTGAGATGCTGCATCTGGGGAAGCTGGCGTGGCTTCAGTCAGGAGAAGCTAGCTGGAGACAGTGACAGAGGTTTGGGAAAGAAGTCGCTGGTGAATCAGGCGAGGAGGCGTATGGCCACATGCGTTCTCAGGAGGGAAAGGTGGGAACTGGGTTAGTAAACAAACAAACCAAGGTAGAGATAGAAGGTGGAGTCTGGTCATGTGGAAGAAAGCAAGAGACTAACTTTTGGAAGCAGGGTTCAATGAAACCAAGACCCCTCATGGTCCTGACCCTGCCAAACTTTCCAAGTGTCATCCCCACCCCCTCCCTGTCAACACCCAATTGCACGCAGTTCCTTGAACATGTGGAGCGCTCTCATTGCACATACCGTCCCCTCTGCCTGGAACACCACTCCCTCCTTATCTACCAGGGGTCCACCAGTCTCTCCTCCAGCCCGGCTCACACATCAACTCCTCTGTGAAGTCTTCCCCAGACTCTCCAGGCAGGGGTAGGCACTTGGTCCTCTGTGTTCCAATAGCGCCCATCGCATAACGATTTCATTAAATAGTTATTCTTAAGCTGTCTGACTCTCTCGCTAGACCATGAGCCCCTCAACGCTAGGAATTATGCTCTATTGATTTTTCTGTCTCCAGAGTCTAAATTGTGCAAAGTACATCTTTGTGCCTCAGTAGATATTTGACGAATAAATAAATGAATGAGTGAATGAGTGAAGGAACAGCAGCACAGCTGAGCCCAGGCTATAGGTGCAGATGTTCTGTTCCTTTAGTTCTCCAGCAAGAGGAGTGAGCCCTCACATGACAGCTGAGTAGCCCCAGCTATGGGGATGGAAATATTTCTGGGGTAGAGAGTCAGGCATGCCATTAGAAGGGTTCTCATATTTTCCTCTGGAGTCCTTGGCCCAGTGCTTTGCCCTGTAAATAGTATGAAGATTTGTACTCTACGTTTAATGTATTTGTTCAAATGAACGAACAAGTGTCTGGATAGATGAATGAAAATCCATGTCCTCAAGTGCTGGTTGATTTTCTTGAGTCTTGAGTCAGGATGCCTACAATGATCTGGTCCCTTCTCTCCTGCCAAGCCTTACTTCCCTTCCTTCCTGAGACTCCCTCTCTCCTGTGGTCAGTGTGGTCAGACAGGGGGTGATTCGGATGGAATGACTGCCCCACCCGCATCACCAGCTCTCGATGATTTTGCCCATCCGTGCTGGCGGCGCCCCTTCTCACTCACTGCCCCACTGCCCACGCTGCCCTCGACTTTCCCAACCACAGGAGAATGGTGCTCAGGGCATGGTCCGGTCTCCAGGAGTCCCCTGCTCGAGGCCCAGGTCCCATCCCCAGAAGTTCATTCCTGTCCCAGCCATTGCTTTTGCCATTTCCTTACTTATAACAACCCTTCTTCCCTTCCCTATTTAAATTTTTTTTTATCCTTCCAGCCAGAGACCTATCTACATGTAGCCAACACGTACCTAGCACCTGTCATGCGCCACCCCTTTTCCTCAGTCTTAAAGACACCAGGACGAATGAGATACAGCCCTGGCTTCTGTTATTCCAGCACATACTAGCCACTCTGCCACCACACTTGGGCTTACCGTCACCCTGCCTCACTAGAACTTAATTATCCCCAATTTTCATAGTGTTATAGTGTTATTTTCCACCCAAGAGACAGCAAATTCGACTTCTTGGAAACTACCACAGCAACTAGCTCCATGCTAGACCCATACCCAATTAATATTTGTCACTCAAGTTGGAGGGGATGGCTTTTCATGGCTTGACATGACTCAACTCAGACAAAAAACTTCCAGATCTCACACTTTTCTTGGATTGGAGATGAGGTGGGATTCTTTCTACTTTAACTTTCTCACTAAAGGAAAAAAAAACCCTAAAATTTCAGAATTTTGAACAGGAATTCAAGTCATCTCATATTACCAGTCAGAATGGCCATCATCAAAAAGTCTACAAACAATAAATGCTGGAGAGGGTGTGGAGAAAAGGGAACCCTCCTGCACTGTTGGTGGAAATGTAAATTGATACAGCCACTATGGAGAACACTATGGAGGTTCCTTAAGAAACCAAAAATAGAGCTACCATATGATCCAGAAATCCCACTGCTGGGTATATATCCAGAGAAAAACATGGTTTGAAAGGATACATGCACCCCAATGTTCATTGCAAAGCTGTTTTACAATAGCCAAGACATGGAAGCAACCTAAATGTCCATCAACAGATGAATGGATAAAGAAGATGTGGTATGATGGAATATTACTCAGCCATTAAAAAGAATGAAATAATGCCATGTGCACAACATGGATGGATCTGGAGATTATCATACTAAGTGAAGTAAGTCAGGCAGAGAAAGACAAATATCACATGATATCGCTTATATGCAGAAGCTAGAAAAAATAATACTAACGAACTTATTTACAAAACAGAAACAGACTCACAGACTTAGAGAACGAATTTATGGTTACTGGGGGGAAAGGTAGGGAGGAGGGACAAATTGGGAATTTGGCATTGACATGTATACACCGTTGTATTTAAAATAGATAACCAACAAGGACCTACTGTATAGCACAGGGAACTCAGCTCAACACTCTGTAATAACCTAAATGGGAAAAGAATTGAAAAAGAATAGATACATGTATATGTATAACTGAATCGCTTCACTGTACACCTGAAACTAATACAATATTGTTAATCAACTCTATTCCAATATAAAATAAATTTTTTTAAAAAACAAATCATCTCATTTTGTCAGTATTTTTCAATGTAACAATATTGTTTGTACACCTTTTCTTCCAGAAAACTTGGACTGTGTGACACTTTTGAGCTATGGTTCCTGGTCTCTTTTTCCTTCTTTGTGCCTGGGTCCAGTTTTACGTTTGGGTTGGTTTTTATATCAGGAGCAGAAAGACATGAGGAAAGCAGGCTGGATCCATAATTCAGAAACACGTTTTCTAAACCGAAAGACATGTACCGCCAGCTAACAGTAAACTTTTTCCTTTCCTGTGCACCTGACTCTTCTAGTCTGAGAAGCACTTCTCAAAGGGAAAAAAAAAAAAAAAAAAAAAACCTAAAATATAAGCCACCATTAGGGGTATAAAAAAGATTGTAGATAGCTGGAAAACAGACTACACAGAGCAACAGGATAAAATAACCCACAGCACCAAAAGCCAGGGCTGCCAGGGATCAGTTACCACTGAGCCCGTAATGATCTTCTTACATCAAAAGCCCTTTCAAGACATAGCAACATACCTGCCCTGCAAGGACTCTTGAACCAGAGGATAATGTAATCATCAATACTCTGTCCTTTCTCTTTCGTGAGCACTTTAGAAAAAGCCCAGCAGAGTAGTGACTCTGGTATTAGGTGTCCTTTCAAACAATACCTTGAAACCATAATGCAGTCTTATTCCTGAAACGTGAAGTATTTGCCGCCACGGTGGGCACACCTGGCACGTCTGGTCGCTAATAGAATAAATCTGTGATTTTCTTTTCACGTGCCTTCTCACTTCTTGGCTGGCTGAATAAGTTGCAACTCAGTTGAACTTACCCTGCTTTTCTATTTTGTTTCAGGATCTGGTATTTTTTGTGCTTTATCTTCCCCTACCTCTTCATAAAAAGAGTAAACCAGTCTGCCTGTGAGAGTATTGACTGGGCCAAGAATGCGGGATTGTGTTGCAAAGGAGCTCAGGCCTGCAATGTTATCACTCAGCAGGACTGGTCCCATCAGAAGGCACATGGTGTGCCGTGACGTAGCTGGTCTTCGACCACAAAAGCAGACTTTTCTCTGTGAATTAGACAAACCACACAAAAGGCAACAATAGCTAGCATAAACACCATTTAATACTATTCACAGGCTATTGAAGAGATGGGCGTTGACAAAGAAATGCAGCAAAGCCAGGACATTGTGGTCCCATGAAAGGAGGCCCAGTGAACAGGAAGCATCATTGGAGCAAGCTGACAGTAACCATATAACGGCGGGATTGTGGGGCTGGCATTTACCCCAAGGGTCTTTACAGTCAGAAAAATAAAGAGAAATTAAAGCATAAGGAATCCTCTTTGTGGGCACTTAAAGCCCATGAAGCAACACAAGAAGCTATACAATTGTCTTTTCAAGGCTCGGCTGTGCTTTAGATAATGATGAAAAGGAAACATTTGGGGTGTGCTTACGCATAGGATGCTATATCACCCATTGGGAAAACTCATCTATAAAAATAGATGAAATTTTCACAGCAAAATGAATAGTTGCATAAGCTTTCGTCTCATTTTCAAACAGGAAGAGCTTACTGCGGCTGGATTAGTCAAGTGCTCTCCATGGCTGGGAGCCTCTTTTCGGTACATGAGGTGTCCAGGGCAGGACAGCCCTCATTTTTCACTAGGGGCATAAAGAAAAAGAAAATTAAATAAACCCACGGAAATATAATACCTGTCTTTAAAATAGTTATCCCTGTGTCTAACAGAAAGTAATTTATGCAGACATTTTAAAGTAGGAATTTAACAAAAGTACTTTAATTTTGAAGCAAATCTATAATGATAATCATTTTTGATGCATACTGAGTTCTAAAAAATAAAGCATAACAGGTGTACCAAATACATTGAGGAAAGCACAAGAAGATTTTAGAAGGGACCCTAGAATGTTCTAGAATATCATTTTACTGAGACAGCTTGAGAACCAGGGAGTTAAGTGACCAGCCACAGTTGCATAACCAGTAATAGCAGCTCAAGTTAGACCCCAGGTCTCCTGACTCCCTGTCCTACTATTTCGAATATGGAAACTTTTTTGAATAGAGAAATAATTTTTAGTGTGAAATAAACTTTTCAGTTGTTTATTTAGCTATTTAACCTTGAGCAATTGCCTAACCTCTCTGTGTTTGTTTTACTATCTGTACAATGGGGTCAGCCTACTTCTAGTGTTGCTGAGAGAGATTGAATGAGTGAATCTATATTAAAGCACCTGGCATCAAATAAATGCTATCTAGATGTTTGCTATTATTACTGCTTATTTATTAAACAGCAGAGAGGGTTTTGATGACCTTACAGGTCCAGTTTTCGAGTCTTCTAACTGCAAACCAGAGCTCTTTATCGAACATTATTATGATGTCTCTTAAGACCTTAAAAATACTCTGTAAGCTCAGTGAAACCACCCAACATCACAGACCATGTTGAATAAGTTGACTATATAGGGCTTTCCCTGGTGGCGCAGTGGTTAAGAATCTGCCTGCCAATGCAGGGGACACAGGTTCGAGCCCTGGTGCGGGAAGATCCCACATGCCGCAGAGCAACTAAGCCCATGCACCACAACTACTGAGCCTGTGCTCTAGAGCCCGTGTGCCACCACTATTGAGCCCGCGTGCCACAACTACTGAAGCCTGCATGCCTAGAGCCCGTGCTCCACAACAAGAGAAGCCACCGCAATGAGAAGCCCGTGCACCGCAATGAAGAGTATCCCCTGCTCACTACAACTAGAGAAAGCCCACGTGCAGCAACGTAGCCAAAAAGAAAGAAAGAAATGTATTAAAAAAAATAAGTTGACCCTATACATTAAACTCTCCTTTCTTTAGAGTGGTGGTTCTCAAATTTTAGTGTGAACTTAAAAAAAATTTAAATTTGAAAAAAGAAGAAGAAGTGTGGGGAGATCTTTCACCAGCACATTCCAATTCCATAGGTATCGTGTGGTACCCAGGAAACTAGTTTTTAAATGTGCACTTCCTCCCCTCCAGACGGTTTCTCAGGAAGGCTATCCAAAGGCCACGCTTTGAGAAAAATCACTTTAAAGCATCCATTCCTTCCTTCCTCCCCACCTCCACCTTCTACTGGGTCTCCGTTTAATTTTCTTATTTGTACTCTGGGTCAGCTGCTACCAATTAACTTGGTTTGGTAGCAGTGAGGCTAATGAAGAGAAGGATTCTTTTATACCAGTAAAAGTTAACTAGCAAAGCTAGTTCTGCTGGAGCTGAACCTATTTCATCTCAAAGCCCCCAGATCTAACTCTAGCCAAGCACCTTGCCCACGCGAGCACAGGGGACTTATGAGAAGAGCGTAAAGATCGTCCGATACTTCCACAGTGGGAACAGCTCCATTAAATACATGCTCCACTGAATGGTAGGTGTGTCAACATCAGACATTCATTGATTCACCTACTGAGCATGCATGTCAAGAACTGTGGTTCTGGAAAAGGGAGATTTAAACTAAACAAGCCACCGTACTTCAACCCTCAGGCAGGCTGTAATCTAGCAGGGAAAGTAAAACAAACACACACTTATATTTGAATAAAAGGCACTTTATCTCCTCCAGGTTGTTTTGTATCTAGTTTAGCTCTTGATTTCTACTCTCTTTCTCCTGAAGTTGCATAAAGTAACACAGGGATCAGATAATGGGAGAAACGCCAGAGCAGAGAAGACAAAGTAGGCAGAGGCCATCTGCTGGCAGGTTTCTTCCGGTCCGCTTCTCCTTCCCTGCTCGTGTTTGCTTGACTCCGCTGCACTTCCTGACAGCTTCGTGTACAGATGCCCTTGCTCCATCACTTCAGCCCCATCCCAAAAGGCGTGCTGAGCAAGCGTTCTGGGCCGGGCACTGTGCGAGCCCTTATAATGGGAAGGGAATGAAATGGGGCCTCTGCAGCCAGACAGGCAGAGTCCTCTTCATAAGATGATTCGTTAGTATTTTCTCTGCCCCAAACTGTGCATAAGACCTTTAGAATAATGACATCTTTTAATCTGTAGCGTAAGCCTCATGCCATTATTATCCGATTTACAATGAAGGCACTGAGGCTGGGGGAGGTCAAATAATTTTCCAGCGTCACACAGCTGGTAAGTGTTAGAGACGAGAATGAAGCCCAGTCTGATTCTGAAGTTCCCAGTCTTCACGTCTCTGCATATTTGAATTTATATTTTCTGCGCCTCTGCTACATGTCAGGTAGAGTGCTAGACAGAGATTATGTTAATTCGATGTAATGAGTTTTGTAATGACAGTACATGGACTGATAATAAGACAGTGGTTCTCAATCCGAGACAACTCTGTGACCCTCACCCACTGGGGGTATTTGGGTTAATGTTTGAAGACATTTTGTCAGGAGCAGATAATGTGTGGGCGAGGAGGGAGACCATGAGCCTGGAGAGGCGGCAGGGGCAGGGCCAGCAGGGAGAGCGAACCTGTGTGCCAGGCTGAGAACTGGGCCTTCACCCCCTCTAGGGAGGCGGCCCCAGGCAGGGACCAGAGTGGAGAGAGACTGGCCAGAGAGACCATTCTAACGGGGCCGATCCTGAGAGCAATGTCTGTCCGTGCAAATGGAGAGAGGATGCATACGATGTCGCAGACATGGAATCAACTCGCTTTGGTCACTTACTGGGCTGAAGGAGAGGGAGACCCGGGTTACAGCGTGTGGGGCAGGAGGTGTGGAAATGAGAGAGAAGAAACTGTAGAAGCAGGTGAGCTGATTACTCAGGATGATCTCACGTCGGCCTCTGTATTTTTTCCTTCAACCAACAATGGGCGATGATGAGTATGACACGCAGGCCCTATTTTCTTAGATCCAGAAATTAAACCCACAAATTCATCTACAAATAAAGTCAAGTTTCCTTCCTTCCCGAGGCTGTAGCAGCTCACAGGAAAGGGGAGCCCAACCTTTCCTCGAGACAGCTAACACCTCGACTATTCTTCCATCTTCCGTGCTTTACAGGTTTCTCCAAAGGGTAGTTTGTGACCCTTGTCTCCAATTCTAGTAGCCACTGACAATTTGTTTTCTCCCCAACTCATTACTGAGACTGAACTTTGCAAGGTCATTGTTGGTCTTAGCACTGAGATCCAACGGCTTTCTTCAAGCTTCATCTCCTGCAACCAGTGCTTATGGTCCCAGAGCCCCAATTAGCCCATGTGTTAAATGAGACCAGGAGCATCAAATGACGATTAGAGGGACTTCCCTGGTGGCGCAGTGGTTAAGAATCCACCTGCCAATGCAGGGGACATATAGGTTTTCATTTTGTTAATCAACCAGCGTTCGAGCCCTGGTCCAGGAAGATCCCACATGCCGTGGAGCAACTAAACCCTTGCGCCACAACTACTGAGCCTGCACTCTAGAGCCGGCTAGCCACAACTACTGAGCCTGAGCGCCACAACTACTGAAGCCCGTGAGCCTAGAGCCTGTGCTCCGCAACAAGAGAAGCCAGTGCAATGAGAAGCCCGGGCATCGCAATGAAGAGTAGCCCCCGCTCTCCACAACTAGAGGAAGCCCGCGAGCAGCAACGAAGACCCGACGCAGCCAAAAATAGATAAATAAATTTATTTTAAAAAGACTATTAGAGATAGAATAGCTGTAACCAAAAAAGCAGTCAGGGTTTCCCTGGTAGCGCAGTGGTTGGGAGTCCACCTGCCAATGCAGGGGACGCGGGTTCGTGCCCCGGTCCGGGAAGACCCCACATGCCGCGGAGTGGCTGCGCCCGTGAGCCATGGCCGCTGAGCCTGCGCGTCCGGAGCCTGTGCTCCGCAGCGGGAGAGGCCACAGCAGTGAGAGGCCCGCGTACCGCAAAAAAAAAAAAAAAAAGAGAGACAATGGGCTTGTCCAAGGAGACTGAGAGACAAGAAAATATGACTCAGAGGCACAATTGCACCCCTACATCTGAAGCTGTAATCGTATCAATTGTGGTTTATAGGTCAGTCTTTCATGAGTTTGGTTTCCATGGCTAAATCCTACAGTAACTGTCCAACTCTGAGCCCCCTAGCAATATTCATTTGGTTTGTCAAAAATATTTTTTAATAGGCTATGCAAAGGTAACCTTTAGCTCAGTTCTTGCTTAAGTCATTATAATTTCTCAATTATTGACATAAAACTCAGTCTTTAAAACACATGATTTTACCCAGAATTTTAGTAATTGTCAAAATTACAGATAACAGACAATAGAATTGACTATTATTGTCTATATTTTGTTCTGATTGTAATATGGGAGACAACTAAAACTCTAAATCAAAAATAACTCGAATCTCGTAAACTTTGAAATCAACTCAATAAACTTAAAATAATTATAGTCACATTACATAAGGAATTTATTTTAAATACAATCAGAAACCAAATATATGCACAAATTTAGACAATATGCGTGGTTTATAGCAAATTAAAGAAGATTAATAAGATATTCCAGGCAATATTTTACAGAAACCAAGATTTAAATCATTACTTGTTCTTGGTATTTAAATAATTATTGAGTGCAAAGTCTTGAATGAGTTTATCCTCATGAGTGGCATACATGAGACATATAGGTTTTCATTCTGTAATCAAATTACCCCAGCTTTGGATACAAATCGTCATAGCATCATATAATTAACACTGTCCAGTCGGTAAAACTGGCACTTGTACCCCTTTATCTGAGCCTTTTAACAGCCAGCGGCCCTGAAAAAGAGGATGTTTGCTTTCTCCCTGCCCATGTTGAGTGAAAGAGGCAGAAGAGCTGGGCACTCTCTCCTTTGGGGAGTTTATCATGACAGCGGCCTCCAGATGGGCAGAGCTGGCAGCTTCCTTGCGGCTGGTGCGAACTGCATGATCTCATGCCTTCCTGAGCCGGGACAGCACTGAGGGGCTTTATTTGTTCTGCACCTGCCCCGTGGGCAACAGCATTGATTTCTGCTCCCAGAAACCCTCAATAAGTGGAACCATTCACTGGGAATGCTGTCCTGCTTATCACCCGGGAAGAAGGGTATAGGTTCTCTGCTTCCCATGCCTATACGTAATGGAATTTTATCTTTATTTTCCAGGGTATTTGTTTTTGTCCCATCCTGCAGAGACCAGAAACCCACACCCAGTCCTTAATTCTGGATCTATGAGAAATGACGCAACATAATATTTCATTATTTTTTTTAAAAGATGCATTATGTCTGCTCCTGCCTACTGACTCCTAGCAAATTTCTCACAACCAGAAGAAGCAAGTCGAAGGAAAGCATTAAAATGACACTTTCTCTTCTGTTCTTTACTGGAAATTTTCTTTTCTTTTTTTGGCGGGGGGAGGTGATAGTTCTAGTTAATTAACCATAGAAGATGGTCATAATAAGGCATAGAACCACAGTAATGGAAAAGATCCTGTAAGATCAGCTTACACTTGACTTAGTTAAGTTCAGACCTTTCCAAGGGATAGTTTTTTATTCCCTCTGCAAAGATCTCTAAGGGAAGAACCTTCCCAAGTTCACTTCAGACAATGGTTCACAACGGATGCTCCCAACAATTTCTGTGCCCAGTTGAAGTTGGAATTTTTCATGTAGTTCTGGACAAGTGGAACCTGCCTTCAACCTCTGCCTCTTACACAACCTTTGCAATTTTGAGCACAGTCAATTCGTCTCTTTGTGGCAAAGGGATTCCAAGTTACCAGTCTTCTGGATAATTATTCTTTGATTATTATAAAAATCACAGAACTTAAGAACTGGAAACCATGTTAGAGATGATCTGCTCTGACTTCCCTGCTATGCAGAAACCCATCTACATATTTCCAACAGCTTCAACCCCTACTTACACAGTCCCGGACATGAGGGATTCATTACATCACAGGACAGTGGTCTGCTGTAGTGCAGCCTAGATTGTCAATAAATCTCTAAATTAAAATGTGCAAGGTTTGCCTCCCAGTAACTTCCACTGGGTTCCAAATGGCCTTTCTAGAAAGATACAGAACAAGGGGAACCTCTTTCTCATATGAGCCCTTCAGATAGTTGACAATACTTGTGTCCTCCTTCCTCTGCCTTGACACCACCCACATATAAACAGACATTCTGATAACACATGGCATTACCCTTCATTTT
The DNA here is from genome assembly GCF_964374135.1 of Grampus griseus. Lineage (NCBI taxonomy): Eukaryota > Metazoa > Chordata > Mammalia > Artiodactyla > Delphinidae > Grampus > Grampus griseus. Next base: position 15,112,812 of record NC_139012.1, on the reverse strand, counting down.
CAGATCAGGGACTGGATTACACTCTAGTCTTTAAGGTTGTACTACTCATTTGCCTTTAAATTGCAATAAAGCTATAGAAATACCATAAATCACAGTTTAAAAGCTATACCTGTAATTTAAGTACATGAACAACTAAGAAAAATATGTTACGTAAAGAAAAAACATCTCCACTTGAAAAGTAGAAACTACAACAGTTTACATCAGTCGTCTCCAAAGTGAGATACACCCAAAATAATGTTTGGGGTACAGGAATAAAAATGTAACTTCTACTGGTATTTCTTTTTTTAAATTTTATTTATTTTATTTTATTTATTTTTGGCTGTGTTGGGTCTTCGTTGCTGCATTGGCAGGCGGATTCTTAACCACTGCGCCACCAGGGAAGTCCCCTACTGGTATTTCTTAATCTAAAATATGAGAAAGGAACTAAGCCCTACTAATATTTATTACATGAAGTAGTACATGTATATACTTTATAAATAAACACGCATAGGTTAGGGATACATGCTCAGATTCCCTTAATTATAGAGATACACTATCAAATATGTCTTGAGACCTCCGTTTTAAACTCTGCTCATTACCTATTAATTCACTAATCTAAGTTGCAAATTTCTGTAAAGAAAGTAGAACATTAGTGTCCTACAGCATAGCAGAGACATTTCACAAGGTAGTCTAAGATGATGTCAACAAAAAAACACATCAAGAATACATTTTAATGTGTTTTAAGCTGTATTAGCTGTTTCAATAACTAAGTCAAATAGATACAGTTTGTCTAAACTTCTTCAAAATAACACAGATGGAGACAAAGTTTAACTAATCTCCTTACAAAACACAGAAATAATCAAAGGTGTATTCTAATACTGATTTTATCAAATTACAAATCATTGATTTAACTTTTCTATTTTAACATTACAACATTAAAAGTTACCTGAGTCGAGATAATATTTTTTCTTAGAGATTGTTGGTGATGATTGTTCAGGGACCACTTTTATCTTTTCTAGAGCCGGGTGCTCAAAGCAGGCACAGAATGTGTTTCGTCCAGGTACACAGCTCATAAGTCAGGATATTACAAATCTATGCTATGGGATTTTTCTTTGCAATCAGGAATTAAGTGCTAATGATTTATGTCTTTCTCCATCTTTAAAATGGGGACAGTGGCATGAAGGTACAAAGAAACATCTGACTTAAAAGAAGAAAGCAACCAAAAACAAAAACTTAGGAAATAAGGGAAATAAACATAAGAAGTGAGATAGAGCCCTTATGGAGAGGTGAACCAGGTACAATTGTTTGAAAAATATTTACACTCTCAATTCGCCAGCAATATTTACATACAACAGTGGCAGTAATATCCTAGCAAGTCATCCTCAAAATGGAGTTCACTGCAATATGAAGGAAAAAGAAATATTTCAGAATCACATTAACTATTCAGTGAATTTGCAGCACTTCTTACTTAATGAATATCACATGCACACACATGAACACGAGTAACATCAAAAACCAAAGCACTGGACTGCTATATGTTAGTTTTCCTCTGATTTTTTTTTACTGAAATATAGTTGATTTACAATGTTGTGTTATTTTCAGGTGTACAGTTACACACACACACACATTCTTTTTCAGATTCTTTTCCATTATAGGTAATTACAAGAAACTGAATATAGTTCCCTGTGTTATTTTGTAGGTCCTTGCTGTTTATCTATTTTATACATAGTAGTGTGTATCTGTTGATCCCAAACTCCTAATTTATCCCTCCCCCTTTTTTCCCCTTTGGTAACCGTAAGTTTGTTTTCTATGTCTATGAGTCTAATTCTGTTTTCCTCTGATTTTTGAAAGACAAGTTGCTGTTATTGGAACTGATGAGTCAGAGGTGATGATTGCCTGTATTTAATATGTATTTGAATAAATGCCAGCATCTTCCTTTTTGTGAGTGATGACATGAGCTGTATTGCTTCTCTCCCCATTCTCCTTCGATATCTTCCGCAGTGGTGATGTGAGTGGCAGGGCCCACAGACAAAGCAGCGCCCTGAGGATGCTAACATGCTCAAGAGGACTAGCAGCCCTTGCCATCTTCCTTCTTACGCATTCCCTCAAAGTCCGACCGACAAACAGAGCCCAGCGCCAATATGCCTTCTGCCCGGAAATTCTCTGATGAAGCTCCCTGATTTGAATCCTAACTAGAAAAACCAAAGGATTCCAGCTCAGACTCCAGGGGAAGATGAATAACATAAATGGCCTTCTCCCCTGGAAAAAAAAAATCTAATTATATGTGTATAGATTTTTTTAAAGGTTGGCACTGAATACTCAGAAATATATTAAAATCATATTTACCCTCAATAGGAAAATTGAAAAGGGAAATGATATTCTGAGACAGAAGGCCAACTCTAAAACTCGGGAGACAGCGACAGTTACAAAATGCAGGCACGTGATGAAAGGTTATCCGTAAAATGCTGACAAGTCTTTCTCATCAGAAACGTAGGGAGAGTTCAGAAGCTAAAAACCATCATCCTTTCCCTGTTCCCTTCTGAGCATCTTCTCAGTAAGTGGAAGTTCCTTTCCTCACCTTGAGCTTAATAAAAAATCTTTTTGAACATGAGAGTTTTTTGTTGTTAGTGATGGTTATGGATTTGCTATAAATCCGTACTAAAGAATTCAACAGTTGCTAATATACTGTCATTACTAAAACTAATATAAATAATAACATAGAAAGGCAGTACAGCATAGTACTGAGAGCATAAACTAGGACTCAGAAAGTCCTGGCTTTGAGTCCCGGGTCCATTTTTACAAACTACTCGATGTAGGCAAATTATTTAAATCTTCTCAGCCTCAATATTGTTCCCACAAAATGGGATAATAATGCCAATTGTTCAAATTCAGTCTAAAAGGAGGTTTGAATTAGATGTGAAAATGTGTGTGTAAATTACATAAGTTCTCAACAAACAGTCACTATTACTATTGTCATAAATTTGTAGCTATTATTTACTATTCAAGTTAAGATGATACGGGAAATATCTCATAGTCAAACTAGAATTTTTTCTAGTTCTTTACTCTGAACGAATGTGCTATCAAAACCCCAAACTTGGGCTTCTCTGGTGGCGCAGTGGTTGGGAGTCCGCCTGCCGATGCAGGGGACACGGGTTCGTGCCCTGGTCCGGGAAGATCCCACATGCCGCAGAGTGGCTGGGCCCGTGAGCCATGGCCGCTGAGCCTGCGCGTCCGGAGCCTGTGCTCCGCAACGGGAGAGGCCACAACAGTGAGAAGCCCGCGTACCGGAAAAAAAAAAAAAAAACCAAACTAGTTGCATGTTTTTAATTTGTTTGTAAATATTTGTCATGTTGTAACTTTTTGGAGAATCTAAAAGAAAAAAATAGTCTTTCATAATCATGTCTTGCTTTTACCACCTGCTCTGGTCTCCTACGGGGTCATTACACTGATTTTTTCAAACTGTGAAAAATGAAATGAATAAACAGGTGTCTATGAATATCTTATCATTTTTCCTGTCTTCATTCAAACTGTGAGTCTATTGGATACATGCATAATTTTTTAATTAACCAGAGAAATACTTATTGATCTGGGTCAAATCTCTATGAGATTTTATAAATATAGGTCCCAGCAAAGCAGTCCTCAAACTTAAACACTAGAGACATAATATCAAGAAGACATTTTTGCCACCAACTTTAAAAATAAATAATTGTGTTGCCTCCACATCTTAGGACACTATTCATTTAGGTTCCACAGCTTAGAATACCTAAACTTACATCTACTAAGGCCGGCAGAAAAGGTTCTTCAAAAATAAAAAGGATTCCTGAAGGTGTGCAATTGATATCACATGATGCTAAAGTAAAACCCCTGTATTTTTATTTTAATTTTATTTATTCATTTATTTACTTATTGACTGTGTTGGGTCTTCGTTGCTGTGCGTAGGCTTTCTCTAGTTGTAGAGAGTGGAGGCTACTCTTCGATGCGGTGCGTGGGCTTCTCACTGTGGTGGCCTCGCTCGTTGTGGAGCATGGGCTCTAGAGCGCAGGCTCAATAGTTGTGGCGCACAGGCCTAGCCACTCAGTGGCATGCGGGATCCTCCCAGACCAGGGCCCAAACCCGTGTCCCCTGCATTGGCAGGCGGACTCCCAACCACTGCGCCACCAGGGAAGCCCAAAACCCCTGTATTTTGATGCCTGGTCTTGTGTAACAAACTGCACCAAAATTTAGCAGCTTAAAACAACAAATATTTGATCTCACAGTTTCTATGGGCGGAAATCTGGGAGCAGCTTAGCTGGGAGATTCCAGCTCAAGAATCACCTCTCTTGGTATAACCTGCCAACCAGGGCTGCTGCCTCATCCGAAGCCTTGACTGGGAGACAATCCACTTCCAAGCTCCCTCATGGAGTTGCTGGTGGGCCTCTGGTCCTCACTGGTTGTTAGCAGGGCTTTTAGTTTTCCACTTTCTGGGCCTCTCCATAGGTTGTCTGAATGTCTTCATGACATGGCACCTGGCCTCTCCTTGTTGACTGTTGGACTGAGGGCTGCTGTTTCTTGCCATGTGAGCCTCTCCAAGGGACAGCTGACAATATAGCAACTGGCTTCCCCAGTCAGTGAAAAGAGAGAAAGAAAGACTGAGAATGAGCCCAGCACTGAAGCCACTGTCTTTTATAACCCAATCCAGGAAGTGGCATGTCAGCACTTCTCTGTATTCTACTGACCACACAGCCAGTACTGGTACAGTGTGGGAGTGGAGGTTACTGCATGCCCTCCTGGCTGCCACAGTCCTCCTATCAATTAACAGCAGAATGGGCTCTTCTCTGTTTTACGGCTGTGGGCTTTCTCTGGCTGAAAGGAAACAGACAGCCTCCTAGTTGTGGGAAGAGTCTTCGTTAGACTAAATTCAGAGGACAAGATTTATTCACAGGCTTTTAAATGCGAAGCCATTCAAGAAGACACATATTGTAGTTACATTTCTGTAAAGAAAACGCGTTTTTTTCTACAGCTTTTCTAGGTGGAATGAAAGAAAAGATGATTCAGAAAACTCTGCTTTCACCTATACACACCACCGTCTCCAAAAATGTTTAGTTTGCGAACAAATGTAGTCAGCAGCTAAATTTTCAAGAAAAATAACTGAGTCATAGCGTTTTAAAGCTGGAAGCTACCTGGAGCCATGCCTTCATGTTATGGGTGACGAAAGGGGGAATCCTGGTTATTAACTCTCTTCCCAAGGGGACACTGAGACGGAGGCAGAATTCGGAATGGAATTCTCAAAGAGATGATAATTATAGTTATTTTTTAACCAGGAACAGCTCAGAATTAGATTTTGTCAGTACATTGCACAGGCTTATTTTAATTCATTTAAGATCCTTAGGGAGGCCTCTCTGTGCCAAGGAAAAGAGAAATAAAGATAGGACTTGGTCCCTGTCTTCACAGAGCCCATCTTCTCAAAGGGGCGAGGGAGGGACAAGTGTCTTGAAGTGTAATGTCAAGACAACATGGGGAGTGAAAGCACACAGCGGGTAGCAATCGAAACTAACAGTGTCTGGAAGGTGATCAGTTGTGCTTTATTGACTGAGTAAGTAGGGGCAGCGTAGGCTGAGTGTCTGCAAGGCTATTTCATTTGCTAAGCTCTTGTTTCTGTCTTCCAAGTTACTTGCTAGAGTCATGAACTTTTAGATAGAGTGTAGTTAGGGAATGCTCTGAGCCCTGAGAATATTGGTCTTTCATCATAACTTAAACATTTGAGGCCTGGATTATTAATGATAATTAAAATCAAATCTGACCATTCTCCAACTTTTGCTGTATCTGTATATTCACTCACTAAGCAACTGATTAATATCTACCACATGCCAGGCACTGAGCTAGAGACTGATGATAGAGAATAAATAATGCAGGTGTGCCCCCAAGTAGGTTTTATGAAGCCCAGTTTTACTCCTCACCTTCATTCCACAGAAATTGTCACTCCTCTTTTTTCATCATTGGTAGCTTTATTTTCCACTTCTTGCTGCCAAGATTATGCCTAAACGCTACAAGGAAGTACAGACTTCAAAAGTTAACCAAAAACCCCCTGTCTTCTGGAGGTGAAAGAAAATGCGTGAAAGTATTTGGTGCTGCTGTGCTGGGTCCTCTAGAGCCACCATTCCTTGAGGAAGCCCTTTTGGGTTTGTTTCCTTAACACACAATATACAGGAGACGTTAGTCAACCTGGTGATGCCCCAGAAGGGACTTCATTCCCATAGTCTGTGCTAAGTATGTTTTCTTCCTTCACTGGTCACGAGAAACTGGTATTGGAAGGAAAGATTGGGTCATTGATGAGAGGTAAGAGCTACTTGTTTGTGTGTGTGGTTCATTGGAATATTTAGGTTTTCCCAGGACTGGCTTGTTAATGGTTGAACAAACTAAACGCCAATCAGGAGCAAACCACTTTGTTTTCCATGAATACTTCCACTTCTGTGACCTAGAGCCTTCCCTCAAATCCCATCTATTTAGGGAGAATTGGGGGACAATGGATTAATGGCATTAATATTTCCCTCTTCACCTCCTGGAGGGCTGGCATTTTTCAGGAGAAGGTGACATCAGTGTGAAACTCACCCTTCTTAAGCTTTCAGAAACATGTCTTCTTATTTAAAGATTAGATTATCCTTCTCCCATTGTTTTCCATTAGATTTTGTTTCCTTTCTCCTTTTTGGGGAAGGCCAGCTCACTATTTTTAAAAGGTGATGGACCATGTCAGGATTTAGAAAGTGAAAGGAAAGAGATTGGTTTGGATTTTCTCACTCTCTTTGTGTGCTCGAAAGCTCAATAAACTTCGAATGGTGACTGCAGGTATAGGGGTAGAGGAAAGCTTTTGTATCCTTAGAAAACCTAGGTTTCAGTTGGATTATAGAGGTAGGCAAGTCAAGACTACTTTCCATGTCAATGGATATATATCAGCCATATTCCCTTGCTGTAAGAATCAGCATGTTTAAGTATTGATAAAAAAAGTTTTAAGGGCACAATACCAGTTATCAAAAAATTGGATGAGTTTGTTGTAATGAAGACAGGACTGTACGTAGTTTATATTCAAGTTTATGAATTTTTCTGAATACCGAATAAATTGTCAAAAGGGTACTGAAACTCCATGTGAAAGAATCAGTCCAAACTGTTAATCTGCCTGATACATCTTTTTGTGATTTTTTTAAAAGACTCTAAGCAAAAATGTTAAGCTTATTCCAGCACAACTACATAGATTCATTGGGACTTGGCTATATTCATTTATGGTGTAGATCTAATGTCACATTTCTTTAGAGCAATTTACAAAATAACACAGTGTATAGCATACCTAAAGCAAGCAGTAAAACCAAGATGTGCAATTTTCATTGCGGGTTTATATAACAGGAGGGAATTTCTTTAGCCTACACTTAAAATATGAAACTAAGCAATGGTCATCGGTCAATATTTATCAGCATATATACCTCTCCAGTTTCTTTACTGGTAAATACGTGTTCTAAGAGCAGAGTAGCCTGTGGCTACTCAAGGGTTAAAATATTAATTTATTAAAATTTTCCAATTTCAACCACTTGACTTTCAGAGAAGTGGGGGATTTTCGTGAGGGACGAGGATCAGGGGATTAACAGCCTCGAATTCACAGCCGGTCAGGGAACTCATTCACCTTTTTCACAGTTATTTTGCACTCTTCACTTCTAAGCACTTAGCCTAGCACTACTTTTCCTCTACCAGACGATTGTGCATATCACAAATGACTGAAAAAGGAAAAAAGTTATCCTGTGCATTAGGAACTGAAGACAATACATCTAGCCCAGACTAAGGAATGATTGAATGAGCCGGCACTATCACTTTATCTTGTGACCGCTCTCCAATTTGGAGACATAAATGCTGTGTGATAATTTGTTGTCACACAGCCTGTGCCGCCCATCACTCTTTCTCTTCATGTCTTTTTATTTGGGTCCACATATGGATTAAAGGAGGATAAAGTAATGAACTATGCATAATTGCCAAATTCTCCAAACACACACAGACTTTACCCAGTGGAAGCAAAAGTAGGTTGTACATTGCAAGTTGGCGGTGTCGATGGTAGATAGGCATCATCTATTGTAAATCTCTTCCCACAGGGGGATCAAGTGAATTCAAATTCAAATGATCCATCCATAATGTGTTGGCCAATGTGAAGTCCTGTAAAATTCCTCATTGCAAAAATGGAATAATGCTTTAAATATAAGCTATTTGTCAGAATTATACTAACAGCAAGGTACATTTAGATATCAAAAGGTAATATAATCCAAAAAGACTCATGTACCACAATGTTCATTGCAGCACTATTTACAATGGCCAGGATATGGAAGCAACCTAAGTGTCCATCGACAGATGAATGGATAAAGAAGCTGTGGCACATATATACAATGGAATATTACTCAGCCATAAAAAGAAACAAAATTGAGTTATTTGTAGTGAGGTGGATGGACCTAGAGTCTGTCATACAGAGTGAAGTAAGTCAGAAAGAGAAAAACAAATACCATATGCTAACATATATATGGAATCTAAAAAAAAAAAAAGGTTCTGAAGAACCTAGAGGCAGGACAGGAATAAAGATGCAAATGTAGAGAATGGACTTGAGGACACGGGGAGGGGGAAGGGTAAGCTGGGACGAAGTGAGAGAGTGGCATGGACATATATACACTACCAAATGTAAAATAGATAGCTAGTGGGAAGCAGCTGCGTAGCACAGGGAGAACAGCTAGGTGCTTTGTGACCACCTAGAAGGGTGGGATAGGGAGGGTGGGAGGGAGACGCAAGAGGGAGGGGATATGGGGATATATGTATATGTATAACTGATTCACTTTGTTATACAGTAGAAACTAACACAACAATGTAAAGCAATTATACTCCAATGAAGATGTTAAAAAAAAAAAGGTAATGAATTTAGGGAATATGGGACTTACATAACTTAAAAATTTTGTGATTGGGTATTTCTGTTATTTGGCTAGAGGTATTAATTTAATTAAAGATACAAAGGACTTTCAGTACCCAGAGAAGACTATTTGCATTTTAGAAAATTATCACAGCTTGTTATATAATTGCAGCCACTGGGGCTGGAGGCCTTCAACAATACCCCAAGTTTTCTTCTCTCTCCCGCTTCTGTAATGGTAATCCACTTCCCCTTCAAAGTCTCCCAGCGTGTTGCTTCCTATAACTTGCATCTTCTTACAAGAAGCAAGTTGGTGGGCTCATTAATAGAAAACTTACAGAGAGGGTTCACTACATATTGATCTAATTAAACGTTTTTGAATCAGGACAACAATAACAATGGGATTAATTATTGTAATTTGTGCAGCCGAAGTATATACATAAATAGGTAATCTTTATTTTTCAGCATTGCCGGTGGAAAATGAATTTCAGACATTAGGACCTGGGAGAGCCCGGAGTTGCAGCTGCGGAGTGAGAGCCCCTCCCATGGTTCTGGCCAGCAGCCCTGACATCCTTGCACAAAGTAATCACAGATCACAGCATTTAATCACTGAAAACAAGCACTCCAGAGGACAGCAGTGTCAATATCCCACTCTCTCATTATCTGTTTGGATTGCACATCCACACTGTCAGATAAACAGAGTGGAAAATTAAGATTAAAAATATGGTAATTTCATTTCAGGCAGCAGGCATCACTCACTGCCCCTATTATGCTATTGATTACCTCTGAATTCAATTTTTCTTTCAATGCAAACTTTAATCTGTTTGCTACCCAGCAATTCAACTCCCCAAGGGCTATTTGAGAGTAAGTAACCATTTAATCTGATGCTAACTGAAAAATCACCGTCCTTAATGAATTGTGTAAATCATTCAGCTCTAAAGCACCTTTGACTTCTATTTCATTTTTTATTTTCTACTCAATATAGGAAAGGATCGGCGTGTGAATAATTACAAAGTAGCAAGTATTTTTACATAGAGCAAATATGATAAAAACCCTATTGTAGTGGGGCATGTGTAATGAACAGTACTTTTTAATTTCAGAATAGCTATTCATTAAAAAAGAATGGAAGATTAAAAAGAGAGGCTCAAAGCTCAAGGTAAAAGTTGATAGACATTGTAATTACATGGTTAATTTCAAAGATTTATATGCTGTTATGATTTAAAAGGAATTTTTATGACCTGACATTTTCATTTGAGAAGATTTTTTTATTTAAAATTAATCTTCGCGCTCCTATTCTTAATTATTTCTTGGCAAGCGATAAATGCGAATACAAAAAAAAATGTCCTATATCAAATTTTAAGCAGAATAAATGCATGCGAATTTTCGAACAGCAATAAAGTGGTTTTTACTTATTTGAATTGCTTTCCATAGAAATCCCAGGCTGGAGGAATTTGTGGGAAAGGGCTGGAAATTATTGGCCCATTTAAGGGCGCAGCAATCTTACTGCAACGCAGCGTTTCTGACATTTCAAAACATCAAATTGGAGAGAGGGTTTTGCTCCAGAGATCTGATTGTCTTTCGAGCCGGCGTTAAGAGTTTTCAACAGGTTTTCTTCCCGGCTCATCCCAGACCCCGAGGGCTCCCTCGGAGCGGGGGTGGGGTGTTGGGCCGTCTCGGCCTCCCTCTTCCATCCGCGCGGGTGTAGCCGGAGCCGGAACCGGGCAATCGCCCGCGCGGGTGGCACCTCTGCCGAGATCGGGGCGCCGGGGAGGCCCGGCGGTCTGTCATTCGGCAGCTCCCTGCAGACTGATGACTCTGCGCTTCCCCTATGGCGAGCCCCGCAAAGCGTAGGGCTGCTGGGACAACGTGGCGGGGGTCCTAATTACCCGGCCTACGGGGCACCGCACGGCCGTGGAGGGTGGCACCCGGGGCCGGGCAGCGTCTGGGGCCTCTGTAGCCCAGCCCCCCCCAACCATGCCTCCGCGAGGTCGAGGCCAGGGCTCCCCTCACTCCCTCGGCCTCGTTGCGGGCGACTGCGGCTGCCAGCGGGGCCGCTCCCGACGTTTGGGGACGAAGGCAGACAGGCATTTCGTCCCTCTTCTCTTTGGGGCGCTTCCACGCTCCACCGGGGCAGGGGCGCTGGCAGGCCTCGCTTCCCCATCTTCCCCTCCAACTTCTGTTCCTCCGCACGTTTGGGGCACGGTCCCCGGCTCCCCCTTGTGCCGTCGGCCCAGTTCCGCGGGGGCCTCTCACGGGGGCTCTGCGCGCTCGGGCGGGGAGGAGGAGGGATACTTAGAGGGAAACCAGGGCGGGGTGCCTAGACGGGGGCCCGCTGTCGGGGAGCAGAGCGAAGCAAAGAGCAGGCAGCGATGACATCCTCCAGTCCCAGGAGGGGCGAGGTGGTGCTCTCCCCGGGCGAAAGGGGGAACCCCGAGGGAACGCCGGGACAGACCCAGCAACACCCGGCGCGGGGTGCGCGCAGCTCGCTCGTGTCCCAACCCGCAGGCAGGGGCTGTGCTTATGCGCAGCGCCTCCGCCTCCGCAGAGAGCGCCGGCTGCGGCGGCCGCCGTGCGCCCCGGGGCAGCTTCGTGGACGGTCTCCAGACGCTTGCGAGGTTTCCCGTCCCTGCACTCCGCAGCCCGCATGCAGGAGTCGTCCAACCCCGGCTCTGCGGGTCTGCGTTCAGGAGCCCACATCGTCACCGTGGCACTTCCCGCTCAACCTTTCCCTTCCCCGGGGGGAGGGGGGGCGGGGGAGGACGGAAGAGAGGGAGAAAAGAAAGACCAGCGCGAGGGCCTAAGCAAGGAAGTCATTTCAGCTCCGTCTGAGCTGCCCTTTGGCTGCAACTCCGGGTAACTTAAGAGGAGCCTTCACAAAGCTCGAGGCTCGGGAGGAGTCCTGGGGTGGAATGTACAAAAGTCAGTTGTGCCGGCCAAAAAGGGAGAATGAAATTCTATCCTGCACCCAGCCCTTGCTCTGAAATTCTGAACTTGAGCTGGTGGGTGTTATTTCAGGTCAGCCATGGTTCTGAGAAGGTAGGAGGGCAAACTCCTCCCTTGGTGGGTTTCGCCTCTTGAACCTTAAAGTACAAACCACTTTAGACTACAGGACGGTCAGGGCGCCCCCGATCAAAACCCTGTAATTTGCCCTATGGATTTCCACTTGCTCGGGGGGTGTAACAACTCTGTAGGCTTGGTTTTAATTTTTTTTTTTTTTGAATCAACATTAGCAAAGACTTACTTCATTCATTAGATATTTATTGAGCATCAGACATGGTGCTAGGCAGAACCCGGTCACGGTTCAGGCAGTTTTTTAAAGCATTTTATTTTGTTGAAAGCAATGAGCGGCTGCATAAGAATACTTAATGTATTTTAAATACATGCATTACTTCTCCAACTGGCTATAATAGCTTCCTTAGAACTCGTCTGAATTATACTGTCATTGATGGTTTAAAGACTGTGGATGCTACAAATTATCAACTACTAGGTACTGCCCTGAAGATGATCTCAGCTCTGAACTTGGAGCTACGACTTTTTAAGTGTATTTAAAATTGTAACCCTTAATAGAATGTGAAGCTGGAAATTCTGATGGGTTTTGATGTAGCGCATATTTTGACTACACATCCATCCTTATGTTGCACACGTACATTTTAAGAAAAAGTTTTATTTGCTTTTTCCAAAATTTCCAAAGGCCAGCATGTCCATGAGACAGCACATTTTCCAATTTTTAAATATTGAATTAAATGCAAACCTCAAAAGGAAAAGAAAAGAAAAAGCAACATTTGTTCTGATCTTTGCTCTAAAATTGCCGGAGCCAATTTATTTTTTAGTTGCTGATTTTTATCATTTATTTATTTATTTTTGGGTGTGTTGGGTCTTCATTTCTGTGCGAGGGCTTTCTCTAGTTGCGGCGAGCGGGGGCCACTCTTCATCGCGGTGCACGGGCCTCTCACTGTCGCGGCCTCTCTTGTTGCGGAGCACAGGCTCCAGACACGCAGGCTCAGTAGTTGTGGCTCACAGGCCCAGTTGCTCCGCGGCATGTGGGATCTTCCCAGACCAGGGCCTGAACCCATGTTCCCTGCATTGGCAGGCAGATTCTCAACCACTGCGGCACCAGGGAAGCCCTAGCTGTTGATTTTTAAAGGAACCCTTTCACTGAGAGGTGGAATGTCAAGGAGCTGGGCCCAGTAGGTTTGCATTTTCTCAATCTGAAAACACATGCAAAGGAGCAGCATTTGTAAACTTGGACCTATGACAGTGTATGTAGATGGAATACTTAATAAATGCAAAACCTCTTTAAATATTAATAGTCTGTCATGTGTCATATAATACGATAAAAATGCAGGTTTCTGTTCTTCAGTCTCCCTCCTCTGACGTCAAGTGAATTGTATTGAAGTCTTATAATACTGAAGATACACTATTAGTACTGAAAAGCTGAAGATTTCCTACCATCAGCCTATATTTTCTTGATCTTTTTTTGAAATTATGTTTTGCTGTGAAAATGGTCATTTCTTCTGGTCTGGATACTGGGTGACAGGAATCAGAGAACAGGCTGTTAGGAATACAGGCATACTGTGTTTTTTACAAATTGAAGGCATACTGTGTTTTTTACAAATTGAAGGTTTACGGCAACCCCGTGCTGAGCCTCTATCAGCACCATTTTTCCAACAGCATTTGCTCACCTCATGTCCCTGTGTTGCATTTTGGTAATTCCCACAATATTTCAAGCTCTTTCATTATTGTTACATTTGTTACGGTGATCTGTGATCGGTGATCTGTGATCAGTGGTCTCTGATGTTACTACTACACTCATTGAAGGCTTAGATGATGGTTAGCAGTTTTTAGCAATAAAGTAGTTTTTAATTAAGATATATAAATTGCTTTTTTAGACATTATGCTATTGCACATTCAACAGACTACAGTATCAATATAACTTTTTATAAGCCCTGAGAAACCAAACCGTTTGTGTGCCTTGCTGTATTGCTATATTTGCTTTATTTCAGTGGTCTGGAACTGAACCCCCAATATCTCCAAGGTATGCTCATACTAAGACAATCAATAATCAGGTTGCTACTGTTGGGATAAGGCTTAATTCCTTTATTAGTGGAGTTTTTTCCTCCTCTGTCCCTCACGTACGTTTTAAAAATGGCCCTGCGCATGAGTACATTTAACATACAAATATCACTTTCCCTTGATTTTATTTTATTTTATTTTATCTTCATTTATTTTTCAAATTTTTGGCTGCGTTGTATCTTCATTGCAGTGCGCGGGCTTCTCACTGCAGTGGCTTCTCTTGTTGCGGAGCATGGGCTCTAGGCGTGCGGGCTTCAGTAGTTGTGGCACATGGACTCAGTAGTTGTGGCTCGCGGGCTCTAGAGCTCAGGCTCAGTAGTTGTGGTGCACGGGCTTAGCGGCTCTGTGGCATGTGGGATCTTCCTGGACTAGGGCTCGAACCCGTGTCCCCTGCATTGGCAGGCGGATTCTTAACCACTGCACCACCAGGGAAGCCCCTCTCTTGATTTTAAAAATCTAACATTGGGAAATAAGAAGTGGCATTAAAAGAGCTGTCATTTCCAGTAAAACGGTGAGAGTTAATTTGGAAAACAGGCCCTGCTGGTTCTCCTGGTGAAACATTTCTAAATCAAAAGCTGATCTGACCATCAAACCCCAGAACCAGGAAGCACTTAGGATCTCCATCAGGGAAGGACCGTCAGTGACACTGACCAGAAAGAAAGCGGGGGCGTCCATCTGGGGCAGATGAGGACCAACCAGAAACTCTGCAGAGGGGATCCCACACATCTGAGCTCCCAGGACAGGGGACCAGCCGCTTGCTGAATGCTTATCCATAGAGAGTAGATGTTCTGCTCCGAGAACCATGTACAGAAAATAAATGACAAACGTGTTCATTGTTAGTCTAGATGAGGGAGTTCTCTCAAACTTTTGCAAGGAGGTAGGGAAATACATTTAAAAAAAATGTATTTTGGGCTTCCCTGGTGGCGCAGTGGTTGAGAGTCCGCCTGCCGATGCAGAGGACATGGGTTCGTGCCCCAGTCCGGGAAGATTCCACATGCCACGGAGCGGCTAGGCCCGTGAGCCATGGCCGCTGAGCCTGCGCGTCCGGAGCCTGTGCTCCCCAACGGGAGAGGCCACAACAGTGAGAGGCCCGCGTACCGCAAAAAAAAAAAAAAAAAGTATTTGAAAGGTGTGGGTATAAACTATAGGAATGCTTAAAACTGGATGAAAAGGATAGGAAAGAGAAAATATATCAGGACTTGGGCGCCATTTATTCATTTATTTGTTCAATAAATGTTTATTGAGCACCAACTAGCTCCAGGCACTGGTCAAACTTTGCAGATACGAGCCCTTCCTGAATAGAGCTAACATTGCATTCATTAAAATCAATGCCTCCTATTGGTTGCATTGCTGAGAGAGAAAAAGCAATTCATAGTTTATGACGAGGTGCTGACTCTGTGCTTTGCTTTAGGACTGTAGTGTCCCTCAGGTCAAGAGAACCAAAGAAATTCCAAATGGAGTTTGGCCCATTGATTCACTCAAAGTCAGTCCCCAAAGGCTGTCCAGACTCATCAGCTTTCTCATAGAGGAAAATGTACATTTCAAGCCCCTACCCCTGTGATGGTAGTGTTAGAAACATTAGCTCATTTAATCCACAAGTGACACCTCAAGATTGTTATTATCACCTTCTCACAGGTAAGGAAACTGAGGCTCAGAGATGTTAAATTTCTTACTCAAGCCACACAGCTGTTTAGTGGGAGAAGTATGTTTTGAATCCAAATCGATCCTCCCAAAGTCTGTCCTCCTCCAGCATGAGAATCTGTGGAGCTGTATGGAGTCACCTTATAAACTGCAAGATATTATATACATGTAAGTAAGAAACCTCTGTTAGGCATTAATTCTGAGTTTATTTTTAAATAGCAATTCTTCTAGTCATGAAGTAAAAGACATGACTATCATTTCATTATTGTTAGTGAAATTATTCCTAAGCATCTTCCTCTCATGTGATTTTTTTCACTTGAATTTTAATATAGAAATGGATTAAAAATAATTTATCTTTTTATCCTTAGATATCTATCATAACATGGTTCCTGTCCCAAGATGGCTTGTTCCAAAAAAAATTTGTGTGCTCAAGCTAATACCTCTGACCTAGTCTCCGTTGTGTTATTCTACTATGTTAAAGACTGGGTTTCTTCTAATTAAGGCACTCCTCCAAAAAGAACTCAAATAGCATGAAAACATCAGAATCATTTCCAGCTACTTATGGATTGCACTTTTTATACAACACCACAGCTATTAAGTAAATTTTCTTTATAATCACCTTCTGTAATTCGCAGAAGAGTTAAGGGTCATCTGAATGTCAAAGAGCATCCTTGGGACAGAAGGGATCTTTGCAGTTTAATGATCACACTCTGGAAAAATACAAATGAATCTTTGGAACCTGGGCAAATGCTACTGATGCGGGAAGTTTCTCGGAGCATTGATTGGTGGAGCAGGCAGTGACATCACAGGCTCAACCAAATAAACGTTGAGCTCTGCAAAACTTAGTCCGTTGTTTCCTTTTTCTGAGGAGGTTGGAATCAACCAAATTGAAAGAGTCAACTGTAGTGATTCCATTATATGGGATGAACCATTTGCTAAGGAGAATCCAAGATCTCATAGGTAATTTGAAAGAAAGATGCAATATTGAATGATTCACATAAGTTTATAAGGCAATAAAGACATAACAATAAATGTTAAAATGTTTATTTCCTTCTCTAAAGTTTTCTTGCCAGTCCCACTTCCTCCCTGTGTGCCTACATGCAGTTGTGTCCACGGTGAAGGTTACTTTGTAGGTTGGTTCTTAATCACTATTGTTGAGCTTCGCTCTGTGGACGCTTCCAAAACCACTGTATTCCTTTTTCAACATCTGTCTGGAGCTGAGTTTTCTGTTAACCTAATAGCATCTTTTCATGAAAGCCCTTCATTTGTACAGCGTTTTGCAATTTACAAAGGGCTTCCACAAATGTTCTCTTGTTTTGGTCTTCATAACACCATTGGGGGCTAGGAAAGGCTGCTGACGTTTTCTTCGATTTGCAAATCGAGACAGGAGGCACCTGAGACACAGAGAGATGCCCTAACTCTTCCATGTAAGACAGCCAGGGAGTGCTGGCACCAGGCCTCCTCCTTCCAACGCCAGTAATCTTTCCACGAACCATGCTACTTCTGCGTGGAAACCAGTTTGGTTTCCCCATTGAGCTGTCAAATTTCCCATTTAAAAGTTTCAAGACCTACATGGACATATAAACGATAGCATTATCAAGCTTTATTAACAGAAAGAGAGAAAGTTCAACTCTCCATTTCCCACGAGACCTTTTAAAGTGATCTTTAATTCTTCAAATCATTTTTTACTTCTGACCAGATGGCATAATATACAATCTGGGCTTGATGGAAACATGTTTATTTTCAGTCAGCTTAAACTCCTGCTTCTACTCTATAGGATATTTCAGGTTCATATTCAAAAGCTGCTTAGCTGTCCAGCTATTGGTCTCTTGGTCAGTGGGGAGAGTGAATTATGCTAAAATAGTGCCAGCTTAGCTGAATTTTAAGGAGTTATTCACATGAACAAAATGTTTAGAGCTTGCATTCTACCAGGCATGTGTATCTGATGCTAGGTGCTGATTTCTTTTCTTTTTTTTTTTTTAGTTACTTAAGGAGATTCTCTTTTTCCCCTACCCTTAAATATGCATCTTGAGCTGGTCTGTCTCCATCAATTTAACACTTTGGAAGGATAGTCCACATCCCTGCCCTAAGATGATGGACACTGCTGATCCTGTATCCAGCCACATCTGCAGCATCTCGGCCTACACCCAGGGTGTTAACGAGATTATTTTTCTATCACTCTCGCCCACACTGCATATGCTGAATACTGTATCTCTAAACTGACCAGCCCACTCTCACAGCCTGAGCCTCTATTATCGGCAGCTACAGGATGCATATTTTTATTTAGTTTCTCGTCCTTAGGGAATCCTCCTCTCTCTGTACCCTCCCCTGAGTAACAAAATCTTTGGATTTTTCCCTTTTCTGTTACATCTCCTGAAATACTCATCTTTGAATGTGTATTCAGAATGGTTACAGAAAGCTGTCCCACAAGAGTAACGTGCCCCTGCCTGCTTTGAATTCTGGCGCACGATGACAATGCGATTATGTTATGCATGCCTGCCTTGTGTCTTCTGGCTGGTTGTAGTCCCAGTGCATCTCTTGCTGCAGTTTCCATACGCACAGCAGCTCACAAGCTGTTCGAAAATGTGTGTTCTTCTTTATTGCACATCCTTGCCTGTTTGCTTTGGACGTGCATTTCTGTACCAGTCTCCTGGTCAAGGCACAAGTTAACTATTCCTTAACCGCCAGTATCGGGACAGTTCTGCAAACCATCCCACACAAAGTAGCAGATTTATATTTGCACGCTGAGTGCTTTAGTATAGACAATAAGAGCGGTGCTAAAATGCCACTGAGAATGATGGCTTAGGTGCAGCAGGTGTGCAGTAAGCAGACTGGCTTCCCTGTAAGCAGCACACTTCATCGCAGAGGCAAACTCGGGATTTGGAAAGAAGGGCAGCAGTGGAGGGGTACCTGCTCTTAGCCCAAAATGCCCCTAGCATGGCATAGCCTTGCTTTGCAACTGAATCTGTAAGGTGATAAATTTATTCCAATGTTGTTCAAAAAGAACTATTCTTTACTCCTATTTACGTTTTTCAGACTACTATAAAATTGCTAAAGGTGTATGTATAATCCACTCTGTTTATCCTGATGATTTCGATCCTTTGAAAGAGAGCAGTTGATGAGCCAGGGATCTGAAGTACGATTTTGTTTACTTTCTAGATAAAGATTTTAGGAACAAATGAGCGTTTTGCCAACTATGATTTACCCAAGAGAAAGTGTGACTAAAATCATCTTAAGCACAAGAAGCTTTCTCTGACTCAACAGTGGAAGCAGGCTCGTCTTTCCCCAGGAGCAGACTCACTCAAGTGGCTCTGCTTATCATCACTCTTCATTAGGGAGAATTTGCACTTGGACTTGGTAAAGAAGGATGACAAAACCTTTGACAAATCATTATCAGGATTCCCACTTTACAGGCCGAGCAAAGGAGGCCCAAGGAGGTCAAGTGATGCGTCAACGGTCATGGAGAAGCCTCTATTTTTATCCGAGTGTTTCCACAGCGCCCCGCTTTGCAGGGACAAGGATGCGTTCCCACGGAGCAGGAGGGGCAAAAGGAAGAGGCGTGGCTTCTGATACAGAGAAACCGCCAGGGAGGCCAGGTCAAGCCTGCCTCAAGGGGACAATGGAATTGACTGGTAACCAACTACCCACGTTTACTCACAGAAAGGGAATAACGAAAATATTCATCCAATTAATGAATAGATTTTTACCAAGGAGCTGCTGTGTAAATGGCATTGTTCCAGGCATCCTGTGGAAAAGTAAAAGAAATATTAAATTGGTCTCCTAGGAGCTTTCCATATAAGCATGTGGCTTCTATGCATGTAAGTATGACTAAATACGTGCAGAGCATCCAACCGTGAAGTCCCAGCGTAATTACTGGGCCATAGTAGGTACTCAATAAAAGTTTGTCAAGCTAATAGTTATTCACTCACTTCCAAGCCTGAACTCACACTCTGCAAGTGGGTGGTGTGTGTGATTTGACTGCGTAAAGTTTATATAGTAGGTTTTAGGGGGGTAAGACTTAAGTTGGTTTTTGAAGTAAGCTTTAACAAATTTTTTAAACTTAAATTTTCAAATAATTTCTGACTTTAAAAAAATTGCAAATACAGTAAGAGAATTCCTATATACCCCGCACTCATCTTCTTCAAATGTTAACATCTTGCACAACCACAGAGCAATTATCAAATTAACATTGTTGCAGTATTGTTAACTGCTCTATGGACCTTATGAAAATATCACCCATTGTCCTACTAATGGTCATTATCTGATCTAGGATCCAGGATTTAATCTAGGATCAGGCATTGTATTCAGCTGTCATGTTTCCTTACTTCTAATCTGAATCAGTTCCTTCCACAGTCTTTCTTTGTCTTTCATGACCTTGACACTTTTTGAAGAGCGCTGGCCAGTTATTTTGCAGAATGTCCCTCCATGTGAATTTGCCTGATATATCCTCTCGATTAAATTTAGATTATGTCTTTTTGGCAAGAATTCCACAAATCACTGTTGTGCCCTTGTCAGGCTCACAATGTTACCGTGTCTCGTTACAGGTGGTGTTAGCTTTGACCATTTGGTTATGGTGGTATCTGATAAGTTTCTCCAACGAAGAGTTATTCTTTTCCTTTTGTAATTATTGAATTTCGCACAGGAATATGCTTCGAGGCTTTGTAATGTCCTGTTTCTTATTGTGATTTTGCCCACTAATTTTATCATCCACCCATGATTCTTGCCTATGACAATTATTACTGTGATGTTTGCCAAATGGTAATTTTCTATTTCCGTCATTCCTCCCACACGTATTAATCAGAATTCGACTATAAAGAAAAGCTTTCTCTTATCCCATTTATTTACTTATTGAGCTGTTTTTAAAGTAAAGAATAGGATTTCATGAAGGCAGAGTGCTAAGCACTAACTCATAGGGTGGAAAGAGGGAACGTTGGGTGAGAAATGATCATCAAGATGAGTGAAACAGAAAACAGAAGCTGGGCCCGAGATCAGAAGTGTCATTTACTGAGCGTAGAAAATGACAGCCTTTTAACAGGTTCTGCAAAGGCAGGACCACAATCAAAGGGATAGGCAAATTAGGAAAACTGATGGCAGAGGCTGGCAATGAAGTACAAGGTACTTAAGGACACAGGGGACTGGAGAAGGCTGAGTCAAATCATAAAAGAGGCAAAGATGATTCTGCAGACCTTGATGACAAGTCAGGGCAAGGAGAGCAGTGGGCACTCCCGATGGGGACTGAATGGGTGGGAAGTGCTGAGGATTTCGTAGGAAAATACAAAGAACCCCCTTGAGTTAGGATTAGCTCCAACTGTAAAGCATCCATAGATGTCCTAGAATCTGAGAAATGAAGGCGTGTGAGCAACCAGTGCTGGAGGGCAGGGCATTCCCAAAATCCACCTGGAGAGACATGGATGCTTTATTTCTTGAGGTCATCTCAGCCAGAGTGAGTCCATGTCTCTTTACCAGGTAATATTGGGCAGGACCAAACCACTCCTGAGAGTATTTTTCTACTTCCCTAACTTTTTGCATTTCTTTAAAAGAAGAGAGGAAACATCCAGGGTCCATGGTAATACCGTGCTGTCCTCCCGCTCCCATTCCCCTCGTGAGCCTGGTATATGGAATCTGCTTTGTGCTGCCACCCTGCCCAGCAGCAGGCAGAGAACTCGGTGAGCTGGAGGGAACATACAAGGTTATTCTTATTTCCTCTTCTCCGCGAGCCTCTCCCCAAAGAAATTTGGTTGAGCACCATCTCAGGCCCGGAGTCTCTCTCCTAGAGTCCTGACAGGGCCAGACCTTGTGCTCCATGTAAACAGTTATTGAAATGTAGCCTTGGGGACAGTGGGAACCTGAACAAAATGGCACTTGAGTAGCACTCAATGAATGGCAGCCGTGATTAACATTCCTGGGGAATATGTGTCACTGATTCACTTCGTTATACAGCAGAAACTAACACACCATTGTAAAGCAATTAGACTCTAATAAAGATGTTAAAAAAAAAGTTACTTCATCTTTGAGGGAGGGTGGGAAGAAGGGAGACACAAGAGGGAAGAGATATGGGAACATATGTATATGTATAACTGATTCACTTTGTTATACAGCAGAAACTAACACACCATTGTAAAGCAATTAGACTCCAATACAGATGTAAAAATATATATACATATTATTGGGGAAACTGGAGGTCCCATGGCCGGGTTCCCATGCTCCTTGGTTTATAATCCAGTAATCTATTTTTTTCTCATGATCACCCAGATGGCCTTTATACACCACCGCCATCCACTTTAATTCTGTTATTCTCAGGAAATTGGATAATGCCTATTAGCAAGAATGTGATGCATATGGGTACAGATTATTAAGATATCATCTATTCAGAATGTCATAATATTATATTCAAGTATCCGTGAGTAAAAACCAAAGTTCAACAAACCAAAACAAGTCCTAGCACCAGGTGAGTAAAACTGTCCTTGACCGCTGGTTTCTCATCATACACATATAGCCCTTTCCTAATTCACCCCGTGTCTGGGAGGATCATCCTCCTGCATGGTCATACCACAGTATGTACTTCGTTCCTTTATTTTTACAAGTGTGGTTTAGTTTCAATTATTTATGATAATTTTTAATAGCATATATTATCCAAATAATGATGACCTGGTATTATGAGACCTTACTGAAGATCACTGTTATTAAGTCTTGCTGAGAAGTGGGGCATGGCTGCCAAACTTAATAGGAATTACAGGGTTACGGGGCTCAAAGCAAGGCACGGCAGGATTCAGCAGTTCAATCCAGTCCGTGAGACTCTTAGAGCCAGTGGAGCCTAGAAGCAGATCTGGGGAAGGAATTTAGTAAGTGGGAAGTATTGTCAAGGGGCCGGGTGCCAGGAATCTCATAGATTCATTCATTAATTATGGACTGTGAATCCCTTAAACTACGAGTAAGAAGTCTTTGCCTAATTCAAACATATGCCTAGATTCAGTGAATGAATGTGTGTGTGTGTGTCCTCTAATTACATGCAGAAAATCAGAACAAAGATATTGGGTTGGCCAGAAAGTTCGTTTGCGTTTTTCCGAAGGTCAGAGGCATTGACCAATAAGTCACCAATAAGTGGTACTTTTAAAAGCCCAACCATGTGTGGAGTTTGGAATCTTGCCCTGAATATTTTTCAGGACTCTATTGAAATATCCTCCTTGCAGGGGGTTTCTCTTACAGCCTAGAGAAGGAATTTAGAGGCACGGTTTTTAGGCCAGTTAGTATCCAGAGTGGCTCTGGGTGGGAAATGACATGTGCTCATCTCTTTCGTTTCTCCCTAAAAAAAGAATCTGTGGGCTTCCCTGGTGGCGCAGTGGTTGAGAGTCCGCCTGCCGATGCAGGGGACACGGGTTCGTGCCCCGCTCCGGGAAGATCCCACAGGCCGCGGAGCGGCTGGGCCCATGAGCCATGGCCGCTGAGCCTGCGCGTCCGGATCCTGTGCTCCGCAACGGGAGAGGCCACAACAATGAGAGGCTCGCGTACCGAGAAAAAAAAAAAGAATCTGTGGTGTGCTCTTGCCTAGCTTCTGAACACGTGCCCACTGAGCCTTTAGAGGGTAACAGCTAATGTCAGGCAGGTAGAAGACAATAAAGTTTTCATTATTTTATTATATGTGAACCTCCTAGTGGGTGGCAGGGTGATTAAAACTTTCTATGGCCTGATTTATTTTCATGCTGATTTTCAAGGCTGCCTTAGGATTTCCACATTCCTTATAATTGGGGCATTTATTACATACTTTACAATGCACTTGTGTAATACGTTATCAAACTTAAAAGTGCTGTTGTATATACAGAAACTCTATTAATAAGAATTACTAAGTCGTGCTATTTGTTTATAGTAAAAGGAGACTCATAAACAAGATGGGAGATTCCTCTAGGCGTAATGACTTAATTAGCAAGCTAGAGGTTAGTCTCTCTGGTTTCGCTATCTAAGTGACTTATTGATACAAAATTCTTTGCACAAACTTATCTCAGTTATTAATCTGTCCCTCCCAAACCAGGAAGTTTTGATTCGAACACATGAAAGAGTATACAAGTTTTACAAAACTTGTTTTTAAATCATTGTCCTACAGAAGGTTGACCAGGTCAGCGCAAATGTTGTGTTTACTGCGGAAACATTATCAGCAGCTCTCTCTCTCTCCCTATTAATAAACCGAATGGATTAAGCTGAGCCCCAGTTGTCTCTCTCACGGTGCATCCCTCCCAAAGCCACAAATTCCTTCAAATACTTTTTTTTAACATCCCTATCAGACCCCAAATTCCATGAAATACCTGGAAACTGAAGTGATCTCCTCATTTGACTCTATCCACAAGCAATCCAAACTGCCACCCTCACCTTTCCCCCAATTTTGTTGCAGAAATTAAATTAGCAAGAAACGCTGAGTGGACCTTACCACAGCCAGGGGAGTGATCAGGGACAGGTACACCCTGGGTATGACATCCAGAAATATTTATCTAGTGTGCAGTTTCTCATGAACACTTGGAAGTCCTCTTTGCCAGAAAGGATCTAAAACACTGGTTCCCAAGGTTTAGTCCTCAGACCAGCACCGTCAGCATCATGTGTTAGAAACGCAAATTCTCAGGTCCCACCTCAGACCTACAGAATCAGAATCCCTGGGGTTGGGACCCCTCCCACGACCCACCCTGAAACTATGTGATTCGGATTCATCCTGACATGCGAGAACTACTGACTGAGACAAATACGCCCATGCAGGGCAGCTGGAAGCAATTCTCTCAATTGTCTGGACCTTTTCTGATAGCTTCTCTTGATAGGAGATGTTTTGCCACCAAAATTTCTTATTAACTGCATACTAACCCTGTGCCCCCAAACTGAGACCTTAGGATTTTCTAAAAATTTATATGAGATTTTGTTCACTTTTACATACTTTTTCTGATACTCGGCTAATTATACCTAATTCAAATCTGGAGGGAATTCATTTTGGCCAATTCCTATTTTTTGAGTTTAAATTCCAGAGAAATCATTACCTAATCCTTTTTTCTTCTCAGACAGTTAAACATTCACCCATTACTCCTCTGACTAATCTGACTCATTTTTTATCCTCAGAGGAAATTTTAAAAAATCAATTTTTAAAAAACAGAGGAGGGCTTCCGTGGTGGTGCAGTGGTTGAGAGTCCGCCTGCCGATGCAGGGGACGCGGGTTCGTGCCCCGGTCGGGGAGGATCCCACATGCCGCGGAGCGGCTGGGCCCGTGAGCCATGGCCACTGAGCCTGCGCGTCCGGAGCCTGTGCTCCGCAACGGGAGAGGCCGCAACAGTGAGAGGCCCGTGTACCGCAAAAACAAAAAACAAAAAACAGAGGAAACTGTCAAAGACCACATACATCCCATAAACCACTAAGTACCTGCTACATTTATCTATGCTCTTCCGCCAGTTGTTTTACATGCTTAGGAATAACGTAGTATCAAAATTTCAGAGAGAGCTGAAGTAAAACCAGTGACACACCGGAGTAGTAATTAGTAAAAGTTTATTGTGCACACACCAAAAAGACAGTCTGCAAACCGGAGAGCACTCAAACCAAAACAGGGAATGAGGTTCAGGGCTGTGTTGTTAATAAAACAGCCTAGAGAGAGAGAAAGCAGGGACTGTTTATTCTTCAATGTGATTGGTTCTAATATTAGAATTTTCAGTGTTTACCTCATACCAACCTTGGAAAACAGTTCAAGTTTTGCTTATAATTTCCAGAGCATAAGGAAAAAATGACCCGGGTCAAGTTAAATAAGCTAAATGAAGCTTTATCTACACGACTAAACTGGTTTTGTCTGCCCAGGGAATTTTCAAGGCTGGTCTCTTTTTAATTTTAACAGTATAAAAATCAAGTATTTAGTCATTACATGGTCCAACCTTGATGAGAGCATTAGGATTATTTGAAAAAACAAAGAATCTTACAAACAAATATCGTAATCCCATTTCTCAGATGAGTTAACAGGCACGGAAAGGTTGATTGGATAAAAACATCAGTCAGAATTCTCTGTTGGTTGTGCCTCCAAATGCAAATTCCGTTGTCACATTTCCAACTCAAAGACATTTTAATCAAATAAACGATACTAGAGAATCTATCCCTTGTAGTTATGAATAAAATACAGGTTGTTCACATGCAGAGTTTGAGATTTGAATGCAATCCTCATTATCAGCAGCATTTGTTAAAGCAGTGAGATAGGATAAAGCACTTCCCTTTACTTTACGGGAGTGACAAACGGGGTGAGAGTTTTGACCTACAATTTGGAAAAGGCTAGAAAAAATGGGGGCAAATGAAAATTATATACACACACACACAAACACACTAGGCAAATAAACATAGACTCGAGTGGCAAGGAGGTAGTGCTCACCAAATACTCTTTCTACACATTCCCAGCCTCTCTTCCAGACTGACTGATCACATGATTAGTCCTAATTGACTGAGTGCAAAAGCCAGGGCAATTAAGACCCAGGTGGCTCCTCCATCCCCTTTTCCACTGCTCTGACCCCCTAGGAGGCCATGTATTCCAAATGGCGCAGCTACAAAATGAGGAGGGAGGACTGCCCAGCCCACAGAAGTGCTGACTGGAAAGAGAAAGAAAACATTATCCTATTAAGCCTTTGAGATGTAGGGACTTTTCCAAGGCAGCACCTCATGTTCATTACCCCGACTAATTCAGCCTGGAAACGTGAAGCTGAGCTACACCTGGGCTTCCCCTTCAGTACCGTCCCTCCTCAGCAGTGCCCCTACCTCCTCCGTTGTCCGTGGGAAGGAATTCCTGATCTTCAACCAAGTCAAATGCCAAGTCATTCATTCATTAGACAAATGGTACGCATTCATTATTGAGGATTCAACTAAGATAGACAGACACCCCTGCCCTGATTTCACAGAGCTTACACTGCAGCAGAGAAGAAAGAAAATCTAACAATTGCGAGCCAGACCCCAAACAGAAGTAATTGCTTCCCCCTCTGAGCTCTGGCAGGCCCTTTACACACTTAGGCCTTCTACTTCCAGGACTGTTGGTATTTGTAACACTATCTCCTTTCCTAGTAGGTGTGAACACTTGATGGTAGGGAATTTACCTTATTTATCTACGAATCGTCTGTCCTTAAGTGGCTCTCTGTAAACAATTATTGATGACATATATGGAGAGATATGTTACACATGTGAAAGCAATTGCTGGAATTATTTCTGAGAACTCAAACTAGGAGGGAGTGTGTCCAGGAAAGCTGGTGATTTTCAGGAGCATCTGATTGTGATCTAAGATTTCATAATTAAGTATTTCCCTTCTGTCTGCCAGCACACAGAAAGCACTCCATAGTATGTTGAATGAATGAACTAAATGAATGGGGTTCTCACTTTCTTATTGATCAATGGCTCTCCTGACTGAATGAATTCCTACCCGAAGGTAACTTCAGTACTTGAATGAGACATAGCATGCAATTTTGTGGCAAATAAAGACATTTACAAATCCACAGAGCGGCAGGAATATTC
This sequence comes from Grampus griseus, assembly GCF_964374135.1. Taxonomy (NCBI): domain Eukaryota; kingdom Metazoa; phylum Chordata; class Mammalia; order Artiodactyla; family Delphinidae; genus Grampus; species Grampus griseus. The sequence continues at coordinate 15,085,721 of NC_139012.1, read as the reverse complement.
CCTGTTTTTCTTAGCGTCTCGAAAAATCAATAGACTTATATTGTTTCTGGTCATTTAAATCAACTCAAATGTAGTTTTCTTTATAAATTAGAACTCAGTTGGCAAAGTTAAGAAGCCTCTTGTTTAAAGCTCAGTGAACTTATATAAAATATAAATTGGTAATCTTAAGATTCTGCTAACTTAAAAAATTTTTCCAAGATTGAAAGAAAGTGCATAGACTTTCATAGTAATTTAATGATTTCAATTTTCCAAAGCTTCTACCTTTCATAAAAAACAAACTGAAGACTAAAAGGAAATGAGGTGGTTATATTTTTATTCTAGCTTTAATTCCATTTTAGGAAAACCATTTGCTAAAATATTTTAGCAAACTAGAATTAATTTAGCAAACTAGAATTAAAAATTATAAAACATTTTGGGAAAATATATTTTTATTTTGTTTCCCCCATCTCTCATTTTTTTTCTGTTGAGGAACACCAAGGACACACCATCATTTTGTATCTGTTATATTTTCTTATATTCTTTTTTGTTGTTATTGTTCTAGGCGTAATGTGATATTCTAGATGAAGCTTTTAACCACTATATAGCAACATCATTTGGGAGTATTGGTTAATACTTTGTGTGTACTGATTTTATATTTCTAGATACTAATGTTTTTGCTTTTGAAGTATTATTTACTCTACATGTTAAATTTCTATAAGTAGTGATTAAATCATTAAGGTCGGAGTTGTTCTCATATAGAAATAAAGAGATTAACCCTACTCATAATACTATTCAGTAAACATAAAATAGAAACTGCTGGTTAAAAAAAGAAAGAAAGGCTCAGAAGAAGCAAAACATTTAACCTGGCATAGCAAAGCAAATGTAAATTACGTTAAAGTACAGAGTAATAGCAGTAACGTATGCTAATGACTTGCACCTTTTAATTAATAGAGTTGTTTATCGGGCTCCAGACAGCCAGGTAGGAGTCTCTCCTATTATTTTGGGAGGCGTACAATCTTGCAAATTTAAAGTTGTTACGTATGGAACAAATCCAGTAATCTCCATGTAATTCAGTGGAGCCTTTTCAAGCCTGAAGATTTATTTTAAGTGCAGATGTTAACAAGATGTGTACTTTTGCCTGTGTCCTTGTCCACCTTGTCTTTTATGTTGCCTGGTTTCTATGTCACTATTGAAATTGAGACTCATCGTGTTGACTTTGGTCATTCTCAACAATGTGACCTGAAATGAATTAGAACTATCCTGAGTCAGTGTACAGGAAACAAGTCAGATCTTTCAAAACAATTATTTCTATAAATGAAGGAGTTAAAATAAATTGTTTTTCCTCATATTGAGGTCTCCTGAAATAAAAGTCTGTTGAAGGTTTATTGAGCTCAGCTGAATCAGGTGACTTCAATTCAATATAAAATATTCCCTACAGTTCAAATCAATATAAAATAACTCATCGGACACCTACTATCTTTCAGGTATATGAAGAATGAATGGATTGGTAAGGAGCCTGGATGGCCCAAATCAGGCATTTTGGTTTAGTAGAGTGAATCATAGAATTCCAGAATCTTAAAGCTGGAAGAAACCTTAAACAGATGCATGGGTGTGTGACTTATGGGTAAGTAAGCAAGAGGCCATAGTGAAGCAATGACACATGTTCAAGGTCACCAGCTAAGACCTCAGCTTGAACCAAAGTCTGAGACCTACTCCAGTCCACCCATCAGGCCTTCTCCTTTTACATCTTGAGTGAAGTCTGTCTTGTGTGAAATCATTATCTAACTGTTTCAAACTCTCTGCTAATACAACCGTGGTTAACAATGGCATATCCACTCAGTGAAATATTATTCAGCCATTAAAGATAATATTTATGATGCATGAATAATAACATGGAAAAGTGACGAAGAGGTAATGATAAAGGAAGAAGCAGGAAGTAAGCTGTGTATGTAGCATAATGACAATTGTTTTTTTTGGTTTTTTTTGCTGTACGTGGGCCTCCCACTGCTGTGGCCTCTCCCGTTGCGGAGCACAGGCTCCGGACGCGCAGGCTCAGCGGCCATGGCTCACGGGCCCAGCCGCTCCGCGGCATGTGGGATCCTCCCGGACCAGGGCACGAACCGGCGTCCCCTGCATCAGCAGGCAGACTCTCAACCACTGCGCCACCAGGGAAGACCCATGACAATTGTTTTTTAAAAAAACCTTGAAATAGAAAAAATTGGGAAAAAATGAAAGTTATTTGTGTGTACATTTGAATGGTGGCAATGGCAAGCAATGTTTTCCTTTATTCCCATTTTCCAATACTTTTTAACTTTCCCTATAAGCATATCCCATTTTAAAGTGGAAATGTGACAACAACTGTTCTGCCATGTTCAAAGATAGATAAGGCTTTCTGCAGTGGGTCTAAAGATGTCTCTGGAGCAGAATATACCTCAAACAGAGAAGAGCAAGCCATCCACTCAAGAATTTGGCGTGAGGGTGCAGGTCCCTCTCCTCCGAGCTTTCTTTCACAGGGAACCCAGGCCAGGGAGTCGGGAGAGCTCTCCCCACCCCGAACTCAGCCTGAGCCCTGGAAGAGAGGAGCAATTAACAGGAGCATCGGAGGGCATCTCCCAGATCAGACAAATCAATAACAAGGTTCCTCTCCAAGCACCAGAGAGCAGACTTGAGCTATACCCAGGAAGGCTCCTAATCTGAGAAATGAGAGGCTAATTGAAATGGGGAAATCCTGTGCTTCCGTGCACTGCAGTCACTCATTCAGATCATTACTGTGAAACATTATGAAACATGTCAACTTTCACTATTGCTCTGATGACACTGGCCCAGAACTCCTTTCCTTCCATCACTCCTTTCAGTCAATTCTAAATTCTCTCAAGTTTTGGATTCCCAATGGCCTTCCAGTTGGCTTACTTGCTTTCCTAGAGGGGGGTGCTGAAATTTTTCTTTTTCTTTTTCTCTCTCTTTTTTTTTTTTTTGGCTGTGGCATGCAGCATACAGAACTTTAGTTCCCCAACCAGGAATCAAACCCGTGCCCCCTGCAGTGGAAGTGCAGTCTTAACCACGGGACCACCAGGGAAGTCCCTGAAATTTCTTTTTTTAACAACTTTCTTGAGGCATAGTTTACAAGAAATGAACTGCACATTTTTTTAAATATGCATTTTGAACAGTTTTGACAGACTTATACATCCAGGAAATCACAACCACTAATAAGACACCAACATTTCCAACACTCCCAAAGTTTCTTTGTGCCCCTTTGCATGTGATCCCTCCTGGTTCCCTCCAAACCCCTCCACCTATCCCCAGGCAACCATCCATCTGCCTTCTGTCATTATAGATTAGTTTTCATTTTTCAAAAATTGATATAAATGGGGGCTTCCCTGCTGGCGCAGTGGTTGAGAGTCCGCCTGCCGATGCGGGGGACACGGGTTCATGCCCCGGTTCGGGAAGATCCCACATGCCGCGGAGCGGCTGGGCCTGTGAGCCATGGCCGCTGAGCCTGCGCGTCCGGAGCCTGTGCTCCACAACGGGAGAGGCCACAACAGTGAGAGGCCCGCGTACTGCAAAAAAAAAAAAAAAAAAAAAAAAAAAAGGTATAAATGGAATAATACAGTGTATACCCTTTTGAATCTGGTCTATTTAACTCAGCGTAACAACTTTGATATACATTCAAGTTATTAAGGGTATCAGTAGATGTTTTCTTTTTGTTGATAATCAGTATTTTATTGTATGAATGGACAACATTTTGTTTATTCACTTGTTGATGGACATTGGGGTTGTTTCCATTTGAGGGGTATTACAATTAAGCTGCCATGAAAATTCAGTACAAGTCTTTGTGTGAACATATATTTTCATTTCTTTTGGGTAAATACCTAGGAGTGGAATGGCTAGGTTACATGTTGGATGTCTGTTTACCTTTTTAAGAAAATACTGTTTCCTATTTTATGTACCCACAGCAGTTTCAGTATGCGAGTTCCAGTAGCCCCAGATCCTTGCCATCACTTAGTACATTCCACGTTTAGCCACTCTGGTGGGTATGGACAGATAGTTCACCGTGGATCACGTCTGTGTCTCACATCCCAGTCTCCTTGTGACAGAAAGCTTGGAGGAGAACTTCCAGCACCCTCTGCTCCGACTTTTTGAGTGGATGGTTTGTTCTTCTCTGTGCTTGAGTCTTCATTCTGCTCCAAAACATCTTTAGACCCACCGTCAACGGGCTTTGCTTCTGCCTGAAAATGATCCCTACTGCTTCCTTTCCAGAGCTTCCTGTTCTGTCCTGGCCATGAAACAAGCCAGCATTCAATGAATTCTTACTGTATTCATTTGCTAGGGCTGCTGGAAAAAAATTACCACAAACTTGGTGGCTTAAAATGACAGAAATGTATTCTCTCACAGTTCAGGAGGTCAGAGTCCAAAATGAAGGTGCTGGCAGGGTGGGCTTTCTGGAGGCTCTGAGGGGGAATCCGCTCCATGCTGTCGCTTGGAGCTGCCTCACTCCAATCCTGCCTCTGTCTTCACATGCGGTCCCCTTTGTGCACATCTTCTCCTCTGTATGTCCTCTCTCAGCCCCCCGCCCTCTGCCTCGATTGTCATAGGATTTGGGGTACACCTTGGTAATCCAGGATGATCTCTTCATCTCAAGATCCTGAATCACATCGGCAAAGACCCCTTTTCTAGATAAGGTAACATTCAAAGACTCCAGGATGTGCCTTGGCTATGTTTTGGCGGGGGGGGGGGTCATTCTTCAACGTCCCACACTTGGTAAGAACTAGGTACAATGCTAAACACTGTGTTGACCATCTGATTTCCTCACAAACACCCTGTGAGGTATTATTCCTATTTGGGGGTAATATAGGCTTAAAGAAGCGGGTGCCGGTGAGAGGTAGAATCTGGTAGAATCATGCACTAGGTGTGCAGGCTTCAGTAATTGCAGCACACGGGCTCAGTAGTTGTGGCACGCGGGCTCAGTAGTTGTGGCTTGCAGGCTCTAGAGTGCAAGCTCAGTAGTTGCAGTACACAGGCTTAGTTGCTCCACGGCATGTGGGATCTTCCTGGACCAGGGCACGAACCCGTGTCCCCTGCATCGGCAGGCGGACTCTCAACCACTGCGCCACCAGGGAAGCCCCTCTGGTTCTTTTGATCAATCACCACCCAGCAGTTTACTGAAGAAAGAGATCTTCTAGACGTTTATCTGTAGAAAGTTACATATCAAAAATACATCACCAAAAACTTCACACACAGAGGCAAAATGAAAGACATCATATTCATCAAAGGAATGTGGAGTCAATTGTAATTTTTCTTCTTTGTATTAAGAAAGGCATATTATTTCCTTCCTTTGCATAATTAGACATGGCTGGATGGATTCCATATGATTTTTTTTTTCTCTCTAAAAACTGCCTAAGGGCTAAAAGCAAGCATGGAAAGATTTATCCCTAAAGTAAATATTTGGGAGACAGTAATGGCACCTTAATATTTGCTCCTTTGAACACAGTAATTAAGGAATTTAGATACATACGCTGATGTACTTCAAATGTTCCTTTAGAATATCTTATTTAGTGCTCTGTACTTATCAGTGCCTTTCCCACAAACCATTTGCTTTTGAATATGAGTCTTTTGGGCTTTCTTGTATTTGATGTTTCACTATGATTTCTCCCACATGGCACAATTCGGCTAAGAAATTCCCAGTTTTCAGGTTTGTCTGTGAAGAACTTACAATGTGCAACGTTTATTGTTTCACTAATTGTATTACATTAGAGTCTGTCTGCATATTTTCCATAGAGAACTAGGGGCTACTCAAGTCTGTTCTTGGATTTACTCTTTTTCTGTGTAATCTACACTCTTTAGGAAGACATAGGATGAGAAACTTGGTAGGGTTGCCAAGTAATCTCTGAGTTTCTTCCAAATCGAAGTCTCTTTTGCTGATAATAAGTCCTAATCAAATCAAATGCCTGAGTTTAGGTTCGGCCAAATGGAAGAAAGGGTCCCTGAGAGGGCCCTTGTGTGGAATATAAAAAGTCCCCAAGTTAAGAATGTGTCATGGATCTATTCTCTGCCCGGATGCACAGAAAAATGGGCTGAGGGATCCTGCATGGTTTCATACAAACTCATCCTCTAGTGCAACTCCAGGGAATTGGAGCAGGTTCCCCGAAAGAGTAGCTCCCTAGGGAACCATTTTCTGAAAGAATTGCATAACTTCATATTGTCCAGAAAGGACTCAGGAGGAAATCTTTTAAAAATGTCCCTTCTGAATGTGCTGAGAGGGTAGTCCTCACCTGTCTGAACAGTTAGGAAAGTGAGCTCCAGAAAGTTTGAACAGAGGCTTGCCAAGAGAGTCTTCATTGTAACCCTGTCCTCAAATGCCCAAAGGGCAGAGGGTGTGGCCCGGAAAAAAAATTTACTCATAATAATTTTCCTTTCAGTCATCATAGTAAGTACAGTTCCACAGTCAGCTGCTTAGGATCGTTTGGGCCATTGCCAAACTGATGGAAATGGCACAGATTTGACTTTAGTTATGAAGAGGGCCAAAAGCAAAGGAAACTACCATTTCAAAGATCAGTGATTTTGGCCAAACTTATGACGAAATCCATGTCTGGGGAGGGTTTAAATGACAGTCAGGGCATCAGACCTCATAATGCTCAGAGTCACTGATCAACTGGGCAAATTAGCATAGTTACACTCATAATTGATCACAAACTATGCATATTTTTCCTCTTTATTTGACTGTCAAAAAGTGTTAGCTGACATCTATTGAGCACTTATTCTGGGGAAACACATTGCTTCCAGGGAGCAGTGAATATTCATAAAATGTGGCCTTTGCCTTAGGGGATTTTTCAGTCTCTATAAACAACACACTCTTAGTTCATTAATGGAGCTCGAATAAAGAACAAAATGTGATAATGCTATTTGCAGAAACATGAATGGGCTTAGAGATTATCATACTAACTGGAGTAAGTCAGACAAAGAAAGACAAATATCATATGATACCACTTATATGTGGAATCTAAAATATGATACAAATTAACTTATTTACAAAACACAAATAGACTTGCAGACATAGAAAACAAACATGTTTACCAATGGGGAAAATAGGGAGGGTGGATAAATTAGGAGTCTGGGATTGGCAGGTGCAAGCTACAGTGTATAAAATAGATAAACAAGGCTCTAATATATAGCACAGGGAACTATATTCAATATCTTGTAAATAAACTGTAATTGAAAAGAATATGAAAAAGAGTATATACACTATATATATACTCTTTTTCACTGTATACATATAGTGAGATATATATATATATATATATATATATATATAACTTTGCTGTACACTAGAAACTAACACAACATTGTAAATGAACTATACTTCAATTTTAAAAAAAAAGAACAAAATGTAAGGCAGGAATATCTTTCTCTGGGGGTCCTCAAAGGAAGCAAAGCATCAGTGCTCCCAGCCTTCAGGGGGCCACCTGGTGGATGTCACGGACAGATGAAGGGGATGAGAGTCTCACAGAGGATGAAAACAGGAGGCAGAATGATGGCACATAGTAGATACTTATTACGTTTGCCACATTTTCCTAATATTAAGCCACTGTAGTATGACTTTCAGTAAGTGTCAAAATCCCCAGGCAGGAGTAAAACAAAAGAGCTTATGAAAAAATCAGACAGAAATTGGAAATAAAAAAGAATCAATGTAATTTTAAAAATTGTACTAAACTCTAGGCTGAATTAAATCAACTAATTGGAAGAATCAGCCAGAATGTAGCGCAGAGATAAAGAGATGAACGTGATGAAAGTGCACCGAAGACACATAAGCAAGATAAATTGAGATTCTTCAGTATAGGCCTAAGAGGAGTGAGAGAAATAGAGAATGCTCTCTAAAATGACACAGCAGGGCTTTCCTGGTGGCGCAGTGGTTGAGAGTCCGCCTGCCGATGCAGGGCACATGGGTTCGTGTCCCGGTTCAGGAAGATCCCACATGCCGCGGAGCGGCTGGGCCTGTGAGCCATGGCCGCTGAGCCTGCGCGTCCGGAGCCTGTGCTCCACAATGGGAGAGGCCACAACAGTGAGAGGCCTGCGTATGGCAAAAAAAAAAAAAAAAAAAAAAAAAGAATAAAATGACAGAGCAAAACAATATTCAAAAGAATAGTCGTTGAATATTTTCCAGCACTGATGAAAGAGATGAATTTCCAGACTTAGGAAGCATAATGCTAAGCATGATCAAATAAAATGAATCCACATCTTAATATATCATAACATAATGGTATATAATCAAAGAGAAGAATCATAAAAGCTAACATGAATAAAAGACAGATTACTTACAAAGTAAAAACAATTAAACTTAAAGTGGACTTTTCCTCAAGAAGACTAGATGCCAGGAGAAAATAATGAAGTAATAGCTCCTAAATGATGAGGGAAAATAATTGCCATATATGATTTCTCTACCCAGCTAAGCTACCATCAGCATTGTTGTTTTTGCTTTTGGTGGTGGTAATGATGATGGGGTGGGGTGGGGGGGATAGGAAAAATAGTTTTTCCCCCAGATATACAACAACTAAGAAAGTTTGCTACCTAAGTTTGCTGGGGATTCTATAACAAAATACCACAGGCTAAGTAGCTTAAGCAATATTTATTTCTCATAGTTCTGAAGTCTGGGAAATCTAAGATCAAGGTGCCAGCCAATTCACTTCCTGGTAAGACCCTCTTTCTGGCTTGCAGATGGCTGTCTTCTTGCTGTGTCCTCAGAAGGCAAGTTGAGGGAGAGAGAGGGAGAGAAAGAAAGAGAGAGAGGGCTCTCTGGTATCTCTTCTTATAAGGGCATTTATCCCATCATGAGGACCCCATCCTCATGATCTAATCACCTCTAAAAGGACCCCCAACATTGGGGGTTAGGGCATCAACATAAGAATTTGGGGTGGGGGGGGACACAAACATTCAGTCTGTAACACTATCCCTCTATCCTCAGTAAAAGAACGTAAATAAAATACTTTACAGAAGAAAAATACAGCCAGGATAAAGGAGTGAGGCTGGGAACAATGGTAAACCCAGAAACTGGGTAATGTATATAGGTGAAAGTTAGTAAATATTTACTGATAAGTTTAACAAATTTCTATGAACTAAAAATAAACAATTAATTGCACTGTGTTTTTTAAATGACAGAGCTTTTAATAACAAGATAATAAAAATCATCTTTATTTTATATCTAATTGATGCTAAAATTTAATTGACCATCGCTTCATTTTTTTCGTAGTAGCTGTAGTTTCTTATAGCCTCAGGCTCTATAATAAACATATCCATTTTTATGACCAATTTTTTTTTAATAAAACATTTATTTTTCAGTAGTTTTAGATTTACGGAAAAAATTGCACAGATCCAGTTTCCCCTGTTGTTAACATCTTACCTTACTATGCTACACTAGTTACAACTAAGGGACTGACATTTGTAGATTATTATTAAGTAAACTCCATACTTTATTTGAATTTCCCTAGTTTTTTCCCCAATTCCCCTTTTCTGTTCCAGGATCCATCCAGGATACCACGTTACATTTAGAGGTCACGTTTCCCTAGCTTCCTTTGGTCTACAAGATTTTCTCAGAACTTCCTTGTTTTTGATGACTTTGACCATTTTGAGAAATACCGATCAGGTACTTTATAGAGTGTTCCTCAATGTTGGTTTGGTTGCTGTTTTGGTTAGGCTGGGATTATATGTTTTGGGGAGGAAGACCACAGAGGTGAAGTGCCACTGTCATCACGTCAGATCAAGAGTACATGCTGGCAACATGACATCACTGATAATGTTCATCTTGATCACCCGGCAGAAGTGGTGTTTGCCACTTTTTCTTCACTCCCCTTTCCATAATTTCTTTGGAAGGAGGTCATTAAGCATGGCCCACACTCAAGGAGTAGGGAGTTAAGCTCCATCTCCTTTAGGGGGGATATCTACATAAACAATTTTGAATTCTTCTGTACAGTATATTTGTCCCTTCTTCCCATTTACTTATTATTAACCATTCATTTCTATCAATATGGACCCATGGATATTTAGTTTATACTTTGGATATAGCCCAACATTGATTTTTGTCACTCAAATTGTTCCAGGTCTGGCCACTGAGAGCTCTTTCAGGTTGGCTCTTGTGTCCATTTTTGTGGCCCCATTGTTTTGTTTTTGAACACTGCCTTCCTTTCTTCACTTCAAGACGCTCCAGGCTCATCTTGTACATCCTCTGTCCCAACCCTAGAATCAGCAGTATCTCCAAGGATCCTGGTTCCATTACCATGACAGTTTTCAAACAACTGCCATACAACACAGGTGTGTCCAGGTAATTCCCTGGCGGTCCACTGGTTAAGACTGCGCTTTCACTGCCATGGGTCCAGGTTTTATACCTGGTTGGGGAAATACGATCCCATGTGCTGCGCGACGCGGCCAAAAAAAAAAAAAAAAAAAGGTGCGTCCTTGTTGAAAACAGTTTTAATCAAAGTCACAGCTCTGGGCTTCCCTGGTGGCGCAGTGGTTGAGAGTCCGCCTGCCAATGCAGGGGACACGGGCTCGTGCCCCGGTCCGGGAAGATCCCACATGCCACGGAGCGGCTGGGCCTGTGAGCCATGCCCGCTGAGCCTGTGCGTCCGGAGCCTGTGGTCCGCAACGGGAGAGGCCACAACAGTGAGAGACCCGCGTACCGCAAAAAACAAACAAACAAACAAAAATGAAATACCACTACACACGCACTAGAATGGCTAAGATTAACAAGGCTGACAATGACAAGTGTTGGTGAGGATGGGGGAAGATGGGATTCTCATTCATTTCTTAACACAAAAGAAATTTATTCTCTCACAGCTCTGGAGGCTAGAAGTCCGAAATCAGGGTGCAGGCAGGACCACACTCCCTCTGGAGGCTCTTCGGCTCCTGGTAGCTATTGGCTTTCCTTGGCTCCTGGCTGCATCTCTCTCTGCTCCATCTTCACGTCACCTCTCCTCCCCCCGTCTCTCTCTCAGCCTCTCTTACAAGGATACATGTGATGGCACTTAGGACCTACCCAGATAATCCAGGCTGAACCCCCTCTCTGGAGACCCTTAACTTAATCACAGCTTTTGCCACAGTAGGTAATTTTCACAGGTTTTGGGGATCAGGATACATATGTATCTTCAGCCCACTACACGACCCCAAAACCCAAATGTCCATCAATGGGTGAACGTGAAAACAAATTATGATACATCCATATAGTGCAGTAGCACACGACCATAAGAAAGAACTAGTTACTGATAAATGCAACAACATAGATGCATTTCAAAAGCACTTTGCTAAGTGAAAGAAGCCGGATTCAAGAAAACTACAAACTGTATGATGCCATTCGTATGATAAACCCGAAAACGCAACACTATAGGGATAGAAAGCTTATCAGTGGTGGCCAAGGGCTGGAGGTGGAAGAAGGGGATTGACTGCAAAGGGACAGAAGGGAATTGGGTGGGGGGCGGGGTGATGGAAATGTTACACATATTGATTACAGTGTTGGTTACATGACTACACACATTTCAAAAGTCATCAAACTGCACACTTAAAATTGGTGAATTTTCCTTTACATAAAGTATACCTCGATAAACCCACTTGTAAACTAGCATATCAATCAAATTTTGATAATGTCATGCATTTCATCTGAGACATTTTTGGGGTCCTGATAATATTCTTTCGAATGGTATAACTTTTCATTATTCTGTGGTTTAAGAAAAGTTTGGAAACCTCCTTCCCTCCTTCTGTTTCCCCTCCCTGGAATACATTATAAGCCACTGTAAAGCCATTATAAAGCCACTGTAAAGAAGATAAGTAAAATGAATTCTATCCCAAGACCACACTTGTCCAAGTGACATGGAAGTCCTCTCAGTTTCTAGAATGCCTTGTAACTCCCCAGCCCTACAGAATTTCTTCCCCAGCTCACTACATCCACCTCTTAATCCGTTTCTAACCCTCATCTCTCTCTATTTTGATCCCTTCTCCATAGTGACACCAAAATGACCTTCCTAAAAACCAAATCTAATCATGTAAATTTTAGGTTTAAAAATTACCTTTGTTCCCCCACCACCACCATAAGATAAATTCACACGCTGCGCCAGTTAGGACTCTTAATAATACACTCTTGAACCTGTCTTCCAACCTCATCATCTACCACCTTCCGTAAGGTACACTCTGTGTTTCTGGGTTCAGTGTCTTATTGTTTCTTACAGACAGTGCATTTCATACGAGTGCGGTTTTGCTTTGATTCTGTCTGGTTTCCCATATGCCCTCCCTTCCACTCACCTCATCATATGCTGATTGGCTTAGGCCTCAGGCCACTGCTTGTCTCTAACACAATCACTGTGGCCAGGGGATGAGAGTCCTCTAATGCGCTGTCCACTGGATGGGAACCCCTATATTCACACACCAGCTGCCAGTTTCCTCCGCCTCTGGTAGAGATAATAAGGGACTGGACAGCCATGGGAGGTACAGGGCCATCTATAGAGGTGAAGAGTGCTAGGCACTCCCACTTCCTTGCCATACCCAGAGTCTCAGGAGATTACATGTAATTGTGTGTGTGTGCGTGTGTGTACACAGACACACTCACACACGCGCACACACAGCTGCCCTGAGTGCCTGCGGGTAACAGGAGGGAAGGCAGGTCAGGAGCCCACCTACAGCGCGCAGGTGAGGAGTGGCGGCAGGGTGGGAACCACTGGGCATCATCACAGGCACCTTTAAACTGTATCCAAGCCGATCTTGCTTATTCCATGTGCTTTTTTTTTTTCTTTTTTCTTTTTTTTTTTTCATGTGCTTTTCATTCTTCTTTTCTTGTGACCAGCGAACTAATAGAGTGTAGACTACCCCCTCCCCCCCCCAAAAAAAACGTTCTAGAAAAGCCCATCCTCAGCGCGCCCCGGGTTAAGAGTCTATCCTCAGTGACTACCGCGTGGCCTTGACTGCGGCGTCTACACAGCCCCTCCTGGGCCACTAAGCATCGGCCTCCCTTTCGCCCGAGCCGGAAGGAGTCGCCTCCCTTCCCCGTGCCACCTTCTCCCCGGAGGAGGACACGCCGCGGGAAGCCAGGAGAAGCCCTGGCTCAGCCCTGGACGTCCCCGTGGGAACGCGCCCGAGATCGCCGTCCCCGGCGGCCCGTGCGCGCCCCTCTTCGCCCCCGGAGTCGGAGGCCCGGCCTGTGATCGCGTTCCAGGGAGCAGGCGGGGTCCCGGGCCGCCAGGCGGAGGGCGGGCGCCTGTGATGTGCGGCCAGGGAGCGCGCTGAGTGTCCCGGGCGCCAACCTGTGATCGCCCGCCAAGCGCACAAGCGTAGCTCCCGCCGGAAGCGCCCAGGACGAAGGAATCGGGAACCGGGCTCAGGCTGGCGGCTGTGGTCTGCTGCCTCGCGCGCCCACCTGCAACCGGCCGCTGACCAAATACAGCGAGGATCCCCCAAACCTGCTCTGCAGAGATCCCTAACGTCCACTCGCTTCCAGACAGAGCCCGGAGGGCACCCAGCCCCGAGACACAGGACTCGGTCCCTGGGCTGCTTGTCACGTGGGCCAGAAAAGAATAGAAGGTGGATTCGTGCCTCCTCGCCGTCCACAGGGCCTCTGCCTTGCTGAGCGTGTGTCCACTTAGGGGAAGATCTCTCTGGAATGGTATTTTAGTGCCACACAGGTGATGATCAGAACAGGTGCGAATAGTTTACCAAGAAAGAAACATTTCTCCCTTAAATGCCTCCCTGTGCAGATTCAAAGCAGACAAAAGCCTCACATTAGCATAGGTGGTGCAAGCCACCTGTTCAAATAACTCAGGCAAATAGTGAAAAACAGCCTTGGAAAGAAGAAAAGAACTCAAAAGCAGTGCAAATACTTGCACACAAGTCGAAGGATTAAGGTTCACCAAGAGTAATAGGCAAGGAGCTGGAGAGGTGTTTCCCGTTTGAAACCCAAACTTGCAGGAGTTATTTTTAGCAGCCTATTCGATTCCATCAGATGGCCAGACAGCAGCTTTTTCAGCCTTGTCAAAATAAAAATACAGGAGAAAAATCCAGTCTGCTCTAACCCAGCAAGCATTTATGTTTGGAAATCCTGATTTCAGGTAATGGGTGAGCAGGTAGGATTCTGTTCACAAAACAGCTAGGCACTGGAGAGGCTGCACCTCCGATTGCTGTTACCGCCTCTTACATCCCGAGAAAACAAAACATGATTTCGTCAGCATTAATTTTCAATATTTTTGAAATGCTATTTTTACATTTGTTTCCTGGCATAAGAGAAAAGCAGGGGAAGGAGTGGGGAATGCCACAGGAAAGGAGCCAAGAGAAACTTGACTTGGGGAGAGTGGGTGGGAGATCAAAGGGCTGCAGTGGAAGAGCTGGAAGGGGAGGACCAGGGCCCGCAGTGTGGGAACACAGCCCATTGATGTATCAGGATGTGGGCAAAGAAGGGACCAGACTGCCCTTAGACCAGGGCAAGAGGCCTCTGCCCCGAGCCTCACACTTTAGGGGACCCCAGTCCAGCCCTCCACTGACCCCGCCATTCCCCATGGGGTGAAGCCTCTGAGAACCAAGGGGACACAACTAACCAGAGCCCATTTCTCCAGACGCTCGGTTGGCAAAGTGTGGTCCACAGACCAGCAGCACGAGCATCTCCCGGACACTGGTTAGAAATGCAGGCTCCCAGCCCTGCCCTCTAACCTATAGCATGTTAACAGGAGTCTGCATTCTAACAAGATCCCCAAGTGGATTACTTGCACCTTAAAGATCCAGAAGCACTGATCTAGACCACTCAGGGTACCCAGGATCCGGGAATGGCCTGCCCGAAGGTCCCAGCCCACTTCAAGGACACGCAGGGGCCTGTTGCCCGAGTCCATCCTCCCAAGGGCGATAGCACCAGGCAACAACTCAGGCGTGAGCAGTCCTGGGCCTGGGAGGGCCCCTTTGCAAGGATAGGGAGGGGTGGACCGAACTTGCCTGTGCCGTCTGGGGTGTCTTTACTCGTGTGAACGGGGCTCCTGTTGGTGTGGGCTGCGGTCATGGGCCTGTTCTCCCCACATCTCCACCTTTCAGCAAGAACTCTGAGAATCCAGCAATTCTAACTCAGAGTCAGGCCTTCCGGGTAGTTGGGAAGCATTATCAAGTTGGGAGGGTAACGCATATTTTATTGAACACTCTGTTAGCTTGATTTACAGCTCTACCTGTTTAGACACGTGATACAGGCCTCCATCTGTGCTCTTGCCCTGGGCTAGAAAATATCAGGGGTGCGCCCTGCTGACAAGATACTTCCTACATTAAAGCAGAAAACAACAACAGAGAAAGAACTGATCTAACACAGCACACTTAGCACATAAATACACTGTCTCCAATCAGCTGACTCAAAGTTTAAACTACATCTGAATTGTTTGGTGTTGAGATGTAGGTGACAGTTGTTCACCTGAAACAAGCATCAACTTGTTCAACTAACCCTCAGTAGGAAAGCCACTTGTTCTTTCCACCAACACTGACTATTCTTCTATGGTCTAGATGCCATGTTTAGCCAGGCTCTGATGAGAGAGACCTGGCTGCCCTCAGAAACTCCCTTGGTACCTAAGCCGCCTAACCCTTTCCATACTAAGTAGGCCTGGTTCTTCAACCTCCTTCTTCCCAGAATGATGAACTCCAAGCCAAAGCCTACAAGATCCTTCAATGAACTCTGGTCCGGGGTGAATCTGAGTGATAATTTAATAGGCAAGGCTGGCAGGTGGGTGATGCTCAATTTTGTCCATCTGGCTGCACAAAGTGAAGCCAAATTCAATTGCTTATGTGTTATCCAGGATATTGGCAATTTCCTTGCTGTGATTTGATATTATTGTGCAACCTGGTTGTGGAAATATCTTTACTGGTGACGTTTCCTGTCATGTTTACTGAGGATGAGTTCTTCCCTTCCAGGTGGATCACAAATGCCCACCCTCCCAAATTATGTGTGGTATCCACTGCTTCTTCTATTAGAGAGAAAGCAATATGGCAAACTCACTTGAGTTAAAGTGTTAGTGACTTAATGTTTTTTCACCTTCATTAAAATACAGGATCTTAGTTTTAAAAGGACCTCAAGGAAAAAGCACGAGGCGTCCACATGAATGAATCAACAATGATGGCCCTTCAAGCACCAGTGGAGAACATACTTTGTGTAGAGGATTTCCCCAGGGCTCCCTAAATCACAATACATGGGTGGCTACCTGGTCTACCTACTCAAAAAAACTAGCCTTAAAGAGAGGCTCCTGACACTGATGAAATCAATATAGTGATATCTTTATCAGGTAGGGATAACTATTGCTGAGTCTAATATAGAACCCGTTCTCAAAAAGGCTAGACTGTCTCCATCCCAGAGACTAGTAGTCAGGAAATCCTCGAAGCTGGAGTCATGTTCTAATTAGAAGGAGAGGGAACCAAGGTGAGAAAGCAAGGAAGAGAACTAAAAGCTACCTACAGATAGCTAACCTGTCCTCCTCTGTGGGCTGGACATGCTGAGGTCCAGCCACGGACATCACAGCTGGGCTGGCTTGTTGATACAGGCTATCTACCAGCCCTCACCTCAGGAGCCCAGATGCTGCAGAAAGACCTGAAAGTCCAAATTCCCCCCAGACAAGTAATTGTCTCAGGTTCTTAATTGTCATCTGCATTTTTACCCCCTACACATGTAAATCAGAAACACCAAGCTTCTCAGGGATCTTTTCCTAACTTTTCTCTTTGCCTGATGACTGATCTTAGGTGCCTCCCCAAGAGACACGTGGCAGCAAATCTAGACCCACTGTGTAATCTAGAAGCCAAAATTTCAGTGATAACTAGATCTGATATAGGGCCGACCATTATTGTGGCTGCTTGGAAGTTGCATTGACAAAGTACGTTGTGTTCATCACTGTTAACGTGGTTTTCTTAACTCTTTCACAGTGATATTTATGTATTTATTAAATGAATTTTTGAAGTTTTAGAAATGAATGATTATCTATCCTAAGAGTGTCCTCACAGTGTGGGGATATTGAAGCTAGGAGCTTCTGTGAGGTGGATAAGATACTGTTCATAAATAAAATATAAACTCCCCAGTCTATCCTAACTGAAAGAGGCACTGTGGCTTCTCTTTACATATTTTCTGGACCTTAAAATTAACCCATGCTCTTTGTAGGTAATTTGGAAAATTCAGAAAACCTATGAAAATAAAAATCAGTGATAAACCAGTCAGAAATAATTAACTTTTTTTAAACTTTATTTTCTTTTTAAAAATTTTATCATTTTTTGTTATACAGCAGGTTCTTATTAGTTATCTATTTCATACATATTAGTGTATACATGTCAATCCCAATTTCCCAATTCATCCCACCACCACCCCACGCTCCCGCCGCTTTCCACTCTTGGTGTCCATACGTTTGTTCTCTACATCTGTGTCTCTATTTCTACCCTGCAAACCAGTTCAGATGAAATGAAAATGTACCATTTTCTACATTCCACATGTATGTGTTAATATACGATATTTGTTTTTCTCTTTCTGACTTACTTCACTCTGTATGACAGTCTCTAGGTCCATCCACATCTCTACAAATGACACAATTTTGTTCCTTTTTATGGCTGAGTAATATTCCATTGTATATATGTACCACATCTTCCTTATCCATTAGTCTGTTTATGGGCATTTAGGTTGTTTCCATGACGTGGCTATTGTAAAGAGTGCTGCAATGAACATTGGGGTGCATGTGTCTTTTTGAATTATGGTTTTCTCTGGGTATATGCCCAATAGTGGGATTGCTGGGTCATATGGTAATCCTGTTTAGTTTTTTAAGGAACCTCCATACTGTCCTCCATAGAGGCTGTATCAATTTACATTCCCACCAACAGTGCAAGAGGGTTCCCTTTTCTCCACACCCTCTCCAGCATTTGTTGTTTGTAGATGTTCTGATGATGCCCATTCTAACTGGTGTGAGGTGATACCCCATTGTAGTTTTGATTTGCAGTTCTCTAATAATTAGTGATGTTGAGCAGCTTTCATGTGCCTCTTGGCCATCTGTATGGCTTCTTTGGAGAAATGTCTGTTTAGGTCTTCTGCCCATTTTTTGATTGGGTTATTTGTTTTTTCAATATTGAACTGCATGAGCAGTTTATATATTTTGGAGATTAATCCTTTGACCGTTGATTCGTTTGCAAATATTTTCTCCCATTCTGAGGGTTGTCTTTTCATCTTGTTTATAGTTTCCTTTGCTGTGCAAAAGCTTTTAAGTTTCATTAGGTCCCATTTATTTTTTATTTTATTTCCATTACTCTAGGAGGTGGATTAAAAAAGATCTTGCTGTGATTTATGTCAAAGAGTGTTCTTCCTATGTTTTCCTCAAAGAGTTTTATAGTGTCTGGCCTTACATTTAGGTCTTTAATCCATTTTGAGTTTATTTTTGTGTATGGTGTTAGGGAGTGTCCTGATTTCATTCTTTTACACGTAACTGTCCAGTTTTCCCAGCACCACTTATTGAAGAGACTGTCTTTTCTCCATTGCATATACTTGCCTCCTTTGTCATAGATTAGTTGACCACAGGTGTGTGGGTTTATCTCTGGGCTTTCTATCCTGTTCCATTGATCTATATTTCTGTTTTTGTGCCAGTACCATATTGTCTTGATTACTGTAGTTTTGTAGTATAGTCTGAAGTCAGGGAGTCTAATTCCTCCAGCTCCGTTTTTTTCCTTCAAGACTGCTTTGGCTATTCGGGGTCTTTTGTGTCTCCATACAAATTTTAAGATTCTTTGTTCTGGTTCTGTAAAAAATGCCGTTGGTAATTTGATAAGGATTGCATTGAATCTGTAGATTGCTTTGGGTAGTATAGTCATTTTCACAATATTGATTCTTCCAATCCAAGAACATGGTATATCTCTCCATCTGTTTGTGTCATCTTTGATTTCTTTCATCAGTGTCTTATACTTTTCTGAGTACAGGTCTTTTACCTCCTTAGGTAGGTTTATTCCTAGGTATTTTATGCTTTTTGTTGCAATGGTGAATGGGATTGTTTCCTTAATTTCTCTTTCTGATCTTTCATTGTTAGTGTATAGGAATGCAAGAGATTTCTGTGCATTAATTTTGTATCCTGCAACTTTACCAAATTCATTGATTAGCTCTAGTAGTTTTCTGGTGGCATCTATAGGATTATCTATGTATAGTATCATGTGATCTGCAAACAAAGACAGTTTTACTTCTTCTTTTCCAATTTGTATTCCTTTTATTTCTTTTTCTTCTCTGATTGCCATGCTAGGACTTCCAGAACAATGTGGAATAATAGTTTCAAGTATTGAAATAGTTTCAATGGCAAGAGTGGACATCCTTGTCTTTTTCCTGATCTTAGAGGAAATGCTTTCAGTTTTTATGTTTAAATACATTAGTGAAATTACAAGGAAGTTTCTTCTTGAGATGTGGTATCCAGAATATCATGCAGTTTTCTAGGTAAAGATGTTATCTTGAAAACACTCCGAAACAGAATCAGTTGTGAAAGTGACTTACATATTCAGGTGCTAAATCTACCACACTCAGGTCATAAGGTTCTGAACATCATTAACTTTTCAGAATTAGATATGAAACAAGGACTCAGGTTTGAGAAGAGGGGCTTTTAATATCTCCAGTCAAACTATCTGAAAGAAAACCCCAGATTTTCATCAATTTACATAGGGTCAAAGTTAACCGGCTGATTAACAAAGTTAATTGGCTGATTAACAGGGTCAAAGTTAACACAGGGTCAAAGTTAATCAGCTGATTAAGAGTTAACTCACCAAATTGTCAAAATTACCTAAATCACTGCCTTATGGAATTAACTTCAGTTGTTTCTTCACAAAACACATTTACGGTGTTATCAAAGCAGTTAGTATTAGATTGATTTGCTTGTATCTTTCCTACTAATGGAGATTAAAAGCGAGGGTGGGAGGAAACTTTTGGAGGTGATGGATATGTTCATGGCATAGATTGTGGGGTTGATTTCATGAGTGTATACTTAACTCCAACACTTCAAATTGTTTACATTAAATATGTACAGCTTTTGAAACGTCAAGCATACTTCAATAAAGTGGTTAAAAAAAAAGAATCATTTGGAGAGAATTGGAGAGAGGAAGTAGGATTTATTTTGATTGTTTAAAGAAAATATAGACCTTGAGCTCTCGTGTACCAAGAGCTTCATATGAGGCCATTTGTGATGGGCCAGAAGACCTAGCACAGCCTCATATTTTAAGAACTCAGCAGAAATAACTCCCAGATGCAGATTATTCTCCTTTAGATGACTGGACCACTGCGTTTGAATGAGATTCTAAAATAAAACTGAGGCTGTGAAGTTTCTTTTTAGTTAACTCAACTGTGAAGTATGACGTGCAACAGAGAAGTGCTGAAAATAAATGAAGAGCCCAAGGAATGCCCATCTAACCTTCCCAAAGCCCCCCAATGAGAGAATATTGTAAGCACCTGAGAAGCTACCCTTTTATTTCTCCCAATTACCAACACCTTCTAACTCCCCAAAGTGAAGTACTGACTCTGAACTCTATGACTTGATCGTAACTATGTTCAAACTTAGTATAAAGGGAATCATAAATATTCTTTGGGGTCAGGCTTAAGTTTGTGATGCACCTGTGTTGTTGATGTTCAACTGCTTTCATTGCTGGGGGATATTCTATTAGATCACACTCCCCTTTCCTTCTGCAGTTGATGTGCACTTGGATTATGTCCAGTCTGCGGCCACTAGGAATTAGGTTTCTAGGAACATCCTTGAGCACATGTATATGTTCGGAGCAGGATGAACAGATCACAGGGTGTGCATTTTGAGTAAATGCTGTCCAACTGTTTTCCAAAGGCTTTTCTTCAATATACACTTTTTTCGCACACAGAGTAGTGCACAAGAGTTCCCACTACTCCATCAGCACTCAGTTCCTAGTCTCAACCTTTTTAACTTTAGCTGTTCTACCCGGTGTTTAGCGGTATCTCGTTGTGGTTTTAATTTGCATTTCCTTGGTAACTAATGAGACTGAGCACTTTTCCAGTTATTGGCCATTTGGATATTCTCTTTTCTGAAGTGCCTATTTGAGCCTCTTGTCCATTTCTCTAATTGGGCTTTCTGTGTTTTTCTTTCTTTCTTTTTTTGTGTTACGCGGGCCTCTCACTGTTGTGGCCCCTCCCGCTGCGGATGTGCAGGCTCAGTGGCCATGGCTCACGGGCCCAGCCGCTCCACGGCATGTGGGATCCTCCCGGACCGGGGCACGAACCCGTGTCCCCTGCATCGGCAGGCGGACTCTCAACCACTGAGCCACCAGGGAAGCCCCTCTGTGTTTTTCTTAATGAGTTTTAGGAGTTCTTTATTTTCTATGGTACTGGTTCTCAGACTTCAGAATGCATCAGAGTCATCCTTCGGCCTTGTTAAGACAGACTACTGGTCCCCACCACCAGTGTTTCTGATGCAGTCGATATGGGGTGAGACACAGAATGTGCATTTTTAACAAGTTCCCAGGTGATGCTGATACTGCTAGCCTAGTGACCATACTGTGACAATACACGTCCTACAGGTGTTTTAAATGTAGCAGCAACAGATGTTTCTTGTTAGTTTAGGGCAAAAAACAAAAAACCCAAAAACTTCAACAATTGACTACTTGGTTCAAGCTTGGGACATAAGTTAATACTTTCACTTTATGGAAGGGGTACAACTGGGATTACTTCAGTAGCAACTATTTAAATCTGTCTGACACCCTCCTCTCTGCATAGAGTATCTGGTGTACCTACTTAGCCAAGAAACCAGTTGATAATAGATATTTTATTATCTCAGGGAAACTCATTGGCTTTCAACAGCAAGGACATGAGTCAGTTATACCTCTAAAAATAAAAATACAGATCTCTGGAGATGAAAACATTTATTTCAATTGAATTTTGTTTCATTAAAAAACTCTACAATGACATTAAAAAAGAAATAAAATAGAAACATATTTAACTGCCTTTAAAGACCAAATAAACCTCTAAAGACCAAATAAACACATATACATTTCAAATATTTCCAAACAAACCTCAATATTATCCTTGTTGTCACGTCAGTCTCCTGAAATAAGAACCATGACTATTACACAATTTACTGGACTAAACATTAACCATACTATTTCTAAATACCAACTGCACTCAATGTATTTTGGTAGGTTTCTGAGTATGTGGTTTTTAAGGCTTAATTCTATGAGACATCTGTTTCTCTCTGTTACAGAATCCCAAAACCGGCTATCAGAAGGCATATACGTGTGTGTGTGTGTGTGTATAATATATATAAATATATTCCATTTGAGGGCGGTTATGCCTTATTCTGAGAGCACACGTAAAACCAGGACAGTAAAACCTTTAGTAACTTGGACACACCATATCATAGCCACCACCATCAAGAAAAGCTAAGGACCCATGGTTCAAACAAAGTACGGCAGGCCCTAGGAGGTACTGTGGCTTGTTGATCTACTGATCAGAAAGAGCTAAACAAAGTACAGTTAGTGGTCAGAAGTAAACTAACCTAGGCAGGCTCATGAAAGTGAACCTTCTTGACGCATCCTGAGAACATACTGCATAAATACAGTCAATGTATGCAACATCTTTCTGTTTTTCTCACCAAGTCAGGAGAGCCCATGCATGTGATTTAGAAAGGATTTCAATGACGGGCAAAGCAAAAGCCTTATGTCAGCAGAGGGTCAACCGTCAATTGACGGTCAATTGAGGGTCAATTACAGTTAGCAGCACGGTCTTTTTGAAAATATCACCAAGCTGAGTCTAAAACTGCAAGATATCATGTAGGAGCCACGAAATCTAGAAGACGATTAATGATAACACGTGTCTATCATTATCAAATCCCCTAGAAGGGCTCCTATTTTCTGAAAGCATTTTCTCTTCCATCTCTTTTAGAAAATATAATTAAATACTGACCTTCTGTATTTTAATCATTTATCTTTTTTTGGGGGGGGGCTCTCCTACTATAATGCCACTTAAACTAAAGTGTATTTTTTGTTTTTCCTATTAGTTTTTTCTGTACTAGTTTAGCCAGAGGTTTTGGGCAGGGAATAGTGGATCCTACTTATGTTAAAGAAAGTGGTAAGGCAAAATGATAACTTCCACAGTCTTCAAGTAAATAGAATCCCTGATATAACTGGAAAGTAATATGTAATTTGGGGGCAGTAAAAAACATCTATGACAACTTTGTCTTATACCTTAGAAAATGTGCTTTGGCTCTGGAGTCTCTTTAAGGCACAAAACCTGGTAAACAGCTTTTATTGGTGGCCTGTACCTCTGATTTAGATAAGACAAAAAATACTATAACGTATAAATAACAATAATAAATCATTTTGTTAGAGCTTGAAATCATTGGGTGAAGTGGAGGAAAAAAATCCAAATAGACGAACAACTTGTATGTAAATATTTGTTGCTGGTGTAAAAAAAAAAGTAAAGTGTAGTTTACACAGTGCAAAGACTATTGGAAAAATGTCTTTGGAATAGACTTGACCTCATGGTAGAATCACAGTGCTGTCTCAAAAATTGTTAAGGCTGGGGGCTGTCCATTGGAAGCGTTCATAACCACATGCCCATTGTGAGTAATTTCTGGATAATTCCTTTTGAAGTACACCTGAAAAAAAAAAGACAGGTATAAAAACATGTTTAAAAGTTTTAAAGTCCTCCTCCCTAAAGCAGCGCATTTCTTTTCTTGTTTTTTAAATTTATTTGTTTAATTTATTTATTTTTGGTTGCACTGGGTCTTCATTGCTACGCGCGGACTTTCTCTAGTTGTGGCGAGCGGGGGCTACTCTTTGTTGCGGTGCACGGGCTTCTCACTGTGTTGGCTTCTCTTGTTGCGGAGCACAGGCTCTAGGTGCACAGGCTTCAGTAGTTGTGGCCTTGGGCTCAGTAGTTGTGGCTTGTGGGCTCTAGAGCACAGGCTCAGTAGTTGTGGCACACGGGCTTAGTTGCTCCGTGGCATGCGGGATCTTCCCGGACCAGGGCTCGAACCCCTGTCCCCTGGATTGCCAGGCGGATTCTTAACCACTGCGCCGCCGGGGAAGCCCCAAGCAGCACATTTCTATGTCCACTTTTCATGTGAAGCAATCCCATCACTAGTGGAGGAACAATTGAAAAAACCAGGGACGTATTTATTCTGTGGAGGAAGTAGCCCCATTAAAACCCTCAGTGGGGCTGGGCCTAATGCCAAACAACCTGTAGATCCACTTGAGTTCTGATCATTCTGATTCACAGATATGCTTTATCACTACGTTAAATTGATAAGCGAAATCATTTTACTGACTCAAAGCCTGGCGATAAATTAAAAACAGGGTGACAAAGAGGCTGGGAAACCTAGCGTCTGCATGAGGGTTTCTCATTTTCACACACAAAATGAGCACAATAGATATGGATGTTAATATCAGGTTGCAATCCCTATATTTTATAAACTCTGATGACAAGCATTGAAACGCTGGCGTATACGTATGAAATATCCTGGCATTTAATTTGTGCGGCAAAGCAGTTATAGGGCCTATAGAAATGTGATCTGTGGATAGTGGGATATAAGAATGAAAAGAGCATCAAAAGCTTTAACAATGACTCAACCAAGCAACTTCTCTAAAATGGAAGATGATACCAAATAATAGGACAGGTCTTTGCCAGGCCTTTGAGTTCTTGAATTCTACCAATTTCTAGCTGAACTGGAAGAGATAC
The DNA here is from genome assembly GCF_964374135.1 of Grampus griseus. Taxonomy (NCBI): domain Eukaryota; kingdom Metazoa; phylum Chordata; class Mammalia; order Artiodactyla; family Delphinidae; genus Grampus; species Grampus griseus. The sequence continues at coordinate 15,061,069 of NC_139012.1, read as the reverse complement.
AGGTTTTCTGATAAATGTATAATCAGAACACAATGGAAATGAAATGCTGTCAAGATTGTCTGTTCCACAATCATCGGTTTTTAGTAGCTGTATCGTATCTCAGTTCCTTGACAGATGCACAGAACAAAATGAAATAATGTCAAGTCTTGTGAGCTCTTATCTCTAAATGTGTTTGGGTGAAAAAGGACTTCAAAAGTAATTTTTTCTTCCTCCAAAGAAGAATGTGAAAAGTTTTGTTTGAGTCTTTAAAACAGAAAATGTACCATCCATCTGAGGCTGGCTCGTGTCACGTGCTGAGGTGCTTAGTCATATGAGTTCAGATCTATTTTACAAAACCTGACTCCAAGTACATTTGTGGGTGCTGTCAACAAAGTTATCATGAGAGACAGTGGACGTCACACATGAAATGGAAAAGCTATGAGACACCCACCTTCATATTATGTGTACTTTCTTTTTCTCTTATTGCTTGCATACTTGCTACCCCCAAAACAGCACTACATATGGAATGCTGTATATTAAAATGTCACTTAAAAGGAGAAAAATAAGAATTTCTCCAAGAATGCTTGGATCCAACTGGATGAAATTCGAGGCTATTTCCATTATAATGCAAGGATTTAAAAATAAAGCTTTTGGGGGGGCTAATTGCATTTCATCCCCCTCCTCAATTTTTTTTTAAATAGCCATACTTGTGTGGTTAGTATTTATATACTCTGTTAGTGAAAGTAAAAACAGCCAGAAGAACAGAAGGGACTTAATTTCATTTCCTACTGCCTGACAGCCACCCCTCCCCCATCGACCTGGTTCCTTTCTCCATACCCCTTTCTCAGTGAAATTTTTTATTAAAAATTTTTTATTATTAGCAATTTTTAACCAAAATGGTCTTCATTTCATGGTCTGAAATACTTGGAACTGAATAATGAAAATGAGCTTCCTATGTATAAAATCCTTGATTTGACCTTTCTTTTCCTCATCTGTTGCCATGGTGTAGACTACACTCTGGCTGACAGCACAAGTGAGAGAAGCCATCTTTTTCACGGGGCGGGTTATGAAGGGAGTTGAGATGACTGAACGCTTGTTAGCATAGTCCTTGTGGATGGGTTGAGCCTGGGATGGAGAGGCCCAAACTCACCTCTCTCTCCTGGGACCACTGCTGACCTTGGAAAAATCACTTAAGCTCTCTCTGCACCAGCTGCCTCACTTGTGAAACGAGACAATGACTTACCTCATAGGAACTAATTGATGGCTACAAACTGCAGGTTGAAAACACGCTGAGCTAAGTGCTGGGTGTGATTATGATGCTGCTCAGAGACGTGGTCCCTTAAGTCCACAGAAAGCAGCAGCATCACCCAGCTTAAATGATGAAAACAAAACATCTAGGAGGCGCTTTTGTGAGTCTTTTGATTTTTATCTTTATAGAAGCGCAGGGTCGTAGTTCCTACACATTTTATTCAGTAAATATAGTAACCCGGGAGGCAGAAAATAGTTAAAAGATTACTAACACTTTCTAACCTGTGATTTTGAGACGTTCCTTAGGCCCTTCTGCCTCAGTTTCTCGATCTGAGGGATAATACTACCATCTCAGAATGGCTTTAATGAGGATTAAAAGAGACAATGCCAAAAAAGTTCAAATTCTGGCCAAGCAGAACATAAGACCAGTGAGTGTTGGGTTTGAGCCTTTTCCTGTCCTTCTTTGGGTTTAGTTCATTATAGTTCCTCCAATGTAGGTTGAAACTAAATTTAGTATTTAAACTCCAACTTGTAAACAAAGCCACCGTCATGGAATTAGATCTTAGTAAAAGCAACAGAGCAATAAATGCTCCCCTGCACGGATAAAGGCCAGCAACCAATGGTTCAATATATGTAGAATTATGGTTCAAGAATCTGTCCATTCATTCTCCCTGAACTGCACGGCCCTAGTTCAAGCCCAGTAACCCTCAAACTCCTCATCTTTAAAGCAGGTCTAACTTTGTGGACATACTGACAGATATATTATCAAAGTCAAAGAGTGCTGGAGAGTTAGAGACGATTTCTCCTTTTAACTTAACGGAATATTGGATTTTTTTCTCCCCTTATCCTCTCAGAAATCACTCTCAACAGCAAGGATAGTGGGAGATTAAAAAGTAAGCCCAGGGCTTCCCTGGTGGCGCAGTGGTTGAGAGTCCGCCTGCCGATGCAGGGGACACAGGTTTGTGCCCCGGTCCGGGAAGATCCCACATGCCGCAGAGGGGCTGGGCCCATGAGCCATGGCTGCTGAGCCTGCGCGTCCGGAGCCTGTGCTCCGCAACGGGAGAGGCCACAACAGTGAGAGGCCCATGTACCACAAAAACAAAAACAAAAACAAAAAAAACCAAGCAAGCCCAATATTTGATGAAATCAGGAATCATTTGAAATCACAACTGACAAAATATCTAGAAGGACTGCCTTATGCAACTGGATCCAATGGGCTCTAGCAAGACAGAGAGAAAGTACCTAAAGAGAGCAGATCTCAGCAATCATGGGAGAGCACAGTTCTCCAACTAACTGGCAAATTCTAAGATGTACATGAGGAATCCTATAGAATCACCATCTTTGCCTAAAGCATGAACACTGGTAAGGTCCTAGGACAAGAGAGATTCTGAAATGCAAGCAGCATTGTAACTGCCCATCTCTGAAGGCTAGGGAGGAGTACAGGCTAAATGAATATGTATTATCAATTTCTCTCTCACACTCACTCACTCACTCACTCTCTTTCTCTGGATCATGGGGAATGCTTCTATGTTAAGCAGAGGGAATACCCTTTAGGCTGAAATGATGTGCTAGCCACAACTATCTAGCAAATATATGGTCTTAAAAAAACGAAATTAAAAAACGAGTAGTAGGAATAATAATAAATAAAAAAGTAATACAGAATTTGTAAAACACACAAACAAAAAATCAGGAAAAGTAACAGGATAAGCACATGATGGATGAAAGAAGTAATCACCGAACAGATGAAAATTATGAAAAAAAATAATATTACATATTTAAAGAAAATGTAGTAGAATAATCAACCCGTGGAGGCAGAGATCTGAGAGTACAGGAAAACATGGCACAGCAACAAAAAATGAAACATGAATTGACAGACGCCAAAGTGAAAAGGAAGATAAAAATGAAAACATCAAAGAAATGACAGTTCTGAAGGCTGCACAAAGATCAGTCACTACCGAACAAACAATATGAGACATGGAGGATAGAACTGAGAAAGCAAGTCTAATAATTATAAATTAATAAAAATTTAAAAAAGATTAAGGAAATAATAGCTTTATGAAACAAAGGACAATATATACATTATAGATATTTGTAAAGAGAATCCAATCAACTAAAACAAATTCAAAGGTATAATTCAAATAAACTCCCTAAAATAAAAGACTAGAAGCTAGTGACCAAGAGTCTGTGCTGTTCTAGGAAAAACAAATGACTTTCAAAACAGAAAAAGAATCCTCTGAGTATCCAGGAAAGATCAAGTTATGTCCAATGTGGCCTTAGACTCCTACACGTGAATAAACAATGCTGGAAGACCTTATAGCAAAGATTACAACACAATAAGTGAAAGGACGTGTGATCCAAGAATATTGTAACCAGAAATATAAACTGGTGATGTAGCATAAAAATATTTCATATAGGTGACCCTTGAGCAACGTAGGGGTTAGGGACCCTCCACATAGTTGAAAATCCAAGTATAACTTTACAGTTGCTCCTTCATATTCACAGTTTCACATCATGCATTCAACCAACTGCAGATCATGCAGTATTATAGTACATATTTACTGGAAAAAAAACATACAAGTGGACTCCTCCAATTCAAATCCCTGTTGTTCAAGGGTCAACTCTATAGACAGTAAGTCGGGGATTCTTAACTCCAATGACCCTCCTTTATGATGGTATAGACATTTGTTTTCAACCTTTCATTTGTACTGCCACCCACAATAGTAAATACACTTAACTTTACTTTGAGTCTCAGTACAGATTCACAATCTGTATCTATATTTATGTATCCTGAAAGGAGTTTCATGAAATATTTACTATTACTATGAAAGATACATTGCTCCTTTTCTTCTATTCCATTCTTTCCTATTTCATTTCTTAAAGCATGCTGGTCATGACTGATTAAACGGATTTCTCAGCCCCACTAGTGAATCAAACCCCTAAGGTGTAAAAACACAATACCAGAGGACAAATTTTAGCCAACTAAGAGATGGAAAAAGTATCATTTAATACAAGTAAGTAAAATAATAGAGGTTTAAGGATTTTTAAAGATATGAAGATAAACAGTAGAAGAAAAACAATTAAAATCTGATGGGAGAAGGGGGAGAGGGAAGATATGACATCATTGTTCATAATGGGGAGCCAAAAATAAGAAATAAAGTATTCTCAGAGGAAATGAAAGGAACATACATAAAACAGTGAGCAAAGAAACACAAATTACAGGCTAAAAAATTTTTAAAAAAAAAAGAGCACTAAAAACTGACAGTATAACACGACTGAACTAAGATAAAACGTAACTATAATCTCAATAAATGTAAATGGCCTAAACTCATATATTTGGGGGGGGTGCCTCACGTGCTAAGATTAAACCTCAGAGCTAAATCTAACTACATGCCATTGCAAGAGACGTATCTGTAATCTGCTATTAAAAGATAATCAGAGGAATCCCCTGGTGGTCCAGTGGTAGAGAATCCATCTTGCAATGCAGGGGACACCAGTTCGATCCCTGGTCACACAACTAAGCCTGTGCGCCACAACTACAGAGCCCATGCACCACAACTACAGAGCCCATGCACTCTGGAGCCCACACGTCACAGCTAGAGAGAAGCCTGCACACACACCACAATGAAGCGAAGAGCTCACGTGTTACAGTGAAAGATCCCGCATGCCACAACTAACACCCAATGTAGCCAATAAATAAATAAATATTAAAAAAAAAGACTATCAAAGACTGGGACTTCCCTAGTGGTCCAGAGGAGGTTAAGACTCTGTGCTTCCACTGCAGGGGGAGTGGATTTAACCCTTGGTCAGGGAACTAAGATCCCACATGCCCCACAGCATGGCCAAAACAAAAACAAAAACAGTCAAAGACATACCAGGCAAATGAAAACAACGTGAAAAGGGGAACTCAATTTAATTATGAACCATATTGGATTTAGGGCCAAGACCATTAAATGAATCAATGAAAGGCACTTTAAAATAGTAGAAAATATAATTCATACTGATAACAAAAGTCAAGAATATATTTGTGCACTGAAAAAAATCATATCATCAAAATTATAACAACCAAAGAAAGCAGGAAGTACAAAGTGAAACTTGGTAGCATGAGACTAATTCACCTAGTCCAAGTTACATTAAATGGACCAAAATAAATAAGGATAGAGAAGAACGAAATAATGTAATTAAATAGATCTAATTACAAATGAAGCTCTATAACTTAAACAGACGATAGCCCATCTTTTTAAATACCCACAGAACACTCACAAAAATTGCCTATTTACCAGAACACAAAAAAAGTATTAAGAAATATTGTTTCTTGGGGGAAACAGGACAAACAACATTTTTTGATCATAAGGTACTGAGACTGATGAGGAAAACAGAAACAAATAAACATGAAAAAACTCCAACCCCCAGGAAGTTTTCAAGATATCCTTCTCAAATAATTTGTGGACCAAAGAGGAAAAGAAAACCAGACTCACAGAATCTATACAAAAAACCTAACTATGATGAAAGCACTACACACCAGCACCTGTAGGATATATCTAAAACAGTATTCAGAGAAAAGTTCACAGCCTTGAAATATTTATATTAATAAATAAGAAAAAATAAAAACAAATGCATTCAGGAAGTAAGCAACAATAAAATAAACCAAAGAAAGAAAGATAATAGAAGGTGATAAATTATAAAGAAGAATACAAATAGTAAGTGGACTAGAGCTCCTCCTGTGGGGAAATAAACATAAAACTGTAACAATTAATTAGAAGGGAAAATGAGGAGTAGGGAATGGAGAAAGCATAAATACTATGTAGCCATTAAACAGAATGAGATAACTATGCACATAGATATAATATCCAACAAAAAAATAAGGAAGAGCTATCGTTTGTGCTTAAAAACAGGAAGGCCACATCGGCACAAATTATTACTGAAGCACAGGACATGTCAAAAGAATAGTCAAAGATGGTGCTGGAGCTCCAACCCGGGGGAGGAGCTGTGTAATGACAGGAATGGTAACGTGACTTAAATTTCATTTATAAAATTTTAAAACCTATTCTAAAAAAGTAAAGTTTTTGAATTTTGTAGCATTAGACACATCATTTCTTTAAGAACTGATCATTAAAAATAAAATTTAATTATTTAGAGTCTCTAATGCTACTTAGAAGAACTGTGGGTACATTTTCTTATTGGGAGATAAGGGTTGAATCTATATCCAGAAAAAAAAAATGATGCGACTTTTATCTTATAGAATGCTCAATATTCACAAAGCGCTCTCTCATCTGATTCTTGTAATAAGTGCGAAGGAGCCGGGCAGTGCTGTAATCCCTGTACTACGTACAGGTGAGGACCCTGAGGCTCAAAGACCTTGGGCAACATAAGAGGTCACGAGGTTGCTAAGTGCCTCCTGCACTATTCAAACCAGTCCAGGGTCCTAGATCTAGGATATTAGGATTTCATAATTTTGGGGTTGTATCTAGTGATAAAACGAATAGATAAAATGAAACCTCTGTTACACACTGGCAACAAAGAAACTTCACAAAAGCCTCAATCAGGTCTGCTTCATCACAGAAGAAAATGAATGATAGGCATTTATCCTTTGTTATGGGATGAATTGTGTCCCCTCCAATTTATTTTTTTTTGGTCTGTGTTGGGTCTTTGTTGCTGCACGCGGGCTTTCCCTAGTTGCAGCGAGTGGGGGCTACTCTTAGTTGTGGTGCACGGGCTTCTCATTGTGGTGGCTTCTCTTGTTGCAGAGCATGGGCCCTAGGCATTCCGGCTTCAGTAGCTGCGGCACGAGGGCTCAGCAGTTGTGGCACACGGGCTTAGTTGCTCTGTGGCATGTGGGATCTTCCTGGACCAGGGCTCGAACACGTGTCCCCTGCATCGGCAGGTGGATTCTTAACCACGGCGCCACCAGGGAAGCTCCCCCTCCAATTTTATATGTTCAAGTCCTAAACCCACCAGTTGTTCAGAGTGTGACTGTATTTGGAGATAGGGTCTTTACAAAGGCGATTCAGTTAAAATGAAGTCATATAAGTGGCCCCTAATCTAATATGACTGGAGTCCTTATAAGAAGAGGTGATTAGGACACAGGCACAAACAGACGAAAGATCATGTTTCTTTCTTTTTTCTCTTTCAAAGAGAAAAAAATGGCATCTACAAGCCAAGGAGAGAGGCCTCAGAGGAAATCAATCCTGCCTATACCTTGACCTCAGACTTCCAGTCTCCAGGGCTGTGAGAAAATCAGTTTCTGTTAAGGTGCCTACTCTGTGGTACTTTGTATGGCAGCCCTAGCAAACTAATGTACCCGTCAGCTTTATGTATCTGAAAGGTACTTTCTCTATTTCACGGATCATCTAAAAGGGTCAGTCAGACAGGGACTCAGCTTGCGCACACCATTTCCAGAGAATCAACTACGTAGTCAAGAAAACATGACTTGGATGCACGTTTTCCCAGATGTTGAGTTTTCTTTTCAAATGAATGAATTCTGTTCTGTTAAGAGTGAAAAGCTTGTTGACTTAGGCTAATCTTCCCGGTGTTACAGCTCTGAACAATATCTGATGCTTGCACATTTAAAAATTTGACAACCTGACAGCTTGTTCTCCTAAGAGGATCAAGCATATGTAGAAATAACGTCAAGAAGATCCTCAACTGAGATGAGAATCAGGATAGGTTATTTTGTTATGTCTTTCCGAAGAAGTGATCTGAGCCAGTGGCAGGACTGAAACCTAAGAGTGATGTTCTGTCTCCTTGTGAACTTGGGTGACTGGCCCCGCCTTGGCTACCACATGAAAGGAGCAGCGTTCTCAGGCTCGACACCGAGCAGAGTACCTAGGGCAGAACTCAGCCTCACCCACCAATTCACTCCCTGCGCTCCCTGGACCAGTTCTGTGACCTTAGGTGAGCCCTGGACCCAGTCTCCTCATCCATGACGGGGGATAAAAAAGGACCGTGATGAGGATTAAGTGCAATCATACATGTGAGAAGTATGTAAAATAAATTATAAAGAACTACACAAATGTAACTTACCACTGATATTGTTTAAGTACATGCAGGATTACTGGACCATGAATCAAAAGATATCTAATTCTATGACCTACGTCTATTTTTCTATGTATGTTACACTTGATTTAAAACATTTACTGGAAGAAGAGATTTCTAATCCTGTGTCTGCTGCACGGTAGCATCATCACTACTTGTATATATATGGACACTTCCTTCTAAGGGGGGCTTTAGCTTCCTTACCTGTAAAATGAAGGTGTTGAACTTATGTACCTACCTAAATGCTGTGATCTATTTCTCACTGCTCAATGTTTGATAATATATAATCATTACATATTTTCTAAGTGGAGACTTTTGACTCATACGTGAGGACATGTGTCTGATGTGAAATGCCTAAGATCAAAGAAAAAAAGGGTTTGTGAGATTCCTGGCTGTTCTGTGACTTAGGTTATATAGGGAATCCCAAATAATTACTGGATGTTAGGAGGGAAGCTCTGACTGGGAGACACTCTAGAGGATGAACGCGCTCTGTGAATTTCATGCATTAAAAAATATAGGGCTCCAAAAAAAAAAAAAATACAGGGCTCCAAGTGCAACTTCTCGCTGTTTACATACAATATAAGTACTTATGAAAAGTTCAGAATACAATCTTCCCTGATCCCTAAACTCTTCAGCCAGCTCTGTGACCCAGCACAATTTCCTACATTATGAACAGTGGAAGGCACTGCTCTTCATTTCTAAGGAGGAGGAATGAGACAAAACAATGACAGAGAATTCAGGCCACATTTCAGATAAATGTTTCATATAGAATTACTTAGATACTGGGACATGTTTTCTTTTCCCGTTTTTTTGGTTTTGTTTTGTTTGTTTGTTTGCTTGTTTAGGTTGTGGCACATGGGATCTTCGTTGTGGCATGCAGACTCTTAGTTGTGGCATCCTAGGCTTCTTAGTTGTGGCATTCGGACTCCTTAGTTGCAGCATGCGTGTGGGATCTAGTTCCCCAACCAGGGATCAAACCTGGTCGGCCCCTGCAGGCCGTTCCCGGGGCCCCTGCATTGGGAACGCAGAGTCTTACCCACTGGACCACCAGGGAAATGCTGCAACTGGCAACTGTTGAATACAGTATTCTGTATATGCCTATGATGTCCAATTGGTTAACTGACTATTCAGATCTTCTGTATCCTGACCTAGTTTTCTTCCTGCTCCATTAATCTGATAGAAAGTTGTTTTCATGCCTCCCACTGATTGTGGATTTTCCTATTTCTCCTTGCGGCTTTATCCATTTTTGCCCTTCTTTTTAAAAAATAAGCTATTTTACTATTTTGAAGTCTTACAATGGGAGCATACAAATTTCTAATTCTATCTCTTGTTGGTAACGTTATGGGACGTTTTCTTTAAGAGATATTTTAAATACTGAAAGAGTACTTTTATTCAACTTACAAGTGAAAATCTGGGAAATGCAGAAAAGTATAAAGAAGGAAAAATGCACCCATAATTTAACACCCGGAGGTAAAGTTTTGACGGAAAGCCTCACGACATACATCCCGAGGCCTCAGCCCACCCCAACCCACCCATCAAAAAGGGCAAGAAGAGCAGACCTTTCTTCTCGCCCTCTATCCTTCCATCAATCCCACTCCTATCTTATTCCAGAGAGAATTACAGCTGGCTGCATGACAGTGGCTAAGTCCCTAACCAGACCTCAGTTACCACATTTGTACTATGAGATACTACCACCTCACCTTTGTTAGACAGATACCACGTGACCTGAATGCTACTCATCAAGCACCTTTCTCACACCATGTACGGTGCTTAGAGCTTCCACACACCTCATCTGTGAAAACGCTTTGTCAACCTTCAAGCGCCATTCAGACTACAGTGTTAGGGTTATTGTGAATTCTTAATTTATCCTGATGACAAGTTCATCTGCTAGAAAGAAGAGGAAGAATAGGGAGGCAACCAGACCTAATTCTAAACAACGAAGAATTAGGGAGAAAGTGACGGTATCACGTAGGAGTTTTCTTTACAGTTAGAAGCCAGAAGAGACCTACACCTTTCCCTGGTAGATCTTTCTAGACCCAATTCATAATATTCCACTCCAATTCTTCTTCTCAAACTCTCAAACCTCCTGCATGTTCCCCGACAGCATTTGCATCATAAATGTGCTAAGCACCAATTGTAAGAATGTGAAGGGTCCGCAAAACGAGCGTTCTGTGCTGTGAGATCTGACCCCGGAGGCCAAACATGTGGAAGCTCCAATCCGAAATCTCTCTCTCGTGCGCACGTGGGCGCACACACGTCCTGCATCCTGCCCCCACCAGTTCTGCAGATTCTCAGCAGACGTGTCCTCCCCCTGCAATGTACTCTTAAGGTGCAGTCACGAAGCTTTGTCTCTGGAGGCTTATAATTGAAAAGGGCACAGAGTGCTTGTTACCAGACCCCTGGTGCCGGATCCTGAGGAGTGAACCCTGGAGACGAACCTTAATTACAACTCCCTGCAGCGGGCTCACCTGTTTTGCTGTTTCAGTGACGGCAGCGGCCTCGGCCTTGCCCAGTTGTTGCACCATCTTGTAAAATAGGCCGTCTCTATTTTGTAGCAAAACATATGGCTCATCATATTCTTTCAGTCTCCCTGAATCCAAAACCTGTTAATCAGCAGAAAGAAGCCCATTAGCACACAATGTTTTGCAGTAACATATTATAACTCAGATAATATTTCCGAAAGGGGTAAGACAGCGAGAACAGAATCTATTTGGGTGGTAGGCCTGGCTGGTGTTTAAACGGTTTGATTACCCTGTTTTACCAGGCAGACAAAGGCCTCACCCGACCTTTTATTATTATAATGTTATAGGAAGAAAATGAAAGTTTTCGACTATGATCGGGGCACTCAGCAGTACGTGGCATTTTATATTCTGCCCAGGGCATTTGCGGTTGTTATCATTAGTTAGTGCTTTTAGCTCTCAGACTCTTGAGCTTTGAGGGCTATTTATACAGATACACAGAGCTGGGAAATTTCTTGATTCAAGGAAATCAAACTCAATTTAGCAAAAAATTAGGGTGATGTCATAGAAACTGATGGCGGAGAGCAAATGAACTCCCGAGTTGGTTTCACAGAATCTGAGCAATTTTGGGGACACAAAGTAAATGCTTCCGGAATTTCCTTAGGGCCCTGGAATATTTCAGCTAAGTGGGGACAGAACCTTTTGCCAGAGAGGTTAAGGTGCTTCTTGAAGTTAGCTTTGGTAGTAGCTTATCCTCCTGAGAGTGAAAAGCTGGCAATAAGAGTGGCTACCTAAACAGCTTTAGCAGGATTGCTCTGCACAGAAGAAAATCTCCAGAAATCCAATTTTCTCTTTGGATAAGTCTAAAGAAACAATTAAGAAACTGAGCTCCAAATTCCAGTGATCATGGCCTGCACAGCACACGGGGGCAGCCCAATCTGAATTACCAAGGATCTGAATCTGTTTCCACAAATTATCTTTCCTTGCTTCTTGTTCTTTCTTCAGCTGCCTTCCTTTCACCCATTTTATTGCTCATTAATATGTCCACTAATTGGAAACTGAAAGGAAGAGGAAAGGGCTCTTAACTCTGCCTTTCTACTTATTAGTGGCTTTGGTTAATGGTTTCAGAGGGAAAAAAAAGAATCCGAAATAATTGGCCCAAATGACATACCTAGGAAAACAGTTTTGATGTTAAGTGGTACTTAGTTCTTCATTTAGATCATATTTAGAGTAAATGTATCGTAAGAGAATACGATGAAACTCTAAGCAGGACACAGGTTGTTCTTCCACATCTAGGTATTAACAGTTAATTTGGTCCCAGGGTATTCAATCGGAAACATTTATTAACTCTCATAAAGGCCATTTCCCTGTTAAACTTTTACTGCTAAGAATCACTGCTAACAGCAGGTCTCTCAAAAGAGTTTAAGAATAACTGAATCTGTTACATCCACGTAATTACTAAAATGTCGTATAATTTGGCATGCCAATTTAGATGCCCTGAATGTGTAATTTTACTTATGCGTAGCATTATAGAGCATAACCATTCCTCCTGATGGTGAAGAAGAAAAAAATGCAATTTTAAAACATAGGTCTCTCTCATGCCAAAGACAAAGTAAATAATTATATCAAATTACTTCACACAACAAAGAATTTTCCATTCTTCAAAAGCAACAACTTTTAAAAATCACCACTTCAGAGTTGGTGGAAATGAGTTCTCTGACTATAAAGACTTTATGTATTTTTTAGGGGAAGTATTATTAATATTTTGTCCTTGTCCAACTTTCTATTTTATTTACTAAAATTTGAATGAATAGCAAATCTTTTCATTTCCTTTCATATTGTCTAAAATACATGATTCCACTGAGATGAGTAGTTCTCAGGATTGACTAATATCTAAGAAAGGCAAAGGCAGAAAAACATTAACACTCTCAAAAAACAATAGGATCAACAATGTAAATGGCAGAAAGATCTATTTTGACCCTTATAAGCATAAGCAACGTAATAACTACGCATAAGGACAGTTTTCAATTTTTTTTTGTCGGGGGTGATAAATAGTTTCTGGTTTTCATTCATCTGGGAAAACATTACTAAAAAGAGGTCTGAGTTGAGGAAGAAAGGCAAAGAATATTAAACCGTAAGACTGTCTATAAACAGAAGAGGTGGAATCCAAGTTTCCTGGCCCTGGTGTTGGTTCTTCATCATCCATTTCCAAAGAATTCTCTAACTGCAGACAGTGAAAATGTTGAACACAGGCAACAATATTGTTCGAGCAATTGCAGATTTTCACATGCTTCCTTTGCTCACACTTCTGGGGAGAATCCACAGTGATATGAAGACTGGAGTGTGCAGGGACTGGAGGGAAAAGCTGTGCTATTGGCTGAAGAGGAAACAGGTCACAAGCAACCAGCTAATCCTAAAAACTACAGGAAGAAGCCTTTCATGTAGAGATAGTTGTTGAGTCTTAGGAGGAAGAGGATTTCTGATTTGTCTGTCTTGCTCCACTGTTTTGTGGCAACAGAGAAAGTAAGGAAGATTCCATTAGCTGTCATTATGACTCCATCATGTTGAATAAACTTAAACTTGAGAGAACATCTTTGCAAAATAGAATTTTTAGCCTGACACATTAATGGTGCTTAATGAACCCAAACTGGGTAAATCCATTTGGAGAGCCAACACATAAACACAGCTATTAATTAGGTCACAGTTGTTTCCCAACAAGCCTTTTGCTTAATTTACTTACAGTAAACAAAACCATATCCATCCGACTTTGTGCAGAAGTATCCACCAGTGCAACAAAATGTAATTATTACACCTTAAGCACTTGTAATTACGTGACTTTATGGTGATAACTCTGTTGGTTAGGCCCTTCATTAGCATCTGTCACTTCCCCAGCCGCTCCCCCGAGGCTAGCCGCCCACCCTCTGGAACATCAGGGTATGCAGCAGATTGACTTGTCTTTATGCCCTTAAAGCTTTAGGAACAGACAATCACTGACATTCTGAAAAGCAAACAGGAAGAGGCATCCCTCGCAGATTTTGGGGGTTCCGTTCCTGAACACCACAAAGATATGAATATCACAATAAATTGGTTCACATGAATTTTCTGGTTTCCCAGGGCATACAGAAGTTATGTTTATACTACATGGTAGCCTATCAAGTGTATAATAGCATTACGACTGAGAAAACAATATACACGCCTTCATTTAAAAATGCTTTATTGCTAAAAAACGCTAACCATCATCTGAGCCTTCAGCAAGGCGTAGTAGTTAACACCAGAGATCACTGATCACAGGTCACCAAAACAAATGTAATGACAGTGGAAATAGTGAATGTGAAATAGTGCTGAGAATTACCAAAATGTGACCCAGAGACATGGAGTGAGCACATGTGTTGGAAAAATGGCGCCGATAGACTTTCTTGCCTTAGGGTTGCCACAGACCACGTGCTTCACAGATGTTGTAAAAAATGCAACATCTGAGAAGCACAATTAAACAAGGTATGCCCATATTTCTAAATCAAGCAAAAAAAAATTGCCACAAAAATCAAAGGTGTGGGAAAGAACATCATTTATGAGATTTTTGCAAGAGTGAAAGCCAACTGGTAATCAGGAGCTCCAGAACAACATAAAAGGTTTATGCCTAGGGTGGATGGGACCACAGAGGACAAGTCCCCAGCTCTGAAGCTAGGGGATGCACGTCTCTTGGGTCCCCTGAGGTCTAAGGAGTCAGCAACCGCAACCAGCTTGGACCAAGATGTAAACAAGTGGCCATGTTTACATTTCCTGGTGGGACCTCCCTGCAACATCACCGACGACCCTGACCAGGGAGCCCTAAACTGAAGGTCTCCCAACACAGGAGTGCCAAGGGCAGCTCCACGGTGAAGGGCAAGGTCCACCACAGAAAACAATGTTGGTCATCAAGAAGGTGACAGGTTCCGATGAGAACCCTTGCACTTCCCTTCTCCCAATGGACTCCTTCTTCCCCATTCACTCAGATGGTCAGGCCAGAAACCAGCATCGACTCCTCTCTCTTCCCTCGGATCCCATGTTCGATCCATCACACAGTTCACTTGGCTCCGTTTTTTCGTCTACCACAAATCCAACCATCTCACCATTTCCACTGCTAGCACCTTAGTCTAAGCCACCAATATTAAAAGAGAGGGCAAAACTATAAGAGAGAGTGAAAACCGCATTTGGAGAACTGAAAGACCATCAGTGTGGTTTTAGCTCTAAAGGAAAGAGCGCAGTGAGACAAAACTAGAAAGGTGGGGAGGGGCCGAGCTGTAAACCACTTTGTAAAACCATGTTAAGGATTTGTTCAGAAAAACTGAGAGAAAAATTTGAGACTCTAGAAATTTACCAGAATATACTGGTACATAAAGCATTAAACAAATGGACATATTTTGATAACGGCAACAAAGCTGATTGGCTAAGGTGATACAGATGTTCACACCTGTGGATCAAGTGCTGATGGATAAGATTTAGGAGTGACCAGCTGACATGTCTGCAAATTCTGTCCCTTCTCACTGTTTCTTTAACCCATCTTATATTCCATGGTGACAGTATTTCTAATAATTAGACAATAAAAGAAACCAGCTACCATAAATGCTGTAATACCAAAAACCAAAAATTGATCTCCAGGTTACATTTAGGAGCAATGATTAAATTCAGTGGATCCCCCAACTGAACTGGATGGAGATCAAGCCACCATTCTGCTGCTGCCTCGAAATACTGACAAAGGGCTTGAAATAGGTAAACTACACAGCATCATTCATTTCTTGTGGAAGAAGGGTGCTTTGAGGGACAGTCTGGAAAATACAATGCTGAGACACGAGACCAACAAATCGAAAAGTAAAGAACAGAAATAAAAGGATACTTTTCCGGTTGGTATTCAAGAACACAAAATGAGGGACTAAGGCTGATCCATGCTAAACAATGTTCCTGGTTTCTAAGTGTCACTGTCCTGCAATCTTGGAATGTCACCTGGTCCCGCACAGAAGACTGCTGGTGGGGCCTGCTTTCTACTGTGATATGCTAGTCCAGATGACCAGACACACTGCTTGGAGCCCAGAGCATCCCTTTGGTTGGGGATGCCCCACTCCTGTCGTCTGCTCCCCAGAGCTCACTCCTGTGCACGTCCAGCTCGGGGGAGTGAGGCTAACGGCGCTGCTTCAGTGCTGACACTCTGCTATCTACTCAATGCCCCCACTGAGGATCCCATCTGACAATGTACGTGAAGTAGCGTGGGAGGTGACATTCCAGAGACTGCCCAAGAAGTCAAAAGGGACACCTCCATTATCACTGGACACGAGGGACTTTGGGCATTACTGATCGTATATTACTATCTTAGTACGGACCATCAAAATCACTAGTTAACTGCATCTGTTGCCTCTTATGACTTGTGCAGGCTTTCTTTATCTATTTACTTCATCACTAATCAGCATCACTGGATATGGTGGTACCTTGTGACAACAAGGTGGTACCTTGTGACATCATCTGTAAGATGAGTAGAACCAGCTCATTGCCACAAGCTGGGGGTTAGCCTGCCAAATAACTTGCATTCTTTTGGGCTTATTTGCAGTCAAAGGTTTTTCCTTTGAGGGATGATTATCTTATCATTTTCTAAAGCCACACCCTAAGATATATTGACACTCAACAAGCAAGAGAGGGAAAGGACAAAGAGAGAGAAAAGGAAAAGAGGGAGGAAGGAAGGAAATACAGCTAAATAAATAAACATTAAGTTACTAAGAAAGACAGAGCCAATCAAATCTGGAAGGAAGATACGAGACAAATATACAGAGACCAAAGCTTGGAGTCGGCTGTGTGTGCAGTGCCCAGACCTACTGTGAAAGAGACTTGCTAGTTAGGTCTGCAGATCTGCCCTAGATAGCTGCTTCCTAACATTACTTACGCAGTGTTCACTTTCATTTTCCCATGCCTCCAATTCCTATGTAGTAAAATTTCCTAAATTAAATCCGTTCTGTTGAAATACTTTCTTTTTCTCACTAGGCCTTTCTTCTCATAGACTCCCCTCTGACAGGAAATCTTGTGAAAGTCCCAACAGCTGAGAAATTCTGCAACCTTACCCGACAACCTCTTGGCAGTCTAAATGAAAGGCTAATTTTTTGATTAAGGGAATCTAAAAACCTGAAAAAATAACTGACAAAGGAAAAATGACTGTGTTCCAGAACACTGAGATATGAAGCTGTGTCTTGGATTTGGAGTACTTCTGTGGTTGGCCATCTTAATGAAAAATAACATTTCAAATAAACTTTTAATATGAAAATATGAAATTACTGGATATATTATTTAATAGCATATTCTGAAAGTGTAGGTAAGTACTTGAGTTACTGTCAGGAATGAGAGGAAAACTTAAGAGAAAATTAACTTATTGGAGGTTCCTATCACATTTTCTATGGAAGGATACATTGACAAAACTGAACATAAATGGGAATGACGGATATTCCACAGGTGAGGGTCTTACCATTATCCTGTCGCTGTCAATAATGGTGTTCAATCTGTGTGCAATGGTTAGCACAGTGCACTGGGCAAATTTCTCACGGATTTTTTTTTGTATTAACTCATCAGTTCTGGAAACAAAGAAGTTGAATTTAGTTCAGTAAAGACAGAAATAGCAGACTTAAGACTTAAAAAAAAAAATCACATATTTTTATAATGTTTTAAAAAATCAATACTTTAAGACATAATATTGCTCTTCAAAAACTGAGTATAAAAAGTCTCCTTAGAAGATTTTTCATAAAACAATGTAAGACAGTCTTCCCTTGAAATGACTTGAAACTATCAGAAGCTGGATTTAGGAATCTAGCTCTCTTAGGATGCCTAGTAACATTAACACCACATAACAGGTTTTGGTTTCTTCCTTTGTTTTCTGCAATTAATGTTATCAAGAGATATCTGTGAGGAAAAGAGAACGCTTAGAACATTTCTCAGCGACATTAAATGTTTTCCATTTACCACATTTAAAATTCAGATTCCAAGTTTCATGGACCTCAATTCCATACCTTGGATCCACATTTGCTGTGGCTTCATCAATAATCAGTATACGATTTTTCCTGAGAATAGCCCTGGCTAGGCACACCAACTGTCTCTGTCCAACACTAAAGTTCGATCCTGATTCTGCTAATTCAGTATCCATTTTACCAGGAAGATCTTCGATGGCTTCTTTAAGTTGTACCTGTGGATACAGAAAGAAGAATGACATTTTCCTAAATGAACTACTAATGAAGGAGACAAGCCTTTTAGACGTTAGAGCTTTGAAGTCCTCAGGACTTCTTAGGTATCTTACATGCACAGCCAGGTGATGGGAAGAGCTCCTTCCAAGTAGCGTTCACTGAGAAAGGTGGTAGAGTCAACTCAGGAGAGAAAGATCTCATTGTCCCCCATCACCGCCACATGACACCCACCAGAAACCCCACCTCGGGATTAGTTAAGGAAGTCTCTCAAAAAATAAAGCTATTTCTCCCAATGTGATCTAAACAGGATCTTTAGGGCTGATAGGAGTCAGTACACTACAGGGAAAAAACATTTTTTTAAATTATTGTGGGAAGTATAGTTTTCTAGAGACATAATCTCATCAGCACTTTACCATGCTGGAAGGTCTAAAGGTTTAAAAAAAAAAAAAATTCAAACTATGACAAACTGTACCACAGTAAACCTTGAGCCTATTGGGGGATGCTTCTTTCCCAAGTTGAACACCATACTGCTAGACCAGTCAAGGGTGTTTGCTTCAATTTCATTAATGTTTCATAGTGAATGAAAACTCATGAAAAACAGGACACAACATAAAGTTTTGTTTCCCCCAGACTATGGGTATAGATGGTGTTTAAAGCAGTGGATTGTTATAAGATTAAACTGTACTACAAGATTTAAAAAAAAACAAACAAAAAACTTTTAACTGCCAAAGATAATCTGCCTTCAGAAACCAGAATTACTGGCAGGAAAAACTGTAGGGCCGAATCAGCTCGCTCAGAGTCCAAGCTCATCCACGTAAACTGCAGATTTCACAGCTAACCTTGGAGAGGTGACACTAAGTGACAAAACGTACAAATTCAAAACAACAACAATGTGAGCAATTGGCCACTGGGATTTACACAAAAACAACAACAATAAAAATGCAATTTTTAAAAAAATAAACAAGCCACACTTCTCTGAAATGAAGAGATCAAGCAAATATTCAGTAACTGTTTATTAAGTGTTTACTTTCTAAAAGCAAAAGACTGCGCTAGGTTGTATGAGGAATTAAAAACCCGTGTATGGTTTAGAAGCCTAGATGTAGTTTCTGCCATCAGTAGCTGAGAATCAATTATCAGAACGAGGGCACATGCACAGAATAATTAGTATTAAAATATACAGGGGCTTCCCTGGTGGCGCAGTGGTTGAGAGTCCGCCTGCCGATGCAGGGGACGCGGGTTCGTGCCCCGGTCCGGGAAGATCCCGCATGCCGCGGAGAGGCTGGGCCCGTGAGCCACGGCCGCTGAGCCCGCGCGTCCGGAGCCTGTGCTCCGCAATGGGAGAGGCCACAACGGTGAGAGGCCCGCGTACCGCAAAAAAAAAAAAAAAAAAAAAAAAATACAAACCATCAGCACCCTATCATTCAAAATCCTTTTCATGCAAGAGTAAGGAAATTCAAAGAAGTGGTCCAAAGTGAAACACTACACAAATGAGAGAAAATCCTCTAGAAATGAACGTATCCATATAAAAACTGAGCGAAAGGGCCAGGGTTCTGTTACCTGCATTAATGCTGCCGCATTAAAATGACATGATTGCCAATTAATAATCATTATCACATTCCAAATGTAGAATTCACCTTTATACAATTTTTTTTCTAAAACTTCACAGCATGTTATTATAGTATGATTTCAATTATCTTTCAGTTAATAATGAAAAACTATCATTGTATCCACTTAGTAGATGTTCCCTAAGACCAGAGGAATAAGATGAATGTTGCAGGGTAATTAGGATGATTAATTCACTAGGTCACTATTAGAATTAAAACCCATAATTTTAACTTCTAGTTTAGTGCTCTGCTAAGGACAAAATAATCTCTCTAGTTGCTTTGGGTTCTAGGGCAAAAGCTAAAAAGCATGACGCATTGTGTTGTCGGTTTTCATCATCGTCAGTACACACATTGTAACTGCACCACGTCACCAGTATTCTCCTAGGAGGTAAACAAAGTCAGTTAAAACTATAAGCTCCCCTTAATTACCTGCAATGCTATAAATGCCCATCCATATATACTGATGTTAACAAATTAATTACATTTTATAAATTACCTCTTCTAAGGCATTCCACAGTTCCTCATCCGTATGCTCATTAAAGGGATCCAGATTTTTCCTCATTGTTCCAGTGAATAAAACAGGTTCCTAAATGCCACAAAATAGGGAATGTTATTACTGTAACTTATTTTCATTTTACACGAATGCTTACAGAAAATAATTAAAATACAAAAGAAAAATTCACTATAATCTTAGTAACAAGGTTGCAAATGCCTGTTTACAAAATTTTATCTCTATTAACTCTCCATTTTATAAAATGTGCTCCAAAATATCTTCCAGACCACTGAACACTAATAACAGAAGAAAGTGTTGAAGTGTATCACCTGAAGAAGAAACGGAAGAAGAGAGAGAAAGGTTTGAGTTTTTTTAAAAAATGCCTTCCTGGTAATAATAGCTACTTAAACAGAAACAAACGAAAAGGAAAGAGGATATAATTATTTGAGGAAGGTTACATCAAGAGCTATATAAGTTAACTGCCAATCCTGGTAGGATACTGGAAAATGCCAAGAGCATGATTAGTTGAAGTTTGTGGCTCAAAGCAGAATTGCTAAATATTTGCACGTTTGAACTGGAATATTTTCTTCATTCCTAAAACAGCCTTCAGGGATAGGGAATCTCTCCACATGTGTGAATGGAACATCTCCATATGTGCAAAGAGAATGTCAGCTACTGGGGCCCGTGGCACCTCTGGTTCATGAGGATTTGGCCTCTGATTCGGCATCAGCTGATCCCCATGTTCTCTCACCAGTGCATCAGGATTACGTGCTCACAGAACCTCACTATTAACTGCAAGGCCAGGAGGACCTGAAACCCATTGTGACCTGTGTCATAATGAAACTATTTTGATTTAAATAGCTCTTCCTATTCATCTGCTTCAGGAGGAACCACAAGGAAATTACTCTGCAAATATACGCCTCTTGCTGGGTTTCAAGAGAGAATCTTGTATGTAAACTCATGTAGGCCATTTAAGTTTTCTTCTGGAAGGCTCTAGTAAGCCAGGGCACAAGATCATTGGCAACAGAGAAGAGCCCAATGGTCTTGGGGCTGGACTATTCCTCCTCACTTCACAAAAGCCTGAGAAGAAAGAAGACATTTCTTTTCCCTAGCCAAGAAGAATGACACTCAGAGAGCCTCCAGTCTGTTCTTTCCCTATTGTCTTAGTTTTAAGTCTGGTGAGAGAGAAATGCATGAAAACACAGGGTGTGCCACGGAAAAGATGCATGCCTAAGCAAAATCCAAAACTGAAGACATTATAAAGGCAGCTTTCTTTGCACAAAGTTGATCAAGTGGCTGATACACTCCAAAAGCACTGAAATCACTGGTCATACGATGTTTCAAAATGATTACTGAAGTGAACTGAAAAACCCAAGCCCCAAGTTCCTCATCAGGGGAATAACTATCATTCTACTTCAGAGTTTTATAAAAAAGTTTTTTATTCTTTGTAATTATCAACTCTAAGATTCTAATAAGCCAGGCGATTTTTCTTCTTTTATCTGTGACCATGAGGTTTACACTAACGATGTGGCCAGAAGAGGGGAGGCCGGTCCCCAGTATTCCACCCTCTCCCTTGACTCTTCTCCACACTCACCACTTAAGGCTCTAAACCATGGGCAGGATGCTACTCTGAGGCCCCAAATGAGGGACTCTTCAAGGACTTGTGTTTGAGGAGATAAAGGGGCTGAAAGAGGCCAGGTTTAGGAATTAATTAGATTGAGTCCAACTGGGAGAAGTGAGACAGGGTATCTGCTTGTAGTAACAACGGGACCATTTCTTTGGCCAACAGGGCTTGTACAACCTGAACATTTTTTCCTTCAGGTTCTTCTCATAGGCCAAATTCACATGCGGTAAGAGGTCTGAGTTTCCGATGAAGTGCCTACCTGGTTTTCTTAGTACACTCCAGAGTCATCACTTAAGCTAATCTATGAAATAAATTGCCCTCTTTTTAAAAGACAGACCTTTCTTCCCTCCTTGAACAATCAAAGGGCTCACGGTACTAGCACGTTTGTGAAGTGCGGTTTTGGTGGTTCAAGAGAGCAGTCACAGGGACCTCATTTAAAGTTTAATCACAGGCTTCCCTGGTGGTGCAGTGGTTGAGAGTCCGCCTGCCAATGCAGGGGACACGGGTTTGATTCCTGGTCCGGGAAGATGCCGCAGAGCAACTAAGCCCGTGCGCCATGCGCCACGACTACTGAGCCTGCAACTGTAGAGCCCGCGAGCCACAACTACTGAAGCCCGAGCACCTAGAGCCCGTGCTCCACAACAAGAGAAGCCACCGCAATGAGAAGCCTGCGCACCACAACGAAGAGTAGCCCCCGCTCGCCGCAACTAGAGAAAGCCCATGAGCAGCAACCAAAACCCAACACAGCCAAAAATAAAATAAATAAAATAAATTTTAAAATAAATAAAGTTCAATCACCTATTTCATAATCAGGGCCTCTCTCTATTGTCACTTCCCTCACCTTCTTCTCTTTAGGAAACTCTTTGAAGGGCATGAGTCTCTCCAAAGACTAGGGGACTAAAACGGGATTCTGTGCAGAAGAGGAGTCCCTCATTTCTGAACCCCTGACCAACGCCTGAACTTGGATGACGCTAACCTTTAAACAGAGCCCTCAGACACTCTGTAGGCCTTAAGGGCCGAGGGGGTGCCCACTTAAGTCTGTACTGTCAGTCTAAAAGGATATATTTGGAAATTTCACTTCTTTATTTAGCAGCACTAGATGGAAGAAAATTGTTTTCTATACAAGAATATTTCTCTTTGTTAGGACATGCCCAATATATATTTCAAAATCCGTAAAATTTCAATCAAAACTTGTTGAATGAAAAGGATGATTTACTAAAACATTAACTGATTGAAGCTACACTTTTCTTTAAAGCCAGCAGGCGATTTGTGAACAAGGTCTGTTGTAATATGTCAGTGTGTTTTATGCATGGCGTTCATTTTGGTTTCTACTCATTCTTCTTTCATCCACTTGCCAAATGAGAAAACATTATATTATCTACAAAAGGTAATAAAATGCTCACTGTAGACACATACTGCAAGGGCAGATAAGGGTCAAATTAATGATCATTTCTGATAGATACTACTATTTAAAGTACCCACCTCGAAGCAATGAAGTTAATAAACTAATTGTATAAGTAAGTGTTGTAGAAATGTTTGCATGCAGAACACTTCAGTGTAGAGATTTATGGCAGGATATACAAACTTCATGTAAATATACACTAAAATTATTAGCCTAAGAATATTTTTTTCTGAAGGGACACAACTAAACCTCACTTAATAAGAGGTGGCACAGTACACTCAAAAACACATGCTCTTGTTTAACGTAGTATTTTAAATGAAGCATTAGTTTCAAACCTGTTTTTCATCAAGGTTTAAAGTTGATACTTTTTACATGTAACCCTTTGTGCCATATTCAGTAGTAATTTTTTCCTTGTTACTAACATAACACGAGTTCATATTAGGCGTGTAACCCCAAATTGGCCACTCTGAATCAGAGTATTTAATATAGTAAATTGATAATCCCTCGACACATCTGTAAGACTGAAAACTGCAGTCTTACCGGACCTTTTGTATACGCTGCTGGAAGACAAGCCTCTCATTATCTTACAAAGCAATCCTACTCACTAACCTTCAGAGGGTTAAAATGCCCTGGGACCAAGACAAAAACTGTACAAGTGGTTACAAACATGGGAGGATAAAGCACAATCCTTCCCCTAATCATTTCAGTCCCAAACCAGGAAACTGCCCTCTACTGAAGTTTATGTAGAGTAGCTACTGCTAAATACATATACGTAAAACTGAATGTATGCTTTGCTGTACACCTGAAACTAATGCAACACTGTAAATCAACCATACTTTGATTTAAAAGAAAAAAAAAAAAAAAAGAAGTAGCTACTGCTGCTGTTTCCTCCAGTCCTAAAGCTATGTTCTCATTTCTCATCTGAGGACTCTTCTTAAGGGGAAGCTCATCTCCCTGTTTCCAGGATAAGAGAATCACCTGAAGTCACTTTACATTTTGGTTCCTTTTTTTTTTTTCCCCCCTAAATCCTGTAGCCTCTGAATGAACTGATCATCATCCACATTCAGGAGAAAAGGACATTGTTCTCCAACAAAGGAAAGAGAATTTAAGTCCTGTAAAGTCCTCTTTCAGGGGCTCCAGGGAGCAGTTCCAAGGGATTTAATGAAGACTTCAGTGTCAGAGACAAAGGGCCGACTGCATTAGGCTAGAATCCAGTTGTATTTCTTTACTAGTAACAGCATAGCCACCTCTTCTCTCTTTCAGTTTTGTTCTCAACAAGAAAAAAAGGGAAAGAAAACCAGGTAATCAGCAAGAAGTCTGAGAGACAGCTCTGGTTCACGATCTTCAACCTACTGAAGAAAGCTCAGGGAACAGAAACACCAAAAGAGCAGACTGGACTGTATTAAAAAATACCTAGCTGTTGACTTGATTGAGAAAAGAAAACTTTTAAATATAAAAAATGAATCTGTTTAATCATGATAACGATGATGGCTGCTGATCTGTGCCAACCCTTGGGCTGCGATCATAAATACTGAATTTGCACGGAAGCCCTCTTCAACTAAAAACATTTTCTTTGTGCCAAGAGGATAAAGGGCTCTAGGTGTAGAGATCATCCAAAGAGGTTTTGAAGTCCGTTTTTCCAGATCCTTTCAGATAAGCAATCTGCTCCCCGAATATAATCTCATCTTGTCCTCTCTAACAAACTTAACTACTTCATATCACGAGCACAAATGCCATGTACATTTCCGCTACCTGTTCTGTTTAAGGAAATTATTTCGGAAGTGCTTTCATTTTTTGCTTATTCCTGAAACTGTGAACACGGATTGAGGAGTGCCTTATTAAGAATATGGTATTTGTTTTTGAAAGTTCCATCCAGGAGGCAAGGATTGATTGTCTGTGTCACCACTCCCCTGCCTCTGATTCCTATGCAGGTCTTGGTACTATCACATCTCCTCCAATTCTAACCTGTTCACAGTGAGGTCAACAGTAGTGGGGATGAGCCTGGGAGAGAGAGATCACCCCAGAAGCCCGCTGCCGCACCCAGGATCACAGAGAGCACCCAGGATCACCAGGGGAGAGGATGTGGGCTTGGCCCACCACAGCGGAACAACTCAAAGAAGCAGGACTGGGCTCCCTGGGCTCCCTGAATCTGCAGAATCTGCTTGCAGTTTCTAACGTTCCCTAAATTACAGTGTTCAGACATAAGCAACACTTCTTCCTATGCATTTTAGGAGAAGAGGGATGCAAGCTTTTTGCAGTTAAGGTTTTGAGTATCGTCTCCTGACACATATTACCCCATGACATATAAATGAATAAATGTGTTTCTAAATTGATACTGTCCAAAAGCGGGACATAGCACAAGGAGAAGTATCTTTCAGCTCTATTCTGCACTTGTTAACTTTTGTGATGGTTTTGGGAATCCTTTTTAGTGGGGTGGTAGTAAAAAAAAAGGGTAAAATCTCAAACGAAAACATCATTCAGTACAACAAACATATATTGAAATATACATATATGTATTTGCAGTCGGACAGTTCTGATTCTACAGCTTATTAGCGATTAGACTCAGGGTAAGTTATTAATCTTCCCAAGACTCAGTTCCCTTACTGTAAAATGGGGATAACGCTGCGGGGCTCCCCTGAGAATCTGGAACAACAGTGAAGCTCCTGGCGTAGTGCTAACAATGACCAGGAGCCCAGCCCAACAGGGGGACAGTGAGGGGTGGTGTTTGTCAAACTGCAGGCGCAACCAATGGATCAGGAAGTCCATTGTGTGCCTTGTGACCGTCACTGTATCATTCATATTAACTAGAATAGAAGGGATATAATAGAAAATATTAGAGTGCAGAGCACAAGAGAAATAATACTTTTTGAAATGTTTATTCGTGTGTGTGTGTGTGTGTGTGTGTGTGTGTGTGTACATGAAATCATGATACGAAGCAGCTCTACTGTGACTGCAGTCAACAGCATGTTGAAGTCGCCAGCAGAGTGGTTAGCTGCTCAGGGTCTGGAGTTGAGAAACTCCCTAAAATAAATGTGAATACAGACTCTGCCGCTTACTTGATAAGTGGGTTAAGCTCACAGTGCCTCAGTTTTTAATCTGTCAGATGAGGATAACTAGAAAATTGTGAGGACTAAGTGGGAGATGGTAGAGAAAGAGGCTAAAACGTGTTAAGGATTCCACAAATGTTAGGAATTCTTATTAAAACGTGTGCAACTTGTCAAGGCCGGCAACAAGCACTAGAGCAGCAGAAATGAGAGACACAGGCCCTGTCCTCAAGGAGAGGAAGAAAACAGTCGAGAACGTGGGGAGGACTGAGAAAAAATGCCGGAGGTCTTGGTGGAGGACTGGAAAGTATGAGTGGGGTACAGGGTGGTAGTCAGGAAAGAACCTGGTGGGAGGGAAGCCAGAAATCAAAAGAAACAAGAAAGTAATATTCTTTCCTCTTATTCCTTGGAGAAAACATTACGTAGGTTTTTCGCGGCTGTGCTTTTCCCCTAAAACTGCTACTGTGTTGATTTTTTTTCTTTTGCTTCACTCTTTAAATGTATATAAATAACGTGGTTTATGTTATAAGCAGTAAATAAATGTAACGAAAATCACCAAGGACCGCAAAAACATAAACAGAAATTAAAGAACAAAAACATTAACAGAAAAGAACAAAGCCTTTCCATAATGTGTTACGTCTTATAGAAATAATACCTAAAAGGCCAGTGCCACAGTCCTTAAGAATACTTATAGTTACCATTGACTGAGCGTTCCCAAAACCCAGGTATGGGCCACAAATACTTTCTCATCCAGTCACGTCTTCACAACAAATCCATGTGACATTAATTCCTAGACCTAGTTTAAGGGCGAGGACACTGAAACTCGGAAGCCGAATGACTACATCAAGTCCCCACATTCGTATGAGGCAAAGCAGGAATAAAAATGTGGGTCATGTTGACACTCAGTCTACACTCTTAAACATTCCGTCCCTGGCTGCCTCCCGAATGATTTCCTGGGACCCATTACACAAACACTCTCTCTTTAATCAACTAGCATTGCACCTCAGAGACAAAGGGATATAAAGTGAAAAAAAAAAAGGGTTCTGTGTTTACAATGGTTGGTGATGTTTACCTACATGGACACAAAGCTTAGCACTGTTTTGTAAGCACACTGTCTGGAGTGTATACATAGAGCATACTCAGAAAAGTAGGGTGGAAACCGATGGAACAGAACCAAAACCTGGTGATGTCAAGGTATGTTTATAGTCTTTGCTCAGATGTGCTTCCAAAACATTACCGGCAGAGCCAAGAATCATCTAATGTTATTTCTTTATTTACAGAGTTCTTTTATGTACACAAGCATACAACTTTTCTTATTAAGAAGCATTAGAAGTAATGCAGGGCACGTTTCACATTCCTTTCATCCAAGAACATAAAAGCACTTTACAGACATGCTCATTATTTCTGCAAACTAATCGAATTTGGCCCATTTCAGAGATGGGTACAATCAAAATTTAAAAGTTGGGAATCTAAAATCATTTATTTTCTACATTTATCACTAAGTCACCAATCTAATAGCCAGAGGGAATCTTCAAATGCAGGGATTCTACATGCTGAAAATTTCTTTCCATTTTTTCTAAAAGGGAAACCGTTATATACATAATAAATGATATATAATAAAACATATATATCATTATATACATAATTTTTTTAACTTGCAGTAAAATACATATAAAATTTACCACTTTAACCATTTTTCAGTGTACAGTTCAGTGGTATTAAATACCTTCACATTGTTGAAGCCATCACCACCATCCAGCTACAGAACTCCTTTCATCTTGCAAACCTGAAACTCTGTACCCATTAAACCACAGCTCCTCCAATAAAGATGTTAAAAAATAGAATAACAGACAAAAAACCCACAACTCCCCACTCCCCCCACTCTCCTGTCCTGGCAGCTCCTGGTAACCACCATTCTACCTCTTGTCCCCATGAACTGACCACTGTATGTACTTCATGTAAGTAGTATTTGTCCTTTGTGACTAGCTCATTTCACTGAGCATAATGTCATCAAGGTGCAGTAGCATGTGTCAGAATCTGCTTTCTTTTTAAGGCCAAATAACGTTCCGTTGTTTATATACCACATTTGTTTATCCATCCATCTGTCAATGGACCATGGGGTGCTTCCACCTCTTTGCTAATGTGAGTAATGCTGGTATGAACATGCATGTACAGATATCTGTGTAACATTCCCTTCTCAATTCTTTTGGGTTTATACCGTAAATTAGAATTGTTGGATCATATAATAATTCTATGTTTAACTTTTTTCAGGAACCTGCACAGTGTTTTCCAGTCACTGTATCATTCTGCATTCTACCAGCCGTGCACAAGGATTCCCATTTTTCCACATCCTCACCAACACTTATTTTTTTGTTTTTAATTTTCCTTAAACAGCAGCCATCATAAAGGGTGTGAGATGGCATGTCATTGTGATCTAACAGGATTGTCTTCATTTCAAAAGTACTTAGAGTAATTCCAGGTATTTTGGAGGCCAGCGGTAGGTAGCAACACCTGAACTCAGTCATAAGACACGAGTCCACATTCTACTTCCTTTGGGTGCCGTGTTCTATATGCTTCCTACTAACCAGGCATTTCAGAGCTCATCATACCCACATTCCAGGAAGTACATTTGCCTGGCTCTTTAATCGTGTCTCTTCTCTGTGGTTCTCACCTCAAGAAGGTATATGTTTTAGTCAGCTTCCCTTGGTGGCCTGATGATTGTAGAGTATTAAAAAAAACAAAAAACCCAGCCTTGAACCAAGATGGCAGAGTAGAAGGACGTGTTCTCCCTCCCTCTTCCAAGAACACTAGAATCACAACTAGCTGCTGGAGAATCATCGACAGGAAGACACTGGAACTCACCAAAAAATACCCCACATCCAAAGACAAAGGAGAAGCCACAATGAGAAAGTAGGAAGGGCACAATCACAGGAAAATCAAATCCCATAACTGCTGGGTGGGTGATTCACAGACTGGAGATCACTTATACCCCAGAAATCCACCCACTGGAGTGAAGGTTGGTTCTGAGCCCCACGTCAGGCTTCCCAACCTGGGGGTCCGGCAATAGGAGGAGGAATTCCTAGAGAATCAGACTTTGAAGCCTAGTGGGGTTTGACTGCAGGACTTTGACAGGACTGGGGGAAACAGAGACTCCACTCTTGGAGGGCACACACGAAGTAGTGTGTGCATCGGGACCCGGGAAAGGAGCAGTGACCCCACAGGAGACTGAACCAGACCTACCTGCTAGCGTTGGAGGGTCTCTTGTAGAGGCAGGGGGTGGCTGTGGCTCACCGTGGGGACAAGGACACTGGCAGCAGAAGTTCTGGGAAGTACTCCTTGGCACGAGCCCTCCCAGAGTCTGTCATTAGCCCCACCAAAGAGCCCAGGTAGGCTCCAGTGTTGGGTTGCCTCAGGCCAAACAACCAACAGGGAGGGTACCCAGCCCCACCCATCAGCAGTCAAACGGATTAAAGATTTACTGAGCTCTGCCCACCCGAGCAATGGTCAACTCTACTCACCACCAGTCCCTCCCATCAGGAAACTTGCACAAGCCTCTTAGATAGCCTCATCCACCACAGGGCAGACAGCAGAAGCAAGAAGAACTACTACAATCCTGCAGCCTGTGGAATGAAAACCACATTCACAGAAATACAGACAATATAAAAAGGCAGAGGGCTATGTACCAGATGAAGGAACAAGATAAAACCCCAGAAAACCAACTAAATGAAGTGGAGATAGACAACCTTCCAGAAAAAGAATTCAGAATAATGATAGTGAAGATGATCCAGGACCTCGGAAAAAGAATGAAGGCAAAGATCGAGAAGATGCAAGAAATGTTTAACAAAGACTTAGAAGAATTAAAGAACAAACAAAAAGAGATGAACAAAACAATAACTGAAATGAAAACTACACTAGAAGGAATCAATAGCAGAATAACTGAGGCAGAAGAACGGATAAGTGACTTCGAAGATAGAATGGTGGAACTCACTGCTGTGGAAGAGACTAAAGAAAAAAGAATGAAAAGAAATGAAGACAGCCTAAGAGACCTCTGGGAAAACATTAAACGCAACAACATTCACATTATAGGGGTCCCAGAAGGAGAAGAGAGAGAGAAAGGACCTGAGAAAATATTTGAAGAGATTATAGTCGAAAACTTCCCTAACATGGGCAAGGAAATAGCCACTCAAGTCCAGGAAGCACAGAGTGTCCCATACAGGATACACCCAAGGAGAAACACAGTGAGACACATAGTAATCAAATTGGGAAAAATCAAAGACAAAGAAAAATTATTGAAAGCAGCAAGGGAAAAACGACAAATAACATACAAGGGAACTCCCATAAGGTTAACAGCTGATTTCTCAGCAGAAACTCTACAAGCCATAAGGGAGTGGCATGATATACTTTAAGTGATGACAGGGAAGAACGTACAACCAAGATTACTCTACCCGGCAAGGATCCCATTCAGATTTGATGGAGAAATCAAAAGCTTTACAGACAAGCAAAAGCTAATAGAATTAAGCACCACAAAACCAGCTCTACAGCAAATGCTAAAGGAACTTCTCTAAGTGGGAAACACAAGAGAAGAAACGGCCCTACAAAAACAAACCCAAAACAATTAAGAAAATGGTCATAGGAACATACATATCTATAATTACCTTAAACGAGAAGGGATTAAATTCTCCAACCAAAAGACACAGGTTTGCTGAATGGATACAAAAACAAGACCCATATATATGTTGTCTACAAGAGACCCACTTCAAACTTAGGGACACATACAGATTGGAAGTGAGGGGATGGAAAAAGATATTCCATGCAAATGGAAATCAAAAGAAAGCTGCAGGAGCAATCCTCATATCAGATAGAATAGACTTTAAAATAAAGAATGTTACAAGAGACAAGGAAGGACACTACATAATGATCAAGGGATCAATTCGAGAAGAAGATATAACAATTATAAATATATATGCACCCAACATAGGAGCATCACAATACATAAGGCAACTGCTAACAGCTATAAAAGAGGAAATCGACAGTAACACAATAATAGCGGGGGACTTTAACACCTCACTTACACCAATGGACAGATCATCCAAAATGAAAATAAATAAGGAAACAGAAGCTTTAAATGACACAACAGACCAGATAGATGTAATTGATATTTATAGGACATTCCATCCAAACACAGCAGGTTACACTTTCTTCTCAAGTGCGAACAGAACATTCTCTAGGATAGATGACATCTTGGGTCACAAATCAAGCCTCAGTAAATTTAAGAAAATTGAAATCATATCAAGCATCTTTTCTGACCACAACGCTATGAGATTAGAAATGAATTACAAGGAAAAAACGTAAAAAACACAAACATGTGGAGGCTAAACAATACGTTACTAAATAACCAAGATATCACTGAAGAAATCAAAGGGGAAATTAAAAAATATCTAGAGACAAATGACAATGAAAACACGACAATCCAAAACCTATGGGATGCTGCAAAAGCAGTTCTAAGAGGGAAGTTTATAGCGATACAAGCCCACCTCAAGAAACAAGAAAAATCTCAAACAATCTAACCTTACACCTAAAGGAACTAGAGTAAGAAGAAAAAACAAAACGCGAAGTTACAAGAAGGAAAGAATTCATAAAGATCAGAGCAGAAATAAATGCAACAGAAAAAAAGAAAACAAGAGCAAAGATCAATAAAACTAAAAGGTGGTTCTTTGAGAAGATAAACAAAACTGATAAACCACTACCCAGACGCATTAAGAAAAAGAGGGAGAGGACTCAAATCAATAAAATTAGAAATGAAAAAAGAGAAGTAACAACAGACACCGCAGAAATACAAAGCATCCTAAGAGACTACTACAAGCAACTCTATGCCAATAAAATGGACAACCTGGAAGAAATGGACCAATTCTTAGAAAGGTATAACCTTCCAAGACTGCACCAGGAAGAAACAGAAAATATGAACAGACCAATCACAAGTAACGAAATTGAAACTGTGATTAAAAATCTTCCAACAAACAAAAGTCCAGGACCAGATGGCTTCCCAGGTGAATTCTATCAACCATTTAGAGAAGAGTTAACACCCATCCTTCTCCAACTCTTCCAAAAAATTGCAGAGGAAGGAACATTCCCAAACTGATTCTATGAGGCCACCATCACCCTGATACCAAAACCAGACAAAGATATTACAAAAAAAGAAAATTACAGGCCAATATCACTGATCAATATAGATGCAAAAATCCTGAACAAAACACTAGCAAACAGAATCCAACAACACATTAAAAGGATCACACACCATGACCAAGTGGGATTTATCCCAGGGATCCAAGGATTCTTCAATATACACAAATCAATCAATGTGGTACACCATATTAACAAATTGAAGAATGAAAACCATCTGATTATCTCAATAGATGCAGAAAAAGCTTTTGACAAAATTCAACACCCATTTATGTTAAAAACTCTCCAGAAAGTGGGCATAGAGGGAACCTACCTCAACATAATAAAGGCCATCTACGACAAACCCACAGCAAACATCATTCTCAATGGTGAAAAACTGAAAGCATTTCCTCTAAGAAAGAAGACAAGGATGTCCACTCTCGCCACTATTATTCAACGTAGTCTTGGAAGTCCTGCCACAGCAATCAGAGAAGAAAAAGAAAGAAAAGGAATACAAATCGCAGGCTTCCCCAGTGGCGCAGTGGTTGAGAGTCCGCCTGCCGATGCAGGGGACACGGGTTTGTGCCCCGGTCCGGGAAGATCCCACATGCCGTGGAGCAGCTGGGCCCGTGAGCCGTGGCTGCTGAGCCTGTGCGTCCGGAGCCTGTGCTCTGCAACGGGAGAGGCCACAACAGTGAGAGGCCCGCACACCACCAAAAAAAAAAGAATACAAATTGGAAAAGAAGAAGTAAAACGGTCACTGTTTGCAGATAACATGATAGTATACACAGAGAATCCTAAAGATGCCACCAGAAAACTACTAGAGGTAATCAATGAATTTGGTAAAGTTGTAGGATATAAAATTAATGCACAGAAATCTCTTGCATTCCTATACACTAATAATGAAAAATCTAATGCCATTATTCAGTGGCATTTACCACTGCCACAGAAAGAATAAAATACCTAGGAATAAACCTACCTAGGGAGACAAAAGACCTGCATGCAGAAAACTATAAGACACTGATGAAAGAAATTAAAGATGATACCAACAGATGGAGAGATATAACATGTTCTTGGATTGGAAGAATCAATATTGTGAAAATGACTATATTACCCAAAGCAATCTACAGATTCAGTGCAGTCCCTGTCAAATTACAATGGCATTTTTTACGGAACGAGAACAAAAAATGTTAAAATTTGTATGGATACACAAAAGACCCTAGTTAGCCAAAGCAGTCCTGAGGGAAACAAATGGAGCTGGAGGAATCAGACTCCCTCACTTCGGACTATACTACAAAGCTACAGTAATCAAGACAATATGGTATTGGCACAAAAACAGAAACATAGATCAATGGAACAAGACAGAAAGCCCAGAGATAAATGCACGCACCTACGGTCAACTAATCTATGACAAAGGAGGCAAGGATGGACAATGGAGAAAACACAGCCTCTTCAATAAGTGGTGCAGGGAAAACTGGACAGCTACGTGCAAAAGAATGAAATTAGAACACTCCCTAACACCATACACAAAAATAAACTCAAAATGGATTTGAGACCTAAAAAGACCAGACACTATAAAACTCTTAGAGGAAAACACAGGAAGAAGACTCTTTGACATAAATCACAGCAAGATCTTTTTTGATCCACCTCCTAGAGTAAAGGAAATAAAAACAAAAATAAACACATGGGACCTAATGAAACTTCAAAACTTTTGCACGGCAAAGGAAACCATAAACAAGACGAAAAGACAACCCTCAGAATGGGAGAAAATATTTGCAAATGAATCAACGGACAAAGGATTAATTTCCAAAATATATAAACAGCTCAGGCAGCTCAATATTAAAAAAAAAAACAACCCAATCCAAAAATGGGCAGAAGACTTAAATAGACATTTCTCCAAAGAAAACATACAGATGGCCAAGAAGCACATGAAAACCTGCTCAACATCACTAATTATTAGAGAAATGCAAATTAAAACTACAATGTGGTAACACCTCACACCAGTTAGAATGGGCATCATCAGAACATCTACAAACAACAAATGCTGGAGAGGGTTTGGAGAAAAGGGAACCCTGTTGCACTGTTGTGTAAATTGAAACAGCCACTATGGAGAACAGTATGGAGGTTCCTTAAAAGACTAAACATAGGATTACCATATGACCCAGCAATCCCACTCCTGGGCATATACCCAGAGAAAACCATAATCCAAAATGACACATGCAGTCCAATGTTCATTGCAGCACTATTTACAATAGCCAGGACATGGAAGCAACCTAAATGCCCATCGACGGACGAATGGATAAAGAAGATGTGGTACATGTATACAATGGAATATTACTCAGCCATAAAAAGGAACGAAATTGGGTTGTTTGTGGAGACGTGGATGGATCTAGAGACTGTCATACAGAGTGAAGTAAGTCAGAAAGAGAAAACAAGTATCGTATATTAACGCATATATGTGGAACCTAGAAAAATGGTACAGATGAACCGGTTTGCAAGGCAGAAATTGAGACACAGATGTAGAGAACAAACATGTAGAGAACAAACCAAGGGGGGAAAGCGGCAGGGGGTGGGCGTGGTGGTGGGATGAATTGGGCGACTGGGATTGCTGTATATACACTGATGTGTATAAAATTGATGATTAATAAGAACCTGCTGTATAAAAAAATAAATAAAATTCAAAAAATGAATGAAAAGACAAACAAAAAAAAACCCAAAGTTAAAAAAAAAAAAAAACCTCAGCAAGTTTATCAAAGCAGAAAGCAGGATAGAAGATGAAGGCACAGGGCCTATGTTGCCCTTGGGTGTATATCTGGAGGATAGTAATTGCTCAATAAATGTTCTCTGAATTATTTTGTATGGATGAAACATAAGGAATGACAGGAGCTTCTATTGTGCAAATAATCAAACACTCCCTGAAAACCATACTTATTTAAGAAGTCAAAAAAAAAAGAAAACAGAATCAGAGCCCAATTCAACGTTCCACCATCACAGAAACCACGTATGGGGGCTACAGGAAGCACTCCACACACACTGACCTATTTAGTCCTCACAACAGTTCGACGAGTTGTTCCTGTTAGCTGCCTCGAAAGAGAGAGAAAACCGAGGTGCACAGAGATGGAATTCCATGTCCCGTGTTCTTCCTCACTATTCCTTACTGCCTGCCTAATTAAAGTCACTTACTTATGGCTGAATTATAAAAGTCTCTCTAAAGCATATATACATGCTGTAATTCTCAAAGCCCCACAGTTTCCCAGAAAGTACTCCAGGGAGATGATCACCTTTAAAAGGTAGCTTATTTCCTATAGCATGATTCCATCATTAAGACACTTAAAATTCATGTTTCCCTACACAAACCGCTCACATGCTAAACAAACCACTTATTTTTCTTCAGAATTATGTGGTTATCGGTGGATAAAATTGTGGTACCTGAGAAAGTCTGAATCCAGAAATCTATCTGGGTAAGTTATTAAATCACAGGCACTCAAAAACAAACAAACAAACAAACCAACAAACCAAACCAGGTATCTGATGAAAATATCTGTTGAAAATCCCTGAAGTAAAAAATATGCTCTGTTGGGGGAAAAAGGATCAACCCTTTCAACCAATTTTAAAAAAAACAATCAAATTGAAAGACATTAAACTTAGGTGCCATATTAAAAGAATATGTGTCAATGCTCTGAAGTGCATACCTGAGGTATGATTGACATTTTCTTCCTTAAATCGTGAAGTCCAATTTCGGTTGTCAAGATCTTATCAATCCAAATTTTACCTTCAGGTTCTGACAGTCTAAAAAGGGCAGCGACGAGGGAACTTTTTCCAGCTCCTGTTCTTCCCACAATGCCAACCTGTAAAGAGATACAGGAGGGATTAAGAAGTCACAATATGCAACAAACCTAGGAAAACCCTTGGTTGTTGAAGATGAATTTTAAAAGTTCTGTACAGAGTGCAGTCTGTAAGTTTCTCAACTGTGGCACTGTTGAAATTTTGGGAAAGATAATTCGTCGTTGGGGAACGGGGGATGTCCTGTGTATTCTAGGATATTTAGCAGTATCCCCTGGATTCTGCCCACTAGATACCAGGAGCACCCCCGAGATTGTGGCAACCAAAAATGTCAGACATTGATAAATGTCCCCGGTTTAAGACCCCCTGGTCAAGGAAGAATTAAAAATAACAGAATCAGTCTACTGCCAG
Organism: Grampus griseus; assembly: GCF_964374135.1. Taxonomy (NCBI): domain Eukaryota; kingdom Metazoa; phylum Chordata; class Mammalia; order Artiodactyla; family Delphinidae; genus Grampus; species Grampus griseus. The sequence goes on along the minus strand of NC_139012.1, from coordinate 15,024,641 downwards.
TGAAACAACAGCAGTTTCCCATGTGTTCAATTAGTAGTCAGCTTTTAAATGAGTTGTATTCCTAGTGTCTGGCTATTCTGAACATTGAGAATTATGTGAGTAATTTTACAGAGATATCAACAAGTCAAGTAAGAAGGATTATACACAAACAAGAATTCAGGATCCCAGATTCTATCATTTAAGAGGAAGTATTCTTTGGCAGACAAACAAAATCACTTCCTGATAAGAAATACCTTAATAATGCTCGATCTTGAAAGGAAACACCTTAAAATTGTAAAATGCAGGTCTCAGTGTCTTAAAAGGCAGTACCCAGTAGGCAAAGTACACATAATGAGATCAACAACAACACAAATAACATTTGCTATTTATATGGGACCTTTCATCTGAGCACTTCAAAAGGCATTTTACAAACCAATTAATACTTCTAATTAAACCTTGGAAAGATATATGTCATGTATCGGTCAAGTTATTAAAATCAAAGCAGAGAGAAATTAAGTGCATTAACAATAAGATCAAAGAATCAATATAATGCAGGTAAAATGCTGGTCAGGAATGAAACTGTATTGTAAAAACTGGATTTTAGCTGTCTAAATTCAAACATGTATGCAGAAACTAGCCTTTTTTTTTTACCAACGAGCTTCCCAACTACAAATTCCCTGGTGGGAGCTTCCCAAGAGGTGATTTCATCTCTATTTATAAATCTAAATACAGATGAGGGCCTAAGATATGCTTTCAATCATTTGTAAATTAATTCAGTAAATTTTAAAAACTCATGGCTTTAAAGAGAGAACTAAACCCCTCTGAGCACTGATTATACAACAGTAACTTGACATATTTTCTCATTAAATACCTCCAAAGTTTCGAATCTTAGTCTGTAAAAACAATAATCGAATTTAAAAAATAATTTATCTTTATAGAGATTAACTGAAAGAAAAGTGGCTTTAGTTGATTTCCATTTGTAGCCATTTTGTATGATATGGTAAATCCTAATTTATATAATATAGATGGGACACCTTCTGCATATAAGCAGGTCCTGGAGGGTATATATACATATGGGTCATTTGTTCTGTGTACATGCAGGTTTTGAACACACTATGGATTTGGTTCCAGACCACCACAAAAATGGGAACATCACAAAATAAAGCAAGTCATGTGAATATTTTTCTTCCTCTGTGCATACAAAAGTTATGTTTACACTATACTGTAGCATACTAAATGTACAACAGAATTATGTCTAAAGAAGAATGTACATACTTAATGTCAAATACTTTAGTGCTAAAAAAGGCTAACCATCATCTGGGCCTTCACTGGGTTGTAGTAAGCTTAAGAACACTGATCACAGCTCACCATAACAAATATAATTATAATGAAAAGGTTTAAAATATTGCAAGAATTACCAAACTGTGACAAAGAGACACGAAGTGAGCAAATGTTGTAGGAAAAATGGTGCTGATGGACATGCTCAATGCAGGGTTGCAACAAATGTTCAACTTGTTATTTAAAGAAAAAAAACACACACACACACACACTCAAAAAACCCCCAAAGAAACAGCGGTATGCCTGTATTTCTGGGTGTTCTCATATGTAAATCAGCACACATCAGAACAAAGGTGAGAACTGTGTCTGTGAGAATGTGTGTATATTCCTATGCTACTAGCTGTACTGAAACTGATCCATTATGCAAACTGGAACGTTTGTAGACTCCTGGTAAACGGCGGAGATAGGCAGTGGCACCGAAGGCTGCTTACGGCCACAGGAATGGAAGTACAACACTCCAGTGAGCAGAGTAAGAAAAAAGCAACTCAAAGAAAACCCGGTTTAGGCTATTGCTACCATTCAGTTATCAAAACTATAATCTGAAAGTCTTTTCCAGGTCACCAAAGGGTTTTACCAATTGCCTGAGGAGAGTGTCACCATTACCAGTTAAGTTTACATTCCTAAAGGCAAAGACACTTGGAGAAAATCTTTACTGGGAGGTCTCTCTCAAAAGCGATGCTGAATCAGTAGGTCTGGGTGGGCCTGAGATTCTGCATTTCTAAGATGCTCCAGGCGATGCAGGTGCTGCTGGCCCAGGCACCACAGTCTGAGTCACAAGGAATTAGGAAGCCTGCAGGGGGAAGTGGGACAATCTGGGAGTGAGGGGAGGGGTTGCCGAGGAAATATTATGTAAAAGAGGAGAAAATGTAGCAAACTGATATTTTTGCACATTATAGCAAGGTCTAGTAAGCATCTGTAAGGATGTATTATTCAAGTAATAGCTCTGAGCAAGAAAAAAAAAATAACAAACCAAAATCAATCCACCTCTAGAGCTGGAAAAGGCTTGAAAATGGCCCAGTACTCTCTAAAATGATCAAATCAACCACAAAATCATCTAAATGAAAAATGCAGCCAGTGTTCAGAATCTAACCAGGAAGCCTAGGGTGCTATTTACCTCATTTTGGGCCTTTATTTTGACTTGCTATTTCTTCCATGAATTAGAAACCTGCATAGTGCCTATTAATTTTTCCCATTTACTCGAACTTCCAGAAATGGGGACAGCAGAGGAAGGATGGAAGGAGAATAAAGCTCCACTTCTGCTGGCCCGGTTCACTCCCACAGCCTCCCCTGCAGCAGCCTCTCCCAGTCAAATCCAACACCAAAGGGGTGTCCCAGAGCAACAGGGGCTGGGGCAGGTGTGCAGGAGAGGAAACCTGGGATGTACACAGACGGAGTGAAATGGCTTCATGACTATTCTACCCAGGTATAATCTCCAAACACAGAAATGGAGCTAACGGTGATACTGTGAATGGATCAAGACATAAATAAAAAGTCATGTTACTACAGTTATTAATTCAGTCTCCAGATTCAATTTTCCCACAAACATTTTCAAGCTCAGCTAATCCTATGACTTGGGGATTTTAAGATAGAAGAATACACATATGTTATGTTCCTAAGTTCTACTGCAGAGTTTCTTAGATAAATTTCCCCCAAAGCCAGAAAATATGAATTAAGACATGTGCAAATTAACAGAATTATGTATCAGACAGGAAATATGATGGACACACTGTCGGTGAGTAAGCAAACATCGCCTACAGAGTTCTCAGGGACAGGATTGCATCAAGAGCTTCAGTGAATGTTTTCTCGATACAGCAATCCTCACCTCCTTCCCAAGCTACGGTGAAACTGGAAATAATTAGAAGCCAGCTTTTGCTGTGTGACTAACTGAAGCTGCTCCCTGGGTATCATTTGGGCATTAAGTTGAATATTCTTTCCCATCACAAGGGTATCATTCATTAAATTATGGCTATAGCCCGCTAGATGGGTCTGTGGTGGAAAGAGCTTTAAAGAGCAGTTCTTAAAGTATTTAACACTCTAGGTAATCAGTCGTTTACGCAGTTGTCTCGTGTGTGTATTCTGGTTACTGGCTGCTCACACCTGTACATGTTACTCACTCACTCTCCCAGCCAGCAGCTCCTCAGCACCCTATCTGTGCCCTGTAGAACGCCAATTCTGGGGGAACAAGAGATGAAAACAAGATGCTCTCCGATCTTCAGGAGCCTCAGGGTTCGGTGAGATACAGACCCACCAATACAAAGCATGCCACAGATGCCACCAGTTAATTATGGTCAAATACAGGTAACATAAAATTTACCAACTGAACCATGTTTAAGTGGACAGTTTAGTGGTAAGTACATTCATATTCTTGTCCCACCAGAATATTTTCTCCCTTGTAACAAAGAAACTCTGTACCCATTAAACAACAACACCCAATTCCCCTTACCCAGTCTCTGGCGACCACCATCCTACTTCCTGCCTTCACGGATCTGACTACTCTAGGAACCTCATACAAGTGGAATCATACAGTATTTGTTCCCTTTATGTCTGACTTATTTCATTTAACCTGGTGTCCTCAAGGTTTATCCATAGACCGGAATTTTACTCCTTTCTAAGGCTGAATAATATTTCATTGTTAGGGGTATAGCACATTTGTTTACCCATTCATCTGTTACTTTCATTATGTAAAAGACGCTGAGGAAGAATAGAGGGTCTCAGAGAAGCAGACGAATGAGACTTGACTCAGAAAACGAGGTGACTTTCACCAGCCACATGACGGAAGGGAAGGGTCTCTGAGGTCGAGGGGCAGCGTGCGCACTGGAAGCAGGGAGGACGTGATACACTGGGAGAACCTACACACGACCCGAGTGCAGGGGGTGTATGTACATCAGGACTTGAAGCTGGAGGGGCAGGTGAGGGGAGCTTCCTGCCACCATGTCTGTTCTCATTTAGCCTCTTTTTCAAGAGCTTGCCCTGGTCCCGCCCGAGGGACTGATCTAATCAGCGTGCACACAGCAACAGAAAAAGAGGCAAATGGCTGAAACAAACCTTTTCTCTCGATTTAATGAGTGCTGTCAGGTGCTTCAATACCAGAGGCCCATCTAAGCTGTACGAGAAGTTCACATTGTCAAAGACGACCACTCCTTCCTGGGGCCAGGACGGTGGTGGGCGTTTCTGGTATTCCCAGGGTGCTTCTTTTTCCAGATCTGTATATTCAATCACCCTTTCTACTGAAATCATCTGAAAGATATGACATCACATGAGTTAGGAACGGAGGGTCTTGTTTATGGATGTTCAAAGACTGTGAATGAGATGCTCTGCATTTATATCATTATATCTGCTTTTCTATAATGAAGAATATCTCAGGTCTTAACACCCCCAAAAGACAGAAGTAGTAGTTTGATGAGGATACTGATGATTTGTAAACTTGTTCATTGTCTTGTAACACTTTTATTACGGCTACTTTCTTCAACATTATATTAAAACAAAAAGAACTAGAGAAATGAATACTATGATTTCACTGATCTAATTTTTGCATATGAATTTTAAAAAACAGAGAATTTTGTCAATGAAAAGAATATGTATGGACGCCCACCAGTAGCATTTTGCTACAGAAGGGTCATCTGTTATAGATGAATAGAAATGCATAGTCAGTACACCTCATTTTAATAATTAGTTACTTTCTTCTCTGTTAGAGAGCGAAATAGAAAAGTTTCATTTTCATCATTTTTCTCCCTTTAGGAAAAATTGAAAATATTCGAAACAGCAGAGAATTTACATATTGACTAAGGCCTTCTCAACAACCATAACTTGATAGTACATTCAGAGAGAAGGGGCACCAATAGAGTCAGGTGTTCAACACATACAAGGAAAAATTCTCAAATGGGGAGGGTGGGCAATAATTAAATTAAACGAATTAAACAAATAAACCTCAAAATACTAAATTCTCCTTTCACCAGGAATGAGGAATTACCCTAGCTTATATCTTCTCCAGGATTTCAGAACCTCCCTCCTACAGAGACATTTATTATATTTGAAGACAGCTTGTGATGAATATAAAACCTGCTGACGTGGCATACATAAGACTGAGAAAAAGATGTATATATTTTATTTTAAATAAATTGTAAACAGATGGAGGAAGGATCTAACAAACCCTGTTCGCTATGATGCAAAAAAAAAAAAAAAAGAAAAGTTTTAAGATTTTTTTTTTTTACATAAGAATTGCCTTTATGTGATGTGACGACAAGGAGACCTGAATAGGCTAAAAGGTAAAGGTTACCATATTTTCAACTTCGGCACTTTGCCTTACGCACCACTGGAACATCCCCATGAGCGTGAGGGCGTAGGACAGCGCCAGGCCCACCTGGCCGGCATCCAAAGCTAAATGAGGAAGAAGAAGGGGAATAACTTAGTTCCAGTCTGAACCCTGAGTTGGGATCCTACTGTCTCTGTACCAAGACTTCTTTATAATATTTAAAACACTTGCACATAACAACAGCATTACTTATATTTTTACTACCTGTTGATTGAGACCATGATACAACGAAAAGAAAAAAGAAAAAACAAACAAAGAAAAAAAACTATGAACTCAGAAAACTATTAAATAAGTTTATTAATCCCGACAGGATTGACATACACTTGACAGTGTTATACAGGCGAGGAATCATGTCATCATTCAGGCTTTCGTCATTATGGTTTCAAGGACCATTATGTAATTTCACTTTGTATGCCCAACGCAGCCACAGTTGGAAACCACGAAAAACAAGTCAATAGGTTCTGAGAGCCAGTACTTTTAAATCTAAAATACTGCTCTCATTGTTCCATCATTAAACACTATGATTCAGTGTTGTTACTATGGAATAGTTAGGGATGGTGAATTCACGCCACACACACCATTACCTGCTCATCTGGTACCCACACAGCAGAGGATACTGTTCTTTCCTACAGAGAATATTTCTCACCTCAGTACACCAGGAAGCTACAACCAAGAGATCCGAGGAGCCTGAATGCCATAGGCTTGACAAAAAGCTTAACAGCAAACTTGGTCCTCTCCTCCTAACACTAAGACGCTATCAGGAATGTTCAGAAGGTCAGTTGCTACAGTTGTATAGCCTTCAACCCATTTAAGAAATATAAAAGGATCAAAGCCCTCATCAAGACATCTCATTAGGGCTTCCCTGGTGGCGCAGTGGTTGGGAGTCCGCCTGCCGATGCAGGGGACACGGGTTCGTGCCCCGGTCCGGGAGGATCCCACATGCCGCGGAGCGGCTGGGCCCGTGAGCCATGGCCGCTGAGCCTGCGCGTCCGGAGCCTGTGCTCCGCAACGGGAGAGGCCACAGCAGTGAGAGACCCGCGTACCGCACACACACAAAAAAGACGTCTCATTAAAGGCCTCATCAAGACCCAAATGACTCCTCTACAAGGGCCACACTGGAAAACCACACGCTGCAAACACTTTAATACAATTCATTAGAACCAAATGGTCTATGGGATTAGACAATGAGCCAAGAGTTTAAATTAATAACTGCAAACGAAGCTATAAATTGTAATCATAATACAAATAGTTATTCACATCTGTACTTACTTTTTGCCAGAATCAGGGACCCAAAGGCAACAACAATGACAAAGATGGCACAGATGGCATCCAGACGCACAGCGAACCATCGGGACGTAGTCAAAAACAAGAACCAAGCCTCTGGATTTGTGAAGTATAAGAAGCATAATGAATAAGCAGAAGCATCATGGAGGCTGCTTCTAATGAGGGAGAGCACTTTGCGCAGTTGAGCTACAACAGATTTTTACGCAAGGTAGGACAGCAAAGTTACGTACTCAAGCAACCTAGAGATCACGAAGAGCCAGGTTCTGACACAAGACAACGTATGGTATACACAGATATCAGTCCAGGGGCTTTGTGGGAAGAATGTACTAAAATCTTCAACCCACAGGTTATAAACAGAACTACGATCATAATCACGAACATAGAGAGACGGTCTCGTTGGTGTGTTTCGTACAGTTCTGGGCCTCAACGTGAGGCTCATCCTCTCACAGGGCTGACTGCTCCTAGTTCTCTGCTGGCAGAGAGCGCAGCTCACACTGTTTCCAGCACCTTCTGCACTTACTACAGGGCCCTGCACAATGTTTATTCTTAGGAGCCAGTATCCAAACGACCATCAGCTAGCAGGATCTGCATGTGGCTTTCAAAATGCCATTTTCTCTTCAAAATACAATAAAGATTGGAAAGTTGCGCCAGGATTTTATTGACTTAGAGGGAATTCTGGGTGGCAAATCTGATAAGAGAGAAATTATTTTCCTTCTTCAGGTCTGCCACCCTGTATGCTCTGAAAAGAGTCAGCAGGGGCTTCCCTGGTGGCGCAGTGGTTGAGAGTCCGCCTGCCGATGCAGGGGACACGGGTTCGTGCCCCGGGGCCGGGAGGATCCCACATGCCGCGGAGTGGCTGGGCCCGTGAGCCATGGCCGGTGAGCCTGCGCTCCGCAACGGGAGAGGCCACAGCAGTGAGGGGCCCACGTACCACAAAAAAAAAAAAAAAAAAAAAATGAGTCAGCAAATTACAGCCTGAGGGCCAAGAATGGCCACAACCTGCTTTTGTAAATAAAGCTTTAAAGGAACACAGCCATTTGCCGACGTATTATTTTTGTCTGCTTTAGTGCGGTAATAAACAGCAAAGCTGGAATTCCCTGGTGGCGCAGTGGTTAAGAATCCGCCTGCCAATGCAGGGAACACGGGTTCGAGCCCTGGTCCGGGGAGATCCCACATGCCACAGAGCAGCTGAGCCCGTGCGCCACAACTACTGAGCCCATGATCCTAGAGCCTGTGCTCCACAACGAGAGAAGCCACAACAATAAGAAGCCTGCACACGGCAACAAAGTGTAGCCCTCGCTCACTGCAACTAGAGAAAGCCCATGTGCAGCAAGGAACACCCAATGCAGCCAAAAATGAACAAATAAATAAATAAATAAATTTTTTGACAATTCAATTATTAAAATAAATAAATAGCAAAGCTGAGTAGTTGCAACAGAGACCGTGTGGCTCTTTGCTTAAAAAAAATAAAATCTGTTGACACCTTCCCTAAACGGACAGAAGGCCACAGGGCACCTTGATGGAAGGACAATGCAAGCCAGTGAAGGGAGAAAAGCAGGGGTGTGATGGGGAAGAGGAGAGCACAGAGGGGAGGCTGAGAGGAAGGGCTGGGGAGGCGCAGAGAGCGGTGTGGGCCGGCAAGGCCACCTGACAAGGACTCAAGCCTCAGAAGGCAGCACCTCCCATCCTCTGAAATCATGTCCAGAAACTTACAGACCTGAATGCAAGTCCTGGTGCGCATCGAACAGTTCCTGAAACCTCTCTTCGGCTTTGTACGCCCGGATGGTCCAGAGTCCTTGGAGAGATGATGATAAGTGGGAAAATACTGGGCTCCGAGCTGGGGAAGCAGAGACAGACAAACGACAGAGAAAGTCAGGGAGACTCAATGCAAAGAAATCCACCGCCTTCCAAGGGGCAACACCCAAGGGCTTCCTGGAGGGCTTCCTGGAGGAAGGGGGATGACGCCCCTCTTCAGGAGAAGATCCTCCATGTGACCCTCCAACTCTTGCTCACACTAAGCTTCACTTTTATGACCTGGACATGAAAGATCTGACCTAGATTTAGATAATGAACCTCCATACTAACTCAATCATCAAGGTCCTCCTCAAACAGGGCCACATTCCAAATTCTTCCCTGACATCCCTCCAGGTAGAAATTACCTGGAGGTAATTACCTGTTCACTAATTTTTGGTTCAGTATCATTTTAAAATTTAATTCTCCATCAGAGTCCCTCACCACGCTGAATTTTGATGAACTATCTGTGTGTTGTCTCCACCTAAGGTTAGAAACTTAAGGGCTGGCACAAGGACAGAGGCGAGGTAAGTAAGGCGAACGGATAGTCTGCCATCTCCTTACATCCTGGGAATTTTCCTGCACCTATGCCAAGAGTCTCTTTGTGTGCCACGGAGCACCTGGGCGTCACACGGCCCTTGTGCCCAGAGGACCCATGCAGTCAAGGGGTCTTTGAATAGTTTCGACTTCCGCTCTGGGAACCTGATGGATGTTTTTATAGCTGCCCTACTGGATACTTGAGGCATTTGGAGCTCACTGTGGTATGTGACACTGATGTCACTCTTTTAGAATCTGACAGCAGCCATTCTCTTTTTAGTGACTATGTATTGGTGTGGGGCCTCGTGTCACATGACCAGCCATTTGCTTCCTGGCATCTTCTCTAAGAGCACACTGAACACGAGCACCACGGTCTGGCTCCCGCACATCAGGGAACAGGTGGGTCATAGGTTGCTGGGCAGGGAGGACCCCTTTTGCTTTTCATTCCCCGCCGTGAATGAGGCAACTTGCTTTCTTTGTGGGCAGATTCTGAGCCTGTGACCTTTCTGGGATGAGTGATAACTTGTGCTTTATCAGCAGGAAATACTGACATCGCTTTGTTACCCGTGCATCTCCTAGAAAAGACATTAGCTCTACCATGATGAAATATCGTAATTTTAAGAAAAGTATTTATGGAGTAGATGCTCTGTGTGAGGAAGCATGTCATGAACAAGACAGAAACAGTCCCCTGTCCTCACGGTGCTCAATTCGTCCTCCTCGTGCTAAAATGCAAAGCTGCAGCTGACCCGCCACCAGCTCCATTTGCCTTAAGGGCCACATGGACTCACAGTGGCCATAATATCTAATTACCTAATGTTAACTTAGTGAGAAATTCCAGAAGACAGAGTCTGCAGAATTTCAGGGGTCTGGTCCATTACAGCACAAATGGAAGCCAGGCTGAGTTGCCATCCCAACCTGAGAGCCCCGGGTACTCACTTGTAGATTCCAGGCGTTTCACATCCCTTGACGTCTGTAAGAAATATCTCCGGAGAACAAAGAAAATGATGCCAAGGGGAACCAGGGGTATCGCAATCCAAGGAATCACCGAAACTGCCACACCCACCACACCAATCACTTGTAGAAATGTCTGGAAGAGTGGAAACAGATACAGTGGCCTCTTTACCCAGCATTCTCTCAAAAACAACCTTTAATGGGTTGTTTTGTTAGGATTAAACTCCTTTCTTCGAAGGACATGTTGGAATGGTAAGGAATGCTTTCCCATCCAAAGAAAGAACAGGGGCTTCCCTGGTGGCGCAGTAGTTGAGAGTCCGCCTGCCAATGCAGGGGACATGGGTTTGTACCCCGGTCTGGGAAGATCCCACATGCTGTGGAGCGGCTGGGCCCGTGAGCCATGGCCGCTGAGCCCGTGCGTCCAGAGCCTGTGCTCCGCAACGGGAGAGGCCACAACAGTGAGAAAAAAAAAAAGAAAGAAAGAAGAAAATTATAGGTGTTGCTCATGATATTTATTGCACGCTTACCATGTGACAAAGTTTTTCTGAAAAATATTTATTTATTTGTTTATTTATGTATTTTTGGCTGCGTTGCGTCCTTTTTGCTGTGCACGGCTTTCTCTAGCTGCGGCGAGCAGGGGTTACTCTTCGTTGCGGTGCGCAGGCTTCTCATTGCAGTGACTTCTCTTGTTGAGGAGCACAGGCTCTAGGTGCTCGCTCGGGCTTCAGTAGTTGCGGCTCGTGGGCTTTAAAGTGCAGGCTCAGTAGTTGTGGCGCAAGGGCTTAGTTGTTCTGCTTCATGTGGGATCTTCCTGGACCAGGGCTCAGACCCATGTCCCGTGCATTGGCAGGTGGATCCTTAACCACTGTGCCACCAGGGAAGTCTGACAAACACTCTTAATCTAAGCAAAAACTGGGATATACCAACAACATGAAAGGATGGTGATGGGAATTAAATGAGATACTGTATATAAAGTGCTTAGCAGTTCATATATAACAAATATAAATTCTAACTCCCTTAATTGTGTTCTAGATTCAAGGAGCCAGGAGAGATGGGACGGTGTATTCATAGATTTATGGACCCAAAGAATCTTAAGAATCCCATGAGGTTGGACCCTGTCAGTTCATTCTAACGACTGGAGCAGCTTAGTACCAACCAAGGACATAGCGGAGCAGGTGCTATTTTTCCTAGGTGTGGTAATGATGTCACCTGTACCAAAGTGACTATGGCTTTTCTCTGGCCACAGAGAAAACTTGAATGTGAGGTCTATTCTGTTTGAAGACACACTTTTTAAATAATATGAACAATAAACCTCATCCGTACTACAACTTCTGTCCCCTCTGTATTTTCTTCCCAACTCCAGGCCTTCCAAAGATTGATAACCTTAGGAGAATGGAGGCAAGTCACCATTTTTTGAGATGTTTCCTATTCTATATCCTTTTTTTATTTCAAACTTTGCTTCTTATTAGTGGAAACTTACTGCTCTGAAATTGCTGAGCATTTGTTGGAGACTAAGGGGAAAAAATGGTAGACCTCTGAAGCACCAAAGCAAACCTGATGAAGACGTATATTCCAAACAGAAGATCAATTTGACATTTCCTCTTTCATGCACCATGAATTGGTGAGTTCATATCAATGAAAGTACAAAAGCTACATTTTGTAAACTAGTGAATCCCAGGAAATTTAACTGTGTCCACCCGAGGTCACCCTTCTTGGTGGAACAAAGCAGCCTTGTTAGGATGTCGGGATGACTCAGGCAGAGGGCACTGTCACCACCACCTGCGGAAGGGAGGTCTAACGAGCACCTCTCATCCTCAGAAATGATGCTGTCCTGTGAGCAGCTCTTTCTGACAAACCACACTATAAGCTAAGTGAATTGTTAATCGAGTATAGAAAAACAGTAAAGGAAAAAAAAATAATAATAATGCTTTCTGGAAAATGTTAATGGTTTTGTTTAAAAACCTCCCCATTCAAAAAATGTGAAAACTAAGGTAACTGCTGTATTGCTAGTGCCCATGGCAAATTTTTTCATAATACTGAAGAAATTCCACAAGTCTCTAGATCTGGTTGACAACCAAATAAATGGTGGTTATTACCGCGCCCTCCAAATTACCAATAATGGATGACATTTCATGAGGCTCGCCATGGGTCCCACCTCTCTAGTATTTCACAAGCGTTACTAATTTCATTCTCCTATCACATCTGAGTAGGAGAGATTATGCTTTCTGTTTACAAAGCTCAGAGAGGTTTGGGAGTTTGCTCGAAGTCAGAGAATTTACTTATTTTGTTCCCGAGCCTGTTCCTTTAATTTCTGCCTGATACAGCATCCCATATACAGATAAAATTCATAATAAAAAAATCAAGATCTAAATATACCCCCCTTTTATAATTTTCCCCATTTATTTGCATTCTCTCCCACGCAGGGGCCAGTTCTAGTTTCCTAGCTAACTAGAGCCTGATCAGCTCATACAGCAGACTGATCATTAAAAGGTCTTAAAAATGATTGCTCATAGAACACACTAACATGTTTTAATAATCACTGTTTAAATTTTTTTTAAAGTTTCGTAAGAAAGCATAAAATACAACATGACTTAATTTTAATAAATACATAAACCCCAAGAACACACACATGAGGTTGAGGATTTTATAAGTTCAATGTATACACTTGGATTAAAGTTCCCCCAGGAAGTCTCTAAGTCTAGAATTAACACTATATTCTAATATGGCAGACTTTAACATATTCCTTTCACAAGCACAGTGTGAAATACGAGGGCCTGTTTGCCTGTTTGGCATTTAAAGTCCAAATTGCTTACAGTCCTGTAGGAATTCCTAGGTATCTCTACCCACATGTCACTTTAAACTTAATTCCATGGGATTCTGTTCCTGCCAGTCTCTGTGAAGCTTGTGCCAAAGAACATGCTTTCTATAAACACCAGTAAAAATGTATTCTTCTTACTTTATGCAAACAAATATGCCATCCATACTTCTGGCTCACCCCATTCTTATGTGAACTCTCTCACTCACTCCTATATTGGGCACAATGTGAAATATGTATTTAATCATAAAGTCACTTAATAAGTAGACAGGACTTTTATTATCTGTTTACAGGATTAAAAATAAAATGAGGATCATTAAGACTGTTGACACCCCAAGAGAATTGCAAATCTTTGAGTTTTGCTGTCAGTCAGACTCCTAAGAATTATATTCCAAGTTGTGATAAGTACAAATCGTCCAGATTGCCTTAAACTATTACTGATTTTTGCAGAAAATATGACTCAAGTGCGATAAACAAAGCAAGATTCACCTCTTGGCAAGAAAATACAGCAAGATTTTCTTCTGATTTAGGGAGATTAAGAAATGCCCAGTTTTTGATCAGTAAGCTGTTTATTGATGTGGGTGTGGGAAAGATTCTATTAGATACCTATTTATTCTGGAAACATATCAGATGGAAAAAAAAGCCTTTCAATGAAATGACTATCTCATCAATTGTACTGCTAGCTCACCCAAGATTCTCGTAGAGGCAGTAAAATCCTGAACGCCTCCACGAAGCTCTCTAAGTATTAAGAAATAGAATGTAATTTCTGGGACTTCCCTGGTGGTCCAGGGGGGTTAAGAATCTGCCTTCCAAGGCGAGGGACGTGGGTTCGACCCCTTGTCCAGGAACTGAGATCTCACGTGCTGTGGGGCAACTAAGCCCGCGAGCTCTGGAGCCCGGGCGCCACGACTAAAGAGAAGCCCACATGCAACAACGAAGAGCCCACGTGCTGCAACGAAGAGTTGACACAGCCAAATAAAGACATAAATAAATAGTTTTTAAAAACACAAAGCAATATAATGTAATTTCTATGAAACAATACTCCTTACCCTTCAATCACAGGATAAACAGAAGCAAAGGGAAATCAGTGCAAGCTCCTAAACTTAATACTAACCCTAGAGTTAATGCTGAGTCTGCAGGTGTAAGGTGATATGGTACCTTGCATGTCTAAGGGGGTCTACAGAGCAGCTCTGGTTCCAGACCCCTCCTTTATCACATTTCTTTTGACCTCACCCAACCCAATTAACTTTTATATAAGAAAATGATAAAAAGTGGTGTATCTTATCTCTATGATGAGATCCATACACACTCTAATATTAATAAAGCTTTTCTAAACCTGTCCTTTCCTTAGGATTCACTAATCATGCTTTTCGTCCCTCAGTTGACTGCCTTAGATCTTTTCAGATCCACACTAGCTGTGGAACCTGTGTATTCCTTCAGGTAGCCCTTAATCCTGAGTCACAGTTAACTCCACTAAAGAGTGAATGGTGGGGTTTGGTTTACAGTTTCTTAACCAACACAAGAGAAATGATTAGGGAAACAGAGTGCACTTCTCCCTTCCTTTGTGTTCAGCAAGTCTCAACGATCAATAGCTTCCTTACTCACCTTTTTCAGTGTTTGAGCTTATTATGAAATCCAAGACTACAGTGCCTCTATTTCCTATGTTTGAAAAGCACAGCTTAGAAATAACACCAAATAAAAGTGGAAACAAAATGTTGAGCAATGTACCCCACATAAAAACTAACCAAAAGAAAGCTGGAGTATCTATCTAACATGAAGTGAGGAAGGATTCCTAGAAATAAAGGAAAACATTTCATAAGAATAAAGTGTCAATTTTATCTAAAAGATATTTTTAAAAATCCAAACTTACATAATCCTAATAACACAGCTCACTAATGTATAAAGTAAAATCTGACAGAACTCAGTAGAAACAGACAATGCCATACCCATAGTGGGAGATTGAAACCCACCCATCTCAGAGACTGACAGAAAAAGCAGATAAAAATCAACGGAGATAGAAAAGATTTTTAAAATGTCATCAATATATTTGACCTAATTAGGAACTATACAACACGGCAGTCAGTGATTACATAAGACATTCTTTTCAATTGCATATATCCTATACTATAAAGCAAGTATCAACAAACTTCAAGGGACAGAAATTGTACAGAATATATTCTGACCTAAGCAGATTTAACAAGAAATCAATAACAAAAAGGCAACTAGTATGTCACTAAATATTTGGAAGTTCAATAATACATTTCAAGGTATCATCTAATTCAAAATTACAATAAAATTACAAAGAATTTTGGCATAAAAGAAAATGAATATCTACAAATATTAAAATTTGAAGGCTGCAACTAAGGTGCTTAGAGGTAAATTTATACCTTTAAACATTTTTTTTTAAAGGCCACAGAGTGTACATGGGAAATCTCTGAATCTTCCTCTTAATTTCACTGTGAACTAAAAACTGCTGTAACCAAAAAAAAGTCTTATTTAAAAAAACAAAAAGAAAGTATAAAAGTCAAGGGTCGGGCTTCCCTGGTGGCGCAGTGGTTGAGAGTCCGCCTGCCGATGCAGGGGACACGGGTTCGTGCCCCAGTCCGGGAAGATCCCGCATGCCGCGGAGTGGCTGGGCCCGTGAGCCATGGCCGCTGAGCCTGCACTCCGCAACGGGAGAGGCCACAACAGTGAGAGGCCCACGTAAAATAAAAAAGGGGGGGGGGGATTACCATTAACGTGAATTAAAAGAGAATAACACAAGAGATATCACAGGCACTAATGACGGGATATAATGAGCATTGTGCTCATAAACTTAAAAATACAATGCAAACAACAAATTTCTTGAAAAACCACATACAAAGACTGACAGAATATGAAACAGAAGATCTGAATACTTCCATATCAATTTAAGAATCTGACTCCATAATATGAAAATTTCCCACCAAAAAAAGACTTTAGGTCTATAGGGCTTCACAAGTAGATAGTGAAAAAAGTTTTACCAAATTCTTCCAGGGAATCTGACTCCAGCATTATCATGATATAAAAACCACACAACACATTAAAAGAAAAAAGCTACAAGCCAAACTGTCTTAGGAACACTAAACAACATACCAATAAACTGAATCTAACAACATAAAAAAAGTAGTATTTCACAATCAAACTTGGCGAGGCAAGTCAGAAATCCACAGGGCCAGCTGTTACAAACGATAGGCTGGAACTCTTGGGCAGGAGCCAGTGCTGTTATCCACAGGCAGAACTTCTTTCTATTCAGGGAAGCCTTAACTCTTAAGTCCTTTCAACAGACTGAACCAGGCCCACCAAGACTATCTAAGATAGCATTCCTTAAAGTCAACTGATTAATCATATTTATAAAATATCTGCACAGTAACACCTAGACTACTTTGTGACTGAATAACTGGAATGCAGCCTGGTCAAATTGACACATAAAACTGACCATGGGAGTGCCCTGGTGGCCTAGTGGTTAGGATTTCGGGCTTGCACTGCCCTGGCCCCGGCTCAATCCCTGGTTGGGGAACTGAGATACCACAAGCCGCAAGGTGCAGCTAAAAAAAAAAAAAAAAAAAAAAAAAAGACCATAACAAAAATATCCATTTCCCATGTCTTTTTATGAGGACTGCATAACTCTGATACCACAAAACCTGGCAAAACATTTAAAGAAAAGCAAATTATGAACCAAGATGCCTCATGAACAACAGACACAAATATTCTTGACAAAACATTAACAAATTGCATACAATGATACGTAAAAAAAAATATATATGGTACACATTAGGACCAAGTGGAGTTTATTCTAGGAATATAAGGTTAATTTAACCTGCAAATATCAATCGGTATAATATACCACATTAAAAGATTAATGGTGAAAATAATATAATTATCTGAAGAAATGTAGAAAAATACTGGTCAAATTTTAACACCTATTCTTGATTTTAAAAACAGTAAAATTTTCAGGAATTTAGGAATTAAAGGAAACATTCAATCTACCTAAAAAAATTGCAGTTAACATCATTCTTGATGGAAAAATATTAAAGTTTTATCTTAAGAGTACAAGCATGTATTATCACCTTTTTTCAACATTGTACTCAAACCTCTAGCCACAGCAAGGAAATAAAACTAATAAATATTGGAAATGAAGAAGTAAAATTGTTAATATTGGCAGCTAACATGACCGTGGATATAGAAAATTCTACAAAATTAAAAAAGAAAAACCACGCCCAGGAAATGCAAAGTGGATTCACAAATAAATCAACTGTATTTCTATACACCAGCAACAAGCAATTGGAAAGTGATATTAAAAACAATCCCATAAATACAATCAAAAGACATCCAATATTCAGGAATGAATTTAACCAAAAGATTATATAAGATTTCTGTAACAACTACGTAACACTTCTAAAATTCAACGTGACCTAAATAAGTAGAGAGATGTACCACATACATAACTGACAGATTCAATAGTGTTAAACTCAGACTCTCCTCAAATGGATCTATAGCTAAAAGAAAATATTAATCAAAATTCCAGCAGGCTTTCATTGAAAACAAATTAAAAGGCTTCTAAAATTTGTACAGAAAAGTAAATGATCTAGAATGATCAAAACAATCTTAAGGAAGAAGTACAAAGTTAGAGGACTTAAACCAGAGGATTTCAAGTCTTACTAAAACGAACAGTAACTAAGACTGCAGTACTGGTACAAGGATAAACAGATCAATCGAACAAAATAAAGTATACAAACTCAGACTTATTAACATACAGTCAGATGATTTTTAACCAAGGTGCCAATTCAATCCATAAAAGTCTTTTAAACAAATGTGGCTAGAATAACTGGAAAAAATAGTCAGTAAGCATGCATGAAAAAGAGCTCAATATCATTAATCATTAGGAAAATGCAAACTGACACCACAATGAGAGTAGTCATGCACAGAAAGACTTGAATCACAAAGACTGATAATACTAAGTGCTGCAAAAATTGCTAAGGTGTGGAACAGTCAGAACTCCCATATGTTGCTGGCGAGTGTGTAAAGTGGTGCAACTATCTTGAAAAACTTTATGGTAATTTTTTTTATGGTTCACAAACGCCTACCTTATGACCCAACAGTTCCACTTGTACATGGAGCTTGTATCATTCCTCTAAAATAGAGCTGAGAAGAATGATAACTTGTGTCCGTATAAACACTTCTCCAAGAAGGTTCATTGCTAAAAGCTATGAACGACACAAGTATCTATCAACTGGAGAATGGATAAATTAATTGTGGTATCTTCACATAATGGAATGACTCAGAAAGTAAAAAGAAAGAAAAGAACCACTGAAACAAGTAGCAACATGGACGGATCTTGAAAATCTTGAAAACACGTTAAGCAAAACAAGGCAGCACAGCAAAACCTGCACTACGTTGATTCCCTTTATATACGGAGCCCAAGAACAGGAAAACTGATTTATGTCGACAGAAATCTCGGATAACTGCGGGGGTGTGGAAACTGACTGCAAAGGGGCAAGAGAGATTTTTCTGAGGTCATGGGAATGCTCTACATTTTGTTTTGTGTGGTAATCAAAGGGATGTAAACAATTATCAAAACTCATTAACCAAAAAGATGAAATATTGCTTGTTTCATCGTACATAAAGTATACCTCAAAAAATCAATAAACACGTTTTAAAAAATAGATCAAAAGACGGCCCAATGGTTAGGACTCGGTGCTTTCACTGCTTGGGTATGGGTTCGATCCCTGGTGGGGGAACTAAGATGCTGCGAGCCCCACAGAGCAGCCAAATCATAAAACAAAACAGAACAAAAAGACAAACAACAACAAGAAGAAAAAGGAAAACACAGCAACGACAGCCATGATGACACCAGAATCCAATTCCCATACCTTAGGTTATGCTCAGGCAGGTGTTGGCAATGTGTAAAACACACACTCATAGTTTCATGTATTGATCACCTTGGGTGCGTTGGGAAAAGAAGGCTGGGGGACACATGCGGGAAATAACGGTAACCAGCGGGGTGCCTGAGCCCCATTTGACATATCTCCTACGGGATGCTGCCCTTGGCTTCAATGCTAGAGCTGTCCTATCTGCTTCCTAACTGGATGCAGATAACAATCAGGGAAAACGAAATCAAAAGACCCAGAGAAAGAGTTGCAAGAAACAAAACTCACAAGCAGAGAGCAACCACAAGACAAATAGATTATAATTCATCACGTTCCACATCAGACTGAAGACATATATCCATGCATAAAGTAGCAAGGACGAGGTTTCCATAAAAATGAAGGAAGTTCTCCAGCTCACCCGTTCTTCTTAATTTTATCAAGAAAATACACTGGTAGATAGAATTGAAGGAATATACTCAAGAAGAGCACATAGAGACCCTAAAGGACCTCACCATGAGTAAATGTTTTGCCATTTTCCCCTCCCTAGGAACAACAGTCCATTTGATCATTCCTAAAGATACAAGATGGCAGGGAGAGAAAGCACTGTGAATGGCCACTATAGTTTTGTAATGGACATCGTCCAATAATGTTACAATGTAAATTCCTATGCTCTGAATAGCACCACAAGGCTTGATAAAAATGGGGTGCTTATTGTTTTTTCTTTAGGTCTTAATTAGCTTCTTGTTAAACTATAAACGTTATCATTGGACCACACATGGTGGGACAGACAAAATGGAACACTTGGTTGCCAGCCTAGGAAGGTCCCCACTGATTAACTGTCACCAGGCTGATGCTGGCAGTGCTGATTTCTAAGTGTGCTAACGACCAAGCTGGAAAAACCCACCCGCCGTCTGATCTTTCATTAAAAAGAAAGGTAAACGGAGCATACGAGTGGGCTTGCGTGAAGCATATCACCTTAATCTCTGAAACCCGAGGGTCAAGTGTTTGTAAATATTTCCAGTAACCAATATCATCAATTCTCCTTTCTATTAAAAAGGAAACCCACTTTAACTTGGCAGTGTGCATGAATCTTTAGCTCTGGGACTAGCATTTTCGGGGAATATCCCATCCCTGCAAATTCCAAACTAAAACGCTTCTGTTGATTTCAAAAGCGGGAAAATGCTGTGATTCAGTTAAAATGGATGAGTTTACTTTTAAAGGGTCCAAAACACAGAGATCTTTCAAACAGGGCAAGGCAGCCTAACTAACAATCACTTTTGTCCAATGGGGA
The DNA here is from genome assembly GCF_964374135.1 of Grampus griseus. Lineage (NCBI taxonomy): Eukaryota > Metazoa > Chordata > Mammalia > Artiodactyla > Delphinidae > Grampus > Grampus griseus. The sequence goes on along the minus strand of NC_139012.1, from coordinate 15,004,455 downwards.
TTTGAGGGAGGGGGTGGGGAAAGGGTCAACACACCACAGAAATCTCAAAATGACAAAGTCATTGTTCAGTGAAAGAGGCTGGAATGCTTTCTACACACTTTCCCTGACATCTCTACACAATGAAATGCAAGGGTCAGTGGTACTGAGACAAGCAAAGGCAGTTCCACTCTTTGCTTCTATAAAAGCAAGTGACCCAACCCTATTATGCCCTGGTCTCAGGCTGGCTTTGTTCTCAATATCCAGATGCAGCCAGCTTGTTCTTTTGCGCTCCCCCCTCTGGAAAGAAATGACTGAGAACACCTCCTTCACATTTTCTTTTTCTTGGGCATTTTCACTTCATAAAGCTGCAGTCAATGTGTTTTGTGTGTGGTGAGGAGGGAATGACACGTTCCATGGTGGTCCCCGCCACTGCCAGCATTGGTGGCTCAAGCAACCTCAGGATTAGCCCTTTGTGTCCGTGAAAGGATATGAAAAGTCAGTTATTTAAGCTCAGCCAAGCTGCTGTGTTTTGTTTTGTTTTGTTTTGGGGTGGATTAGGGGTGTGTGAGGAGGAAAGGTTTTGCAATTCCGTTTTCCTCAATAAACTACATCATTTTGCCGTATGCAAGTTTGCATGCTCAGAGCAGTTCCCAAATTTTATTAATTAATATGCCTAAACCCAACCTTCCGAACCTTACTGGCAATTGTCACGCACTCATTTTTCTATTGGGAGACTTCTTGAAAGTGGACATTTTAATGGAAAGAATTCTGGAATAATTGTGACTCTTTACTCAATGTTATCAGGGATCTTGAAGTTTCCGAAATTGTATGGAAATATTTAGTACTCAATGGTCTATTCAGAAAACAACTGTTTTTCCCCCCCTGTAGGTCTACATTGGAAAATGTCCATTAAATTCTTCAGGATTACAAACCTAGAATCTTTGTGGCACACACTCGTGTGGTGATACAGATGGACCTGGAAACTGTCTGCAACAATTACTTTATTATAACATAATGCTGTTACTGGACTATTTTTCCTAATGAAAAATATATGTGTTATTTCAAAAATAACTAGCCATTATTTAGCGCTTAACATGTAGTTAGAATTTTATTGACTTCATTATGTCTTCCCAACAAACTTTATGAAGTTGGTAATATTTTCTCTATTTTACAGAGAAGGAAAGTGTAGCTTTGTGGTAGAGAGGGAGAGAGCTAGGACTCAAGCTTGGGAAGGGAGACTGCGGGGCTCCCCACTCCAGCACTCCTTAAAGCTACTGACGTCACAGACGATTATTCCCTTAACATATAATCAGTATATAATACAATAGCACAATCACACCACTAAAACATCAAGTTTTTCCTAGAGAACAAAGAACACTGGAAAAAACCCTTTTCAGGGCTCTTACATCCTCAGGCAGAATCACACTAAATATACCACATCAAGTGGCTTTTTTTAATGTTGACCTCCTTCTTCCTTTAGAATGATGAACAGCTCCAATTTGGCCAATAACTATAATTCAACTGGACACGCAACGTATCTGGTAACTACAAGAGTCAAACTAATGGTGTACAAACTCGTAATTCCCCTGTTAGGATATGGGGATAATAATGCCATCACCTGAGGAGACGGACTGTCCTGCAGTGTGGAACCCCTATTAAGAATCCAGAGTTTTCATTAGAAACATAAGGCATTGCTACTTGGATGTCCCAAAGATAAACCTGGACAAGTCAGTGCCTCGTCCTGTCTTCCCTATGTTGGCAAAATCCTATCCTTCTGGTGGTCTCTTCTTCCTCTCTGTAGCCTTCCATCCAACACTCCAAACCGAATTCCTGTGCTTGAGACACAAGTTACTCTGTGATCCGTCCCACTCGGCCTCTCCATCTTTATCTCCTTCGATGACTGACCCCCAGGCTCCACGATCCAGCTATTTACAGTATGCTGGCCCCCGCCTCCATCCTGCACTCTCCTGGGCTCCCTGCCATTAGTGCATCCTCCATCTCTACATGAGGTTCAGGAATCAATGGGAAGCCGTCCCCAGTCTCTCCGGGCAGGGCTACAGAAGATGCCCCCTTAACTGCTACAATCTGAATAGCTAGTCAATTCTAGAATAATACAAAATCTTCATGTTTTGGTATAATTTAACAGCAGAAATAGGTATCATGTCACGAGTTTCTCTTGTGTAAATCACATCTGTAGTGCATCAGCTACAGTTTCTAAAACACTTCTGAAACTCTCAGCACAGAATTCTCCTATATTTCTCCAATTCATCCCTCCCCCCCACTCATCTGTTGTCTCATCGACACCTTTTTTATTTAAGTGACACCTTTATTAATTCCTTCCAAAGTATCCAACTTGCCAAACAACTCTTCCATTTGGAATCCAGAGATTTACAGTTAAGATAATACAACAAGGGCAAGTAGTGTGAACAAGTTTAGGAAGAGTCACAACGGATTCAGAACAAAGATAACAAGGTTGAGGACTGGAGCAGAGTGTACGCGCCCTGGAGACAGCCACCAGAAGCATATTTTACAGAGGAAATGGAGAGATGATGTGACGCAGGAGGAGGTGAAAATGAAGAAACGGATTAACCGAAAAAGAGCAGTTGCTGAATCTGCCGTCCCATCTAGAGGCAATCAGCCTCCTGTTTCAGGGTCTCTTCTTTTCTGTAAGGTATGGACATTGTTTTATTGCAGAATAGAGTGGTCAAGAAAAGCTTCATTAATGTGGAAGAGAGACTTTTTCTGGTCCTTAAATACTGAAGCACTGAGAGGCTCCATTTGAGAATGGGCTAAAGATGTGCAAACGCAGACTTCCCCGGCGGTCTGGTGGTTAAGACTCCGCGCTTCCACTGAGAGGGGCGTGGGTTCAATCCCTGATCGGGGAACAAAATCCTGCATGCTGCACGGCGCGGCCAAAAAGAAAAAAAAAAAAAAGATGTGCAAACACAAACACGCAAACACGCAAACACACACACACACACACACACACAGACAAACCAGTAGATCAACAGCCAGTCCATCAGACATGTAAAGTTTCTTTCCAGGAACTGTAGGGAGATTAGATTTAGGGACTAGGAAATTTCAATTTTACTCTCTAGGCCTGGGCTCCTTCATGACATAAATCACTGGCAAAGAAAGAGAAACAAATCTATGTAGATGTGTATTCCGAGATGGTACTGCACCGTGGGAAAAGAGTCCTACTCCAGTGTCAGGGGTGGTGAACGGCCAGTCTCTGAGGATCCTGGGATCCGATGATCCCTTCAAGGGTCTCACCCTTTTATGATATATTAGTCTGCATTTCAGTGAAAAAGCAAACTTAACTTCTGAAATTATTTGGGCATTGGAAGCAAAAATAATAAAGGTATCTGATCTTAGAGGATCGCAGGCAGGCTAAACTATGTAACACAGTATTCATAAGGAAAAGACAGAAGAAACACAGAAATAATACAAAGCAGGTGTTTTGTATAATTACAAAACATTAAATGAATTACCTGAGATTTCATTTTAGGGAACGAGAAAGAAATTAGATGAGAAAAAGTATATGGAACAAACACTTTAGAATGAAAATGATCAACTATATTTCAAGGTTTATCAAATATACCCAAGGATGAGCAGAATCATCACAAATGAGTTTGTGGGACTTCCCTGGTGGTCCAGTGGGTAAGACTCTGCGCTCCCAATGCAGGGGGCCTGGGTTCAATCCCGGTCAGGGAACTAGATCCCGCATGCATGTCACAACTAAGAGTTCACATGCCCCAACTAAGAGCCTGCATGCCGCAGCAAAGATCCCGCGTGCCACAACTTAGATCCGGAGCAGCCTAAATTAATTAATTAATTTTTTAAAAAAATGAGTTTGAACACACTTGGCACTACCTACATCCTTTAAAACAAAACCGAACTGAAAACCCCCTCCAAGGCCCTTGCCAACACCACTCTCAGCTAGTGACAGACAGACAGACTGTTGCCCATTGGGAACTAGGCTTCCAGCAGCCCCTCCTGCCCCACCATCCACAAAGGCCTTTTCCTCTCATCTGGGATCAAAGGTCGCTTTCTAGAAGCCACGCCCACCTCCTGGACCAGGCTCCCTTACTACCTCCAGCCCCACACCCAGTTTGCCTTCCAGGACTTCCCCCAGGGCGCTGCCACAGTTAGGATTCCAAAGGCGGCCAGGGGTGGATCTCTGTGTGTCTCCCTCCCCTTGGGGGCCTGGAGGGGAGGATTCCTGCCTGATCCACCCCCATACTTCAGGGCGTCAACGCTAATCCCTGTTTGTTGAGGGGAAGGAGGGGCAGAGGAAAATATTACCCACCACACACCCCCAACCCCAAAACTAAACACCCAACCAGCAACTCCTCCGCAGACCCTACATTCCGGATGGGCCTCTCTCTGGTTTTACTCAGACTCCTTCCAGGAGTAGCCTGCCTTCCTCCACGTCTCCTGAATTTGCAGCCCTTTGCAGTCTGGCCCCGCCCATCTGAAACCTGCTTCTTAGGTCACCAGAAGCCTCCTGATTTCTAAATCAACTGACAACTTTCCAGGGACTTACCTTCTCCTTTGCACTTAACAGACTTGTCCTTCCTCGGTCCCCCAACCTATTTCCTCATCTCTTCATTGTGTGTCTCCTCTGCTTCCCTTCTCTCTCTGCTTTCCCTCCGAATATTAAGGCTTCCATAAGGATCTTTGCTCCTGAAATGCTTCACTCTCTCTCTGGGCAGTCTTATTCATTTTCACAGATTCAGTAAAGAATACACAGGTGCCATACTCATCCCAGGTCTCTCTTTTTTTGTTTGTTTGTTTGTTTGTTTTTTTTTGGTACGCGGGCCTCTCACTGTTGTGGCCTCTCCTGTTGCGGAGCACAGGCTCCGGACGCACAGGCTCAGCAGCCATGGCTCACGGGCCCAGCCGCTCCGCGGCATGTGGGATGCTCCCGGAGCGGGGCACGAACCCGCGTCCCCTGCATCGGCAGGCGGACTCCCAACCACTGCGCCACCAGGGAAGCCCAGCAGGTCTCTCTTTCAAACACCAGACTCTTACTTCCAATTAAGTACAGGATGCTTCCATCTGGAGGTCCAAAAATGTCAAGGAAGATCTGGGTGTGGAAATCAGATTTGTCTCACACTAAAGCCTTATCCAGTCTCCTATCCAGTATACTCCTGTTGTAACTTACCACACAGCACAGTACTTGCTGACTTTCGATCTGTCTCTCCCAGGAGAGTGTGCCTCAAGGAAGATGGGAATTAGATTTCATTCAACTCCACATCCCCAAGCCCTGCATGGTGCCTAGCACACGCCACACACTCTAATGAATACTTGTCCAATGAACGAAGACAAAGGGTTTACCTTTTTCATCCCCACATCCCTAGCACATAATAGAAGCTCGATAAAACACTACTGCAAACAATCCAAAAATGAAGACATGTTGTGGGAAAGAGAAATATTGAACGAATTACAAATCCACACATCACAAATATGCAATGGAAATAATTCGTTTGAGAGAAACTTCAAGATTTCCCATTATATTTCTAGTTGCAAATACATTCACAAAACCATACAACTGGCCATCAAATATTACAAATTTACTGCATTATTAAAATGATCATTAAGAATTAATTTAATCCTTAATAAATTTTAAATTTAAATACTACTGAAACATAAATATTATGTATGTATGGTACCATTATTAATTAAATCAATCACTGTTTTAAGAAAGTGAGAGGCTATATTTATGTTGTTGTTATTTATGCTGTGGCATTAGGAAGTCAAGTCATACACTTAAGAATGTGAATTTTAAGTGACCACATTTTGTTTGTTTGTTTGTTTATGTTTATTCAAATACATTATGTTTTGAAGGCCAAAGTCCTATTCAAAGAATTCTCCCTCATTGATTTCTCACATACGAGGTTTATATGGCCTTTATACTTTGTATTTCAATCCCTATTTTCATAAAGATATTTAGTTTTCATGAGTGAAGAACCATGTTCGGGATTGATAGATGACTTGGTTTTTAAAACATTGTTAATACTCAAAGCTGTTATGATTTTTGAGAAAGCAAACAAACAAAATGTGTCTGAACAGCACTTTAATAAGCCAGATGTGCACTGCCAGCCACTGGCTAACTTATCTAAAAAGCCCAAGGCAACGCTGAGATAACCTGCAGACTGTTGCTATTTTGTATAAAATATTTATTTCCTATATTTAAAAAACTTCCCCCATTTCTGGCCTACCCTTCCAAAATGCCTCGTCAGTCAAAAATTGGTCTCTCTTCATTCACTCGTGTTCCATGCCTGTGTCAGCTCAGGTTCCCATATCCCACACATTAACCCCACTGTTCCTCTGGAATTCTCACTGGAATGTTGCACAATAGTAAATTACACTCATTTCAAAATGAGCTGTGTCACTGTTTCCCATCAGCATGGATATGAAGCACTAAATGAAACCAAAAACAAAACAAAAAGCAAACAAAACCCCACAAATGTTCACACAAATACGAATCATTTGTTGAAGTCCAAGGGACAAAGTTAAGTAAATACCTTCCATGTGGCCAGCAAACTTGCTCACGTTTTAAACAGAATTTTCTCATCTCAGTCACTGTGTTAGTGGAATAATAAAATCTGACTTCTGACTGCCTTCATGGGAGTATACCCCCTCCCCCATTATGAGGGCTCTGTCTCAGTTCCCTGTCTTCAATTCATCAGCATCAGACTTAACTGGAGACACAATTATGTTCTAGGCCAATGGTCCATATTTCTGAACTCTTACTTACAAAACCAACAAAATTATCATTGTCTTTCTTACAGATAAAGTAATGAAACATGCATGCTACGGATTAAAAAGTTACCATAGATTAGTGCAATTACATTATTTCTGTACCTGCTTGATTTTAATTCTCCTGAAAAGTATTATCACATGCTTATCTTCAGTAAGAAACAAACATTAAACATGTCAGTGTTGGTTTTAATACTCTGAAAAGTGGAAAGATATCTAAGCTTTGAATTTTGATTTGTATTCTATTTGTTACTATAAATCCTGCCAAGTTCTTTCTGGCTCAAGAATAAGAGATGACATGTAGATCAGGAAGGACCACAAGATCAAACCAAGGTTAACTTCTTGATACGGAATTTCCCAACCCTTTCTAAAGTCAGCTGTTGGGTTTAGAAGGACTCACGTTCTGCGAACTTCCCTGAGCAGAGGAAGACCTGCTAGTCATTAGGATTCTGACCCTAAGAATCAGATGAGAGACATTAAAACCCAGGTTCTCCTGATGTCAGCGGCCCGTTTTGCTAATGACATTAAAATCAAAGGCACACAAGAAATTTTCTATCTCAGTTCTGAAAGGGGATGACAAAACTCTTCAGAGAAGCTGATGGGCCAGACAAGAGACCTAAAAGTCACTTCCATTTCAGATTCCTATGCACTTGTGAGGGTGTTACTGTTAACAAAGATAATATTCAGGATACCTTTTATCCTGACTTTTTAAGTTAGAGGATTGAGTCCAAGTGGATAAAATTTCCTTAAAAAAAAATTAACTCCTTAAAAAAAAAAAAATAGATCCACGTCTTAAGCAAAGCCATAAGGTGAGTCAAGCTGATTGTCATTTTGACCTTCCTTTGCTTTAACTCGGGAGCCTATTTAGAAATGTAACGAGCAACCCTCTTCATTCGGTTCAGCTCAGCTGGCAGAGCTAATAGGCTTCTAATTAATTTCCAGAAGATTGCTGTTATAACTAACAGGTTTTAAACATTTGGTTGATTGGGGAAAATGAATTGAATATAATGTATTTGATTTGGAAAATTAGTTTTCATTCTATGTGCTTACCATAATAGTGTTTATTTTAAGTTTACATGATTCCATTAAGAGTCCCAGATCACCACTGGGTTCTTTTCATCTTTACAGCGTCCTATCCAAATTCAAAAAAAGAGAAAAAAAAAAATCAATTTACATTTTGATTTTTGTTGGCCTTTCTTTGAGGGCAGTTCGACTTCATTTTTGTGGCTTTAATAAAAATCTTTGCTTGCTAATAGAGCAACAGGTCCAAATACTTCAAAATGATCCCAGTGATACCTCGTCAAAACCCCACTCATTGAATGCAAATCCTCTGGAGAAAGGCTTCTGCACACAAAGATGAATCAGTTACTGCACTGTTTATTAAGTTTCACCTGATTCCTCTGGATAACCATTTAAACAATGAATGTTGGGAAATGTCTCTTAAAGAATCAACAACAATGGCAGGGATCAGGGCTTTTATATTTAACTAATACCATCTTATAAAGGAGAAAATATTTCTTCCTGAAGGGATTATGGGAGCCTTCTTAGAGACACCTGCAAACAAAACAAGTGACAATGGATCTTTATCATAATTGATAACTGAGTCATCCTTTATAAAAAAAACTCCTTTCTTGAAGACAATAATATTGAGATTTACTATTGCAATTAGATTCAAGAAATCAGCTAATTGGAACTACTGGTATTTACGTTTCACCAAGATTAAGTTAGACCCTTGTCCCTCAGGTTAAAAAGAACAGTAAGACCCTGCCTCTAAATCCCAGCTTACTTCACATTGGTAAACAGTGGAGGCCTCTGCCCACAGGCTACATTCATTGGCACATTTCTTTGTGACTAACAGGAATGGCTAGAATAATCTCAGGCCTATTATTGATATTTCTGACATAGTTAATTTTCCAAATTAAGTATTTGTGGCTCCTTTTATAAAAATGGCTCCAGGGGGCTTCCCTGGTGGCGCAGTGGTTGAGAGTCCCCCTGCCGATGCAGGGAACACGGGTTTGTGCCCCGGTCCGGGAAGATCCCACGTGCCGCGGAGCGGCTGGGCCCGTGAGCCATGGCTGCTGAGCCTGCGCGTCCGGAGCCTGTGCTCCGCAGCAGGAGAGGCCACAGCAGTGAGAGGCCCGCGTACCGCAAAAAAAAAAAAAAAAAAAAGGCTCCAGGAGAGACCCTAAGTTTTGACTTAAAGAGCACTTGAGCCTTGAAATAAAAAATGGGGGTATGGGGAGCATCAGTATCAAGCCATGACTGCACACCCTAACTGCAGCATTCCTCCTTCCTGGTCTTAAAATGGGCTCGTGTTAGCTGGCACTTAGGGAATGTGAAAAGGCTTCCAACTTAGGAAGTATCAATATTAGCAGCAGCAGCTGGGATTTTAGAAAATGTACACCTTTTGATAAATGTGGTTTTTTTGCTTGGTTGGTTGGTTGGTTTGTTTTTTGGTAGGCGGGCCTCTCACCGCTGTGGCCCCTCCCGCCATGGAGCACAGGCTCCGGACGCGCAGGCTCAGCGGCCATGGCTCACGGGCCCAGCCGCTCCGCGGCATGTGGGATCCTCCCGGACCGGGGCACGAACCCGTGTCCCCTGCATCGGCAGGCGGACTCCCAACCACTGCGCCACCAGGGAAGCCCTGATAAATGTTTTTGATGTCCAAAACACTTGGAAATGAAACAGAAAGTCCCCTCAGCCTGAATCACTTCAAAGTAGACAGAATTAAACAACAGAAAAAAACATCCCAAACGCACAACAATACTAAATGAGATTAGAGCTCAGATGACCTAACATCATTCTTTAGAACTTCCAAGTCCACAGACAAAACAAAGGCTGTGTAGAAGGTATTTCTGTGGGATTGAAGGTTTGTTTTTTTAAAGACACCTTAAGACACAGCAATTAATGTGTTAAAAGAAAAGCTGTCTACAGAAACAAAAAAGACATTTTCTGAGATGACTTTGATCCCTTACTCAAATTATTGGCTTAAAGGTACTTGCTTTTAAAGGCTTTGTATCTTCCATAACTGCTCACTATTGTCCTTGTTAAAGGATTATTTTCACCTTATTATTACTAATCTTTTCTTTGTAAGTAACCACACCTGGCTTTACACACACAAAAAAGTGCAGTAAATATTTGTCCTTTGTGGTAATCCGATGCATAATTTAGTTAATCTAGGCTATCTTTCCGTGAGAGGTGATTGTTTTTCTCTGTTTTGAAATGTGCTCACAGTAAAGGGAATCCACGCCAGACAGCTGAACGGCAGCGGGAGAACCACTTACCAAGCATGTCACTGCTTCGAACCAACCTTGACCGTGACTGTGTAGCCACTCCTACAGCAGGTGTCACTCATGTTAACTCAGCCTGCCGATCACAACCACACCTTTCTCTTACAAACGTGGCCTTTTACTTAATTAAGATAACACAGTCAGGCTGAAAGGCCCATCTCAGCCCCTGTGAAAAGGCCTTGAAAAACAGGCACTTTCCTTTGCGCTGTGAGAACTCTGACATGACTGTTAGTTACCTGGATGAAATCAAGAAATGTCAGGGGCAGCAAGTCATCCATATGCCCAATGTCTTTGGAGAAACGATTCAAAATTCTTCCTGCAAGAACAGGATATGAGAAATTACTCATTTCCCCAGACAGGCCCTTTAAGAGAAACAATTCACGAACAAATTAAAACAATATTTTAAATGCATATGTATTTAATATATTATAGATTCATATGAAATAAGCCAATGTCAGTGGTAAAGAAAAAAATAGACGTTACCTAAAGAGATATTAAAATACCAATGGCAGTGAGCGGGCGGTTGAAATTTTTGGCCCTCATTTTTAAACGGGGGTGGGGAGGGGAGAAGCGGGTCTTGTGGAAGTATCAGGAAGGGTTGGTGGATTTTAGAATGTTCTGTCCTTTTACATCCATCCTACTTAAGACTTCAAGTGCTAGAGGCGGTAAACAATTTAAAATTCATCAATTACTCCTAATTGTTACACTAACTTTGATTTATCAGAATTAATGTTGCTAAGTGATACTTTAAAAAAAAAGAAAACTAATTACAACCTGTCTGCGATTTTTGAATCCCCAGGATGGCGCATAGCACCTTACATCTTGGGAAATTTGGGATTCTTCCAGTTTCCAAGTTGTGCGTTTACTACCAGGGTAATAAGTTGTTGTTTTCAGAGGCGCAGCAAGTGTGAAGAATGAAGAACACGCGACTCACGCTTAAGCATCCAACAAGACCAGAGGGATGGAAGCAGGAAAACAAATATTACTTGACGACTAAAAGATCAGTTCTTTTTGCTTTTATTTCCCTTCTCAAAATTCACCAAAACAGTATACTCTGAAGGCTGCAGGACTGGAAGATAGAACTAATTTGTAATAAATATCTGGTCTTTTTAATGATTAAATTCAAAGGCACTGAAGTAACAACACACGCAGGCACGCACACAGCCTATTCTGGTGTAGCAGCTCCTGAGAAATGTGTTATCTAGGCCCCTGAACTTCTTTCATAACTGAGGCTCCAGGAAGCCAGCCTGCAGGTGAGATGTGGGGCCTCTAGGTGCTCTTCCTGACCTCTGTCAGAGGTGACTTTCTCCCGAAGCCCTTCACACCAAGCCACAGCTGGACACGGCTGGGCGCTGAGTTTCCGCTGCCGGGATGAGCCAGCTCTGCTGTCCTCCGCGGGGCACCTGGCTCACCGGAACCACAGGGTGCGCCCAAGCCGGGGGCTGCAGACATTGGAGGCTTTCGCCCTCGGCCAGGCCAGGCCGTTACAGGCTGGGCCTCAATTCTCCTGTCTCAGGCTTAGGAAATACAGACTCCAGAAACCGTCTTTTAGTGACACGTTTGGAGGACCAGGGACAAATTTTCGGAGCCTCTAGGAATGCTTGCTTTAGAAGGTGATTCTCAGGATTAAAAGGGCTCATGCAGGTGAAGAACCCAGTCACAATGCCCGGTGAGTTAACAGGTGCTCAGCCACCAAGGTGAGATACTGACTATTACCCCCAGGTTCTGCAGCATCACGTCACCTCCGAAAGTGCACCAGACACTGTAGCAACGTCCACCTGTTAAAATGCACTTGCTGATTCAGGAGTGCTGGGGGAGCTAGAGAGTCTGCATTTCTTCCCAGCTGTCAGGTGACCCCCCCCTTTAAGCTATTTCCCAGATCACACTTCGAGGGGCAAGAAGATGGGAATCATTTAATCAATTCTGCTTTAAAAATATTAAAATCAGATGCGCAATTTCCCCACATATTCTTATGCATGTTGCGGCCCATTTAGTTATCTTTTACCTTCTCAAAGCAGCAATGCCCAAATAAGGAATATACACGACAAAAAAATGTTAAAGGCATACTTTAAATTCTTGTGACTTCTTCAATGGAAAAATACAACTTTTTAACGTAGGCAGAATTTGGAAACAAGTACAATTTGTCTTAGAAAGTGTTAAAAGAGATATTGGCTACTCAGGGATGAACAGTATGTGTAAACCACCCCTTTACCATTCACCAGATGTGGGAGTCCTAAGGTCTGAGAGACCCAGGGTTGGCAAAGAGTATAAAATACAAGCAAAGCAAAAACAATGAGAAAAACCCATCTCCCCTCATAGCAACTACAGAAACTGAACAGAATGTCAGAGATCACCAAAAAACTAAACTCTTATTCACCAATGAGCTAGGTATAGAAAAAGTGAGATCAAAAAGTTCGATAGTTACTGCTACTTCTTCTTCTTATTATTTATTTATTTGGCGGGGGGGGGTTGCTTCCTTGGGTCTTCATTGCTGCGCGCGGGCTTTCTCTAGTTGCGGTGAGCGGGGGCTACTCTTCGTTGTGATGCGGGGGCTTCTCTTTGCAGTGGCTTATCTTCTTGCGGAGCAAAGCCTCTAGGCGCGCGGGCTTCAGTACTTGCAGCACGCAGGCTCAGTAGTTGTGGCACATGGGCTCAGTTGCTCCACGGCATGTGGAATCTTCCCAAACCAGGGATCGAACCCATGTCTCCTGCATTGGCATGTGGATTCTTAACCACCGCACCACCAGGGAAGTCCTCAACAGTTACTTCTTTGCACTAAGAAATATTAAGAGAACGAATGGTGTTTGCAGAATATTTCACCTGGCTCTGAAATAGGCTCTTGTAACCAGAGGTGTGATTCCAAGTTCATGGCCTCATAGTACTAAACTTTTCTCAAAACTCTCCAAATGAAATCCTAATGATGAATTCACTTCAACACACATGCCATGACTCTTCACCCACATGACACGTGGCCCCTGCTGGAGTTATCTCTAGGGAGGTAGAGGGAAGGGCAGTTCACGTGAACATGGGGAACCCAATGCATTTTCAGACAGTTCTGTTAGACGGCTTTCTCACATCAAACCGAATCTTGCCTTCCTAGAACATCCAACCTCTGCCGCTTCTTCTGCCCCTATAACCACACAAAGGGAACCTAATTTCTCTTGATATGACAGCCTTTCAAATACTCGACTGAAGTGAATCATATCCTCTCCAGCAACTACTCCCTGGTGCCTCAATGATCCCTCCGAAGGCTCGGTGTCCTATCTTGGCCGCTGCCTCTTGTCCAGACTCAGATGGCCAGTCTCAGTGAATGTCTTGCGCCCAGTATTAAAATGAATACCCCAGGTACTGCTTGATTACCTTAGGGTAAAGTAGTACCACCACCTCTCCCATCTTGCATATCCAATCACAGAGCCAACAATCACGATACATTCTGGTGGCCAGGTCACATTTTAGATGTGGGTATAATGAATATGCACATTGCTCCCATCTGTACTACACAGGAAGATACTGGGGACCAACGAGCAGTATGTATACACTCTAAGAGTGTACCTCTTCTGACCCAGAAATTCCATTTCTAGGAACACATACCCAGGAGTTAATGAGTGCATCAAAGATATTCAGTGTGGCACACTTGGCAAGTCAGAAGTAGAAAACAACTTGAACAAGTCTATAATGTATTACGCGCAATTTTAGTTTTTTCTCTCCCCAGGGGAAGCCAACTCACTGACTAGCCACCTAGTCATTCCGATTTCCCCGCCTCAAGCAATACAAGGCCAGGAGAGAAGCCAGGAAAGTGGACCAGCCTCACCATACCCAGCAAAGATCAGAGGCAAAGTGGCTTTGGGCACGAGCCCTGTGACAGTGGCCCCAGCTCCCATGAGGACCCCAGTTCCCAGCTTCAGTTACAGGAAACTCAGCATCGTTCCAGCTCCAGATGTCCATTTCCTTTCGATCAAGGTCTCCTCATCTGAACTAACTTGTGTAGATTCTGCCCCTAGCAACCCAAAAGCCTAGACTAGAACAAGCGCCACATGTCCAACAAGAGACTTGCTTTCTAAAATTAGTTGGGGGAATTGCACAGTTAAATTTTCGAATTACTAATTACCCTTTTAAGTAACAAAACTAACCTTTTTTATTTTGACCATTAATAGTTAAACTGTTTTTAAACATGGCAATAGCCTTTGGGGCTGCTTAAGGCTAGTCAAGTTGCACTCCAACCTCCACCCAACTACTTTTTTTTTTTTTTTTTTTTGCGGCATGCGGGCCTCTCACTGTTGTGGCCTCTCCCGTTGCGGAGCACAGGCTCCGGTACCCAACTACTTTTTTAAAAAAAATATTTTTATAATACTGTGCTTTCAGCTGATACATTATGCTATTGCCCAGAGCTTGCCACCAACTTCCATTTTTCCTTTTAGAGCTGAGGACTGAGGAGACCCTACATCCAAGTAGAGCCAAAAAGAAGACTCCACACACTCTCAGCAGAGACCTAAGTGATTCTCATGTTTAAAGGCATAGATTTTTCTGACACATTGTTCGGTGAGGGACTGTTTCAGCGAGCTTCCAGATTCCACCTGGGGTCTGGGTATATTCTCAGAACATATCATAGTATAATCTATTTAGTGGTTTGACTACTTTTCATGTATATTAGTCTTGAGTTTACATCTAGATTATACACCCTTTGTAAACATGGACCACATTTCTCACACAATCTGTAACAAAATGCAAAGTGCTGGGCAAGGCAGAAGGTGGGGTTCACTAATAAAACACCACAAGGTACTGGCTTTCCAACCTTCTTTTTTAAAATAGGAACCCTTCTGTGCAGATACACTCTTACACAAAAACCTAAAACAAATCTATGAAATGAATTATTTCAAAAGGGGCTCATCCTGAAGGGAGATATACAGTAAGACCTGGAACCCACGTAGTGACCATCTTGTACATGTCAATCGGGGGCACAGCTGGAAAGATTAATTCTGATCACTATGGAGTCCCCCAGCACTCTAGTCGGGTTTGATTTATAAGCACATGGGTGAACGTTCCAGGACCTTGAAGGCTCCCGGGCATCCAAGTGAAGTTTGATCACAAAGACCCCAAGACTCACAAAGCAATGCTTCTAAGCTATAATCTGTATGAAAATCTCCAAGGCCCCTGGATTAAAATGTAACTTCTCAAGAGCTCTGTCTGGGTGAGGTCTGGATTCTGATTTCTAAGAACTCCCGGGGTAAGTGGATGCTGGCTGCTCAAAGGACCACACTTTGAGTAACAAGGAACAACCTGAACATTTCTGATGATGTTCTCTCTCAAGAACCCTTAATCTGGTTTTATCAACATGTATAATTATGTCCCCTTTATTTATTTTGGCCAAGTGGCTCACCAGGGATTGGACCCGGGCCCTGGGCAATGAAATCGCAGAGCCCTAACTACTGGATTGACAGGGAATTCTCACGGCCCCTTTAAATTCCATTCTTTGCTTCCAGAAGCTAATAACCACTTGTCTCCATTTTAGTCACAGAAACTGAATTATAATATAGACATTATTAAGGCAGGAGTTCTACCCGTTTCATTCACTGCTGTTACCCCAGTGCCTGGACCAATGCCTCACGTATAGAGGGTGCTTGAGTGTATTCTGTATGAATCTATACAACGAGCCTTTCTATAAATAAATGGCTTGTTTCCAAATCTCAACGTCTATTGATATTTCACGCACTCTCCTGGGGAAATGCATGGGAAAGACGACGTGTCTGGTTTGGCATACTCACACCAGCAAAGGCCATTAACAACTCCGGGGAAATAAAAATAGAATCTGGGTCATAAAACCAAGTCCAACCTTTCTTCTTTTCCTTTGTGCTTAATCAAGTTTCACTTGCTCACACATTGCCTCGTGCAGGTGGCCGGCCCTGCACCTGGCCCTTCAGACCAGAGGCCCTGGTGCGAAATGGCCGCGCCGACACCTCAGGTGGCGGCCCGCGTGCAGAGACGCTGGGCCAGGCACCGTGATCAAGATGCTGGTGGCACAGAGCGAAGACGCGGTCACGGCAGCAGTGGGTGACACCAGACAGTGTCACTGACTTGCAGGCTTAGGCAGGGTCAGGCTAATGGGTTCTCATGGAGGAAACACAGCCTGAGCACTTAGAAGGAGGCCAGAGGATGGACTGACGGAGAGTGGAGTTTGTCCGGGTGGGAGGACAAATATTTGCCTAGTTGGAGAGCTAAGATAGGAGAGAACCTGTGTGTGAACGGGCGTGGTGAAGAGTGTAGCGTTAAGGGGCCTCTGCTGAAAATTCCCTAGAGTCACAAAGAGGTCTGACTTCTCTTGTCAAAGCCATGGTTGCGAGGTGGAAGTCCTGAGGAGGGGCCTAGTGGAGTGAGCATGCATCTTACACATCCGACCCAGGCCAGACAGTCTGAGAGCCCCCGGCCGACAGCCGAGGACCAGTTCTGTCTTGGCCTCTGTGCCCACAGACAAACCCTGTACAGCTTCACCAGGCTGCCTGTGCTACACACCAGAGATGTGGTGGGATTTTTTTCTTGTGGTCGCTCTGCTTGGTTTCTAGAACACCCCCAACACCACATGAGCACCAAGTAAATGCCAGAAACTATGTACGCATCACCTCAAAACTATGAGCGAGATGTTGTCCCCATTTTACAGAAGAGGCAGCTTAAGCTTAGAGGCAGGAGGAAATTAATTCAATGACACTCGGCTGTAAAGTAGCCAGGTTGGGGACTTGCACCCAGGGTTACAGAGACGAAGAAAATTTACGTCATTACATCTATGACACAGAGCTATTTTACTAGACGCATCTGAAAACTCTATTAAAAATGTACTAATAAGGATGAGACAATAAAATCATAGGCAGGGCTGGTGTTCAGCTGGTATGAACGGTGATCGTCAAACTGGCCTTTGACAGCCCAGCCCCTTCTGATTGGCTAATGTTGAATCCATTAGCAACCACAGCATCCACTAGATGCTGAATGCTTTGAGTATTAGAAGAGTTAGAAGAGTTCCAGGAATTCTCTCTTGGCTAACCATAATTAAAGCAAAACATTTAAAATAACCCCACCTCAAAATTAAATTATAGAAGTTATTCAAGATGGAATGAATAGATAGATTAACAAGTGAAGAAGTGACTGAAAAAGAATAAATGAGGACAGAAGCAAAGTCCAGGGCTTGAGAGCCACCTCATTCCAGGCCTTACCCTGTCCTGTGACATAGGGCAAGTCACATCCCTCTCTGCTAAGTTTGGAAAGGGACTGACCTTGAAGGAGCGGATACACCCCACAAATTGACACACAAAACCACGCTGCTGCAACCGCCATGATATTTTACATCTCCTAAGCACTGGGGGGGAAAGGGGTTGGGAAGCTAGACCAGGCTAGTTCCTTTACCGCTGGATCTCGTGCATATGTCATGCAGGAGTCTGGCTCACGGCTCATATAAGGTCAGGAATGGACAGCAATAGGCAGAAAAATCTCTAAGACAGCGGCTCTGAAACACTGCGCGTTGGATGAAACCTACAGAGCATGTCCACTGGAAAATGCCCATGTGCACTGGCTGCGTGATTTCAGGAGATACCTAAACCATGAACCACAGGAAGTGGGGTGGCCACGAGAGACGTGGGCCAGGTGAGAACTGCCAATTCTGAGGGAACAGGACACCACCTATCACGGGGCTCCTCCCGCCACAGGAATGCACCACTCTGTCTCCAAGGTCTTGGTTTCCTGGCCCAGTGCACCCTGACCACCTTTGAAGGCAAAATACGCAGTCTCTATCTCATATCTTCCAAAGAATGGGGATCGGAGGGGGTTTGGGTGGGGGGTGGGGGAGAACACGGAGCAGTCTCACCTGGGGAACGTGTTCCCACAGAGGTGCAGGCAAAACCACCTATTAATAAAGCTTTCATCTAAGCAGAGAAGTCCCACCTCCACAAAGGCACACATCAGGAAGTTACCATTCAACATGCGAAATCAACCCGTCCCATCTCTAATACACGTACAAGGACATGTAATGCTCAGAAACAGGACAGCAAAACATTTGGTGTGAGAACGTGGCTAAACTTTAAGACAATCGTCCCGCCCGCTACCCACCCAGTGTACAGTGACTGAAAGGTGAGCTGGAGTGGGGTCCACCAACACCCAAATCTGATCTCAGTTGATCTCCAGAGCATCGTGTGAATATGTGGGGACCACCAATAGATGTTACACAAATGTGGTTGGGTTGTATTAAGTGTATGTGTGTGGACCTTTGTTGGGGGGAAAAAAACTGCAAAGTAAGAACACCATTACAAAGGAGGGAATGAAAAAATTTATACAAATAGGAAACAAATCACAGACATAGGAAACAATCTTATGGTTACCGAAAGGACAGGGGGATAAAGTAGGACTAGGACTTTGAGATTAACAGATACACACGACTAAACACAAAACAAAAAACAGTAAAGACCTACTGTGTAGCACAGGGAACTGCGCTCAATATCTTATAATAACCTACAATGGAAAAGAACCTCAAAAAAGATAGACACCTAGATAGACAGATATGTATATACAAATAACTGAATCGCTTTGCAGTACACCTAAAACTAATACAATGCTGTATGTCAACTATACTTCAATGATTTTTTTAAAAGAAAAAAAAGGAGGGGAAAAAATCATTTTCAACTGCTGTACTCCTTCTTTCAAAAATTTGATAAAAGTGCTAAGTGGAAATATTGCTCTAAGAGTTATAATTGTATGTATTCTATTGTCAGTTATAAAAAGCTTAGGAGACACATTATCTCTTAGCCAAACGATGGAGTCATGACCTATTCAGAAACCCCACAAATCCCTTCCCGTCCATCTTCTGCCCTCTCTACACCCGTCATCTAGTTTCTAAAACCAACAGCCAGCTTTGCTTCCACCCTCACTCGTCCTGACTTTTTCTGTAGCAGATAACAATTCTAACGACCTTCTTTTTGAAACAGTCCTGTATGCTGGTTTCTGGGATACAATGGTTTTTTTCTTTGAACATCTCTCGTCATTCCTGCGACCTGGCTTGTTGCCAAAATGCAACTCCCCCTGCCCCCCACCCCGTATTTGGAACTCTATCCCCACAATGATCATCTCCTACCTCTTCTGCTGTCATCTATTCTCTAAGGGCTGTGACACCCAAACCAGACCGGCCCCACTGTCCCTTCATCGTCAGTGTGTCTAGCTGGTGGATCTCTCCCCCTGGACGTCTCACGTGCGCGTACACGGTGACACATTATGAAATGGGGGGGCTTCCCTGGTGGCGCAGTGGTTGAGAGTCCGCCTGCCGATGCAGGGGACATGGGTTCGTGCCCCAGTCCAGGAAGATCCCACATGCCGCGGAGCGGCTGGGCCCGTGAGCCAAGGCCACTGAGCCTGCGCGTCCGGAGCCTGTGCTACGCAATGGGAGAGGCCACAACAGTGAGAGAGGCCCGCGTACCGCAAAAAAAAAAAAAGAAATGAGGAAGCGGATCCATTTGTATAAAATGTTTAACATAGCCCAATGAATATCTTAAAAAGAATTTCAACATAAAAAGAAAACCTTTCCAGACTTATGCTGAATTTTGATTCCTAAAACTTTTGTATATTAAAAGAAAAACTGAAATCCCAATTTGTATGGGTTTTTGGTACTTTGAGACAGTCTCTGAGCTTTGAGCAACCACAGAGGTCGGCCTGTCGGAACTAAGGCAGGTACAGCAAGGACAGAGCGGACTTCCCCAGCGCCAGGGCGGGTTTTACATCATATAACTTAATCAAAACACAAACTGTTCTCAGATTCCGTGGGAGGTAATTAAACACCAATTCAATGCCAATTAATCACAATCAAATAAGAGTCTGTCAGAGAAGAACTCTATACACATGGAGGCTATTTAATGGTCAAATACTTGGCAGGATCTTAGTTAAACAATGATTCATTAAGCCTCCTCTACCACACAATAGCCAGGCTGAACTCCAAGTGAAAAAAATCAGAACTCTTTTGTTCCCCCATAAAAAGACATCAAATGCCTGTGCATCATATTCCTTCCTTCCCCTCTTAGCAGGCAGCTCAATTTGCATGTTTCAGGATGTGCTGGGCTAGTCCTGGGCAGGAGGGCATATGCAAGTCCTCCTGAGTTCTATTCTCAATACCATACCTAAGCAACTCTCTTCTTCCTAAAGGAAAAGTAAAGAGCTGTACAGTTGACCACATACTTGAAATATTTATTCACTCTGAGCAGGGAAAATAATAAGAGACAGGGAACGTACCTTCCACCTGAAGGAAAGGCAAGCTATGGTCACTTCTCCCAGGGCAGATAATTAGCCGCCATAAAAGCCCTTGATCCACACAACTGTTGTCCAGCAAAAACCTGTTCAAACACTTGTGGTTTCCTGCACCTACCTGATCAATTTGCTTCCTTTAAATTACTCGTCCCTTCAGAACACAACTCCCCAAGAAAACGCAGAGGACTAACACAACACTGTAAATCAACTATGCTCCAATAAAAATTAATCTTAAAAAAAG
Source organism: Grampus griseus (assembly GCF_964374135.1). NCBI lineage: Eukaryota > Metazoa > Chordata > Mammalia > Artiodactyla > Delphinidae > Grampus > Grampus griseus. Next base: position 14,983,914 of record NC_139012.1, on the reverse strand, counting down.
AAAACAAAGAGGGCCATTTTAAGTTCAGTTAATAATTCCCAGAGACTGTTCCTCAAGTTTCTTACATGAACTACTACTTTCCTGCAAGTTCATTTCTTCCTAAGGGTGAAGTATCAAGGAAAACGACATTTGTCTCTATTTGCTGGGGTTTCCCACCCGCCCCCCCCACCCCGCACACTAGCACTATAAGCACTTCCATAGTTTCACTAATGCTGCTACTTTTCAAGTGCATGATTTCTACCCTTCATTGTGGACTCAGATACGAATTAGAAATCTTAGAGTTGGCTGAAAATGGGTTTTATAGTGTTGTAGTACAGGTGCTGCTGAAATTCTACTTGCCTATTTAGAGAGGGGTTCCTAGTCCAGCTTTATGAAATGCTGTAGCGTTACTAGTTTCATCATGCGCTTAAAAATAAAATTGTGAAAGTGAATGAATAAAATTAATTGTATTTCTCTTTAATAACAAAATATGTACTAGGAAATATTTTTAGAAGTGTCTCATGAAAAATTTTGAATTTTGATATATCTTACCCCCCCAACTGAATTTATTATAATTGATTAAAGATAAATACACGTGACATTGTTTTCCATAAGAAAGTTTAGAAACTTCATGTAAAACTTATTAGCAAAAAAAAAAAAAAAAAACTTATTAGCGCAACGTATTCTAACTCTGCTCATAAACTGGGTGATACAAAAAAAAGATGCACTTTTACTGGGTCTCACTGGACACAAAATATTAAATTCACATGCAAACCATAACAGTGAAAGTAGGATATACTGTATATTTATAATTTAAAAAAACATAAAATCTGAGTCCAAAACTGCTAAGTCTTAACACAGTAACAAAAAAGTAAATGAATAAATCATTTAAAAATTGACCTTAATTATAAATATTAAATCTGTCTTTGTGATCCCTCAGGCATAAACCCACATTCTGTTTTATGTTGCTCTAATAGGACACAAGGATAACCGCCCTGCATGTGTTTATTTCTCAGCTACGCTATGACATACGATTTTGAAAAGGAAAGTCACACTGTGTCTGTACATAAAAATAGGAAAAGCAAGTTTTCCTGCAAATATAAGCAGTTTTACAGCCTATCAAAGTGAGGCCAAAAAGTAGATTTATTCACGTTAAGTGCTGACAGGAGCAAAACATTTCAGCAGTAAATAAAGTACACTGTAACCCAATCGTCAAATCAATAAAGTCATTAACAATAGGCTCCATTCTTCAACGAAATGGGGAGTTGAAGGGAAAAAATATTCGGTTGCAATGGAGAATGCATCTCCAGCACATCTGACAGTAACTGACCTGGACCTTGTCTTCTCCCCTGTGCCTAGAAAAGAAGCCTTTGGGTTTCTTATCTTTCTTCATCTGTATTTAGCCATGTAAACTGCCAGACGGCGCTTTCAGCTTCCCTACAGGCATCCCATAAATACAAATAAGAAAATATGTCATTTTTCTTCTTATTCTAGGCCCCAAACTGACAAAATATTATCATCACTTTTGTAGGCTCTTGCAAATAGGCACGCTAGCGCGGGGCAGAAATGTGCTGAGATTATAATATCCATTTATCTAAACCGCCAGCATATAACGAAAGTCGGGTGGGGTGCTTGCCACCTAAATTAATTTACTACTTGAAAGAGACTTCTTAAGTCAAGCCTGTTAAAAGGGAAACAGGAGAGGAGTTACAAAACTGTAAATAAATCTAAACGCGGTTTCCATCTGAACTAATTTTCAAGCGTAGAATTAAAAAGAGGCAACAAGAGGAAAGAAACCTGCACTCAGAGCACAAGATCCGCACGGGCACCCTGTCTTCAGGGAACTGCTGCCCAACTCTTTGGGGGACGCAGCCCTTGCTGCCATAGAGGGCTGGCATCCAAAGCCACCTCCTATGATTCACTCAAGAAGATAAAGGATTCGACCACCTTGCACCTGTTACAATAGCTCATCAAAAACAAATCAAAAAACAGCAAGTGCTGGCGACGATGTGGAACATTTGGAACTCTGTTCACTCTAAGTGAGAATCTAAAACGGTGCAGCTGCTATGGAAGAAGTATGGCAGTTCCTCAAAAAAAAAAAAAAAAGAAACACAGAATTACCGCATGATCCAGTAATTCCACTTCTGGGGAGGTACCCAAGAGAACTGAAAGCTGGGTCTTGAAGAGATGCTTGTCCACCTGTGCTCATAGCAGAATTGTTCACAATCGCCAAAAGGTGGAAGCAACCCTAAGTGCCAATCGATAGATGAGTGGAAAACCAAAATGTGGTGTATATACACACAGAAGAGTATTATTCATCCTCAAGAATGGAAATTCTGACACATGCACAGCATGGATGAACCTGGAGGACAACATGCTAAGTGAAAATAAAATAAGCCAGACACAGAATGTCAAATACTGAAAGATTCCACTTGCATAAGGTACCTAGAAGAGTCAAATTCATAGACAGAAAGGAGAATGGTGGTTGGCAGGGGGGTGGGCACAGGGAGTTAGTCGTGGGTTCAGAGTTTCAGTTTGGGAAGACGAAAACACTCTGAAGTTGGATGGTGCTGGAAGTTGCACAACAATGGGAATGTACTTAATGCCACTGAGCGTAAGTAAAAATGAATAAGACAGTACATTTTATGTTCTATGTACTTTACCATAACTTTTTTTACATAAAAAGAGAAGAAAAGATTCAAGCTGATCCTTCTCTCAGAATCCATTCCATCTGTCTCGCCTATCTGCTCCTGTTGACCTTATTAGAAATGTCAGCTCCACATGTACACTTACACCCGAGGTGCCAGGGCCAAGGAGGAGGTGCCTGTCGGGGTAGCCAGCCCCGTCACCATCCTGGTGAGGAAGACAGAGGCTCGTGCACTTCCGGGGACCCCATCCAGCACACCAACAGAGAAGAACTGTCTCTCAGTCGGTTAAGGAGAACAGAGCGAAGATGAAGAACATCTGCCAGGGTGGAAATGAGCAAAGGGCAAGGCTGCCTGCTGGTGGCAGAGGACAGTGCCAGAGAGACACAAATGCACCCACCACACAGTGAAGAAAAGGAGACAGAACAGAATGTGTAAACATTTTAGTCTTCAAAACATGTCTACAACGCTGTAGCAATTCACCTTTTTCAAAAATATTTCACACAATCAATAAACATTCTTGATGCACTCCCCCACCCCGTTTATAAACTCGCCAAGACCTTGAAAAGCCTTTCAAGATGCAAAAGAAGAAAAAAAAAAGATGGAAAAGATATAAGTCAACTATACTTCAATAAAATTTTTTTGAAAAAGATGCGGAAGATCAGCACAAGTGGAATCCAGCCCCACTGGATGACGTGGCTACATCAGCACGACCAGGATTCACTGAAAGCCTCCCGATCTGTATAATTTCAAGGCAAGGACAACCCCAGCAGAACCCTATAGACAGTACCTAGTTGGTCATCTACACCCAGAAGCATGATCAAGAGCCTTTTAGAAGTGCCGACAGCCTCTGCCCTCTGTGAAGTGACATAACTTAGAAAGCAAAGGGGGAAAACACCAAAATAAATCTAAATTGGATCTAAACAGAAGACGACAGTGAGTACATACATTCTCTGTCCTTCCAGGGCATGTGTCTCCCGGAATAAAAAGAAAAGAGAGATATATCATTAGATCAAGTGAGGTGAGGATGGGCCAAGCGTTGAGTTCAAAGAAGAAAAATACCACAAGGTACACCAGAAATGAGTATCTAGGAACATGTATTAAGGGAAGGGTGATCCTGAGAACCACTTAAAGGATGGAAAGGAGCCTTGAAGCTCGGTGGGCAGGAATAAAAGACCCACCAAACAAACGCCTGGGGGAGGGTGAGGGAGGGATGAAGGTGGCAGCACCAAACGCTGAAGGCAACGCCACACAGCGGTTACTCCTGGGGCCCTGGGGCCTCTCTTTCAGAATACATGTCACACGGACTTCCCTGGTGGCACAGTGGTTAAGAATCCGCCTGCCAGTGCAGGGGACACGGGTTCGAGCCCTGGTCCGCGAAGATCCCACATACCACAGAGCAACTAAGCCCAAGCGCCATAACTACTGAGCCTGCGCTCTAGAGCCCGCGAACCACAACTACTGAGCCCAAGTGCCGCAACTACTGAAGCCTGCACGCCTAGAGCCTGTGCTCCGCAGCAAGAGAGCCCACTGCAATGAGAAGCCCACGCACCGCAACGAAGAGTAGCCCTCGCTCGCCACAACTAAAGAAAGGCCATGCGTAGCGACGAAGACCCAACGCAGCCAAAACTTTAATTAATTAAAAGAAGAATACATTAACAGGTCTGATTGTGTCCAAACTTCAGATGGCACATGGCATCTGTTTTCATTTATATCTTTAAAAGGCAATAAGTAAAATCACTAGCTAATGTTTTTTTTTTTTACCACATATACACAAAATTGCTAATATTTTCTCCCTTATGCAGAAACTGTTCGAAAACCTCTCAACAAGTCTTGGTAGAACTCAGTAGTGACGACTTAGCGTCCAGCAGAAAACACCAGCATCATTCTGAACGTGACGCCACTTTAAAGGGTTTCGTATCGTATGATATTTAATTTAGACCCTTAGGCAAAGTAAAAGGGAAGAATACTATCAGACCCAAAGGAAATTAAATGAGGAGCATGGAAGTAGTTTTACAAACTCAACACAAAACTTTCTTCCCAGGATCAGGTAAATCCTAATAATATGCATAATTCTCATTGGAAAAATCAAGGGGTTGCTAGCATTCAAAACACCAATATTAGAAGGAGAAAATATTTTGACAATTATATTCCATTTAGATTTTCATTCCTTAGGCATAAAAACGACCTATACCTACTGTGTACAGTTGCAGAGATCTAATGCTAAAAAGCAACCTGAAGCCAATACTGATCTCAGCGATATAAAATATAAAAATTATATTTAAAAAAACCACCAGTTCCAATGGGTAAAAGAACATCAGGTGTGAAAGCACCTGTAGCTAAATGTCAACGTGGCCTTTAAAACACATTTAGCGAAATCAAAACTCAGTGGGTTTTTTAAAATGTGGGCAAATCGTGACTTTTCCGACACAATTCAATGTAAAACTCATTAAATGGAAAAATGAATTGATAATTTTATAAATATTTAAGGGACAGCGAGGCTTTTATCCTCAGGAGAGTTCTCAGATTAAAAACAAACCAAAAGGCTAGGTAACTGGACTGAGCAGACAGCCGGTGTTGCTGAGGATACACCCAGCACGAATTGGCAGCATCGAGAACCCAAGCCAAGTTAGACTCTTGAAGTCACTGATGATGACAAGGCTGGGTCCCTCAAAGGAGATCTAGCCTCAAGCTGACTGAAGCGAAATGGTGCCTCTCCAAATAGGCCAACCTGTAGAAGATGGAGAACTCCATGCCCTTTGGGCTAAATTCACTAAGCTTAAAGGCAATTCCTTTCAACTCTCTCACCTAAGGGTGGCTGATATGCTGGAGAGAGAGATGAAAGGGAGAATCAAGCACTTGAAAAGGTAACGAGCCACAGGGAGTGCCCAAGAGCACGGAGGAGGCATGAGGCCCGAACTGCCAGCAACTGGGCTGGCTAACAACTCACGTGCTGCTCTTCTAGGAAGGTTCCCAGGTTACTGAGGAAAGCACCACAGACTTCTGGATGGGTAAAGCCCAGAGCTGGGCAAGGGTGCAGATCAAGTTTATACCTCGCTTGGTTTGCTCTGTAGAGAACACTGTGTGTTCAGAGTAGGTATGAAGGTACGAGAGACGGTTTCTTTTCAAGGCTGTCACTTCACACAACTACCCGCCTTTCGTCACTTTCCTCCTTCCACCACAAGTCTCTCCCGGAAGACATCTGTGGTAAGGAATTGACGCAAGAAAACATCTACTGATTGCTTTTACAACGTTGATCGATGATGCCATAACCCAAACGCATGATCTTTAAAACATTCGGGTAAGAACTTCAAAGAAGGCCTTTTGTGTCTGAGGCTCTCGTAGCAGAAGAAAGCTCTGCGGCTCCTGCCTCTGCTGATTCTTCTATGCGGCCTCAACTATTGAGGGCGCTTCCTCATTCTGAGGTATTAGTCACGGGGGCGGTATTGGTTACTACAACAACTCGTCGTTTTCCATTTAGATGGTATTATTTTAAAACTAATATAGAAAGTGACACCCCTATTTCTAATGGGCTGTCTTTAAAATTCTATGTGGTTAATTTAGTAATATTCAGGGATGGTGGAGAAATACTTATTGCCTATGTTTTAAAGGAAGAAATAAAAACATCAATGATAAAATGTGGTAAGAGGTCAGAGGTGTCCCAGCGAGCTAACAGGAGGTCTTGTTCTGCAGGAGGGTTTCAGGCGAAGACCCCTCACTGAGCAGAGAGGAAGAACTCCACCCAGGATGGGTTCTTCACCAGGTGCTTGGTCCCCATCTGGAACATTCCTCAAGACAAGAGGTGGACAGCAAGAGCTCTTACTTGGTTCCTTTCATAGAAATCATTTCAGAGACAGGCCTAAAGTGCTACAAAGAGTTCCTAAGACATAGGTCTTTGATCTTTGTGGCTTTGCCATGTATGTTTTTAAAATTTCTGGAATGCACCCAGGGAGGCAAACGGCTTGACAGCAAACACTATAAATATCGAAATAAATAAATACACACAAACATCTGGAACCCTGATTAAGCACCAAAGTTTCATTTTTTTCAGGAAAGGAGGGGTGTGGGTAGCGGAGGAGAATCCCCCATGAACAGCATTTTTATTTTTATGGAAAAATGTCCTCCTCTTTTCATATAATAAACCCCCTCTGACATGAATAAAACTTTTAGAAAGCTGAAGTCCGTGAGTCCCAGGGAAAGGGAGGAGCTGCTGGTGTTCTGTAGCTGCCTCCTCACGAAGGGGCAACTTCACTGCTATCCCAGAACCAAGATGGGACCACAATTCACTTTTTTAATAACTAGGGTAGATGAGTGTCTATGAAATAGTAGTCATTACTTAGAACTACAAAAATAAATCCAGGCAATCCAGTAATCTGTCCTGAGTTTCAAATTAAGTTTGCACAGATTTTACAGTTGCTCATTATGCAATAATTTTCTGTGTTAAAGGTATGCTAAAATACGCTGTTTTTTTTCCTCTTTGTAAGGCACTCTGAGCAATAATAAACAGTGAGAAGACAGAATTTGCCAGTTATGGCCGATACAATGAAATTAAAACCAAAGAATCAAATGGCCACAAAGCATGTGGCTAAGTGTGAACTAGGAGTCAGACAATTACAAAAGTTTTAAAGGAGAAAATGCCCCCAAATTCCCACTCCACCTAGTATGAGGTTCCACGATGTGACGGAGCTTTGGGAAGCACAGAAAGGTGTGTGATCAGGCATCTTACCAAACGGATCCTACCGATCTCGGGATAGAGTTCAAAGTGTTTCCGGCCCCGGCCTGGCTCAGCCCCCTCCATCCTGCCCACACTCGCGCCACTCCAGGCAAGCAGCCTTCCTTCCCCGGTTTCCAGGGCAGGGTCACCCCAATCAGCCGCTCCCACGTCCTGGATAACCCAACTCATTCTCTGGTCAGTTCCACCTGTGCCACGACAGCAGCTGCTCCTCCCGTCTGCTTAGGTCCCCTTGCACATGCGGCCGGTTCCCTGAGCTGAGCCTCCTTGGCTCTACAAGGCCAATCACAGCCATACTTCCACGGTTACTAACATGGTGTCCAGCAGAAGACACACAGGTTTGGATGACACCATGCCTCGAGAAAAACTTAGGGAGCCATTATCACAAAAGAAGGATAAAAGACTGAACAAATGTGTTTAGAAAGTGGTGCTTTCAGATTGGCACTATTTAGAAAAGAGGTATTATGGGAACCTCATTATGAGCCTCTGAGGCCAATGTGGAGACAGGCTGGCATTGACCACCCAAAGGAGGGATGAAAGAGGGCATCAGAGGTGGGTGTCGGGCGGTAAATGGGGCCAGTCACTGGTCTAATTCAAAACAAGAGGAATGTTCCAGCTTCTTCCTGTGGCAGCTACAACACAGACAGAAACTTGGCCCTGTGACAAAAGCATGACGGGGGCGGGGGCGGGGAGGGAGACCTCCCCCAGCGCCGGGAACCACCACCCCCGGCCTGGGCGCACCCTAGCCGCCCATGCTGAACGAGGCCCTGTGCTCCCAGAAACAACGTGCACATGTATATGATTTCTGTCTGCCTCCACCTCAAGGAAGGCAGGATCTACGGAAATTCTCCAAACTCAACAAAGAAAATAAGATTTCATCTTGCCTGTCATTCTAAGTTCCCTCTTTGCAGCTTTCAAGACATCTAAGGAGCCCGTGTTTTATTCAACTGTGATTCCCCACTCGGTTCACGCCGGCACAGCCCGCCATCTCGGTAGCTGTTCTAAAAGGGGAATATTTTGGCGCCAAACGTCTGAGTGGTTAATCACATCTACATGACCGTGTGCCTCCGTAAATGCCCCAGCATCCCCTGGCATGAAGTTGGCAACAACCCACGTGGGAAACTTTGTCAACTCCACGCTGATCTCCTGGCCTCGAGCGTTCACTCTGAGCCGTTCTACTACCCACCACCAGAATTGAATTCTGTGCTGCCCCAATTATCCCCGCTCCCCCTCACTCCTGATTCCACTCAGAACGGTTCTGCTTCCGCAGCCTCGCCTCAGGCTCTCCTTCTTCAAAGCCTCTCCTCACCCGTGAAGTCAGCCCAGCGCACTCTCACCAACACGCAGGGTGGATACACCCACAGGCTCTGCGTTTCCTCAACTGTGGGAAGGGGGCGTCTCCATTCTCTTGTCTCCCTCAGAGGGGAGGGCAGCCTATGGATACTCCACAGCCTCAAAGGAAAGGCAACAAAGCTAGTCTAAGGACAAGATACTGATTCAACGAAGAATTTGCAGGTACTCATCAGGTGTTAAAACCTGATTGCTCGTTGCACGAGCAAACAACATGAAGAGCAGACCATCTCGGTAATCCAGGCTACCAGAGGCTGCACCAGGGTACTAGTCTCGAGAATTGGCATGTATTTCTTAAGGGACAGTTAAAAAGAAATCCATAGAATAAAAGGCTTCTCGTGCATTCTTTCAACAGAAAACTCTAGCAACTGAGGAAAGGAGAAATCTCTATGTAAAGGGGAAAGGGTTTAAAACCTATAAAGACATAATTTTGCTGAACTTTTAAGAAAATTCTCTATTAGGAAAATCTGAAAATGTATCTGTCCATCATTCCTAGTAAAACCCAAAGGACACATCTGCAGGAATATTCTTGGCCTGGTATTTATGGATTTCCATGACTAATTTTTGCATACTCGTTCTTCTTTTTCCTCAAAATACATATTCTGCCTGACATTCCCACCACTCTCAGGGTATGTTGGCGACTGTAACCTACACGAACAAATACTCACCTCCCAAGAGCTATACTGCACAAGCTGTTCTACATATTAGGCGAAAATCAGGCTTCTGCAGGACATAAAAGTCCTTTAAGACCATGACCTTAACCGTGCTCCTTAGCAGCATTTGAAACTCGGTTGCATTAACTAATGTTGGTGTAGGCTCGTAATGAAGCAAAATCACGGCAGACCCCAATCTCTTGGACAGTCGTGGGCTCACGGGCCTCAGATGAAAAGTCCCATTACCGAAAGGTTTCCTCAGAGCCGAACAGATCCACTAGTCACAATTCCGAAATTGCTAATATTTTCATCAGAAAAGAGTAAGAGAGCTTTAATTCACCAAGACGTTACAACGTGGAGGCTGCAAGGAGGCCCAAGGCTGAATGGTTCTCGCCTGCAAATGCCATGAAATGTGTCAAAATGTGCATGGAGAAGAGAGTCCGAGACAACGTTTTACTTCTCTCCGATCAAAACACATTATTCCTTATCCTTGGATTTCTTAGGTCAATTCACTTTTCACCTAGGTCTCATTTGTTTCTGTTTTTGTCCAGGTGCAGTCTTTATCAGCCAATTATTTTTGCCTAACCTGTGCCCTCAACAGAGGAAACAAAAAGTTTCAAAAATCCAAGAACTTAATACTGCTCTGAAGTGCAGCGTGAAGAGGGAGAACACAGGCTATCACACGAACAGAAAGCCCCACACGCAATCTTTCACTAAATTACATATTATACTGGGCGGGGGCGGGGGCGGGGGTCACGCGCCCGGGGATTAATGACACTTTTGATAAATAAACCTTAATATGTTTCAGCCAATATTTGAAAAGAACCTGAGAAGTGAGGCACGTGGGGGGAGGACGGACAACTGGGGACCAGGACCACGACGCTGGGTTACTTTAGCCCAACAAAGGAGAAGCTGGTCCAATCATCAGCCAGGGAGCCGGCCAAGCCCGCAACGGTTCAGAAACCCTCTTTCTGCATTTCTATCAGAACTTAAATGACACTAGAAACAGGTTTTCCCAGGAACCAAGAAAACAGTGATACTTCCAGGTTATACACCTAAGTTTACAACAAAAAACAAAAAGATGGCTAAAATTAGGATTAGATCCTAACCTTATACTAATTGGGATAAGGTGAGTAAGCAAAAGTTGAATGAGCAGAAAGAAAACTGTCTCACTGTAAAATATTGGGCCTTATAGACTAAATAATAAGATATTCTAGGCACTATTTTCCTGCAACTTTACAAATATATTTTTTTACTTCTATATCAGACAAACAAGTAAGAAAGCAAAACACTAACGTCACTACAAAAAAAATCATGACACAGACAGTAAAACAGACAACTGAAGAATCTCTTCTCTTTCCAGTCACCATAAATTTGGGGAGTAGGGGCATGGGGTAGGGGAGTGAAAAACGAACTAGGTACCAAAGCCTGAATAAAAGAAAGAGAACAGGTGGTTTTAAGTGGGATTTCACCTGGATTGATTCATCTATGGCTCCAGGCTGCCATCATTATCAACTCTAAGCTCCTGGTTAGTAACAGGGTTTATCTAAACTAAACCAATGCGAGAACTTACCCAATCTTCGATAGCACCGCCATATCTTTAGATCTACCGAAGAGCTGGGTGGGGTTCCTATAATACAGGGAGTGGTTTTGCTGTGGTTCCCCCAATAGGAACCTTCTCAGATCTCCATTCTGTCCACTCTGAGTCCTCTAACCATAATATTCTCCCATTTAAAGTCAACATGAACCCTATTAAACATTAAACTATATTTCCAAGAGAGCCTACTAAGGGTAGTTTTCTCTTTATGCAAATTATTAAAGACATCATGGGATGCTTAACGGCATTTCTAATATGACAGGATCTGAGAACTAACTCTCTTACTCTCTGACTCCTCCCCACTTAAGTTAGGGAAAAAAACGCTCACACGCACGCTTTGCTGTTTTCACTCCCAAGAGTGACTTAAATGCCAAAGATGAGCTCACTATGAAACCAAGATCCCACATATTTTCTTATAATATCAAATAATATAAATTTCAGATCTAACATTTTCCTAACTTATGATCAGTTATAAAATTACAAAAATTTTATTCTGAAAGTCAAGACAGAAATGGAATAGGATTTAGAATAGATACATGCACTCCTGTTTTTACTGCAGCATTATTCACAATAACAGAAACAACCAAAGAGTCTATCAACAGATGAATGGACAAAGAAGATGTTATGTGTATAGATAAATACATAGATACATACACACACAGTGAAATACTATTCAGCCATGGGAGAAAAGAAAATTCTTTTTTCTTTTTGCAAAAACACGGATGGACTTTGAGGAAATTGTGCGAAGTGAGATAAGTCAGACAGGGAAAGACAAATACTGTATGATATCTCTTATATATGAAATCTAAAAAAAAAAAAAAAAAAAAAAATCAAACTCATAAAACCAGACAGTAAAATGAGATGTTTAAAGGTCTATATTTGCAATTAATAGATAAAGCAGCCCTGGAGACCTAAAACACAGTACAGTGATGACAGACAACAAAACTGTACTATAGATATTAAATTTGCTAAGAGACTAGATATTAATCATTCCCAACATGAGAATAAATTATAATTATATGATGCCATAGGTGTTAGTCAGCTAACACAATATCAATCATACTGCAATATAAATAGACCAAATCAATACGTTGTACACTTTAAACTTATACAATGTTGCACCACAAATATACCTTTTTTAAAAGTCATGACAAGGCACTAGTAAAAGTCTCTTAAAAAATAGGGCCACGAGAACAGGCAAAAATGATCATCTAGTTTTCAGAAACAGTCATCTTCCTTGTAGATGGAAGATCCATCTCCGACCCCCATTCGGGAACTAATTCATTTTCAAATGCTAAATCCTTCCGAGAACTGATAAAAGCAAGAAGCTCATATAAAAGCTGGATAAACAAAATGAGGAAGATGAAGATCAAAGAATTCATACACACACACTCAGATACACATATCCATTCATTTCATACACACTGAAATACCTGTTTCGTGCAGACTGTCCAGGTCATGGAAATTTCTGAAACAATTTCTGATTCATACAATGTCCACATTCATTTCATAGGAAATACTATGCTAAACATAACTTCACCTCTACCTGAAGAGCTGCCATTATTGTATAACGATATATAATATGTAGGAATGGGTGCCGGATCTTTAGAAAATGGCCATGGAGATTTCAGAATACAGTATCTGGTTACCTTATGCAAAATTCCCAGCACACTGGCATATGCAGATGCTTCTTAAATATTGAGTTATATAATCTGTATGATGATTAATGATTTGGGGCAAACTGGGTCATTATTTTCAATTCGAGGCATCATATCTCTATGGTTTACAAATAAAAACCAATGGGGACAGTAAGTAGAGGATTCGGCAAGAAGGTAAAGAAGACCATGCATCTGACAGAGGCAGAAGAGACTGCAAAAAAATTTCTTGTGCTTCGATGGTATTAAAGATGAAATGAAGCAATGGAAGAGACGGTATTTTAACAAGTTTAAATTGTCAAATACATTTCCAACGTTGCTCTGAAATGACAAGACATAGGGCAGTAGTCCAAATTTATCATACTTCAGGCTGATGTTCAATGATAGGGAACTACATTATAACTGCCAACAGACGAAACCTGTCGTGCAGCAGATCTCTGAAACATTATACCGTGTGCGGAAACTACTATCACAAAAATCCTCTAAGTCCTTACAACCTATTTTTGGTTTTCTTCTTCATCAAATTATTTCTAAGCCAGTTCTGCAGGATGATAAAATCATTGAATTTCAGAGCTTAAGGCCTCTCAAACATAACTGAGTTCTTGAATGCCAAGACTTGGGACAAGGTAGGGGCTCCCTGCCTAACTAATACAGCCACCTGGCAGGCAGGTGTTAACCAAGTTAAGTGCTCTCCCTGTCTTCACTTAGGTCTCTCCACCCAAAATGATGTATTCTTCAGGGACCTCAATGCCATTTTACCCAGCCAGTAAGTTATGGCATTTACATGGTTCGTTTATTAATGCTAATTGAGAAATATTTATAGGAAAACTGTATTTGTTCTGTTGCATTTGGTATGCCTTTAACTGCATTAAAAATGTAATCTACGGTTTATAACAACTAACAGGGAATCTCATTTTCATCCCAAGCTGCTTTAACCATTATTTTGCACGAGAAGAAGTTCTGAAGTATCAGAATGTCCATCTGACGGAAATGCAGGAAAACTGCCTGGAATTAACCTGAGTGAACAAACCACGAAATTTCTCTAAAAACATCCCATGAATAAAATGTGAAGGCTGGACAGTCTAAAACTGCCTTAGGTCAACTTTAACTTTCACTTGTGAAATCTGCCATTTTTCATGCTTTTTGGAAAAGGTGAATACATTTTGACCAGTTACAGCGTTTTCTTTAAAAAATAGTAAGTCCCTGCTGCTCCTAAGAAGTACAGCCGTTCCCTGGAATAATTACAATGTTCCATTTAAATAGAAGTTATATTATAAAATTTCAAACTGTCTTTACTTAATTATACAATAGACTTCTGTAATAAACTTCAGCCGTATCATTTTCAAACAAACAAAACAGACCAGATGTTTGGTACTTACATGCAAAACTGAGCTCCCGCTGTGAAACTAGATTAAAATGAACTCAGGAACGAAGCTAAGCCCCGATGAAAACAAAAACAAAACAAGCAAACAAACAAAAAACATGCCGTTGATTTTGCTTTGTAGGTTGTTAGTCTTGATCATTTACATATTTTTCCTTGCATCTGGGAAAATACACACATCCTTTCCCACCATTTTATCAAAATTAACATATTCCTCTGGATTTTGTAGGGGTAAGAAAAGACAAAAAGGAAAATCGCTAAAATTTCATGATGTCACTTAGTCAAAATTCAATCAATGTCAGTTATTTCTTGGGCATTGCTTTACGTGCTTTACATAAAGTAATTCTCACACACATAAAACAACATTGGTGCTATTATTATACAATCATCCCCATTGTAAAGATAAAGTTGAGGCAGATAGTTTAAATGACTGGACAAAGGTCTGTCACTGGCCAAGCTGGATTCACATTCAGGCAGGTTGATTCCAAAGTCTGTTCTCTTTACCACTGGGCACTGTGGATACCAAATTACAGTAGTCAAAACCACTATTGTAAAATAAAGGAAAACCATTCAATTTGGTGTTGGTAAAGTCAAAGATCACTTTATTGTCTGGTTAATATTCAAACCTTAAATTTTACATCTCTTTAATAGAATCTAATAATACGAATCTTGTTCTGGTGTGACAATCTAACTCAAAAGAAGTCTCTCTCATTCACAAACACACACACACCACCACCACCACCACCACCACCACCACCACCACCACCAGCCCACATCAATGCTGCTTAAGATAACTGTGCTTCAATCAAGAGGGTCTTGATCGTGCCAGTGAAGTGACTGGCACAGCTCTTCCAAAGCTCTGTTCTAGCAGATCTAAGACATCGCAATATCTCCACCTACATCCCAACTCCATTTCCATTAATAGCTTTAAAATGTCTACTGATGACAAAGTTCTCTTATCTGATATCAAATAAAAAATGGACATAAGAGGGGGCTTCCCTGGTGGCGCAGTGGTTGAGAGTCTGCCTGCCGATGCAGGGGACACAGGTTCTTGCCCCGGTCTGGGAGGATCCCACATGCCGCGGAGCGGCTGGGCCCGTGAGCCATGGCCGCTGAGCCTGCGTGTCCAGAGCCTGTGCTCTGCAACGGGAGAGGCCACAACAGTGAGAGGCCCGCGTACCGCAAAAAAAAAAAAAAAAAAATGGACATAAGAATTAGGGGGAGAGAAAAGATGAGGTATATTTTTAAAAATACTCAATGTTTATCCGAAACCTGTAAGGTACTCATTGTGTTACCTAAAATTTCAAACCTTAATCTTATGTTAAAAAGTTGGCAACTTGGTTATAACAACAACTAAGAGATGAAACACCTGAAGGCCAGGTCAATTAAGCATGAAACTCTTATAGTGTCTACTTTGTGAAAGGAGATGTGAGTGGTTAAAAAATTTGATATCAAGGGGAATTAAACCTCCTTCGTTCAAGTTTTAAAATTCCCTAATGTATGACTGAAATATACTCACCTGGTCTAAAGACTTGACAATTTGTTTACAAACACAGCAGCTTATCTGATTGAAGGCTAAACCACTGACTGGATTACACAGGTGCTGCCTTTTATTAGCATGGCTATTTATGTCAACAACGATTTATTTAATCTTGAAGTCAAGGAAGAACAATTTTCTAGCAACACTGATTACTCATCATCTTGAAATACGTGTTTATTTTCCTCCTATTTACAGGATTATGTCAAGACTAACATTTAAAACTTGGCACCAATAAAAAATATTTCTGTCTACAGTATCACCCATCGGTGGAACTCATTAAGCCATATTTGACAACCTTTTCATTTCTATGCTAAGAGGAAAATATAGTTAAGATTTATATTACCATGAGATATAATTTTAGGATATTATTGCCACTTTATTTTCCCAAAAGGAAAAATAATAAATTTATAGTTCCAAAGGAAATAAATTTTATGAGCCCAGGCCAGTCTGACACCAACAGAAAAGATAAAAAAAATTCTAAAAATAATGACTACATGTAAGAAAGCAACCATTTCTTATTCTATGTTTAAATATGTGAAGGTAATGAAAAAAAATTAATCCATGATCTTGACTACATCTCAAAGCACTGCTACTAACCTAGAAAAACAGAATTATTCATGTAAGAAAATACGTTTAAGGACAAATCCACATGCACTGTGGTATCTGTTCAAATATCTTTGTGTAGAACAGAAAGAGGTGGAAGCTTTGTTTTTCTTACCACACCCTCAAAAGTCTCTATACATTTTCATTATATGCCTCAAGCAGCGTAAAGAATAAGATCAGTCACTGAGTCAAAAGAACACTTCCAGGGCTTGTCTGGTGGCGCAGTGGTTGAGAGTCCGCCTGCCGATGCGGGGGACGCGGGTTCGTGCTCCGGTCCGGGAGGATCCCACATGCCGCGGAGCGGCTGCGCCCGTGAGCCACGGCCACTGAGCCTGCGCGTCCGGAGCCTGTGCTCCGCAACGGGAGAGGCCACAACAGTGAGAGGCCCGCGTATCGCAAAAAAAAAAAAAAAAAAAATCACTTCTAGAAACATCCACTTGAAGTTCAGAGAGAAATCATTAACTAATATTGACTTAAACATCCCAAAATCAGGAACTTGGGCTGAAAATCAACCAGGGCAGGTACTCTGGTTTCTCCTGACGTGTTAACAACACGCTGCTCGGTGGCACTGCCTTCTCCCAGCAGCAGACCCAGAGGCAGGATTCCCCATCATGAGGAGCATGACTGTATTTGGAATAATGTCTGGATAAAGATTCTTAAACACATAACAAGTCTAAAATAGACTTTCCAGGTGTTCAAGGGTTGAAACATTTCCCCGTGTGATACAATCTATTAAAATGCAGATGCAAAAAAGAAATGAAAGGAAAATATTTCCAGAACAGAGAACTTGATTTCATGACATCTTTCCATTTAACCACAGTATTTTAATAAACTTCCACTCAAAGTGCACTTTGAAGCTTGTCAGACGGACTTTCTATCTATATGAGGGGGAAATTCTTCACAGAATAATTGTGGTTACCAAGAATGAAAAGAACACTCAACAGATCATAGTTGATTTCATGATACCATTACTTATGGAGAAAATGTCATTGCTTATGTTCTACCTACTGTCAAAGCATTTGTAACACACTTCTAAAAAGCCCAAAGAGGACTTCCCTGGCAGTCCAGTGGTTAAGACTCCATGCTCCCAAGGCAGGGGGCATGGGTTCGATCCCTGATCGGGGAACTATGATCCCACATGCTACAACTAAGAGCCCACAGGCCTCTGAATCTGTACCTTTACTATATGGAATTGAGAATATTAACACTAGATTAAAAAAATAATAATAAATAATCCACTGTCGGCAATTTTTTTAATTTGCAAATGCCTTGAAGACAGGACTTTTTGCTCCAGTGCTTGGGACCACAACTGACAACCAGTAAATGACCAATAAATGGTCATTTTGATGAGTAAAAAAGCCCCAGTTAAAAGTGAAGTGACAGTTCTTCCAAAGCTCTGTTCTAGCGGAGCAGGAACGCTGCAACATCTCCACCTACATCTGAGCTCCCTGTCTAATAACAGTTTACTAATGTCTACTGACATTTTAAAATGGTTGAATTCCCCCTCTTTACTTCTTAAGGGACTGTAGTTTATAAGGTAAAACTACCAGGTATCAAATATTTAACCCTCTTAAGTGCCAAGACTCGTCTTCAATGCACAACTAAACCACAGGGGAACGTATTAGGTGTTCGACAGTTTCATTTCCGTGACTGACTGGCATTAGGAGAACTTGGAACCTTGCATAGTCTGGTTCTATGAGCCGCAGCTTCCAAAGAACCAATATGGGTGGTTTTTTTCTTCATGCCATCAAACACCAAAAACAAAGTCCACCATAAATAATCTATTACAAATTCTACTTTGGAAAATAAACTATAAGGAAGAATTCAATTTAATATAAACACCAAGTGTTCTTTCAAGACTGTAAACTTCCACTGTTCTTCGAGATCATGGCATGGAGAGATTCAAATACACTCCTGAACACCCTTTCTTCCATCCAGTCAACAAATACTTACAAAGCAGCTACAGTTGCCCAATCCTGACTTGGAGGCTTTCACAGTAACACCACAGATATACTCTAGGAGGGCAGAGAGCACAAGGCTAACAGAGGAGACAGGCAGTCAATACATAATTACCTAAATTATAATTTACTTGTACTTGCGAAAAGTACTATAGAGATTAAAAACATAACTTTATGGGGACTTCCCTGGCGGTCCAGGGGCTAAGACTCCAGGCTCCCAATGCAGGGGGCCCGGGTTCGATCCCTGGTCAGGGAACTAGACCCGACATGCCACAACTAAGAGGCCTAAGAGCTCACACGCCTCAAAGAAGATCCCGCACACGGCAAAGAAGATCCCACACGCCGCAACTAAGACTGGCGCAGCCAAATAAATAAATATTTTTAAAATAAATCAATTAATTAACTAAAACATAACTTTATGTGAAATAAAACACTGCTGGCTCAATGTTATTAATATTTGGATTTTTTCCCATTCTCTTCATGGCAAAATAATAATAATGTTTAAAATAAAGGAGAGGCAGGGAAGAAATGGTAACAGAAGATGACGGCTCCAGCTAGAAAATGAAAATCAAACTTCGCCCCATGGTGTCATAGGAGAGCTTTGAAATCAAATCTTTGAGGGGAAAGACTTGGCCGTAAAGCAAAACCATATGGAATTTTCAATCCAGGAAATTGATATACTTAATGTTTATTGTTGTTGAATCCGACCTCGAAGAACTATTCCAGTTTCTCTTGAAATAGCTGTACAAAAGCAATGAACTGTGTCATAAAACTACTTTGATGTATTTTCTGACTGTCACAAACAGCTACAAGGTTGAAGTAATTGTGTGTGTGTGTGTGTGTCTGTGTGTGTGTCTGGGGAGGCAGGTGTTGTTAAATAACAGTATTTGAATTACACTTACACTTGGGCCTTCCCATCCATGGGTTCCACATCCTTGGATTCAACCAACCATGGATCAAAAATATTTGAAAAAAATCCCAGAAAGCTCCAAAAAGCAAAACTTGAATTTGCTTATATAAGTAAAAGTGTAAGTAATCTAGCAGGGATTTAAAGTATATGGGAGGATGTGCATAGGTTGTATTAGGGACACTGAGCTTACTCAGACTTTGGTATCTACAGGGGTCCTGTAACAAACCACCCGAGGATACCAAGGGATAACTGTACTATAATTCATACATCCCATAAAATAATGCCAAATTACTGAGCACACTAAGACCAGAAACTGGAATACAGCAGTGAAGTCCTGGGTACCAAAGACCACCTGGCTCCAATTAAGCTGAAGGTTGAGACAACACATATTAAAATGAAGTGGAGAACTTCTATATCCTACGATGTTGGAAAAGTTTTAAATGCAATCAAGTAAAATGTCATCCTTAACAATTTCCGGGGACAGTACCATTAGCACATCGAACAAGGTACAAGCTTCTCAAATCGTATCTTTTTAACATTTTATTGGAGAACGACAGTGCTTTCTCTGTTACTAAATTGTCCGTATTTCCATGTATGACTATTAACAGAGAAAAAAAATGGATAAAGAGTAATCAGAACATTCTAATAGATTTAAAATGTACACCAAAATGTTGCAATATTTACCAGGTGTAGACAAGTGCTATAATAATCACCTTTATAGAGATTACTGACAAAATAACAATGGTAATCAAATATATGTAACTATTTAAACTCGTAACAAAGGCTTCTATGATACTATTAGCAGTAAACGCGCAACACCCATAAAATGTGACTTAATATCACCCTGATAAGACTTTAAGTACATATAACCATTGTTACGTGAAAAACATTATTTTTAATATGTCACAACCCAACAGGATTTAATTACCACACCTACTTCAAACTATTAGCTGTTTAATTGAAACCTGAAAAAGTAATATTTATGTGGCCATTGAGAATCATCATGATTGATGAAATCTTTTGTGTTATTCCCATTATAGTCACTTGCATTTGTTATTTTTAACAAGGAAAAATGAAAGGGGAAATGTGTGTTTTAGTTTTGCAACAAAGCTTTTCAGATGATGACTAACTTCTTCCTTTGAACACAAAAAGCCTCTTTAACTAATGTACATATAAATATGTTCTCTACAACGTGCACTAAGCAAAGAAAGGGAAGAAAAACAAAGGCGGGGGGGGGGGGGGGCGGTGAGGCTGTAGGACTTAAGCCAGAATTAAAAGCAACCTAGGCAAGATGAGTACATGAAAGCTGTCAGGATAGTTGTTATTCTTATTCTCAATTACTTACAGCTCATCTGCTCTCAAGGAAGAAAAATCATAGTTTCTTTTAACCATATCCACAACAGATCTCACTTGAAAGGAAACATAGCAAGTGATTTGGCATGAATGGGCGTATTACCAATTTTCCAGCATCACTACTGAATATTTATGTCGGTGACGAATGATGACACTGGTGAAGTATTTTAACAGGAAGCCTTGCCTTGTAAATCGTCTGAATGATGCTGTGTCAAAACAACACCTACCATAAATCAGAGGTTTCAGGACCAGTATTTCTTGTTCCAACATGCTACCTGCTCAGCAGAATCACTTGTGTGGACAGGCATAGATTATTGTGTGCTAAGCAGAGCCATCTTACCTCCTAACTTATAGAGCTATAATTTAACAGGCCTATTATCAAGGTAATTTTGACAGTTCTGAAATATTATACTTGTTAAAAATATGCATTTAGCACTAACCTCAGTGGTCATTTGAACTGAATAAACAGACAGGTATCCCTGCAATTATTATTCTTCCCTACGGATGACTCTTTTTTCTAGCAAGGCAGTGGTCTGTTGACAACCGATTTTATAAATACTAGAGCAAGAGGGTTATTCTGATACTACAAAAAGCTCACCACGTTGCTTTCAAATCACTTTTCACTTCTTCACAAGTTCATTAGCAACTTGTAGTGGAGGCTAAGGACTCCCTTTCCAGGTTAAAGAAACGGCAATAGTTCAAACCTCCACTACCCTCCTCCTTGCTCCAACCCTCAATTCCTACATGATGCACATCCTAATTCGGGGTATTTTACATGCGTGAAATCTGCAGAGCCTCATTTCCCACTCAGTCAAGTTGGAAATATTAATCCTTAGGGCAATTCTAGAGTTCTGATTACAGAAGATAAGAGAATATGTCTTCTCTTAGACTGTAGTGCTACCAGAAGAATAAAAAGAACAAAAGAAATTAGTATTTTTTCTCTTTTGATAATGCGTTAGCTCTAACTTAACTTGATCTGTAAAGAAAAACTAAAGATATACATTTGTACCTTTCTTTTTACACTGAATGCATAAATAAGTGAACAAACACGTGTGCGCACACTGCAGAAAAATAAGTTGCGTGAAATGAACATACTGGCCACAATCCAATTAACTTCGCGACTCCGTAAGAGAAGAAATACGACATCTAGCAACGCCGGTGGCACAGTTTCTTAGAGCCAAATTAGCAAACTGACAGAAAATAAACAATTATTTATCCGGAATCCATTGCACTCCAAGCACTCAGCCAAGTGTCTTGTCACAAGGATTAGGCATGAAAAAGCACGACAACCCTCTTCTCATCTTTTCTCCAAAACAAAGGGTGAAATTCTAGACACTTGATAAGAATAAAATATTTCTGCTGACTCTGATGGCATGGATGAAAATGGAAGAAACTGTGTGGTCATATTTCTTACAAAACTCATGTTTGACTCAGGTCCTACAACTGACCGTATTTTACCCTTCAGGAATTAAAATATATCCAGTCAAGACGTCAGCAGCGGGGCTTCCCGGGTGGTGCAGTGGTTAAGAATCCACTTGCCAATGCAGGCGACGTGGGTTCGATCCCTGGCCCCGGAAGATCCCATCCCACCTGCCGCGGAGCAGCTAAGCCCGTGCACCACAACTACTGAGCCTGCGCTCTAGAGCCTGCGTGCCACAACTACTGAAGCCGGCTCACTTGGAGCCCATGTTCCGCAACAGGAGAAGGCACCGCAATGAGAAGCCTGTGCACCACGACTAAGAATAGCCCCTGCTCGCCGCAACTAAAGAAAGCCGGCGCGCAGCAACCAAAGCAGCCAAGAAAAAAAAAAGTCAACAGCAGTCTATTCCCGTGACTAGGGTACAACACATAAGCTAAGAAATCCCTGGCAGTCCAGTGGTTAAGACTCCGTGCTTCCACGGCTAGGAGGGCAGGTTCGATCCCTGGTAGGGGAACTAAGACCCTGCATGCCGCCCTGCGCAGCCGAAAAAAAAAAAAAACAACCAAACTTGTTATTAAAAAAAAAAAAAAAAAAGAGATCTAAATACCTTGTTTGAAATGCTAGATATTTCAGGACAACAAGAGTTTACTGTTTCACACATAATAAACCACAACAGTGTTTTTAAAATTCTGTATCAATACTACAAAATACAAAGATTCAAGACATAAAAATGGAATTTCCAAGAAATCTTTAATACAAAAAAAGCAGATCTTGCAATAAGGTGCCCCTTACATTATATCCCTGAAATAATGTAGATCATGCTGCCCTCTTGTGCCAGATGTAGAAAATAAAACAACTTCTGCCTGTTCAACGGAAACACAATTTGGATTCAAAATAGTAATGATCTCTAAATTTCTAACTGATTTACTGTTGACCTGAGATTTGCGTTACCTGTGTATGAAGATCTGATACAAGTGAAATGCAGCTTTGGTGATAAAAGACAAAGATTGGCTAGGAAGAGGTGGACGCAGCAAACAGCACAGGGACACAGCCCACATCTGCAAAGGCTCTATACTGTTCAAATCCAGCTGCAGTCAAATCGTGTAAGAAATGTCGGGGCCCCCGGAAATGTGTGGCACTTTAATAAACACACACAGTGCCATTACTAAAATACACCGAAGGAAGGAAGCGCAGCAGAGAGACGGTGAGCTAACGGGAAGGTGAGAAGAAAGGAGAAAAAGGAAACACTGCTTCTGCCAGTCTAAGGAACAGATTATGAAAGACCCGTAGGCAATAGGCTATCAAATTACATAAACAAACTAAGTAAACTTCATGCGCCCAATACAAGGATTCAAAGTGGAGAGTAACATAGCCACTGGAGCTTAGAGGGATGGAACCCTCTTTAAAATCGGCTTCCTGGAATGTTCAACTGCAGGCAGAGAAACTATGCTATACAGAAGAACCGCACACTTGCCAGGCTGACTCTGCCCTCCTTCTTAAAATACAAGTGAACTTGGGACTTTGGTAGGACAACCCGTGTTTCAGGAACTTCCCCTGGAGGCCTGGTTCTTAGCATAAGTGCAGAGTACCCGAGCGTCTAACAAAGTTCATGAGGATCTGAGATGAAGCATGAGAAGGGAGACGGGACATCTGGAGCATTCCCACCAATGGATGAATGTATAAAAGGCATAGTGACAATCCAGTTCAGGGTCAGTGAGAATCTACTGGCACAAGTGGGCAGAAGGGAACTCTGGCGAACTGCTTGCAAATCCCAGCCAGACTGGGTATGGGGCAGATCCGATGGGCCTCTGCCTGGAGTTTCCAGCTTCCATCGGTCACCATGCCAACTCTACACACTGGCCAAAGTCCTTCCTCTCCCTCCCTTTTCTAACTCTGGGAGGCTGTCAGGATCCTGAACTCACAGGAAACTTACTCACCCCTGGGGTCTCCTGGAGAGTGTGCTCTGACAATGGAAGGATATGCTTCCTGATCTCTCCACGCTACCTGGAGAACATACTCTGGAACTCAGGGGCCACAACTTTATGCTGGGAACTTGGACGCATCAAATGCAGATATTTAATGCAACGTAAAAGTCAAGCATGTCCATCTCTCTACTGTAGAGGGGAGTTTTAAAAAGTATTATATAATTACTAGGTTATACACAATCAATAATGTCAACTAAGAGGCATAATTCTTACCCATGTAAGAATTTGTACTTTTTCCAACTGTAAAAAGCACAAAATTTTTATCCAAACAGAAAATTAAATTCGATCACTTAAAATTTTTAATTAAAAAAAGTTTTCATCTACCACTAAAAGAGTAAATAAGTAATTCTTGGCCCCTAAACCTTTTGGGCAAACTAGGCCTATGTTTGTAGTACTTATTTGGGCTTGTATTTTCTTGAAGGAATCAAGTCCTGCTAATACATACAGGAGGGGGAGGCAAGGTAAACACGAGCGTGCCGGCTGCTCTAAGATGAGTGACCTCAAAGATTTAAACGTGGTCCCAAATCCTTGAATGACAAATAAACCAGCGTCTGAAGAAGCCTACAGGTCTTGAACATGAAGAGCCTGGTTAACTGTGGTCACCAGCACTCAGAGGCTGTGATAACAGACATCCAGTCCCACTTACTGCTCCCAACTTTATGGCTGTAGTTTTCACATTAACTGACAAATTGAAGCAACTTCACAGCCATAATAGCACATCATCCTCCAATCACTTTTGCATGATGATGACATAAAAAGACGAGATCTGTGTGGGCCTCTGCCGTTTACCGTCCTGTGCTCTGCACAGTGCCTGGACTAAACAACACGTGCTGAATAAATCTGCACAACATGCCGCCCTACACAGTCTTCCTGAATCCTCACGACAGTCTTGGGAAACAGGAGGGGCAGCAGTTGTTCCCATTTCACAGGAGAGGATGTTCCCAGATACCATGTATTCATAGTCACTAAGGTTCATTAGGCACTGACCGTATGCTAAGCGCTGTGAATGTATTAACCTAATTAATTCTAACAGTATCAATATATTAATGAGTGTGTGAAGAGCACCCCCATTTTACAGATAAAACTGAGACACAGAGAAATTAAATAACCAACACATAAATATTAATATCACGTTAACGGACTATTACTATTAGTAACTAGCACCAGAACTGAACCCAGGCAGCTGGCTCCAGAGTCCATACGTTTACAACAAGGCAGACAACATCCTGCCTTGAGATTCGCCTGCTCAGCAGTATGTATCTGCTTTGGCCTTGGTCACATGGCTAGTTGATGGCCAAGCCAAGGCTACTCCTGTCCTCCCTCCCGCCCACATCCCTGCCTTGAAAGGTACTGTCAATCACTGCCTGCAAAAACAAAGCCACCCTGGGCCTCACCACAAGTCGAACCAAGTGAACAGAGAGGGCATGTATGCTGATGAACTAACTCTTCATAGGAGCCCAGGTCAGGAGCAAGACGGGTCAAAGGCCTGAGTGTGGAGGAAGCAACCACTGAAAAACCTCCAGGGACACTCATATCCAGAAACTTACTACTGAAGACCCACCTGCTGTGTACCACAAGGCCTCTTACATGCCACCAAAAGCCCAATGTAAATTACACAGTTAATTTTATTGAAAAGGATGTTTACATTTCACTAATCTTGGGTTTTAATTAATTTTTCATTACCATTCTAGGTAAACGTCATAGTCACGGCACATGCCAGAGCTCTGTGATTCCACAAGCAGATGGGAAATGAAAGAAAGAAACACACAGCCTGTCGTGTAGAGATTCATTATAAGAAGGTTCTAGCAGACAACCTACCTTAACAGAATATAACACAGCCAATATTTTAGCAACTAGCCAAAAATATTTAAATATATTTGCATCAAATGTAGGGTGTTTCATTTGCCACACAACAAATCGGCTCCTAAATCATTCTGCAAAGTGAGCATACACTTATCTTTCCACACACACATAAACTGGAATAAAAGCTTATATGCCTCTATATTCAGATATCCTCTCATAGGCAAAAAACAGCAGCAAAGCTTTTTGTAGAAAATGGATCAACATGCAGTGATTTTCTTCCAAGCATCTCAAATATCAAACGTAATCAGGCATTAAGTACGATAACAAGACATATTTACTGAGAAACTTGGTGTCTGACTTACCTGTTGGGTTTCTATCAAAGAACAATACTGGAGCTCTCAAAATGGACTCGAACATTTGGTTGTGCAAAGTTTGTGAGGAACTAACAAGGACGTAGAAAACCAACAGAGATCTGGCGATGCCAAAAAGGACGGCAGATACAGTTAACCCTGAAATAGAGAAACCACTCAGCACAAGATCTCTGCCTTTTCTTCAAGGATGCTAAACCATGCCACGCAGCTTATAAAGATATTACGTAAATACTTTATTCCATTAAGCATCTGGATTCTAAAAGAGTTTAATGCATTCACAAGGTACATTTAAAAAGAAGAATATAAAAATCATGGTATTCCTCTCATTAAACAGAAACCTCATGGGGAAAAACATCAAGTGTAAAATAACATTTCATTCAAGGATTTCCTAATTCAATTATACATTCTACTAAAAGCTCAGAAGAAAGACAGTTTTTAAAAGTAGTTGATGGTCCCTTCTTCGCATTTGAAATCTTACTAATTACAACATGTCTCGATCTAATATTGTGATATGCTTTGGTAACAGCATGTGAATTAACAGGTAACAGGAGAAATGATTGACTACCATTTCCTTGTAGACAAAGCCCAAGTAGCTTTAAAGAATCTGACAATACCACATTAATTTTCAAGCAGAAAATCTACTTCTAACTAACTGAATTGTAAGAAAAATACAAATTATAAATAATCATTTAAATTCCGTTTTGTTAGTGATATGAGTACTTACTATGCACCTAAAAATTAAAATACCCTCCCCTAAGATCTTTTGAACTCACAATGCTAAATAGAATAACTTCTGTAATAAATATTCCACCAAGTACTTTTTTCCCTTTAGATGACACAACACTTATTTAAACCATGAAAACCGCTCAAATTCCTGGATTCCATCAATAGGCACTTTCCTTAGCCCACCATCCTATATGAATGTATAACAAAATCCCTTCCTTCTTCCTTTAAGCCCTCATAGTCCACCAACTGAGAAGGTAAACAGCTAATGGGCTTAGATTTCTTAGCAAGAGATCAACGAAATACACACAAAATTTCAGCGAGTATGTTCTTACAAAGATAACTCACTCTATCTTTGCAGAAGGCTTGTGTGAGTATTTCCTGCGGGAATATTTAAAATTTTAGATGAGGATTTCCTTTTAAAAGCTACATATATTCTAGGCACTCTTGTGAAAACAGACAGCCATGTTAATATTAGCCTGGCAAGCCAGAAGTTAAATTAATCGCACAGTTGCGGACACGATAACATTGTGATCTCAAGGTAAGAAAGACTCGGAATCCTAATTCCCAGACACTGGATTTCTCCCTGCTTAGCTTCCCTCTTAAGTAATTAGTGAAGCCCAAGAGATGAGCAATGTGGCGAAGGGGAGTTTGCATACCTACGAGGGAATAATGCTTTCATGTGGGGGCCCTTGCTGCCAGAGGATTTCATCCAAGGTCCATAAAAGCCAAGGTTTATTCAGAAAGAATTGGAACAATCCGAACCACAGGGTGGGGATCCGTTTCTAATCCTCTTGCCCATCCATATAATGATATAAGATTTAGCTAAAGCAACCTATTAGAGTAGACAATAGCCACATATTTCCAGTGGCTGGTTTTCTGAATGTGCAATCCTGGTTTAACTTCCAAAATCCAGTACAGAGCAAATTAAGAGTTTTCATTCAACCTCTCTCTTGTAGTAGATTTTAAAAGTAATTATTCTAATTAATTCACAGAATAAATGCGACTCAGACTCTTAATCTGTTAAGACATTACTGAATTACTCCTGGAAGCCCTAGTTGCTCACACAGGCTCATAGTAAGCACCTCAGACTCTCGTATAATAGACCAGATGATTCAATTTTACCTGAGTAAATTCCTAAGTACCAGTATAAATCGAGTTTTTCAGTTACATTTCCTTGTCCATTAACAGTGACATTCAGGGCACTCTGTTCATTCGCCCTATGGAACAGGGAAGAAAAAACATTATGCAATAGATGGAATTAGGTAAATACAAAAAAAAATGAACCTAGATTTAGGGGTCATGTTTTATGCTGGAAAATGTTTCCCAGCTCACAAGGCCCTGTGTCTGTCTACCTTATAAAAATTCCATTTGAATCATGACTTACAGTTCTCAAAACTGTCTGTAAGGAACCCGCTAAGGGTCAGACATCAGGAGAGACCATGGGAGGGTCACACCCACCAGCAGGAACTTTAACTTTTCTTCAGGGAAACTATGTGCGGATCAGAAGAGGAGGCTAAACAAGCCCCATCTCCCCGCCCCCATGACTGTGTGGGAAACTGAGAATTCGTGTCGATTTTTTAGCACTTTGGGTCAGACCAGGAATCACTCACCAGTATGAAAGCCACCAATCCTGAAGGACGTAGGCAACCTGGAGCAGGAAACAACAATCACTCAAACACTGACATGACTGACCCCCTCCAAACCCCACTCACTAGAATGGGTGATGGAAAGGCTCCAGAGAACGGACACGGTCCTTCCAGCTCAGGTCGGGGCAAGCCCCACACCCCAGAGAACCACAGGTCAGGGAAGGGCATGTGACATGTTAAAATCTCTAAAAGACTTCATATTTTTCCTAGAATCTCTCTGTCACGGACACACAACACCCAGTAAGTCTCACTTATTTTGCTCCGCACATATTAACGCTTTTCAGCGCAAATCCCAGTGGACTGCAAAATATAGTTAATAATTGTATAAATGTCAGGATTTTTCAAAGGAAAAAAGCTTGACAGGTACTGTGATGGTCAGTTTTCTGTGTCAGCTTGGCTAGCCCAGTCTCCAGTGACTCAGTGAAACTCTCATCTAGATATTGCTGTTAAGGTATTTTGTAGATGTGGTTCACATCTATCGTCAGAACTTAAGTAAAGAACATTGCCCTGAACAGTGTGATGGGCCTTCTCCAGTCAGACGAAGGCCTTAAGAGCAAGACCTGACGCTTCCTGGAGAAGGAAGAAATTCTGCCTCAAAACTGCAGGGTCAGCTCCTGCCTGGGGTTCCAGCCCGCACACCTGCCTTTCTGATTTCAGATTCACCCAGCTAGATCCCACAATCTCATGGAGTCAGTTTTCTGAAATAAATCCCTTAATACACATATTAAAAATAATAATACAGTAAAATAAATAATACAGTATAAAGAGTATTATAAGTATCAACCTCAGGGCACAAATCAAAATAAATGTCCTTACTTACCTGAGCTGCGATGTTTACTGGAATAAGGAAAAGGATGATAAGCCAGGGAGCACCGGCTGTGAAGTAATTTTTGTAGGCCTTAAAACCAACTTTTCCTTCCAAACGGCTCTCCTCAGATAGTGTAACCTGTATATTCTCAGTCTGGAAAGGAAAGGCAGTGAGAGACAAAAATATAAATAATGAACCCTACAATTTTTAGAATTCAACAGTGACCTCCACTGCAAAGCTGTGGGGAAAGAGACACAACTTATATGCTGATAGGAGCGTGCAAGATGGTCCACCTCCCACAGAGAAAGGTGTGGAAGTATCTAGCCAAACCATGTATGCATTTACCCAACCATGCTACTTCTAGGAATCTATTAGAGATAAGGAATACCATTTGCACAATGTTCTTGGGGACCTTTGCTTAAATTAGAACACCATGATTGATAGCCCCCTTACAACATAACTGATTAAACTATAAATGCAGAAGCTTTTTCCAAAATAATTATACAAAATGTTATGTAGCTAAAATACCCCTCTAGTTTATTTGTGTCACTCAATTATAGAAACATAAAACAAAGTGTGGGTTCAAAATATTAGTTAAATAGAGTAAACTGAGTTCACACTGTGAGCTGGAGACATGTGAGTTTGGATAGCAGGGGAGCAGCATATGATCCAAATCTGTTTGGTTCCTGAATTTCAGAGAGGGATTCCTGAGTTTGGAATGTGAGCGACTAATCTGAATACTTATCAGAATCATCCAGGCTCCCGGGTTTGGAGAGTGAGGGATTGGATATCGAGGAACACCTGTGCATGTTTCTAAGGGAGATCTAGTGCATTTCTGCATTTCTGTCTGGAGGACTTAGAATACATTATAGAGTCACATGGGCTATGGATGTCCTGGGCTCTATGCTGGCCACTGGAAATGCAAGGTGGATAAGGTGTGGTTCTCGGTCTTGAAAGATAAGAAAGACAGACAAGAACTAACTCCAAAGTGTCTACTATGTGTCAGGTCCTTTGGACATGCTACCTTTGGCCTATCACAGGCCATCTGACAATGGGGAAAAATACCACCATCAGTCACCTGCACTGCCAGAACATTCCAACATGTAGGAACCGTAGCTGATTTAATGTAAGTCATAGCAGGCTGGGTATGAGGGGTTCTTCAAATTAAGCCTCTGGATGAACAAGGGAAGCCAGGGTCTACCAGAGCAAGTACGATTTTAACTATGGTAACATGAAGAGTTCTAATGTCAATATCACATGCATCCTGGAATTCATAGCAGTAGACCCACTACTGGAGTCCATAAGATTCTCGACCCTACACCCAAAGAAGAACCCTAATCAGGCTTGCTCCCTGCATGCCCTTTTAATTCTACCAATTCCACGGAATAAGGCCTAGGCAGCTTAGGATCTACTTTGGGACAAACGAAGATGTCACGAGTGGAGAAGACTGAAGGTCCACGAGTCCACCGAGAGCAGACAGACCAGGGCATTTGCAGGATGACAAACTCACATCTTGGTCCTCTGGAGCGGCATCTTTCAACGAGGGTCTGGAAGACTGTTGAGACCAAACTGAGGACTCGGAAAAGGTGCGATTCCTCAGAGCTGGAGATCCTGGAACTGTAGATGGCTCAGTCTCCTCATTCTCCTTCTTTAAAATGGAACCAAAATCTATCCCAGATTTCAGGAACTCAGTGTACGTCCCCTTTTGCACCATTTCTCCCTAAAAGAACAATAAAGAATTTGAAAGGAATGCATTTGCATTTGATAATACTAATATAATGTAAATACTGGTCAAGAGAAGTAAATTAATCTTAAAGTATGATTTTTGTTAAAAAAATGATCCTTAGATCTGAAACTCTGGTTAACAAATCCAGTTCAGTTCAACTGAACTGAGCATTCTGTTCTCTGCCACACCCTGCGTTAGGTACTGGGGGATATGAAAGAAATGTGTGATCGGGAATTTAAAATGCAGACCACTGACGTAACTATCATGGGCATCTTCAGGGAAGCAGAAAGCACAGATGTTGGTGGGAGTATCAATATAGTCTGTTTAGACAACATGGGAATTGAGAGAACCCATGAGCGGCGTTGCAGCGTCTTCATGGTCTTTACAACCTCCCCACAAACGCAGAAGTTAGAAAATTCAATATTCCACCTGATAAAGTAGCTAAACAAGGAGGCCCTAAGACTGGGATGGCTCTAATGCCTTGGTACCCCACGCCACAAGCGAAAACTTCAGCCAGAACCAATGCACTTTAGTCTGAGAAAGAACTTAGGAACGAACAACCCATCACAAGCAGCCAGTCTTCCCCAAATCAGGCAACTGCTTCAACTACAGCCAGTCTAATCATTTTCTTTTAACACATGTGACACATCATTGCAGTTTCCCTCACTTACAAAGTTATATAAAGTAATGTGCAGAAGATTTTTTCTATTTTTTCACCATACAAAAAAAGACACAGCTGATTCATTCAGTTGCAAACAAAATATGGGAAATCCCAGGATGCAAAACTAAACAAAGGAGGGCAGCTCTGGTTAAGGCAGTATGGCTGAGTCCCTCTGCTGTGCGCCTGAAACTATCACAACATTGTTCACTGTCTATACTCCAGTATTAAATAAAAAGTTTATACATACATATATATATATATAAAACTAACTTTAAAACGAGAGAATAAAAAAAAAAAACTAAACAAAGGAGGGCATCTCTGGTGAAGGCAAGACAGATGGAAGAAGGTGGGCCAGGACCCCAGCTGATACCGCTTCTCACCCTATCCCCTGAGGCGGGCCACTGGGAGAAACCCAGTGAAGCCTTTGGGTACCACCTGACACTGCAGAACTAGAAAATTATTCAGGATATATTGTGTCTTGCTCCACTTGGGAAGCAAAATGCATACACCTTCTTTAAGGAAATTACAACTTTCTACTTAGTTATCTGTAAGATGCACAGGGAAATGACTAGTGGTACACAGAAAGCAATTTTACTCTGCAGCCAAACGCTGATAATTCTGAAGGGATGGGGAGGCAGTCACCCCCTCACTACTGTGAGAGAGGGACCAGGCAAACAGTAAGGATGGACCCCAACTCACCCAAGGGTGCTCACCAGCGGATAACTGCTTGTTCTGACAGTACTAAAGCTGAGGGTGGTCTCCTCAGAACAAGCAATAAGGGGGCCCTGACACATCCACACACTGGTTATTCTGGTCGCCCAGGTTACTGACAATCACCGATTCTGTGCTCATTAATACTGCTAATGCTGGAGCTTTACCACACTAGCATCATGTCTCTGCATATGAAATTCATTATCCTCAAGTTGGAAGAATCTGAGGCCCCGATTTAGGGAGGAATAGAGGATCTGCATTTTAATACTCTTTCTTATGGCAGAAATTCATTTCATAAGTGAGGGCCTATTGGGACAGACAAGGGTTCACGATGGAAGTGCTGAGGAACACAGGCAAACAAGGAGCGAAGCATAAAACAACCACTAACTCGGCAAAATTCTCAATAATCTCTACTCAACCCCCAAACACGTGAGTTGTTGTGCATTCGATGAACGGTGGCCCCCCAAAAAAGATATGTTCAAGCCCTAAACATGACACCTCCGAACGTGGCCTTATTTGGATACAGCTTCTTTGCACACGTAATGAAGGAAAGACGGCGTCATTCTGGAGTAGGGATGCCTTAAATCCAATACAACTGATGTCCTTATGAGAAGAGAAGAGCCTAAGACAGACACGGGGCAATGGCCACGTGACATCAGAGGCAGAGACTACAGTCCTGCAGCTGTAAGCCAAGGAACCCCAAGGAAGGCCGGTGAACCCCAGAAGCTGGAAGGGAGGATTCTTCCCTAGAGCCTTCAGGGAGCGCACGGCCCTGCCAGCACCTTGATTTGGGACTTGCAGCCTACAGAACAGTGAGAAGATACATTTCTGTTGTTTTAAGCCACTTAGTCTTCAGTACTTTGCTATGGCAGCTCTAGAATCTTCTCAACAATACCAAGACTTCTGTTGCTGCTGTTGCCCGTCCAGCGAACATTGGAGGAATCTTTTAAATCCCACCTCAGACCACATCACTCACCTGCTCTGGACCGTCCAGTAGCTTCCATCCCACTTCCTGGCCTGCCGCCCACTGCTCAGAGACCAGCGCCCTCCATGGCCCCCCGCTCCCTCTCCTCTGACACGCTGGCCTTCCTGCCGTTCCTCCAACCTGCCAGCTCAGCTCCTTCCTTAGGACCCCCCTCCCCCAGGTGCCTGGATGGCCCGCACCCTCGTGTCCCTCAGGCCGGAGAGGCACCAGCTCCTCAGGGAGGAAGCCAGGATATCAGCCCCACCCCCTCTTTCATCACATCTGTCCCCATAAGAATGGGAGCCCTGGGAAGGGAGGGCTTTGTCCTCCTGCTGCACACGATCTCACACGTATCAGACACATAAAAAGATCTGAGCACTGAGACAAAGCAACTGGGTAAACCAGCAGAGTGGGCATCTCTAACTGGGGGTGCTCGGTTACCCATTTTGGGATTAATGAAAGATGCTCTTTAGGCAAACTGTACAACAAACAGGTGGATAAAAACATGTCTCAGTATCTCTAATTTCCAAATAATACACTTTGATTTAGGTTGTGGAAGGGGAAAATAAAAAGTTCTAAATCAAATAGCATCATTATCCTTAACAATTTTCACAGCAACACTGATAATTCAGCAACTCTGCAGCAGCACTTTTATACAGTTTAGGGCTTCTGTGGCTTAGAGTGCAACAGGGATATTTCTAAGGGCTTTGGATCCATCCTCAAAGCCATGGATACCAGCTCTGAGAAAAGGGGGGCATAAAACTGAGGCAGAAAAGGGCGTTTATGAAGAATCCAAGGAGAGTGACCTGCGGGGAGGGCTGGACTTCAACACAACTAAGTGCTAGCAATTTGCACAGACTTTTAGAAATTACTTACATCTTTCAATATCAGAATCTGACTTGCAGCTTTTAGGTACTGCAACTGATGTGTCACTAGGACTGTGATCTTCTGATACAAGGCTTGACAAATACACCTACAAATGTAAAAGGTACAGCGTGCAAAAGCACGTTAGTGGAGGTGCTCCAAATTGGAAACAGAGAATTTGAAAACATAATGAGAAAAAGACAAGACAGCAGTCAAAGTTCTCTACTTCAAATACCAGTATGAATACAAATTAAATACAAATATACATCAATCAATTCAACTAGGTCCTCAAGTCAGCAGCAAGTTTGAATCTAGCTCCACTAAAAAATTCTAGAAAGCAGTCCAGCGAAAGATGCACCAACTGCTAAGTTGTTTTTCCTAAAACGGATCTTAACAATTATTTACATAGCTCACAGTGAAAACAATGGAGCAAAACTGAGATTCCAAAAGCTGACTGAATTACAATACGAATTATTTTACACCTATGCTGAGAATGGGAGAAGAGTGATGTATGTCATATAAAAATGGACACACTTTTCGTAGACAGTTTCCCAGGTGATTGTTTATGATGTACATATTAACCCCCCTAAAAAAGTCATAGCTTCTCAGTAACCTTAGCCAGATTGCGTTTTGTAGACATTTCTTCCCAAATAACATTAGATTGAAAACAAATGCTATCATGGCCTTGATCAGTCTCTACAACACTCCCAGTCTCATCCAGGAAGTAAATCTTATTTCATTTGCACTGAAAACTTTCTGAATGTGAAAATGAAAGATGAGAGTCCAAATGGTCCACGTCACAGTGGAAGTCATCCAGTGGCTCAACCGACGCCAATCCTCTTAGCCAAAACCCCCTCAAGTACTCAAACTTCAGTGTTGTTTTTTTTTTACAGTAACCCCTCAAACTGCTCCACGTTTTAAATGCAGACCCCTAGGGACTCAGCCCCAGGCTCATCCCACAAGGGCCGACGACCCCTCCAGGGAAGCGAGTAGCTGGGTCCGGGGCCCCGGTGACCACAGGCAGGGCTCCAGGCGTGTATGCTGGGTGCCTGAGACTCTCGCAGAGCAAATCTCAGGGACCTGGGCCACAGCTCAGCCTGCTGAGTGAGCCAGGTGCAGAGTCTGGAGGCAGCAGACTGCAGCTCAGTCCCTCTCACGAGCCCGACAGCGTCGGACAAGCTACTACACCTCAGTGTCTTCATCTCAAAACAAGGCCAATGACAACTCATCCACCTGTTCTGAGAAATCAAACCACCAATCCGCTCAGTACACGTCAGCCCCGCCTGCACTCCTCCTAACCCACGAGCGGTCATGTGCTCTGGACTCAGGACAGAAAAGTCCTAAGGGGACACGCTGGACACTGGGTCTGTGATCAGAAGCGAGAGCGCAGGACGTAGACACATACGCCATCGCTCCATTATGTCGAAACGGACTTATTTTCACCTTTTGACATGTCTTAGTTCAGATTTTGTACTAAATTTCTTGACCAAGTAAACACCTTTTCAGACTTGGCACTAAAGCTTTTCATGGAATTGTTTCTCCTAAATTCAAAATTATCTGTCAATAGCCACTGAAGGCAGATGTTAATCAAATCTAATGGGCTGCCATGTCCAAGACAGAGCTACCCAAAAGTTCTAGAATGTTTTCTTCCTGTAATTCCATCACAGAAAAGGTAATATAAATAATTACAATAAAGTGATCAGTTGATGGCTACAAATTTATTCCTAATTAAGACTTTTAATCCAAATCTCTAGGAAAATAATCTATCTTCCAAGTTTCTAAGAGTAAAGATTTCCAAGACATACCATACAGAAATAATTGATTCAGGGATGAGTTCTTTAAGCATTATTCCTATATAAGGGCTGTGTTAATCCTGTAATACCATATATATTCCTATATAAGGGCTGTGTTAACAGGGGGTACCTCCCGTAGCAGAGTGAATCAAATAAGAATGAAAAAGAGCACCTATCTACATTCATTCATTCGACAGGCTTTGGTGAGATACCAGGCACAGTCCTAACTGTCGAGCATACATCCACAGGTGAAGGAAGCAGACGCTACTCCGCACCGTGAACAGAGGGACACGCTGAACGAGTATGGAAAATGCACTGTCGGGCCGTGATGTGTGCTCTGAAGGAAAAGCAAGGGGGGCTGCTGCCTTAGATGGGGGTGACACGGGAGCCTATCTGGGGAAACGTCCCTAGAAGAAGGCACAGCAGGTCCAAGGGTCCTGGGACAGAACGTGCCCTGCTAAGGCGTCTTCATGCATTCACAGCTTATAGCGGGTGGGGAGGACTGATAAGTGGTCAAGTGCAACCCACCGAGGGCTGTGGGAAGACAGAAGGGCACAGGCTCCCCCTGAAGGAACAGGAGGGAAAGGCAGGGGCTCTGGCACAGAGGGAGCAGTATCTACAGACAGACAGGTGTGAGAAAGGGCCCGTCACAAAGCCGGCACGGCTGGAAGGCCGAGTGGGTGTGAGGGCCAGCTGGAAAGGCTGATGGGGGCAGATGGCAAAGGAGCTCGTTCTCCGTCTGAGGACCTGGATCTGCAGCCTGAACATGAGGGGGGTCTGTGAGGGGCTGGAGCAGAGAGGACGAACTGTGTGGACAGCAGCGAGGGCATCTGACCAGGACAGGCCCGAAGAGCTGGTGACGCAGGAGTCGGGGGCTCTGGCGACGTGGGGCTCTCTGAACCAAAACGGGATCCACAGCTGGACACAGGTGAGACTGCATCAGTTCACCTAAGGCTCTAACCTTCTGTAGGTGAGAGAATCCACTTAAGGCTTACAACGTATAGTTGGAAAATTCACAAACCTTAACAACCTTCAATATATATTCATGACTGAAGGAAACTGTCAACAGCAAGTAGAAGTGCACTTTGTTCACTTTTAATACAAAACACTCCCCATTACTAAGCTTCGACACGACCACCATCTTTCAGAGCACACTGTTCCATCCAATTTTCTAACTCGTTGAGAACATTCTCCAGTTGCTGCTGAGCGATTTCCTAAATTGCATTCGTGCTCCCTGCCCTAAGTTTCCCCAGAGAATGTGGTTCTGATTAGCAAACAACAGTCTGAACAAGCTTGCTTCTATCAAGTGTACATCCAAGGTCATTAAACCCAACAGCTATAAATACTGCCTCTGTTAGAAGAACTTGGGAGAACTTCTGTGGTATTAAGCACCCTGGGAACAGGGAGGCTGAACTGCCCGTGATGCCAGGAGGATGGGGGGTGGGGAACCTCTGTCACGGCATTAGCGCCCTTTCACTGAACCCGTGACAAGCCACAAGGCACTTCCCTAAGGGAAAATTCATAAAATCACGATCAGGAGAGGGTGGGAAAAGGGGGTCAGACCAGAGAGCTGGAGGCCATGCCACGTGTCGGCTGCCCTGCTCTTGTGTGCTGAAAGATTCAATGCTAACTTGGGCACTTTTTTTTATTGTGGTAAAATATACATAATGTAAAGTTTACCATTTCAACTATTTTTAAGCATACAGCTCAGTAGCATTCAGTACATTCAGACTGTCGTCAGCCATCAGCACCATGGATCTCCAGAGCTCTCTCACCACCCCAAAACGAAGCACAAGTTACATACAGACTTTGGTGGAGCCCGCCAATGGCCCCTGCTTAGTGGATGTGGAATCCCAGCTCCCAGTACCCAGAGCTCAGGGCGGCCTCACCCGTCTCTCTCTCACACTGCTGACTCTGCGAAAGCCTCTTTACTATGCTACTTAGGACTTGCTGCGAATGAAGTTTTTCCCCCCAAAAATTCATGTTGACACATTATTCGCCAGTACCTTAGTATCTGGTGACAGGGCCTTTAAAGAAATAATTGTTACCCTTAATTACGCTGGGCCTAATGCAATCTGACTGGGGTCCTCAGAAACAGAGGAGCCCGGGCTTCCCTGGTGGCGCGGTGGTTGGGAGTCCGCCTGCCGATGCAGGGGACGTGGGTTCGTGCCCCCGTCCGGGAAGATCCCACATGCCGCGGAGCGGCTGGTCCCGTGAGCCACGGCCGCTGAGCCTGCGCGTCCGGAGCCTGCGCTCCGCAACGGGAGAGGCCACAGCAGTGAGAGGCCCGCGTACCGCAAAAAAAACAAAAAAAAAAAAACAAAGAAACAGAGGAGCCCAATACCTAAGAGCAGGGCACATGGACAGAGAACAGATCACGTGCGGACACAGAGAGAGGACACGGCAAGGAGGATGCCATCGGAAGTCAGGAAGAGAGGTTTCCGCAGCAACCAAACCTGCCCACACCTTGATCTTGACCTTCCAGCCTTCACCATGTAACAGGCTGCTGCAGACTGTTTTTTTCCCTCAAAATTCATACGCTGAAACCTAATCCCCATAGTGAAGGTATGGGGCCGTAGGGAGGTGATTAGGTCATGAGGGCAGAGCCTGCATGAATGGGATCAGTGTCCCTATATAAGGAACCCAAACGGCTCCCTCACCCCTTCTGCCATGTGAAGACACAGGAATGGGGCCCTCACCAGGCACCAAATCTGACATTGCCTTGACCTTGGGCTTTCCCAGCTTCCAGAACTATGAGAGATAAATTTCTGTTGTGTCTTAGCTGCCCAGTCTATGGTCTCCTGTGAGAGCAGCCTGGACAGACAGAGCCCTAGCAAACTAAGAGGAACTGACGGCGAAAATTTCAAATTGCTTCTCTCTGCCGCACAACCTGCATCCTCCAGGCGAGGACGTGCCTGCTGTTGTTCTCACAGCCTTGCTTCTTCCCATTTAGCAAAAGGAACTGAATCCTATTCTCAGCCTCCACAAACCCTTCCAGCCTGCAGGCCCACAGGGCACTTCCCGCTAAGGCCAGTGCACAGGGAGCTTTCCAACTTCACCTGAAAGCCTACAGCTGCCCACTTCTACTTCCACTTAGCATCTACCATCCTATATCCAAACCCTCTAAACCGCGACTCTGCCGACCTTTTCCCAGGCATCTGTCTTAACAAGCTCCATAGAGACAGATTCCTTAGAGGCAGAAATGAGAGCTGAACGTCTCGGTCTCCCTTATTCTGCCCCGTGTGGGTCCTTCCCCTCTCCTGGCTCACTGTTCTCCTCTGTAAACTGAGAGGTTTTGTGCAACAACATCTGTAAGGGCATGGACCTCAGTGCACACAGTAGGGCTTTAATAAGTGCAGCTGGAAGGGCTCGTTGGCTTTAACAAGGTGAACAGCAAGGTAACTAACCGTGGGGTAGATGTGGGTGGCGTTTCAGAAAAAGCAAGTTCACGAGGCTTTCGAAGAGGCCAGTCTAGACTCCACAGAGGCCTCAGTCAGCGTGTGTTGGGACACATGATACACAGAAAAGCATAGAGCTGTTCTGCTTCTGGGGTTCCGTGGCCAAACAAGAGCCACTGACAACAAATTCCGGAAACTCCAAGTGAAAGTCAGCATTTCAGCCAGGTATTAGATACCGAGTTTGAAATTCAACTTAACCCTACAATGTGGGTCTAAGTATTAATTCCAGTAAGCATCCATGAAGCAATGTTAAATATCTGAGGTCATACTCTGAGGTGGAAGAAAAATCATTCTTAAATTCTAGGCTTCATTAAGTATTTCCAAACCGATACAATAATAAGCATAAACCAACAAGGCCTTTCCATGGAAGCCCTATGTCACTACTGAGAACTTGGATTCTAACATGCCTTAAACAACTGATGGAGGAAAAGGACCGGCAGCCAAGTGCCAGGCTACTGAGTCCCACTCTCTGATTTAAACACCGTACGTACGTCGCCTTTCTTACTGCTGGGGCTGGATCCACCCACAATGTGTGGTTGTCAACTACAAGCAGCAAGGGGAAATCTGCCATCTGTTCCTCTCCTCCCCAAAGCATGGACTCCACTGGCCTCCACACACTGCAAGCTCCTTCTGCATTTTCCTATCTCGACCTCATCCTCATGCAAAAGTTCTCTAGGACGGATCTGCTGTGGAGGGAAGGGAGGGGGGACAGGGACACCAGGGCAGAATGAGCCGAGTCTCCTGGAGCACACACGCCCTCCTGAGCTCTCTTCCCTGATCTCTGCGGGGTTCCTGGAAAGCAGAAATGATAGAAAACAGGAGCAAACTCACAGCTCGAACAGGTGCCTGCTCACTTCTGCATCTACTGCACTGAGCGGATCGTCCAGGAGGTAGATGTCTGCATCCTGATACACGGCTCTAGGAAACGTAGAGAGATGTCAGGAGAAGGACGCTTCAAGCTTCCCGTGTCCCATCTTTGAATCAAGATGGTGTCCAGCAAATCATTATTCATTCCAAGAGCCCATGGAAAAGGGCCAAGACCCTGCTTCACACCGGGCCCACCCGGTGAGCGGGGTCTGCGTGCTCGCTTCCACTAGGAGCCATGGAGGAGGGAGGGGCAGGAAGGCAACTGAAACGCCATTTACCTGGCGAGGTTGACCCGGGCTTTCTGGCCTCCACTCAGCGTGGTTCCCCGGTCTCCTATCACGGTTAGGTCTCCATCCTCCAAAAGCTGTAAATCCTACATGGAGACAGAAAAGGGGAAAAAGAGAAAGATTTCAAATGTGTTCTCGGGCTTCCCTGGTGGCGCAGTGGTTGAGAATCTGCCTGCCGATGCAGGGGACACGGGTTCGTGCCCCGGTCCGGGAGGATCCCACGTGCCGCGGAGTGGCTGGGCCCGTGAGCCATGGCCGCTGAGCCTGCGCGTCCGGAGCCTGTGCTCCACAACGGGAGAGGCCACAACAGTGAGAGGCCCGTGTACCTCTTATCATGCTAACCTTCTAGCATCAGTTCTTTATAAAAGTATTTGATCAACAGCAATGGGTATATTTTATAGTGACTAAATTGTAACATTAAACGTTAAAAAAAACCTCTCAGGGCTTTTCATTTTTTTTCATTCTGTAGTTTTTCACAGCATTTATGCAGTTGACTATTTTGACACACATTTATTAAGGATTAACTATATACCAGGCAGTGTTCTGGGCACAAGGAATTCATCCAAGAGGAAACAAAGTCCCTAGAGTTTCTTTCCGTGATGGGAGATGGAAAATTAACATGAGTGCAAGTACTAAGGACTAGAAGAAAAAGGAAGCCGGCTTAGAGGGATAGGGAGTAAAGGAGGGAAAGTGAGTCACTACTGGGGTCGACAAGGGCTCAGTTCAGAGGGGGTTGGAGTAGATCTGTTGGAGGATGAAGCAGGCTTAGATTCAGATTGCCTGTAATTGTCATCTGACAGATCCTGGCATAGACAAGCAGAGTTTGCAGAGTTTGTTTTCTACTAAACCCCTCAGGCATCAACCTAGGATACACAGACTACCTTTC
This sequence comes from Grampus griseus, assembly GCF_964374135.1. Taxonomy (NCBI): domain Eukaryota; kingdom Metazoa; phylum Chordata; class Mammalia; order Artiodactyla; family Delphinidae; genus Grampus; species Grampus griseus. The sequence continues at coordinate 14,942,582 of NC_139012.1, read as the reverse complement.
TACAAATGAAGCCCTCATTTCCTGGTCTCTACTTCAGCAAATCTGGGGAGAGAACTAGTGGCACACTGGGATCTCCATGATAAACCAGTCCTTTGAAATCCCTAAGTCTCATTTTCAACTTCTACAGAAATGTGCTGCAGAAACAATCACTAAACTCAAGGATCCTGTGAGAATCAAAACAAGCGTACAAACACCCTCCATAAATGGAATAAGGACGTGAAGGGATTGTAACTTGCTATTGGTGATTGAGGTCTATTTTCTCATCACACCAACAGTGAAAATCCACGCAGAGTGTGAATCATGACACGCATAGCACATGACCACAAGGAAAAGAAAGAGACCATCCCCGTCATAACCCTCCCTGACAGCCACAGAGACACACAGGCACACACAGGTGCCCTGTACACTCAAAGCTTAAATGCGGAGCATCAGATGAAAAGCAGCAATTGCTCTGTCATGAAAATTCATCATTTTTTCACCTTAATTCTTTACTACCATCGCTTGCTTTGGGTTTTCCTGAGATACAATAAGCCATTTTAAGATACGTTCCCAGCCTTCCACACACACACACACACGCACACACACACACAGTTTACTTGGCCTCTGTTTCACTGATGACAGTCCTTGCAAACTGTTCTGCTTAGTTCTTACGCCTCCATTTTATGCCGTTTTGGTTTCCTTCTCAAAACAGCACCACACTGTAGTGCGGCAACCCGAACCATGTTTTAGAAAAGGCACTTAGACCCACTCGAGCACAGTCAGGGCGTAAGAAACAGGCTCTCTCTGCAAGTCTGGTAGGAGGACTTCCAGCGTGCTGTTAGCTCTGCAGTCTATTTAAGGACCAGCACGAATGGGAAAACATTTTAGACGATTTGAAGTAAAATCCAAGTCAGGCTGCTTTCCCAGCCACCATTTTCTGATTAGGTTAAAGGGGAAAAGCCTGAGTTCATTATATATTACAATTCCTCCCACTGACAGGAAGGTATTCTTCTTCACCAATCTTCCATGGAAAGCAGACATACAAACTACGGGAAAACTAGGAAATGGCGACGCTGGTTTGATGCCTTCTGTCCAGAAGCACATCAAGGGCCCTTTAGGGATGCTGGAGACTTCGTGTACAAACATGGAACAGACTGTTAAAATATTTAACGGGGACCTGACGTGAGCCCCTGGCAGAGGAGGGCTGGGTTCCAGAGTCAAACAGCATAAAACTGCCTTTCATCACAGCTTTAAATCCATTTGGCCGATAGCACTATGATTTCCATTTTAAAGATGATGAAACTGAGGCCAGGTGAGGTTCAGAAAAGCAGCTGAAATCGCATGATTTTTTCCCTACTAAATAGAGAAACTGAAACTCATTCCCTGAACCTTCTATCTCCTAAGCCTTGCAGTTTAAACACGATCCCTACAGCAGGCCAAACATTATTAGGTGGTTCCCTACACTGTGTTGTATAACTCCCTATAGGGTCACTTTGAATATGGCATCAGCTTAATTCGACGTTGCCAAATGTGATTACTTTATATTTTAACTACAGATACGTTTTCGGCTCAATGAAGTTAAACACGTACTTCAATTAGATCTAGTATAAAGCATCTAGTTATTAAGATATGTAATAAAAGAAATGCTGCTTTTTCCTATTTTATGGGAACCACCCATAAAAAGAAATCTTTATTATTTTTGTTTCTATGTATGTATTTACTGAAAACCTGGCGGGTTTGCATTTTACAAACATTGCCTTTCTCTTTACAACAAACCCACACCTCCCCCTCATTTTATAAAAAGGAAACAGAGAAACACCTGAAATTACTACTCGGGACCATTTCTCTCCAAAGACCACACTTTTTTTTCCTACTACACATGTGGTCTCTGTATCTACAGGTCAAAATAATTCCACGACACCAATATTACCTGTAACGGTCTTATGACCATTCATTGACACATAGATTTCATTTCAGAGCAGCAGCAAAACCTCTTGGAAACCCTCTGACCCAACGCCCTCATTTTGCTGCAGAAACGTCAGAGGCCCAGGCAGGAAACAGGACGTGTCCAAAGTGACAGCAGGCAAGTGACGAAGCCGGGGCCAGGACTCTGCTCTCCGCTCCTTCTCCGCCCTGGGCCTCCCTTCCTGCCAAGCAGGGAATGGGCACGAGGGGCCCCAACTCTATGTCCCGACCACGCAGCACAACAGGAGAGCAGTCCGTGCTTATAAACCTCACATCACGTACAGAAGAATCGCTGTGCAGCCCAATCCCACAGGGGCCCTTCCCACCAGAGTCTGTGCTGCACAGACATCCGAGGGTGGGTGAAGCCCCAGGACACGGCCCGAGTTACTGGTCCCATCACCCCACGGGGCTGGGGCAAAACATTGACCCCCTTGGGTCTTAAACCTGAGCTGCAAATGTAGAGGTGAGGCATTCCATCTCTCAAGCCTCAGTTTTACTAATTATAAAATGAGGATGGTAACATCAAAGAGCCTTGTAAAAGATTAATAACTCATACACCTTGTCATGTGTGCTTGCATGTGAGTGACAAACAGAAAAATGACTTCCACATGGACTCTGAATAAATGAGAGCTATTTTTCTTACTGTTTTACATTTGCATTTCCCCTTTTCGTATATCATTTTTTTAAAATTCTACTTCATTACTGTCAACTTTACTTCACTTCTGTAAACGAAAAATCTCCCATTAACCATAACGCACGAGAAGGAAACAGAAGCCCATTAAACAAGCAAACAATTGTGTTGTGCCCAGCACATCATCAAATGCTACTCATCTAACACAGTCTATGATGTTCAAGCCATTGTTCAAGCAGGGTAACTATTTCCACACAGGCCTTTAACACCACACCTTTGAAACCCTGTCCCAGCCTTTTCCTCACAGTATAAAAGAACAATAGGAAGCTCAGACTGCTCTGACCAGACCCTGGGGTTGGGGTTGGGGGTGGGGGGTTGGGGTGGGGGGGAAGAGCTCTTTAACGCCATTATGCAGATTTTTATGACCAAAGAGAATAACACAGTATTTATCAGTATTTACATTTTTTCTTTTGTTTCACTAAATTATATTATCCTACAAGCTAAGTTCAGTTTGCATAACTGATTCACTAATTTCATTTAAATCCCCAGGTACAGAGAAATGTTTCATTTTCCATTTTCTATGAAATTCAATGTCATTTCTGAAAACAATCTCTTCCCCAATGAAAATAGGCCATATTAAGAAGAAATGTTAAAGCATTACTTTTTCTTTAAATAATAAATTACAAGTCAAAAGTGAAGCGGAGAGGGAAACCTAGAGAATGAAAGGGACCAGGGAGGCATCAACCCAGTGCAAGGCGCAGACCTTACGTGGAGCCCGACTCAAGCCAAAGGTTAAAGAAATTTCCCAGTGAGATGATTAACAACATGGAAACACTGACGAGAACACTGATGATATTCAGGAAATTCAGGTTACTTTTCAGGTGCAATAACGTGGCGACTTTTTTCCAGAGGCTTTCCTATCTTTTAGAGAAAACTAGTGAAATGTTTACAGATGAACTAATCTGAGGCCTAGGATCTGCTTCAGAATAATCTGGGGTGGGAGTGGGGCCAGCAGTGGGCAGGGGTAAAGATGCAGCAAGACTGGCCACGAGCTGATCCTGGCTGAAGCTGGGGGTGGGTAACTGAGAGTTCATTAAACTGTGCTCTCTATTTTCACAAATTTTTGTAATTGTGCATTAAAAAAAGAAGGTAAAAGTGAATGAAACTTCACAAAGTGAAAGTCCCCTCCCCCAAAAAGGCATTCTGTGGGCGTCGTTACCACATCAGAATTCAAACAGTAGCATACGTGTGTACATGTTCATCCAGAAGACCAGCTTAAAAGCATTAAACAGGGGAGGGGGAAGGGTAAACGGTGACAAAGCGATAAAGAGGCATGGACATATATACACTACCAAACGTAAGGTAGATAGCTAGTGGGAAGCAGCCGCATAGCACAGGGAGATCAGCTCGGTGCTTTGTGACCGCCTGGAGGGGTGGGATAGGGAGGGTGGGAGGGTGGGAGACGCAAGCGGGAAGAGATATGGGAATATATGTATATATATAACTGATTCATTTTGTTGTGAAGCTGAAACTAACATACCATTGTAAAGCAATTATACTCCAATAAAGATGTTAAAAAAAAAAAAGCATTAAACAACATTAAAAGGTCTTTTAACAAACCTTGTAGTTTAAACCAACACTATCATCATTTGAAATTCGAGTATATATAACTCAAAAGGCATGACTCACCTTTTTCAAAGCACAAGCCTTTATTACTTTTTCATATCGTTCTTTTTCATATTTCTTCCCAAATAGAATATTACTCCTCAGAGTTCCTGAAAACACCCAGGGCTGCTGAGAAACATACGCGATCCTCCCGTGCACGCTGACCAGCCCCTGGCTCGGGGGCAGCTCCCCCAGCACAGCACTCAACAGTGACGACTGAAACAGATGGCAACACACACGCGTGAACAGGCAGCACTCAGGACGGACACGCCCCGCAGAACAACTGTCCCCACCCTGGGCGCTTGATAAACGATAGAACCCTTTCCTTTAAAAGAGGATAAAGTACAGCTGTGGCAGTTGAGACAAAAAAATTGAAAATAACACTACTGGTCAATGTACACTATTGATTGATAAGGAATATTAATATAATACTATGACAATCTAAACTGCCCAAGAGTTTCCCGCAACTGAAATGGTCTACTCAGCAAAGACTAAGTTAGAATGTTTAACATCCTTAACTAGCAGAGCAGCCCAGCAGAACGTGTAGTTTCATGTATCTGATGTTTAGTGCAGTTGTTCCTGCATCCGGGTATCCTTTACTTGACAAACACTTGTTCTTAAATAAAGCTTTCTATGAATAATATACCGAAAGATGATTATTTTTTAAAATACTCTGAAGTGAGTCGTGTCCAAAGAGCAAAACTCCATCATAACTTAAATCATCACCCCCTCGTGTACATATCCCACGTTTAGGTTCCTGTATTTTGTTGTTTCAGACCAAGTGCACGTGCACATGTCCTTCAAATCTTTAACAACACACAGAGGTGGCGCGTCTGTGTCCACAGCATCACAGCGCTCACCACACTGGGCTGAAATGATCTGCCTGCGTATCTGTCTCGCCCCAGAACCCGGCTGCCTCTGGAGGGCAGAGGCGTCTGCGGCTTGCTCACGTCTGTATCTTCAGCTCCAGCACATGGTTGCACACTCATTACACGTGCACTGACGGGACCAACTCAAGTCCCATGAGGAAATGCTCAGAGCTTCCCGGAAGAGCCATTACAACCTCCAGACCTCCTGGAGGGCCCACTGTGACAGAAAGAAGTCCCCACGGTCTCAGTCTGTCCTGAACAGCTGTCACATAAATCATTTCCTTCACTGAGACGTCCAAAGTCCCGACAAGCAGTTCCCAACTGTGTAACGGGAAGCACCAGGAAGGAAAACAAAATGGGCATTTATGCACGTTTATTTGGACATGCAACCTTCTTGCAAAACTAATGTTCCATGCAACAGAGAAATGCTGTTTGAGATACATCCAATTCAAACTGTGTTACCTACAGCTCTGGGCTCGACTCTGAGAATTTCACAGGGGCTGTGGCATTGCATCAAGCTGCCGAAAGGCATCGTAACTTACCTTTCCTGCTCCCACGGGTCCGACCACAGCTAACAGCTCACCGGGTCTGACAGTAAAGGAAAGGCCTCGTAGAGTTGGGGTTTCTGATGCCTGTAAATTTAAGTTTACAAATTTAAGTTTACGGTTCATTTCAATAAAATAAAAAAGCGAACTTCAGAAAGTAGCGAAAATAACGTAAGTCACTGATATGCTAATATAACCCACATTTTCGTCCTTCCTATTTTAAGATAGTGAGTCCTGGGGGCCTCTTCATCAAAAAACACCTTTGAAACAGCTTTAGTTGCCTTTAGGAAGCCTACTTCTTTTGCCAGATTTTCATACGGACAGAGCTCTAGACACCCACAGAATTTAAGTAGTTGCAATGACACGGCCCGTCCTCGAAATGCAAACTCCATGATGCACACTAGCTTATTAATATAATATAATTAATAGAATATCCAGTATGGGAGGTTTTTAATCATTTGTAAGTTTTCATTAGAGCCATTGGTGTTGTTTACTTCACTCCTCTCCACAGGGTGGCAGTGTAAGTACATATCATGGCTGGTCCTCTACTAAGAATTTGACATCTCCACTTATCTCTTTATTTTCACTTGATAAAGAATGAATCTCAGTAATGGTCAGCAAGCAACAGGGCGCTTTATATGATAAAGTTGCTCTTGATAAATAAAGTCACATAAATGGCAGTCAAGGCTCCAATTTCACCAGAGATTCAATTTAACACTAACAACCAAAAAAGGGGGGGGATGGGGGTGGCGGGGGGATTATGTATAACACAGTAGGTTAGAGTGATCAAGCCTCAGTTTTGTACCCCTTACATGCATTACCTATTCTGGGTAAATAGGGACAACAAAGTACTTCTACCCTAAAAAAAACAAAAACAAACCACGGAGGTACATGTCACAGCAAACAGTCTAACACAAAGGAGACGGATAAAGTACTCATCGTGCCAATCACAGGTCATGTTCTTGAACAAACTGTAAATTCTATCATAAAGAGACTTAGGGGTATGTGTATTTCTTTACATATACTAAGTGTTTAAAAAAAATCTTAACTGCTAATGTTAAAAAAAAAAAAAGTGGTTACGTATGATTAAGTAAAATGCCCAAAAGACTAATAAAAGCACAGGGTCTGGATAAGAAGTCTGGATAATGTTCTAAATGGAAAATTTCTCTGGAAAGAACTGAACTGATTATAGATACAGGCAGCTACTGAAAAAATAATTATTTTTAATCATCAAAATAACTAGCCCCATATTTTAACACGAGACATCTTCTTAAAGCTACTCCACTCCTTTCTTTTCGATTAACACCTGCATTCTTATTTTGCTACTTTTCACTCAGTTGCGACTGCACGGTAATGAGCCACCTACAAACACAGCTTCCTGCTGCAGCCCTGCAGTTTGTCAGGGCAAAACACATGGACTTCCCTCCCTGTTCAGGCTTGAAGCTCTTCATCACCAAAACACTAGCCCCAGATGTTACAGGAATTACAAATCTATCGATAAATAGGAAGCTAGACTTTAATACGTGAGAAACATTTAAGCTTCTCCACTTCTTCTCTGACACTTAGGGTTCTTATTTTACCATTTTTCACTCAGTTAAGACGACAAAATAGTGGGCCACTTACAAACATCAGCTCCCTGTCACCACACCTCACAGTCCGTCAGGACCAGACACTGAGTTCCCTCCCTGTTCAGGCTTCAGGATCGGGCACTGCTCTGCCGTGACCAGAAGGGGGCAGCACTCGACAGCCCATGGTACTGAGGCCTGTCCTCTCCTGGTTATCCAGGCTCAGGGCATGCGGATTACACAGGATCATCAGCTGAGCCCCACTCAGCTGCCACTCACAGTTTGAAATCCCTGTCCCTTGGAGGCTCCCACAGGACCATTTATTTTAAACCTTAAAGACTGAGACCAAGTCCCATCATTTCATGAATGAGACCTGCATCCCTGAAACCTTCTGCCACCTGCCCAAGGGGCTGTATAGCGGAGCAGCTTAGAAAGCCCATGTCTATCTCCAGCCTCCCAACCCAGCAGGGGATTCATTCAGACTCCGCTTCTCTCCAAAAATCCCCAAGGTCTGTGCCACTCCCCCATCCCCGAGGGATGTTTCACCCATGACCTAACCTGAGAGGCCCTAATTACTAATGACCCAGCCCAGGGCACAGCCTTCCATAGGCAAGGCCAGGACAACAGAATAGGGTGTTCTGTACTACACTGCAAGTTACACAGAAGTCTGAGAGCACGTTATCACGTTCTTGCAAGAACAACAAAACAGCTCATTTTATAATGCCGCGTAGTTTGGTATAAGAGATTTTGTTAATGTTTCATACAAAGTATGTGTTACCATTCACAAAGAGTTGCCATCGTAATGGAATTCTAATGGTGCTTTTCATAAATGCTTCGAGTGTATTATGATGAGAAATACCAAGCAGGAGGTAAATCTACACTATTAAGGTAGGAGAAACTATCAGGTCAGATACGGTACCTTGTTAGAGTTTCCATGTGCGAAAGCTAAGGGGGTATATTTTTGTTTACTTGGGAACATACTACTGTTTTGTCGGTGGGGAAGCAGGTACTGAATCAGAAGTAGGTGAACAGGATGCAAGTGGCACCACACTTGGTGTGACAGGCGTGAACACACACGAGGAGTCTGCACAGTCTGGACACTTGCACTGTGGTCTCCACTCCCACCAGCAGTCGAGCTCCTGGGCTCTGCACCGGATGGTGGACCCTCTGGTAGAGGCACCACCTCGTTTGAGTCCTTCCAGCCCTGGGGGTGGGAGCGGCTTCCCACCACTGCTAATCACTGCTAATCTCATTTTGCCCTTTCTGCTTTTTTCTTCCCCCGTCTTTCATCCTCTGCGTAAGTATTCCCCACATGGAATGCCCTCTCCTGCGGTATGGGTTCTGTTTCACTGAGTGATCCACAGAGGACCACTGAACCGGGGAGGCAGGAATGTTTCAGTCGTCAGAAAAGGGGGCTGCACTAGGTGCGCAGTTTTGAGAGCCGACCCTGCTCTTTTTCCTGTTTGCCTGAACGTCATAAATAAACCAAGTGTTCGGAACTGCCAGTTCTCCCTGTCAGCTTGCCACACAGTGCAAGCCTTCAACTGGGAATCACGGGTGCTCACTATGCCCTCCTGCTGTCGCCTCCCCGTCCCTGGCTGCCACCAAAGTAGCCAGAACCATTGAGAAGCTTAGGATGGGGGAGCCCCACCCTGCCCCAAAGCAAAGTCCTAAATCATGGCCTCAGTATGTAATAAGATGATCTGAGAACATCAAGGCAAAAAAGGTACACCGATTCCCCAAAGCCTCTGGTCTGTAACAACTGGTTGTATATTTGTCAGTTAACCCATTCCATACTGCAGCTTTTTTTCTCCACAATCAATATAAATTCTAACATTACAAACATATGGACTTTAAGGTCAAAATGTGCTAATACTTTGAAAGCTCTCTTGAAAACGAGAGAGAGAGCAACATGTCAAATGTCTTAGGCTGATTTTACACTTAATCTCCAGTAGTTGCAAACCAATTCCTGATTTTGAGAATTTTTATAACATACTTTCAGTAAATTAGCAGGTCACATTTTGCACCAGGTGTAAAACCTCAAAGTTCTCCGATAAATCTGCTGTCCTTTAGCAGTCACAATCTTGGTACACAGGCTGTGTTACCTTATCCCAAGAAGCAGTGAAATCTTGCACGTCCACTATCATTTTACCATCTGATGGCAGCTGAGGGTTGCACTGTGTTATCTCATCAAGTAACAGAAAGTTCTACAGAAAAAGGAAAAACACAGATTGTTTAAACTCCAGGAGAAAAGCATAAACAACAATAACTGCTTGCTTGGAATTTGCAGTAAAAAACTTTACACAGCCTACATGTCATTTTGCCAACTGTACTTAACGTGTAGGTTCACATCAGAACAGACTACGTAATATGCGGAATATTATATACTATTATAACAATATACAATAAAGTCTACAGATAGTGTACGGTATAGTATGATATATATTACATATATGACAAATAAAGAGTTCCTGGCCCTGAGGCTGTCTTTGTAACTTTCTTAACAAGTGTACTGGTTCCACCCTAAGGAGAAACTGTGGCGGCAAACTCCAACACATTTAAAAGCTTGATATTTCCATTGTTTTACTTTTGTGTTACTAACAATAAACAAAAGAGTTGGTAGGGAATTATTCCGTAAACATTTACTGAATCCCGCCATGTGCCAAGCACCATACAACACTGCTAGGAACACGGAGAGGAAGGCCATTCCCAGGCCTGCAGGTATCAGGTGGCACTGGACAGGCTGGGAACACAAGACCTAGGAAAACCCTGGCTCTGCCTGTTTTGGGTCACGACCTTTCCCTGGGCACTTAAGTACACTCTGCTTTACTCCTCATGCACGTTAAATCAATCACTGCTTGTCATTAACTATCACTCAAATCATTGCTCTAAAAATGAAATGCTCTTATTAAGTTTCTGTCTCTTAAAAAATAGTTTACAAGCATCTATTCACAATCACTTGTCTCTTCTCCTTAGTCAACGCCCTCTCTCCTCGACAGCAGGAATGGCCACATCCTCCACTGCTTGCTATTTTCACACCCCTTAGCAGCTATTCAATGCAATTCAGTTGAATAAAACCAAGTCCTGCGAACCACTACTGAACTAACATAATCATATACAGGAAAACTCCCTCTTGCCCTGCAAATGCTGCACATAATTCAACAAGAAACAAACCCCAGGTTTCAGCTGGCACGTGGCAGCCTGGAGGGAGGCCCTCTCTCTCCAGCCTCCCGAGCAGATAGGTGTAGCCATGTGACTACATCCAGGCCAGTGGAAAGGGACAATGTCCAGGACCTTCATCCACCCCACGGCCTGGGCCTTGGAGGTTACCAGCTGGGTCAAGGTCACACATGCAGAGGAGTAACAAGAGAGAAGTCTGGGTCCCTAACACCCTGGAGGATCATACTAGCCATGGAACTTGTTACAGGGAGAATTGCTCACCCCGATGAAAATAAATAAATGTTAAGGTCCTAACCGCAAATACCTCAAAACGTGACTTTATTTGGAAATAGGGTTGCTGCAGATGCAATAAATTCAGGTGAGATCACACTGGACGAGGGTGGGCCCTCAATGCAATATGATTGGTGTCCTTATCAGAAGAGAGACGCAGAGACACACACAAGCAGAAAACAGCCATGTGACAATGGACACGGAGGCTGGAGTGACGGCTGTTAGGAGCCAAGGTACACCAAGGTTTGTCTCCAGCCACCAATAGCTAGAAGAGACAAGAAAGGATTCCCCCTTATAGAATTCAGAGGAATTGTGACCCTGCTGACACCTTGAAACTGAACATGAGGACTTACCTGGTGCTGCAGTAGTTAAGAATCCGCCTGCCAATGCAAGGGACGCGGGTTCGAGCCCCGGTCCGGGACGATCCCACATGCCGCGGAGCAACTAAGCCCATGCGCCACAACTACTGAGCCTGCGCTTAAGAGCCCGTGTGCCACAACTACTGAAGCCCCCGTGCCTAGAGCCCATGCTCCGCAACATGAGACGCCACCACAGTGAGAAGCCCACGCACCACAACTAGAGAAAGCCCAGGGGCACCAACAAGACCCAACGCAGCCAAAAATAAATAAATATATAAATAAATTTATTTAAAAAACAAACAAACAAAAAAAACCTGCTTCTGTGAAGGAAAAGGAAGACGAGATCCTTGCATTTCTCTCAAAGACAAGCTGGCAGGAGACGCTATCCTTTCGTTCCCACCTCCTCTCATCCAGGCTCACTGAGAACCGGAACACTGGGCACGGCCGCTCCTACCCGCCCCGAGCCCGTGTCCAGCAGGAGGCAGGATGGACAGTGGTCTGAGGACTCCTCTGCAGGTTTTCAACCACTGCAGCCTGAGTTCTCTCTCCACACCACCTCTCCCATCGTCAGCCAGGTACCAGCTCTCGCCTGTTCTGCCACAGTTCATCCCTCTCCCAATTCTCCTTTCCTCTTGAAACAACATAATTTCAGAATCTCTTCTATTAACCATTTCAAATACTGATATGCCTTTTCTTTTGCTGGTTCCTTCCCCAGGCCTCCCCAGCACCACCGACCCTCCCCCAACACCACTCCCTCCTGATCTCCTTACAACACCTCTGAGAGTGTCCAGCACACTTCAACCCCTCCAGTGAGCCATCAGCACCTATGTCCACATCCCCAAGTGGCCTCTGCCTGGACACCCTGAGTACCGACGCCACCCATCCTTCTGGGCCATCTCAAATGCTAATCCTCCTGGGAACCAGCTCAGGAGGATCCAGGCTGGCACTGACCTCCCGACCTCTGAATCCTCATAGGGATATAAAGTCATAAAGAGGGGAGACACTGGGTGATTCCTGCACTTACACAGTCCCAACTCCATCTGAGACCAAGCCTTGCACAGAGTTGGCCCATCATGGGTATCAGGCTAAGGGAAGGAACAGACTACATGGCTGTTCAAATCAGTCCAACCGGTGACTACGTGGCTACAGCCTTACATAGTCTGAGCTAACAGAGCAACGAGCAAAAGGTTATACGTGTATGTTATACATCTTGTCTAAACAGAAATTCCAATTTTACCTTAAGCGTGTTACCAAGGTAAAAAACCTCAATATTCAGGGCTTCCCTGGTGGCGCAGAGGTTGAGAGTCCGTCTGCCGATGCAGGGAACACGGGTTCGTGCCCCGGTCCGGGAAGATCACACATGCCGCGGAGCGGCTGGGCCCGTGAGCCATGGCCGCTGAGCCTGCGCGTCCGGAGCCTGTGCTCCGCAGCGGGAGAGGCCATAACAGTGAGAGACCCGTGTACCGCAAAAAAGTAAAAAATAAAAACCTCAATATTCAGTGTATGTATGGTAGAACAGAAATTCCCCACTTTCAAAAAAAAAAGAAAAAGTAAGCCTTAAATGAGGAATTAAATCTATTGAGCGCTTGTCTACAAATAATAGGTCTGCTAAGGCAAAGAAGTTACAATCTTCCAGGGGTTAAATGAGACTCCATTCAACACATGACCAGCTTGTAAAGTTGCAAGAAGTGCTGACTGCATTTTTCCCCAGGACTCAGGCTGATGAAAAAGGTGAAATTAAACTGCCATTAGAGCCATGAAGTGCAGACCCAGAACACATCATGAGGGAAAGTATCAACGTCAGAACTGCAGCCAAAAAGACTGACTTCCCAGGGGCTGGTAGGGGAAAACCTAAGCAGCTTTGTGAACAATATAACCTCAGAGACACATTTTACTGGATGTAAAAGTCACTGAAGACTTTTAGTGCGTTTAAGTTAAGACAAGATATTTTTAATCCTATTGCAGTAGCTCAATGCCAAGACCTTCAGTCCCCTTTCATTACTAACAGAAAAATAAGGGGACCATCGCACCACCTCCAAGGTAGCCAGGGGTGGTGCATTTTCTTCCTAGGACCCCCAAACATGACCTGAGTGGAAATCTTGGAAGATGGCCCATCCAGTCTCCTGAGTCCCAGGCTGCAGAAGGCAGTGGGGCAGCAGGGCTTAAACCACACTCTGTTCTAAACTCTACGTGCCCACCACGCCTCCAGCCCATCTATGGTCAAACCTCACCTAGTTTTCTTCCATTCTTGCTGCTGTCCTCATCTTCTAATTAGGCATTAACACATCTAACTGAGAAGCAGGAAAAGGAAGAACAAAAATTCTTGCTCTTCTCCTCCCCTTAGTATTCCAGGTGACTTTGCAGCCCCCAAACTGAGAGCAGCCCACAATCCATCTCTCCTGTTAAGGGGCTTAGAATACTCCTGGGGAGTCACAACACGACCACCCCACTTGACATGATGCTGGGCCGTGCAGGGCTGGCCGTGCACACAAATGGAAGCGCTAGATCAGCGCGAACGAAAGTGCTGGGAGAGGGACATGGGGCTGCTGGAGGCTCAGCAGCATTTGCTTAAATCAAGGACTGATAAGAAGGCAACCCAGGAGGCCCAAAAAGTGAGGCAAAACCAGGGATGAATGTGACAGGTCACACAGACAACCCGTCTTCCCCCCTCCCCCAGCAGAGTGGAGGGTCGTGCGCTGTGAAACAGAGCTGCCAATGGAGCGTAGAGTTTAAAATTTTGATTCTGCAAGTAACATGGAAACTTTGAAGGTCTTCGGACTAAGACCAGATGATGAAAACAACACTTAAATAGAAGTTCCACATGCTAGAAGGTACTAAGAAGGCAATGTAACAATGGTTTAAAAAACCAGGCTTGGGCTTCCCTGGTGGCGCAGTGGTTGGGAGTCCATCTGCCGATGCAGAGGATGCAGGTTCGGGCCCCGGTTTGGGAGGATACCACATGCCGCAGAGCGGCTGGGCCCGTGAGTCATGGCCGCTGAGCCTGCGCGTCCCGAACCTGTGCTACGCAGCGGGAGAGGCCACAGCAGTGAGAGGCCCGCGTACCGCAAAAAAAACAACAACAACAAAAAGGCTTTGGGCAGGATCCTACTTGTCATTTACTAGCTATGTAAGGATAGGTGAGCTATTTCACCTGTTATAGGAACCTGTTTCCTTATCTGTAAGGTGGGGACACTAATGCTTATCCCATTCAGTTGCTATCAGGATTAAATGGGATGACATGCAAAGGCTTCAGGAGCGCACGGACCACACAGCAACCGCGGCAGCACCGATTGAAGACAGCAGCTGCGGCAGCAGCAATAACAAAACCACAGCAGCACAACACACGTGTGAAGCCTCCATCTGGACAGCTTACTGTGTCACTAAGAGCGTCACTACAGTTCAAGGATATCCCTAAATGTCCTCTTTCGAGATGTGAAAGCTTCATAAAAGAAATTTTATTGAACTGCATGGACCATCCCTTAACAGTGTCACTAGAAGCCCCCATCAAAAAGAATGATTAGGGCTTCCCTGGTGGCGCAGAGGTTAAGAATCCGCCTGCCAATGCAGGGGACACAGGTTTGAGCCCTGGTCCTGGAAGATCCCACGTGCCGCGGAGCAACTAAGCCCATGCGCCACAACTACTGAAGCCCGCGCACCTAGAGCCCGTGCTCCACAACAAGAGAAGCCACCGCATTGAGCAGCCCGCGCACCGCAACGAAGAGCAGCCCCTGCTAGCCACAACTAGAGAAAGACCACGCGCAGGAACGAAGACCCAACGCAGCCCAAAATAAATAAATAAATACATAAAATTAAAGGAAAAAAAAAGAAAAGAAAGAATGAAATTCAGGGGAACAGAACTGACCCCATATAACTGATCTGTTTTATGGGCAATAGCTTTTTATATTATAGAAACTTCATCATAACCTTTTATGACGGCTGAATGATCAAATAAAAATCACAGCCAAAGCTATCTAACTTCACAAGAGATCTATTACTGGCCATCCATCACTATCGAGAAGTAGGAACAAAACAAATTAGATGTGTTGTAAAGCCCAGACACTCAAGCTCACGCCCAGGCCGGCTCACAAAGCCAATTTATCTTCATTTTACACCAATTAATAAACACACAACTCCTTAAGTATCTACAGGTTCTTATCTTGGTGATGTAAATTATTCACCCCTGGCAATTTACAGACAGATTAAATAGAGAGAGAGAGACTGTGGGTATGGTAGGAATCACAAGTTTGAAGGGAAGAGGGCAGCTAGAGATAGGATTACACGTAAGTGACAAGAGAACAGGGACTAAAAGGCAGATCGAAAAGGCATACTCAGAAATCAACAAGCAAACCATTTACGGAGGAAAGAACCCATTTTTAAACACAGAGAATGAAGTGAGACTGAGGCCATGCTTCCTACCCAAGGAACAGAGACCTCTCAGCATGTTCATTCCCTCCCGGCCCAGAGAGGAATCCTATTCACCCCAGGACTAGTCAGTGGAGTTAGCATAGGAGATGAGATCTGTTTGCTTCTCCTACTTTCAGACAACTTAATCGTCTTGCAGTCATTACTCGACAAGAGCCCTGTACCGCTGGTACTTATACTACTGCCCATAGATGAGCAGGCTCTTAAGATATTTATAACGCACCCTATGTCAGAAGACGGGAGTACTAAAGACTTTCTGGAACAACCACCAGCTTAGGCAGTGAGAGTTAGATCTCACCTAACCGGCACACAGTGACACCAAATAAAAGGAGGCATTTTAGGTAAAATCCACCTACAAGTGAATAAAGTTATTTGTCAGCAAACCTTGATTCTTCGGATGCTGACGACTGCCTCTGACACCTTCTCGACGGCCGAGGGGAAGAAGAGGGTGACTGTCAACCGCACAGCCCCATACAGTGTCACCGCCACAAACACACGGCTCGCCGTGATCACATTGCCAAGCAGCACATACGTGGTGAAGGTGACAAAAACAATGATTTTGCTTGCAACAAAAAACGATGCCAAATTCATTCCTCTAAGGTAGGAACTTCTCAGAATCTTGGAAATTTCCTTCCTGGAAAAGAGTGGGAAATAGATTTTAAAAGAAGCATCAACATCCAAGACATGAATTCAAGTGCCCTGTGTGAGTGGCCTCTTCCTAGGGAGTGGACACAGATGAAGATAAACCATCCCTCACATCACGGGAGACACTACACAGTGCACACCCGGGGCCTGCCCGACACAAAGACCACACACTCCATCACCACTTCACTCTTCCAACTAAACAGAGGCTTAGTGTCTCATTTTAAACATTCTGGGTCAATCAGACTGGGTTTGAACATTCAGTCAACATCCATTCATAACCAGAAGTCCTGTGCCGGGCTCCTCACTGATGACAGAAAGACACAGCCCATCCCCTCCAGGAGTTGACAAACTCATAAAAGAATAGAGAAAACAACCCCAAAATTATGAGACACCAAGACATTAGACAGAGGCGCTAGCACGGCCCCCGCGGGAGCGCAGAGCAGAGGCGTGTAACTCGGAGCAATAGAGGCCGGGCAAGTCACACACACGTGGACCCTGAGAAGATGAGCTGGAGTCAGTCGGGCTTGGCGGAGGCCAGAGAAGAAGTAAGATGAGTGTATTCCCAGCAGAGGGAGGGGCACCCACAAAGGTGCAAAGTGAGAGCTGACATGGTACTGCCAGAGAATTCTAAGTACCCTGGGCTGGAGTATAAGCACTCATCAGATATTTAAGTCAAAGATGGGAAAAAACTCTACAAACAAAGCAAAGCAAAAAATATATTTATGGCTTTGTTTGGAATGAATAATACTGACTCATAAAGTTTGGCCCAATATAAGTACCCAACCTTTATATAATCTCCCCATTTGTGCTACATTAACATAAATTATACTTTTAGTTTAAATATCGTTTTAGACGTCAACATCTTAAATCATTGTTTATTTGGAATCTGTGCTATTAAGAAATACTTGGGGGCTTCCCTGGTGGCGCACTGGTTAAGAATCCGTCTGCAGGGCTTCCCTGGTGGTGCAGTGGTTGAGAGTCCGTCCGCCTGCTGATGCAGGGGACACGGGTTCATGCCCCGGTCCGGGAGGATCCCACACGCCGCGGAGCAGCTGGGCCCATGAGCCATGGCCTCTGAGCCTGCCCGTCCGGAGCCTGTGCTCCACAACGGGAGAGGCCACAACAGTGAGAGGCCCACGTACCGCAAAAAAAAAAAAAAAAGAATCCGCCTGCCAATGCAGGGAACATGGGTTCGAGCCCTGGTCCCGGAAGATCCCACATGCCGCGGAGGAACTAAGCCCGTGCGTCACAACTGCTGAGCCCACGTGCCACAATTCCTGAAGCCTGCTCACCGAGAGCCCGTGCTCCGCAACAAGAGAAGCCACGGCAATGAGAAGCCCGCGCTGAAGAGTAGCCCCCGCTGGCTGCAACCAGAGAAAGCCCACGTGCAGCAACAAAGACCCAATGCAGCCAAAAAAAAAAAATGAATGAATGAATGAATGAGTAAATAAATATTTTTTTTTAAAGACAGAAATGCTTGGAATTTAATTTCTGTATAAGTAAGAGGCATATATTTTTTTTCCTTTAAGAAGATGGTAAATGGAGGAGCAGGTTAAAATGACGTCTCCACTGTTCTACTTAACCCCACTGCCACATGTTGGGGGTGGAGTGGATAGTAGTTAAGTTCATCTTAATGTGAAAACTTGGTAAGACTTCTAAACCATTCAGTAAATATGAGATAAATTATGAAAATATGCTGTATATATACAAACACTTACCTTCTCAAACTGGTAATAAGGTCTGCAAAGGACTTTTCCCAGCCATACATTTTTATTATTCTGATGCCAGTTATCACTTCATTCATGGTCCTGATCCTGGTGTCTGTGAAAGCTGCAGTCTTACTCCTAAGGGACAGATGTGAGAGATGAGCCTTAGTGGCCACAGCCCAACTTTCCTTATCAGCAGCAACAGTGGCACAGCCAGAGACCAGGGATCAAATGATTCCCTACAGCTCTTTTGCACAGACAGGCAGGTCCTACTCAAAGTAGAAATGGAGAAGACTTCAATTAGGAAGCCAACCATTCAGCCCAATTCAAGAAGTAACTTGGAGAACTTGCAGTATCCGCTAATGAAGACCCAGAATTAATCAGATACAAACCATCTGCCCAAGGATGTCACGGTCAGGTAGGGGAGGCAGAAAGACAGCCGACTCTAACAGGAAGACAGTGGCTGTGCTGTAATAAAATAGGAGTAAAGTGCTGGGGAGCAGAAAAGATGGGGCTGTAAATTCTACTGGGAAAGGAGAACAAGACGGCTTTCAGAGACCCGGTAGCATCGGAACAGGGCCTCAAAGGATAAGGAACATCTCTCCAAAGCAAAAAGAGGAAACGAAATTCCAAGTAGAGAAAAAAAAAAATACCACACGAGGCTTCCCTGGTGGCACAGTGGTTGGGAGTCCGCCTGCTGATGCAGGGGACGCGGGTTCGTGCCCCAGTCCGGGAGGATCCCACATGCCGCGGAGCGGCTGGGCCCGTGAGCCATGGCTGCTGAGCCTGCGCGTCTGGAGCCTGTGCTCCGCAACGGGAGAGGCCACAACAGTGAGAGGCCCGCGTATCGCCAAAAAAAAAACAAAAACAAAACAAACAAAAAAAAAAAACACGGAAAGATACACACACACACACAAGAACTCAATGAGCTTCAAACAGCACAACATCTCCATCACCTGACAACCTGCACAATGACCAACCACCAACCCTCTGGGACCTGCTTCACGTCTAACTAAGCAGCGTGAGGCTCTTCGTCACCAGCCACTTTTCTATCACACAGGCTGCTAGGAATGCGGGGCTTTATACAGACATACTTAAGATCGATCTTGCCCTCGGGCTTAATGGAAACATTGAATTAAAAACAAGATGCAAACATATACACACCTGAAAATGGCTCTAACAAACAAGCATAACAAAAATAGATGCATATGGAATTGAGCCTGTAAGATCATTACTACTTAATAATGCTTAAATAACACTGTTCAATGTACATTCCGCTTAAGGACACTCTGCTTGTTCAGGCACGGTGCCGGGAGGAGCCAGCGAATGCTGTCACCTTTCCCGCCTCAGGATCAAACCTCAGCTTAAGGCTGGAGCATCTACTGGCTAAGCCTAAAGGGTCTACAGCACATGCAAAGAGACCAAAGAAGGCATTTTTGTTTTGTTTTTGAACAAAAGCATCAAGCAGATGGTGGATGTTACCAGTTGCATATTAACACTTTTTTACACCAGTGTTTCTCTTACCGGAGTGATGAAAACAACTTCCCAATGCAGCTTTGCAAAGGCAGAAGAATAATTAGAACCGCCATCCCAGCAAGACATGATATTCCTATTTCCATCCAGAGCAGGATGGTCACTATGATAGCCTGCAGTGGCCCTGCCCACAGAAAGTGCAAGAATATCGTTACCTTAAAAGAAGAAAAACAAAGCCTTCTTAGGAATGTATAAAAACCAGACCAGTGAGGACACAATTTAGAAACAATCTTCTGTCAAAGAACAGACAGGAACCTAAACAGAAATGATCACAGTGGGTTTTAAACCTGCTAAAGCAGAAATCAAGTATCCACCCCAGGTGATGCTCAGGGACGCCCAGGGAGAGGAGGACCGGCAGTGCCAGGAAGAGTTCAGTTTTGTCCATCCCACAAATGAGCTCAGGGCTTCCTCACAGTCCGCCCCTGTCAAGCAGGGCCACTCCAGGAGCACCCTTAGAGACGCTAACCACGCTGGGCACGAACACTGCTGCCGATTTATTATTAGAAAAATTAAATTCTCATCTAAAGGACAATACACATTGTTACATCTCATAGGCACGCAGAAGAAATGAGAGTTGAATAAAGAGAACTCTTTGTCTTATGTCTTCAAAAGAATCCTGGCCACCTGGCATCCCCAAAAGCTAAACACAGTAAGGACAGGGAATGGAAAAGGATCCCCCAGGGGCAGCTTACCTGATCAAACCTGTTCACATCGTTGGACAGCAGGTTGACTATCTGGCCTGTGGTGGTCTTCCCCATGGCCAAGTTACTCAGGCAAAGTGCCTGAAACAAGAGAGGGTAACAGAGAGTTGGATCCCTGCGGTGATACCAAGTCACTCTTAGAACATAACAAAACAGAGCACGTTTTCACGGGGTCTTGAGTGGTATCAGGACGAGCAGCATGACCCCTGACAGCAGGGCTCTAGGAACCCATGTTTACCCTTTGACTCCTCAATGTGGCGACAGCCATGCCCACAAGGACAGCAAACAGAGGCCGACGCAAAATCTCCCACCTTTTTTTTTTTTTTGATGAACCTGGACATGCCCCAAATATAAAGGGATGTAGGTTCATACTTAGAAGCCAACTAAAGGAATTTTAGGCCGTATTAGATGAAGGCAGGGGAGCTGCCTGCAAATCAATCGTTAATTTTGTGTGTGACATCATTTCCACACTGTATTCTCAGTTTCCTCATTCTCTGAACGGAAATAACTCTTCACCGAGCATAAGATCATAGGGGACGTATGAGAGGTGAATGGCAGATTTGTTATCTACTACGTGGAGGAAACCAGGTGCTCCTGGAGATACATTTACTGATAGTCATGCCTTCTTGTCTTTGGAGATGGGACAAGATATATGCCAACACCTGTGATACAGGTGTGAACAGTAAATACGGTGGCACAGGGAACTGGTGAAGGTTTCTACCAAGTGACACTGTGGTGAGGGAGGAGCTAGGACGACGAAAAGGATAAAGTATATGGAGAGAAGGGAAGGGCACTGTGGGTGAGAGGAACCCATGCAGAGACTCCAGGGAGGGAAAATGCAAAATCTGGCTAGAAAGGTGGTCTGGGAAATAGCTAAGGACTTTGGAAGGCAACATGGAACGGTCAATGTTTTTTCACATTAGAGAAACTCAACTTTAGGAAAATTAAACTGAAGAAGTGATTGGCCAGGAGATTTTTGGAAGAAAGGAGAATTAGGGGTCAGTGAAACAGTCAAGAGGTAACCAGACTGTGCAGTAGAGATGTGTGAATGGTAGCAAAGGGCCAATGAAAACACTCTGAAAGGTAAAAAATGCTTTGCAAATATGAGCGACGGAGGGAGGGAGGGAGGGAGATGCCACTACAGGAAAGAAAGAAACCATACTGTGCCTTAACTTCTGAAAGCTCTCTTGAAAATAGGTTTAAAGCCTGTTTTACATACAAATACATGTTAATCCCTCATGAAGAAAATACTTATTTGAAAGAAGTAGCTAGTTTATCCCTAATTTGAACAACTAAAAGTAGGCAGAATGGTGTACCAAACTCTGAGTTTAAACTGATCATCAAAAAAAATCAAGACAACTGCACATAATTGGAATTGATGGACCAAAAGGCTGGTTCTGGAACAAAAGTTAACATGAATCAAATATAACACTGCAGCCAGGGACTTCCCTCGTGGCGCTGCAGTAAGGAATCCACCTGCCAGTGCAGGGGATGACGGTTCAAGTCCTGGCCCGGAAAGATCCCACAGGCCGCGGAGCAACTAAGTCCGTGCACCAGAACTACTGAGCCTACGCTCTAGAGCCCGCGAGCCACAACTACTGAGCCTGTGCACAACTACTGACGTCCACGCACCTACAGCCTGTGATCCACAATAAGAGAAGCCACCACAATGAGAAGCCCGCGAACCGCAACAAAGAGTAGCCCCTGCTCGCCGCAACTAGAGAAAGCCTGCGCGCAGCAACGAAGACCCAACACAGCCAAAAATAAATTAATTGATTAATTAATTAATTTAAAAACAAAAAACAAGTCCTTTCTCTACTCTGGCTCCCCTGAGTGGGGAGCTTCAGGCTGAAAGACATTTAGGAACTGCTGTCCCTAAAGGAGAACAGTCACCACACTCATGGCAGGGATTTTGCGCTCAATAGTTCAGAGGCCCCCAGGCAGACTACAAACGGTGACAAAAGGTGTGGAGCCCCTCGTTTGTACAGATTGGATTCATCACAAATTTGCGAAGTCAAGAATTCCAGATGAAGTTTTCCAGCCTTCACCTGAAGATCATGAAAAACATGGTGGGGATCCACAGCGACCTCATAAACTGCATATTGTTGCCAGAATATAAAGTACAAAGAGGCGTCCACGTTGGGAGAAAGATGTAATAAAGGTGCTTGGGTTACAAAAAGCACATACCCTTCAAGTTCACAAGAATGCCCCTTCGGTGAAAGCAAAACTGAAAGTGGTTAAACATCCGATAAGAATCAAGCCCCTGAAGCTGCCACAAGGTCTCCCAACAGAGGAGGACGTGTCCAGCGCGTGTCTCAGGAGCGCTGCAGAGCTGGTGGTGGGGCGGCTTCAGGACCCCACGGACCAGGAAGTGAGTAAGTCCTGATGGCCTCGCAGCTCCAGAGTAAAAAGGGCAAGTCATTTCTATTTAAAGATGGTGAGAAAGTGTTCTCATTAAAATACGGTTTTTTTGTTTGTTTGTTTGTTTGTTTTGCGGTACGCGGGCCTCTCACTGTTGTGGCCTCTCCCGTTGCGGAGCACAGGCTCCGGACGCGCAGGCTCAGCGGCCATGGCTCACGGGCCCAGCCACTCCGCGGCATGTGGGATCTTCCCGGACCGGGGCACGAACCCGCGCCCCCTGCCTCGGCAGGCGGACTCTCAACCACTGCGCCACCAGGGAAGCCCTAAAATATGTTTTAAATTCTAAAAACAAACAAACGAACAAAACAAAAAAACAAAACACTGCAGCCAACAGAGAAATCAAGGATCTGTCAAAAGAAAATCAGTCATATTCCACACAGGATAAAAAACAGAACATGAAGTGACAGTAATATTATTAATGAGAAGACACAGCTTACAAGCCAACTACCAGATTTCTGTTTCCAACCATGAAAGAATAATTGGTGCTGGACTCGCCCACCACTGTAAAACTGCAAAGGTGGACAGCAGGAAGCAGCTGTTTTCAGGCACTGAATGACAAGCAGGGCTGAACTGTAAGCCTAGAGAAGAGAGCCTGGGACTACTGGCCTGCCTTTCTGCCTGGGGGTATCTTCTGCCCAAGCAGAACTAAAGTTTCACTGAACTGAAGAGGAAGAGATGACTGTTCTAAGTTGCAGAAATGGCTGGAATTTGGGAGGAATAGCAGAGGGTAGACCCAGAATATCTTGTGGGGATTTACCAAAGGGACTTTGCCAGAATTTCACTGTCCATGAGCAGGGTCAGACTCCATGAAGCCTCTGTGAGGTCACGCCAATGCCAGGAGCCTAGAGTTTCTGCCTACCTAGAAGAAGGAGTTCTTCTTAAGCGCCTCAGACATTCACTTAGCTGCCAGGAAGGCCATGCCTTACGCTGTAGAGCCATGCACTTGGACTAAGTTCAAAATGAAAATAATTGCCCCAGATAGACAGACAAGACAAACAGAAAGATAGAAAGAATGAATAAGCCAATCCTAACAAGACCAATCTACCAGGAATTCCCTATCAGAACAAATACCCTTTAATCCAGACTTCCTATAATGTAAACTTCATAACACCCAACATAATAAGACAATTATTAGACCTGCAAAGAAGCAAGAACATTTGACCCATAATCAAGAGGAAAAAAATACAAGCATTAGAAATAGACCCTGAGATGATCCAGATTTTGGAATTAGCAGACAAGAACTATTAAACAACTATTATAATTATGTTCAAGGAATTAAAGGAAAATATGGTTATAACAAGTGAATGGATAGGTAATTTTTTTTGTTTTTTTTTTTTGTTTTTGGCCTCGCCACACAGCTTGTGGGATCTTAGCTCCCCAACCAGGGATCAAACCCAGGCCCCCAGCAGTGGAAGCACAGAGTCTTAACCACTGGATAACCAGGGAATTCTCTGGATAGGTAATTTCAGAAGAGAGATGGACACTATCAAAAAGAAGTAAACAGAAATTCTAGAACTAAAAAGTACAATATGAAAAATTCACTAGATAACTTTAATATCAGATAATTTCCATTGCTCTGTGCCCAGATTCATTAAACCTTTCTTTAAGTTTACAACCTGAAGAACAAACAGAAAACAGAGAACGAGAGCAAGATTGATTGAAGAAAAGAAAGCCTAAGGGTTCAATGGGAGCATACAAGCAATGAAACACACATGTAATTGGAGTCCTGGGAGAAGATGACAAAATAGGGAAGAAAAAATATTTGAGGGAATAATGGTTGAAATTTTTCCAAGTTTGGTAGAAAATATTAATTTAGATACCTAAGAATCTTAGCAAACCCCAGAAAGGATCAAAACAAAGAGACCTATGCTTGGGCACATCACAGTCAAAATGCTGAAAACCAGAAAGTAACAGTCTTGAAAGCAGCCCACGAAAAACAACTGCATTACATACAGAAGAAAAATAATACAACTAATAGCTGACTTAACAAACTCAATTCTGTAACTATGTATGGTGATAGATGTTAACTAGGCTTACTGTGGTGATCGTTTCTATACACACACGCACATATACACATACACACTATACACTATATATATATATATATATATATATATATATATATATATACTCACACACAAAAATACTGAATCATTTTGCTGAATATCTGAAACTAATATGCTGTATATCGATTATACCTCAGTTTAAAAGGAGGAGGAGATAGTGGAACAAAATTTACAGAGTGCTGAAAGAAAAGAATAACTGTCAACCCCAAATTCTATAACCAAAAAAGTAAATATCCTTCAAAGGATGAGGGTGAAAGTGAGACATTTTCAGACAAAGTCTCAGAGACTTTCTCACCACCCAACCTGACCTTTAAGAAATTATAACGGATATTCTTCAAGCTAAAGGGAAATAGTACCAGATGGAAATTCAGTTCTAGAAAAAGAGAAACCAAAATGACAAACAAAGATACAGGTAAATATAAGAGATTGCGTTATTCCTTTCCATTTCTTTGTGAAACAAACGGCTGCTTAAAAGCAAAATAATGGTAACACCGTACCATGTATGTAGATGTAAAATAGATAACAATAGTACAAGGGATAGGATGTTACTCCTATATGTTTCTTACATTTTATGTAAAGTAATCCAATACTAACATGCAAAAAAAGACTGTAATAATAAGATGCCTATTTTAATCACTAAAGCAAGATTAAAACTACGAGATACTGCTAAAAAGCCAACAAAGGAATCAAAATGGAATACCAAAAAATATCTGATTGACTGAAATAAGTCAGGAATGGAGCCCTGCCACCCAAAAAAAAGGAAGATGAAACAAATAGAAAATAAACAGTAAGTAAAAGGCTTAAGCCCCATCACATCAATATTTACACTAAAAGCAAACATACTAACACTCCAGTTAAAAGCCAGAGACTGCCACACTCACAATGGATTAATAAAAGAAAGATCCAGCTTGTTGTATATGTGAGATACACTTTTTAAAGTAAAAGGATGGAAAAAGATGTGGCATGCAAACAGTAGGCACAAGAAATCATGTGAGGTTATATTATTATCAAAGTTGATTTTTGAGTCAAGGAATTAAACCACCAGAGATTAAGAAGGACATTTCATAATGATAGGATAGTCAATTCACCACTCCTAAATGTGTATGGATCTAATTACCGAGCTGCAACGTATATGAGACAGCAACAGAACTATGGAGAAAAATCAGAAAACCCCACAATCATAGCAGGAGTTTTTAACATCCTTCTTCTCAGTAAATGTAACAAGTAGACACCATCCCCCCCAAAAAATCAGTAACAATACAGAAGATTTGAATAACAAGTAACCAACTTAATCTAACGGACATTTATGGAACACCACACCCAACAATTACAGGACAGGTTTTTTTCAAGTACGCATTGTAAATTCACCAAGACCATATGCTGGGGCCATAAAATAAATCTCAATAAATTTCTAAATATAAAAATGGTACTCAGACTGCTCTCTGATGACAAGAATTAAATTAGAAATCAATAATTTATATCTTATCTAAAAAGCCCAACTATTTGGAAATTAACATATTTCCAATGTTAATATTGGAAACAAATAAAATATCACAAGGGAAATAATATGGGTAATCAATTACATGTCTATTGCCCTCAAGAGCTATCAGCTAGTTGAGTGCACAGACATCATACTCATTTATGTCATCATGATCATAAAAACAGCTACCATTTATTCAGCACATACTACAAGCCAGACACTGAATAGAAAACAACCTTATTTGTAAGAATTTTTTCCTATTTTGCACATCAGAAAATAAACTGAAAGTATTCATACCTGACAAAGAATGGGCACTCAGTTACTTGGTTTTTGTTTTTGTTTTGAATGAAGCAAAGTTACAACTTTTGAAGGAGAGAAATGTTACCTGCCAAGTCATTAAACAAAGGATGTTGCAGCCACCAAGCTGCCACAATACTGCCGGTCCCCTGAGGGAACTCGGGATGGAAACAGAATGCTGGTTGGTCATGAGGCAGTCAACTGCTGCAGCCACCCCTGTCGTGCACCCTGAGGAGACTAAGGATGAGAAAGCACAGGATATTGGCCCCAGATAGCTGGGGTGCACATCAAAGGAACGATTTCAATGAGCCCAGACTTGCATCTTGCTATACACAGAAAAAAGCTAATTTCATTACCTTGAGATGTCTGGTTTTCTTTAATGAACAGTAATCTTTTGATGTTCTGACTACCCAGTACTTGTTGCAAAAACCCCTTTGTATCCTGCCTCGCCCCCTGCACCCCCTTGCTCTTCAGAGTAGTCCCTCAGAGCGATGCGAGCATCCTGTCTCCAGGGCTTGAGGTCCTGACAGAGTCCGCTAAATAAAATATAACTTTCAACTTCTAGGTTGTGCCTTTTTTTTTCAGTCCACACACTGCTCCTCATTAATGTATAAAATTAAAGTTCAGTTCTAATAAAATGTATATGTTATAGTTAAAAACACGTCACATCCAGTGTAGAGAAAAACATACAAATAAATGCTAATGTTTTGGTTCTATTTTCCTTTAAGTTGACATTTTACAAGGGGATACTATTTGGTTAAATCTGTTTTCCTTGTGAAAGAAAATAGTTCCACCATGAGAATAAAAGGCAAAAAACTGGAATCAAATTTGCACCATGTATGTCAGACACTAAATTAGTTAGTAAGCTATTAATCTTTAATAAATCAAGAACACCTAAATATACATAAGAATTATATTATAAAAGCCTACCAATTTATTTAAAGGGCAAAGAACATGTACAGGAAATTCACTACAAAACACACAAAAGGCTAATGAAAATTCGCAAATACTCAAATTCAAAGAAACTCAAAATGTGACATCCACGTTTGGCAAGGGTGTAGGGCCATCTCGTTTCACTAAAGAGAACGTACAGTTAACTCTAGAAGGAAATCTGCCATATCAGAAGGCTTAAAATGTATACACCCTGAGAAATTAAGGATGTCTCCAAAGGTTTAGCTTTAATCAGGTTCATTGCACTGCTGTTTGTTAATACATAAAAACTAGAAAACAATCCGAATATCTAATTACTGATTATACTAGAATCCGCATGGCCTTTAAGAACAATATTATGAATTGTGAAGTGTGAATTCCACCCAAGCAAGGATCCATTTATGGTGGGTTCCTACGGCATGGGAGGTGGGGGGTGCTAAATTACATATGGGGTCATAAGAGAACTCTATAATCTAGGCCAAAACATCGATTTTGTGCAACTTTTTAAAAAAGAAATGCAAGAAATATTAGTCATTCATTTGAAAAATAAACAGTGTGTCTTTCCTCAATTATTTTAAATCAGCAGACTTCGTGAAACACAAAACCCAAGTGTGGGCAGATAAATATAACCATCAAAGGAGCAGACGAGAAAAGTATGTTCTTTCCACAGAATTGAGTTTTCTAGACTGGTGAAAAGCATTATCCCTTTAAGAATCCAATCTTCATTTTAATAGAAACGCTCCCCAAACCGTTCTCCAATAGTCCTTTAAAACAGAAGATGGGAGCTGTACTTCATCATCCTCATGACGAAGATTCCTCATCACTAACATGACTCTCTTCCGAGGCCAATGATCCTCAGTGTGGAGACGCTCCTCCCTCCTGCGAAGTGCCCCAAATGGCCGTGCTTTTTGGGGTTTTCATACATTGTCATTCTATCCTGTCCCTTTGCCATCAGGCTATCCCTTCAAGAGACTATCTCACCATTGACTACTGCTGTTTCTCAACTAGGATATGGCTTCGTAATACTGTAAGTGAGTCAGAGTAAACAGGCTCTGAGTAGGAACCTAAAGGACTTTCAGAACAGAAAACAGGCACTGTGTCACTTATTCTGCACTTCTGGCTTACTTCCTGGTTCACGGCCCTACCCCCCAGAGTTGAGCTTGTCAGACAATGCAGTTTCTAGGTACACTGGGTATTACTCCAACAGGCAACTAGGGTGAGAATATGTTTAGCTCACCTAAAGCAGAACATTGCTGTATTTTTCCCATATTGTTGCCCAGAGGTGCTTAGTAATGCTGTCACACCTACTTTCATGATTGCATAATCTAAAGCCATTAATCTCCGCTTTGAGGGGAGAAGCCAAAATCTGCCTAATATCTTCCATGCATGCTCAGGGCTTCCCTGGTGGCGCAGTGGTTGAGAGTCCGCCTGCCGATGCAGGGGACACGGGTTCGTGGCCCGGTCCGGGAAGATCCCACATGCTGTGGAGCAGCTGGGCCCGTGAGCCATGGCCGCTGAGCCTGCGCGTCCGGAGCCTGTGCTCCGCAACGGGAGGGGCCACAACAGTGAGAGGCCCGCGTCCCCCTCCCCCCAAAAAAAAACAAAACAAAACAAAAAATGCAGTGGAGAGACTGCTGCTCTGATGAATGGCTGAGTAGCTGATAGTGGAATAGCCCCACTTCCACTGCAACCACATTGGTAGGCACTGGATAACTGGCAGTACAAGACTGATCTTTGAGAAAAGGGACACCCATGGGTACTGTTACAAACGAGGAAATTAAGGCTTAGAGCAGTTTGCCTAAGGCAAACATCTACAAAGAGGAAAGCTGGGCTTCATACAAAAGCAGTCAAACTACAGAGTCTTGTTATGCGTATGACGCCCACCCTCCTAAATTTAATAAATGACTTCTGTAAAAAGTGCTTTGCAGGAGTTACTTTATCCAATGCTCAAAAAACCCCATGAAGCAGATATTCTCTACTCCAACGTTTCAACTCAGGAAACTGAGGCCCTGAGAAGTGAGTTCACTCACAGTTTAGCAAACAGCCAAGTCAGGATTGGATCTCAGGTCTGGCTGTTCTCAGAGTCCACACTCACAGTCTTCTACCCTATCCGACCTGCCACAATGTCTTCTACAAAGTACCTGTGCACCTGGCTCAACACCTGATCGCTCGGTGCACACGAGATTCCCAGCGCGGAATCTGAGACACAGGAGGCCTATAGAACAGCCACCACCCTTCAGGTCTACAGCTGCAATTTTGAAAGGGTATCTCCACTGAGAAAGGTTAAACTTGCAGCCCACATGATAACCCTATGTACTGGAAGGTCTTGGTTATTAGACAGAAGAAAAAGAATTAAGCTGAACATGCACTTGAGGCCTATGGCTATTACCTGGCATCTTTTTAAATTCCCCCCATACAAAAAAAAAAAGAGAAAAAAAAAAAAGGACTTCCCTGGCGGTCCAGTGGCTAATACTCGGCGCTTCCACTGAGGGGGCACGGATTCGATCCCTGGTCAGGGAACTAAGATCCCACGTGCTGCATGCGAAAAATAAAATAAAATAAAATCCCCCCCCCATACCAATTAAAATGGAATGCCTGCGGAGAGGGCCTGGGTATCAGTGTTGTTTTTAAATTTTCATGAATCCATTGTGCAGCAGTTTGGGAATCACTGAGCTAAGCATTCCCTTCCAGCTTGCACTGCACCCCACACAGCAGACAGTTATCAGGTGGTAGAATACAGCTGACACCCGTTACTCTCCAGCAGCAGAGACATCCCCTTTGAACAAAGCTAAACCAAACAGCCTCTCCTCTCCTTCCTTAAGCTGCTTTGTTAGGAGCACCCACAGAAAATTAAACCTTCACCCAACGGCTCCCCTTAGCTCTCCCCTAGCAAATCAGAACAACTGCCATTGCCCCCGATGAGATTAACTCTTCACAAAATGCACAGATCCAATTCAAGTTTATATCAGAAATAAAAGCGAAAGAAGGAAAAAAGTGTGTTTAAAATATTGTAAAAGTGTGGAACAGTGTAAGAAGCATTACTAGTTCATTCTAATTTTGTCAGAAAGTCAGAAAATACCATTAGAAGAGAAAGTCCAAACAAAGTGTCACGTGCTTCAAGGGAGTCCCTCTATTTCCATAAATACCACACTGTTTCACTTTAACAATACTCGAGATGCTTGTCCCTCAATATTTTCAGAAAGAAAATACAATACAACCACAGACTAGTAAGCAAGATATCAGATTGAACCCTACGAAATTGCTGCTTTATAAGCCCAAATCAGTTGAACATCTGTCATTTCATATTGTCCAGTCTAAATTTAAAGCAATATACTGTCTGTACCGAAACAGAATTAGTTTTAAATAAAAACAAAAGTTCTGAGAGCTATGAACACAACATCACATGGCTGAGGCAGTGACAAAGCTTTCTACTCTCGGCTTTCCACACTCCAAGGAGCAAATTCAGAGGGAGATGAAACTGGAAGGGTGGGATGAAGAGGGAGGTGCTGCAGGAGGTGAACCTTTCCTTCCCGGCTCACACTTAGCACACTCAGTGCATAGATTTTTTTTAAAGTCAGGCTCCATTTACGCACAGGACAGCAGACATCGCTCGGAGGAGTCTGCAAACTTGGTCACTCCCTGCACCCTGGAAGGCCTCCTTCTACTTCCTGCTTAGGCTCTGAGAGAAAGGATGCCTGCTGTCCTGACCACTGATCTTAAAATGTAACTGAGCTGGGACTTCCCTGGTGGCGCAGTGGTTAAGAATCCACCTGCCACTGCAGGGTACGTGGGTTCAAGCCCTGGTCCGGGAAGATCCCACATGCCACGGAACAACTAAGCCCATGTGCCACAACTGCTGAGCCTGTGCTCTAGAGCCCGCGAGCCACAACTACTGAGCCTGCAGGCCGCAACTACTGAAGTCCCCGCGCCTAGGGCCCATGCTCTGCAACAAGAGAAGCCACCGCAGTGAGAAACCCCCTCACCGCAAGGAGAGAAGGCCCGCGCTCAGCAACGAAGCCCCAACAGAGCCAAAAATAAAAATAAATCAATAAATTTGTGTGTGTGTGTGTGTGTGTGTGTGTGTGTGTGTATATATATATATATATATGACTGAGCTGAAGTGTCTGAAAAAGAAATAAAATGGTTGAGAGGAGGAGGGAGTCTTAAGAGACAGGATTAAAGGAAAGAGAAAGGGTCCTTCACTCAGAAAGATGATGGTTACCTGAAACCATGAAATAGAAATAGTGTGGATACAGCGAGCATGTATGTCCCCCCAAACTGAAAATAGAACTACATCACTTAGATGACTGAAAATAGATCTAAGGTAAGTAAGAATATTTCTCTAGGCAGGATGTTGATCTATAGAAACAACCTCCTTGAGTCAGTAGTCGATTCTCATTACTGACAATGGTCATGTTCTACAGTCACTATGAATGTCAACTAGTGAATATTCACTGCTCCTGAGGGAAGTACAGGGCTAGGGTTCTGGCAGCCTTTGGTAACAACATCTTCACCATCTCAATACTTACATAACCTTGTCTAACGTATGTTTCTACTTAACCTTATTTAATCGCTGTTGTAAATTCATTAACATTGGCCTCACAGCCAGCAGCACTGTAACACATACCTGAACCAAGCTTACTCACCTACACACATATTTTCTCCATAAGACACATGACAGTCTTCCTCAGCTAAGGAACAGCAGACAGCACTTCAGCCCTCTTTAGGGGCCATTTTAAACTGCAAAATCACCCCCCAAAAAATACAAAAATGTGGAAAGCAAGGCACTAAGTTGACCACAAAGAGGGCATCTGTTCCATAGTATGAGAACAGGCACACACTGTTTTCACCCCAGCTGGGAATATGCATGTCAGATGACAAAAAACTTTAAGAGACCATGTGCACACCCGCAGAAGACCATGAAAGAGCCCCAAGTATTGATTTTTAGAATTACAAATAAATTTTAGCAAGTAGGCGAATTCGCAAACACAAAATCTACAAATATCCAGGATTAACTGTACATAAATTCTTGTAAGACAGATCTACAATAAAGGATAAAGGGAAACTAGGGTGTTTGCAGGGAGTCAACTCATCTTAGAAGCTGAAACAAAGAATGACAAATCTCTCCTGCAAACTATCCTTTGGGTAACAGTAAAGAGAGGGATGATTTCAGCCACAATAAGAAATCTGCTCGAACTAATTAGATTCTGCAAGAAAGTCTGCACTGGGTAAACAAGCAGCAGAGAACACTCAGTGAGCTCAATGACTATCTGCTCTGGCTTTACCTGGCGTTCAGAGCAAACCATCCATCGTCAGGACCCACCATGGGGAACGGCCGCAGCTCTACAAACTGCACACAAAGTCAGGAAACCTACAGTCCACTAGGCTATTAAGGAGCCTCTTAAGGAAAACTATCTGTGCCCTATGCATTTTATAATACGTAAAATCTCTGTGCCATGTGACAAGATCAACCTGCTTAGAGAGATTATCATGCTGTCTGCCCCAGGTCAGAACACCTGTAACATGCAGGCACGAAGACAAGGGCAGGACTGGAAACTGGGAGATACATTCTCACTGCTGACTGGGGTTGGAGATCAACAGCTGTCTTCAATCCAGGCTCAGCTGGCTTGAAGTTACCATCTTCCCCCAGCCCGGGCCCACCTCCCATGCTCTGAGCTGGGGAAGTTACCCTTTGAGATCTGAAGCCGGATGAGTTCTCCTTCTTCTCTGTCCCAACCAAGAACAAAGAAAGACAGGAATTAAGACACTGGTCTCACTGTAAAGGTGATAGCAACTCACGCTGGGAATATCACCAGGGACTGGGGGCGATTTCCCAAAATGAGTGAATATAATGTTTAAAACACTATTGCTTTGAGGAACCTGTGTTTGTAATGCCAGTCTGCTGACTTTACACAAAACAGAGCCCGTGTTCCACAATCCCTTTATTCAGTAAGAAGTTCGAAAAAATGCTCTAGAGACTTGAGGAACCTGAAGAGACCATCACGAGCTGTTTCTACAAACCAACAACTGGAGCCACTGATCCAAACAAAGCGTCACAGTTCATAGAAACTTCTCATTTAGTCCTCAAGTTAGACAGAAAAATCAGTGATCAAGTGTGAATGTAAAATGAGGCAGCCACAGCGGAAGAGTACGGACGTTCCTCAGAAAGCTAAACATAAAATCAGCACATAATACAGCAATTCAACTTCCTGGGGATGTACTCAAAAGAACTGAAAGCACAGACGTGAACACATATTTGAACACCCATGCTCACAGCAGCATTATTCACAATAGCCAAAAGGCAGAAACAACCCAAATGTCCACTGACAGATGAACGGATACACAACACCTATAATGGAGCATTACTCGGCCTTGAATAGGAATGAAATGCTGGCACCTGCGACAACATGGATGAACCTTGAAGACACTGTGCTACATGACGTAAGCCAGACACAAAGTGACAAACATTTATGATTCCACTTCTGTGAGGCACCTAGAGCAGTCAAATTCAGAGAGAAGTAGAACGGTGACGGCTGAGGGGAGAGGGGGTGGGGAGTTAGTGTTTAAAGGGTGCAGAGGTTCAGTTTGGGAAGATGAAAAAGTTCTGGAGACGAATAGCAATGATGGCTGCACAACAATGTGAACGTGCCTAATGTCACTCAACAGTGCACTTAAAGAGTTAAAATGGACAATTTGATGCTGTGTATATTTTACTACAAAATTTTTAAAAAGCAGTGATCAAAAGTAATTTTACCAAAGCAGTTGAAAGGTAGATAAACGACAAGTCATTCTTACATATGATACATCCCACAAGATCATTCAAAGTTACAACTGTGACTTAGCAGCCATTCCATTTCTAACACCCAACCTGATTTCTCCCCAGGACCAGGGATTAGCGGGGGGTGGGGGTGGGGGTGCATAAACCCCAAAGATCAGAGGGGCTTTTCAGAGCTGCTGTGCAGTACCAGCTTTTCCCCTAAGGAACTAGCCCACCTGTAACCTGCTAAGAAGTGTCGAATTTCTACTCCTAAAAAGGATCCTAGATGTAAGGCTGTGCCTGAGGAGACTGGTCTTTCCTACGTTTCTGGAATTTCAGGTCACGTCTATGGTATAATCCCAACAATAGCTGACTTCCTAAAGAACAATTCTCTTACCCTAATCAAGCCAGCAAATTAATGGCTTTGGGACATGTTTACATTCATCGAAGCAAATGTGCCAGATTATATCAGATTTCCCAACGGCAACGCCAAGTGTTAGTGGGAAGAGGAAGAAAAACTGGTAGACAATGGCTCACCTGTGCAGCAAAGAACGATCTGTTTGACTGAACCATGAGACCTAATGAAAGGTTTTCACAGTGCACTTCTGGTGAAATTTCCCATTTATTTATGGGAGCTAAGCATGATCTGGAGAGACAAGCATCTAGCTAATCTGGGGGAATCTGAGTACCCATCTCCTAAATAGTAGAAGGTGCAACAGAATAACAAAGATGATGATGAACGACAAGGAAGACCCCCGACTAGAGTGTACAGGCACCACTGCCATTTCCACGTCACCCAGGAGGAAACCGGCTCAGATGCTGTAGCCAAACACAGACAGTGAGATGCCAGGTCCCTGGGTTCACAGACCCCCGAGATTCACAAGACTCTGCTCAAGAAAAGATGACGAGGGCTTCCCTGGTGGCGCTGTGGTTGAGAGTCCGCCTGCTGATGCAGGGGACACAGGTTCGTGCCCCGGTCTGGGAAGATCCCACATGCCGCGGAGCGGCTGGGCCCGTGAGCCATGGCTGCTGAGCCTGCGCTCCACAACAGGAGAGGCCACAACAGTGAGAGGCCCGCATACCGCAAAAAAAAAAAAGAAAAGAAAAGATGATGACACATCTTCCATTTTGCCAAGAAAAGTACTGCCAAGAAACAGAAGGTCTAAATAAGTACCAACTAGGTAAAAGAAGTGAAAATTTTCAATTTAAATTGTTTGGTTTTGGCTTTCAAGGACGATTTTAATTGTTTTTTAATAAAAAGTATATACATTTAAGGTGTATAACATGTTGCTTTGATATAAATATACAGTGGGAAATAATTACTGTAGAAAAACCACTTAACATGTCCATTATGTAGTTGTCCTTCGTGTGTGTATCTGCTATCTCAGTAAATTTCAAGTATACAATACAGTCAAATGAAAATTCTTTAAAAAGTAAATAGGTAAAAGAGATATCCAGGATCAAGTTTATAAAGAGCCCTTCAGCTCTTGACACTGGTGTATCTGTGGCAATTCCTTTGTAAAGACACCTGAAATCCTTACTCCTTTTATACTAGTTAAGACCAGGGTAATCTATGGAATAATTCTATGGGCATTTCTCAATACAAAAGCACTGAAAACATCAAAGCAGGTCTTATTAAAACTGCTATAATACATACTAAAGAAAAAAGGGAAATGTATTACGAAAAAGACTTTGAATGAACGGTAACAAATTCTCCCCAAAATTACTAAAAACAATGAAAAATTTCAAGTTTTATCCCAACATCTATTTTCTTTAATACTGTTATGAACAATCACAACTCCACAACACAGTGAGTGAGTCTGTATGTAGCATGGACTCCATTTACATTTTTCTTTAGTTAACATAATTATAATGAATAGATGGGTCACTTAAAAATATAAACATTCCCTTTCTCAAATACATTCTTTTCTCCTAGATTTAACTTTATACATCCAATCACTGAAGCTTACTATTAAATACAACTTTGTGTAAATAAAGGTTTTCATGAACAACAACAGTCTCCATAAATACCACTATGAGATTTAGGCATGAAAACAGTAAAAATCAACTTGATAACACGGGTGCTTATAGACTTCATTACAAATTTACTGCATATAATGCAGTGGACTGTGAATGAAAGTTATCAAAAGCAACCCTGACCTGAGAGAAATCTGTTCATTACATTTTTGTAAGGTTTGCTTAAACAACAAAACTGGCTTGATGCAAATACCAAGCCTCTGTAGTATGGTGTAAATGAGGACAGTCATTAAGAAAAAAATTTTTTTTCCCGGGTACAATGTGTTTTTCTTACTTTTTTACTGAAGTATACGTGATGTGCAATATTATATAAGTCACACGTGTACAATGTAGTGATTCACAATTTTTACTAGTTATACAGTTTTTACTTGACAGAGAACTTTCCCAAAAGGCTTCTGATAGTTCAGGAAAGGTACACACTTCGGTTCCGAGTGACACTTACCTTGCGGTAAATCATATGGCACATGGCTACTCTTAACCTCATCCCCGCACACTGAACATGATAGAAGTATAAGTGGTGCA
The DNA here is from genome assembly GCF_964374135.1 of Grampus griseus. Taxonomy (NCBI): domain Eukaryota; kingdom Metazoa; phylum Chordata; class Mammalia; order Artiodactyla; family Delphinidae; genus Grampus; species Grampus griseus. Next base: position 14,906,037 of record NC_139012.1, on the reverse strand, counting down.
GAATGGCCAGAACGAGCGTGCAGGCACTCAGCACTCCGGCATAGCCGTAGGCTTTGTACAAAGCAGCAGAATCAGTGGGATTGTAGTTTTCAAAATAACCAATAATTTTCCCCAAAATTATGGGCTGAACTACTCTGGTGCTTTCCTAAAAGTAAAGAAAAAAAGCCTTAATTAGAAATACAAGCCAAATCCGTTTTTCTTAACACAAACTTTACTTTTATTATTACTTGTTAAAAAGGCATTTTGACAAAATGCAACATTCATGGTTAACCTAAAAGAAAAATCTACATATCTACTATCTTCTATAACACAAGCAGACAACAGTTTTAACCTTAAGCAAAAATTTTACAAAGACAATAAAGCCTTAGTACATTGTGCTTCGTACACTGTGGATGCTCAGTAAATACTACAACCGGTGCTTTAGAAAACATTTGGCAAAATACCAAGTAAGTCTTAGCTGAAGATAAGCTGAGGAAGGGTAAGAAATTTGCTTCCATATGAACAAGCCCTGCTGGCAGCCTGCCCCTGCCCCCTGTACTCTCAACGCTCCAGCCCAACAGAAAGTCAAGATGGTTCATGTACAGGAGACATGCTCTTGCCATCACCTTCTGTTTTAAGAGCCTTTATGAAATGAGACACTGGCATAAACACATCCACTCTTTCCCAACCCAAACTCCACATGTCCAAAGATCAAGAAAATGGAGCCCAGCTTCTGAGGGAGCATCACAAAGAAACAAAGCTTGGGAGGTTCGCAGGCTCTCAGCCCCAGGGGACGCTGTGTGAATATGTCTCTACCCACTAGAAGCTGGGATGTTCCTTGGAGTCAAAAATTAAACAGGACAGAAGCCAAGCTAAAAAGTGATGTCATCCATGGTTCTCCATCCGCCATACACTGCAGCTGCTGGTTTGGAAGAAATGTTACCAATCATCTATTCCCCAAGGCCAAAATTCAAATCCTAAAACCAATGAGTTCGGAGGCATTGATGCTTACCTCCTGAGAAAGACTTAGTGAAAGCAATTTTCTTTCCCAAAACTAAAGGCACAACAGCAACACTTGCCCACCCTGCCAAATGGCCACTCCACCCGGTAACCTACTTCCTCCCTCTACTCACCCCTCCAAAGTTACCCTTCTCCCCCATCAAGGAAAACCAAACACTCAACACAAATTCAAGTCACCAAAAGTAAACACCTCCGCCCTCCACATCCTTTCCTCCACAGACTTCTCAAAAGACAACGTGCCAAAAGTTTGGAAATCTTTCTGGAACTCGGCTTTTCCTTTCAGGCAATCCCTCCTTGCTGACACAGACATGGTAACCAAATGACAGGTTGAATTTGATAGCTCTCTTCTGTCCGTCTGAAGCTGAAGAACCCACACACAGGAGGAAGGGATGGAGACTCCAAAACTCCAAACGCGAAACAAAACTAACATGCAGGGCTTCCCTGGTGGCGCAGTGGTTGAGAGTCCGCCTGCCGATGCAGGGGATGCGGGTTCGTGCCCCGGTCCGGGAGGATCCCACATGCCGCGGAGCGGCTGCGCCCGTGAGCCATGGCCGCTAAGCCTGCGCGTCCGGAGCCTGTGGTCCGCAACGGGAGAGGCCACAGCAGTGAGAGGCCCGCGTACCGCAAAAAAAAAAAAAAAAACTAACATGCATTTTTTGCTCAACCAACTAGTACCCAATCAGGATATCTACAGAAAGCTGTCCCCGTCCCTCAAATCGGTGTGACATCAAACCCCAACCCTCCTGTCTTGCTCTACACACATGTTCACAGGCTGCACCAGCTGCCTCGCCTTCCATGAGGTCACGGAAGGTTTCATCTACTACAGACAAGTAAGGGAACACTGTTTAGCTGAACAATCATGATGAGTAAGATCATCAGATGAGAACAAGATAATCGGCTCTCAAGGACACAAAGGCTCACCGTTCCATTTTCAGCATGCCCCTTCATTCACCCCTAGAGGCACTAAGAGTTCATGGAAGAGTCCCTCATACAGTAAATGGTAAAACACACTATTTAGAATTTACTGAGATGGAAATCTGGAGGCTTACACAGAGAAGCAAGAATGTCAAACTGTACACACGGGCAGTCCCAGCCCGGGTATGGCCAAGGGCAGCCCGGTGCTGCAACCTACAAACCTGGGACTCTCCACCAGAAGCCCAGTGGTAACACTTGCCGTCCCAAACTTGCCTAAAACTTATCTTTGGGGATCACCGTTCCCTGTTACTCAGCTCTCCGTTTGAGCCTAATGTCGGAAACCCACCAAAGAGAATACCGACAGATGCAACAAATTCAGCAAAAAAGAGTACAAAATAAAGGCAGGTCACTACTGCCTAAGCGTCATGATTTTTTCACTGAGACCGTCTTTAATAACTCAATTGAGCAAACAGTCTCATTAAGGAGTAATGCCAGGGACTTCCCTGGTGGTCCAGTGGTAAAGAATCCGCCTTACAATGCAGGGGACACAGGTTCAATCCCTGGTCAGCGAACTAAGATCCCACGTGCAGCGGGGCAACTAAGCCCACGTGCCACAACTACTGAGCTCGTGCACCTCAACTAGAGGCCGTGTGCTCTGGAACCCGCACGCCACGACTACAAAGCCCACGCACCTGTGCTCCACAACTAGAGAAAACCCGTACGCCACAACTAGAGAGAAGCCCACACACCACAACGAAGATCCCACGTGCCGCAACTAAGACCCGATGCAGCAAAAATATTAAATGAATTAAATAAATAAATCTTTTTTTTAAAAAAAAAAAAAAAGAGTAATGCCAGTCCATGGCCCAAAGCTTCCAAACTGCTGTCTGTTCCTGAGCCTAACCCTCAACTAGTGAGAAATAAAACAACTGAAACAATATTCATCATCAAACCTGAAACTAACCAAGTGAAAACTTTCTGGATAAGCAGGAACAAGGTCAAAAATTGCTCCAATAAACCCTTCATCTTTGGCACCAACTTATGACCCAGTGAATATTCTTTCCACGAACCAACTGAGAATACAGTTCTTATTCCTTCACAAGAATTCTTCACAACTGCAAAACCATAAAGGAATTTTAAAACAACCCAATATAAGACGACAAAGTCCCAATGTTCGACGTTTCATAAGTCTCTCAGGCAAATATTTCTGGGTGGAGTCCTTCGTATTCAGCCTCCTGAAAGCACCTCACATTTAACCCCACCTCTTACTTCTTAGGGGTATTTCTTACACAGTTTGATGGTAGAACTTCCCCAGTAGGTACAGTTTCTCCTCCATGTTTCCCCATGTTCTTCCTTTCTAGTTTCTCCTCCATGTTTCCCCATGTTCTTTCTTTCTCTTTCTTCCTTCCTTTCTTTCCTTCTTTTTCTTTCTTTCTTTCTTTCCTTATTTATTTATTTTGTTCGGCTGCACCAGGTCTTAGTTGTGGCATGAGGGATCTAGTTCCCTGACCAGGGATCGAACCCGGGGCCCCCCCCGCACTGGGGGCACAGAGTCTTAGCCACTGGACCAGCAGGGAAGTCCCTCCCCCATGTACTTTAAATATTTCTTGCCCAACTCCATCATCTCTGAGTTATGAGGGGAAAAAAAAAATTACAGGAAATAGAAACCATCTAACACACAAAGAAACAAATGAGTGAGCTTGGGGGGAAATGAATAGGCAGTTAATTTTTAGAAACTGGGGAAGAAGTGACCAAGTTAGAGTTGAGAAAGATACAGAGGCTAAGGAGGAAAAGCAGTGGATCTGGAGAAATAACCACCACCAGGATTCTGTATCTGTCTTCACTCCTCTGTTCCACAGTGGCCTTCGTTGTGACTGCATCACCTCGAGGAGTTAAGAGCCCTCACAGGCCTGAGGCCCAGCCTCCAGGAACTGGTTTAGGTTCAACAGATGAGGGATGGAGCCTTAAATTCCCTCTCCCTGGAAGATTCTGGATGCAGAAACTAACCTCATGTAAACATCTGCTATCTTCCTCTCCTGCATCACCATGGCATCTGAGTCTAGAGGGGCTACAGATCTGCTCTGAATGACTTACAAGTACCACCAAGGGTTTTAATCAGAATTCCATGAGACATATCGTACTTCCAAGAAAAACCTATATGAACACAAGTCCTGAGGTTCCAGCTAAACGGGGGGAGGGGGGAGCCTTATGAGAGGTTACTAGGAAAAGCAGAGTAAACAAGTTAAGAAAGGCAGAGTTGGATTCCTTATGCAAACCCAATCTTCATTGACAAGATTCTTTTGTGATTTAGAGCCAACCTTCTCTTCCAGGTACAGAGGAGAAGCCCTTACAAATGGAGTTACCAATGTAAATGTCCCTGTGTCTATTTCTCAAAATACAGTCAGCTCAAAATGATCTTCACTCCAGAAAGTCATATTCTAGGGTGGTGCATTCTGCTACCTTTCAACATTATTCTGTTTTTCTATTTTTGAAATGTTCTTTAAAATCTTCAGTGGGGGGGCTTCCCGGGTGGCACAGTGGTTGAGAGTCCGCCTGTCGATGCAGGGGACGCGGGTTCGTGCCCCGGTTGGGGAGGATCCCACATGCCGCGGAGCGGCTGGGCCCGTGAGCCATGGCCACTGAGCCTGCGCGTCCGGAGCCTGTGCTCCGCAACGGGAGAGGCCACAACAGTCTGAGGCCCGCGTACCGCAAAAAAAAAAAAAAAAAAAAAAAATCTTCAGTGGGGGGAAGAAAAACCAAAAAAACACACTGCAGGAAGCAGCTGAAAGAGGAGCACAGAGCTGTTTTCAGAAAAGAAAGTTCTCATACAGGCTTGGCTCTACGAGCCTTCACTGGAAGCTGTGGTGGGAGAGGAAGCCTCAGGACAGAATGCAAAGAACACTGGCCTAGGAATCAGAACGCTGTGCTTCAGAACCCAGGTCTGCCACCTGCAAGTCACATGACCCCCTAAGCCCATCATGTGCCCTCCTGCACCTCCAGGGCCTTGTCTGTGGAAATACTTGCCTTGTCTACCTCAGGGGAATCCTGGGACAGCTAAATGCAATACAACAAACAGCTCAAAGTGCTCTGAAACCAGCATAAAAACAAGTGTAAGCTATGATCACTTTATCATCCAGAAGTTCTGGGAAGAGACCTGTTCTATTCTGAATGGCAGAGGCTGGTTTCACAAAGGGTTGGAAAACTCATTGCTTCTTACAGGCGATCATAGCAGAACAAGCACTCTTGAGAAGTCATTCATAAAAGCCAACTTTTCTGGAAAGTAATAAAAAGTTTCGGTTCTAAGCAGATTTTTAAAATTTGAACCATTATAAATACAGTCTTGTAAAAATGAGTCACATACTTGCCTGACTTCTTAAAAAACGACGGGTGGAGAAGGGTGGGGGGATGAGTGAAGTAGGTGAAGGAGATTAAAAGGTACAGTCTTACAGTTATAATATAAATAAGGCAAGAGAATGTAACGTAGAGCACAGGAAATATAGTCAATAATATTGGAAAACTTTCTATGGTGACAGAGGGTAACTAGACTTATGGGGGTAATCATTCTGTAATGTATAGAAATATTTAATCACTACGTTGCATACCTGAAACGAATATAATATTGTAAGTCAATCATGCTCCAATTTTTTAAAAACTTTTAATTGTTATAATAAAAACTTACATATGTTTAAAAAAAAGGAAAGAAAATTGATTGAAAAGCATCACCCTCATTTATGACTCAAGGTCGTCACTGTGGGTATTACTGACATCTAACGGCTAATGTATACACTCAAGAACCAGCAGGGCGCACACAGCGGGGCTGCTCTGCAGGTCCCCCATATCCTTTGCTCAATGCTCCCTCTGCCTCTCCCTTGCTGTGTGGCCCTCAGTGGCTGCTCATGGCCCACAGTATCTTTACCACCAGTAGCCATCCTCAGTCTTCTGGGTTGAGTGGAAGTGAGAGACATGTGGAAGGAAGTGTTGGGAGATAGATGCAAAGGCCCAGTACAGCTCTCAGGGAGGCGGAGGATTCTGCTTACTTCCGATCCATCAGATGAGTTCCAAAGTAAGTTTAAACAAACATGTGCCTTCATACAGGCTCCACCTGGACCAGAGACAATCAGTAAAAGTGGCCTCAGAAAAAGGCCAAATGAGGCCTTGCTAAGGGTAAGGTGGGGGCCATTTCTAAGGGTCCCGGGAATAATACATAACCCCTCAGGCCACTCCTCCCCTCTCAGGGGAAGGGACTGGGCGAACCCACACTTGCTCTTTGAGGTCACCCCACTCACACACCAGCGAGCAGGCAGAGACCTCATCTCTCAGGGAGAAGGCCCCCGATGACCTCGGGAGGCAGCCTCTGCGTCTCTGGCCCAGGCAGAGACTTCAGGCTCCTCCTCTCCAACCTGAGGGCCCTGGGCAGGCAGAGACCCGTCCTCCCCACCTGCGGTCCCCAGGAAGGTGCACACAGGAGCCAGGCGTGCTGGGAACTCGCTGGTTGTTCTGTTCTAGTTAGGGGCGGCCTGCAAGAGCTCCATGTTCAACATCAGTCTGGTACTTGTTTCTCCAAGCATTATGATCACTCCTCAATTATCAGAGGACAGAGGTTTTCATACTTCAAAATCCTAATCCCGAAAGCCTCGCCCTGGGCTGGAATCACCTGACTCTTCCCGCTGGTGCTGCCGGTAGTGCCGGGGGAGGCCCTGCCTGCACTGTGGGTGGTCACAGCACACTCCATGGGAATCATGGATGATCCACGAGGCACTCTGTGCACCAGAGGAATTAAAAGAGGGCTGGAGGTCACAAAGGAAGAAACATCTGTGTTTTAGAGAATCCAGGACGGAGTACTGAGTATACATCTTCCACTATCTAAAATACGAAGACCAGGGACCTCCCCGGTGGCGCAGTGGTTAAGACTCTGCGTTCCCCATGCAGGGGGCCCAGGTTCGATCTCTGGTCAGGGAACTAGATCCCACATGCATGCCCCCAAAAAGAGTTCGCATGCCAGTGGTTAAGAATCCACCTGCCGGTGCAGGGGACTCGGGTTCGAGCCCTGGTCTGGGAAGATCCCCACAGGCCACGGAGCAACTCAGCCCGTGCGCCACAACTACTGAGCCTGCGCTCTACAGCCCGCGAGCCACAACTACTGAGTCCATGTGCCACAACTACTGAAGCCCGAGCACCTAGAGGCTGTGCTCCGCAAGAAAAGCCATGACAAGGAGAGGCCCCCACACCACAACAAAAGAGTAGCCCCCGCTCTCTGCAACTAGAGAAAGCCCGCGTGCAGCAATGAAGACCCAACGCAGCCAAAAATAAATAAATAAATAAATAAATAAATTTGTTGGGGGTGGGGGGGAAGAGTTCGCATGGCACAACTAAGGAGCTCACCTGCCACAACCAAATAAATAAATAAATATTTTTTTAAAATAAAATAAAATACAAAGACCAGCAAGCAGCATAGATGATCACAAAATGGGCAGTTGCTTCATAAAATCAATTATTTAACTAACATTTATTGCATCTAACTCAGTAGGTTTAAATTAATCACTGAAAACCCAAAACAGCACCTGAAAATGAGTTTTAAAATGGAACAGATCCTTATTAGCTCTGTCATAAGGAATGATTTTTAACTTCTCCAAAACAGCAGTATGTCAAACAGCAAGTCTAGGAAAACAGGAATATTTGTGTTGGATTTCAGGCTTCGTTTGACTGCCAATAAAATTCGATGTTTACTTCTCCTTGAGCTTTAATGGCCCTCAACTCCCTGAACTCCATTGCATCAGAACTAAGAGTTCTGCAAGTTATTATCCTAAGGACACAAATTTAGAATGAGCACCGTACGCCAGTCACAACACTCACCTAGGGAAGAGAGACCACTGTCTAGTGTTATACTGTAAACCAGCATGAGTTCTGCCACTTATTATCCTCACCAGTCCAGCTGCTCCTACCCAGCTATCACCCTAGGACCTCAGGCCCGGGGCACACCTGTGTGTGGGAAAGTGCATTCAGACAACAGAACAGGAGAACTGCTCCACACCCCAGTAACCGACCTGGGATCCTCACTCTCGCTGAGCAAATGCAACCGCATATTCACAGGGGTGCAAGTTCTCTGCGAGCTCTCAGCAAGCAACCGGGCACTCTTACTAAAAAACAGCACGGAACACTCCACCTGTGCCCAGATTATCAATGTCCCACCGTAGCCACCATCCAAGACCTACTACCTTCCCCCGGCCCATCTCAGGGAGCCCATCTGGAATGGTTTCGTAAAAGTGTGGATGGTTGTTTAGAACTTGGGTCACCGAAACAGTCACAACCTCATCCACTTACAGCCGGTAACGAGTAAAAGGTGGTTTCCTAAAGGGCCTCTCCTGGTCCATCTAAATACAGCATGACACTGCTGCTAGCGTCAAAGCCCTAGTAACGTCTTCACCCAGGAGCTGTGGTCGCCTTGACTCCGCCCGCATTTATGTTCCCATCTGGCTTCCTGCTCCAGGAAGTCCTTAGCAACCTATTTATTATCCTTACACCAAGTTCAGGATGCATGTGTCTGAGACCATGAAAACAAAGCTCTCAAGACAAGCCCTCCTGACCCTGGACAAGCTCAGTCATTGAGACGGACATTCTCTTAAGTCAGAGCGTCCGAGATGGAACCTCAGTCCGTCCTTTATGCTTCGTGTGACCACAGGCACACTGTGTAACTACTTAGCACTCTGTATCTTCTTCTCTAAAATGGGGGTAATATAATACCTATGACTTTGTTGACTCAGACAAAGAAATAATACTAATATCACATATAAAGTGATTACAGCAGTTCTGGTACATGGTTTTTTCAAGAACTTAATATTTTTATTGCCACACTAATAGTACTGCAGTCGCCACCACCAGTGCTACTGAGTAGGAGCCCCTGTTACTGCTACTAGTACTTCTAGTACTACTACTGAGACGAGTCCGCACGTTTGCCAGGTCCTCTGCTCCCCCCTTTTCTGCCATGACTGCCCAACAACCAACCTCCTGAAAGAGGGGCCAGTGCTCTACCAGTTGCACCTTATGCAGCCCCCAGGTCTGGTTTTCCTGGACCCCTAGCAGGAAGTATTACCGGGGCTGAACAACTTTGGAATCAAAGCTCCCAGCACCCCAGTGTGGCCGATTCCCTCTCAGGAAGAACCCCAGTTCCTGCGGCCTCTCCCTCTGTGTCTGCTTCTCCCATAAGCTGCCACAGCAAAGACCTGGAGCTCATATTAGGATGGGATCCATCTAAAGTTTAGTGACCCCACCCAAGGGACCAACAGTGCAGGACAGCATGAAACACCTGCAGCTCGCTGCAAACCCAGCCACATGGGCCACGCTTTGAGACCCACCTGCCTTCACCTTCTTCAGCATCTGGTACCAAAGAGAAACTAGAGAACCAGGGACAGCAGAGAAAGACCTGCTTCAGGATACGATCCAACACTAAACCCACTCATCTCTGCTCACCCCAAACCAGGCACCTGGCATGAGCTGCAGGCACACCCCGACGCCCCAAGGTTTCCGGACAAGCAGAATTCATGAGCGCTTGCTCTGTGAGGTCAGGAAATCCTACATACACAGTCCACGCCAGCTTGCTGCCTGTATTTCAAACAGAGACTTACTGTGACTATGCAGAAACACCATCATTGGGACAGCTGTACACAGGTCAAAGAAGGGCTGGGACAGACTGAGGGGCTCCTGCACCCTCTCCAACCCCTGAGGAAATCGCATGGGTTTGCATCTCCACCCTGCCCTTCACAAGGCCACAGCAGTATCTAGGTGGTCAGTGCTCTCTCAAAGACGGAACACGGCCCCATATAGATGTCCCCACCCTCTGGCACAATGGCCAAGCCACCTTTGTCATCAACGAGAACTCAATCTCCCAGGACCATCCAGTCACCTGTGAGGTGACAGAATTCTCTGGTTTCTCCAGTTGTGTGGGGCAGGCTTCACCTACCCAACTACCCACTGCCCGCAGTGCCCTTCAGGACAACAAAGCCTTTTAAACAAGAGCCACACAATAAAAAAATGGGTGGAAGACCTAAGTAAACACTCCTCCAAAAAAGACATACAGATGGCCCACAAACACATTTTAAAATGCTCAACATCACTAATTAGTACAGAAATACAAGTCAAAACTACAGTGAGATTTATCACCTCACACCAGTCAGAAAAGCCATCCTCAAAAACCCTATAAACAATAAATGCTGGAGAGGGTGTGGAGAAAGGGAATCCTCTTGCACTGTTGGTGGGGATGTAAATTGGTACAGTCACTATGGAGAACAGTATGGAGGTTCCTCAAAAAACTAAAAATAGAGCTACCACGTGACCCAGCAATCCCACTCCTGGGCATATACCCGCAGAAAACCATAATTACAAAAGATACATGCACCCCAATGTTCATTACAGCACTATTCACAATAGCCAGGACATAGAAGCAACTTAAGTGTCCGTCGACAGACGAATGGATAAAGAAGATGTGGCACATATATACAATGAAAGAGTACTCAGCCATAGAAAGGAACGAAATTGTGCCATTTGCAGAGACGTGGAGAGACCAAGAGACTGTCATACAGAGTGAAGTAAGTCAGAAAGAGAAAAACAAATATCATATAATATTGCGTACATGTGGAATCTAGAAAAATGGTACGGATGAACTTACTTGCAAAGCAGAAATTGAGACACAAGGTACAGAACAAACTTACGGACACCAAGGAGGGAATTGGGGGCGGGGGGAGGCAGGATAAATTGGGACTGACATATACACCCTACTATGCAAAAAAGAGATAACTAATGAGAACCTTCTGTACAGCACAGGGAACTCTACTCAATGCTCTGTGGTGACCTAAACGGGAAGGAAATCTAAAAAAGAGGGGATATATGTATACATTAACTGATTCACTTTGCTGTACAGAAGAAATAACACAGCACTGTAAAGAAACTATACTCCAATAAAAATTTTAAAAAGAGCCACACCTGCCACCTACAAACCACCTAGCAGACCCATCTCACCCCCAATAAAACCATATTTATGACAACTCACCTTCTCCACCTAAAACAACTCTTTCATAGCAACTGCATCTTCTATCCCTCCTGCTCTCACACACTCACAGGCTGGCCCTGTCCCTACGGCAGCACTAAGGTACCACAGAGAGCACGAGCCACCCAAGTGGATTTGCAGCAGACCTCCAGCAGGCTGCAGCCGGAATAGGCAGGCCAACTGGCACTGTGCCCCCAGGGAGAACTGTCTCACTAGGGGATCTTAACCCAGAACCTTCTGGGTCATGGTGGTCACTGACCTCACAGCGTTCTCCCCTGCACATCCCCCTCCTACACCCTCTGCAAACTACCAAGGCTCTGCTTTCAACCAGCAATCCACTCCCACAGCCAGGGACCGAAACCAGAACGTGTGGTGCACAGAACTCGTGGTGAAGCTGGAGCTCCTCCCCGTGGGGGGCTTTGGCTCTCAGTGTCCGGCCCGCTGGGAAGGGCCAGCCCAGCGAAGGGTGTGCTCTTCCCAGCTCTGGGCAGCTCCAACCCAGATGCAGGGCCACGGGTTCTGTTCCGCTGGAAGGGGGAAGGTGAAGATACCTTCTTAGGAAAGCATTTATCAGATGTGACCTGGTCAAGTTAACAGTTATTTGTTGAGCATCTGTAAAATGTCTTATGTTGTCGTGGGCTCAGGTCCAAGTTTACTTTCTCCAAACCCCAGGGCACATCTTCTTTGAGGTTTTGCTGGATTTTCTTTTGGTCAAGGATCACTTTCAGCAGTTATACTGAGCACCGAGAACATCCTAACATAGTATGTCTTTCCTTTTCAGCACCACCCCTCCACGACACTATGTTTTTAATCAGTTAAAAGAAAAATAGCAACCCCCTGGAGGTCCACTCCTTCTAAGGACCTGTCCATTCTAAAGCTAAATACAACCGCTGGGCTACACGTTTCCTAGACAAGGTTTATCCTCGGACCTGAAACGACTGGCCTCTCCCCACCCGTCGCATCCGTCTCATTACTGAGCCACACACACCGAAAAGCAATGCGCTGTATGTAACAGCTTTTACCTCAATTAACGTAAAAATCCCCAAAACTAAATAGGATTTCCAGTAACACTTTATGATCGCTTTCGTTAAAGAAGGCTCCCGTGTATCCTTCTCGGCTCTCAACACTTCTTGATCCCAGTACCTGCAATGAGAAACCAAGCACAGTAAAGAACAGCCCTGCCACGGGTAAAACAGGGGAGGTGGCAGAGCGGAAGATAGGCCTTCACTCCAGGGCACTCTGTGGCTGTCCCATCAGTGCTGGTTAACTGCTTGCAGGGCTCCGGAAAGAGGAGGGTGCAGACCCTGAAGGACCAGAAAAACAGGCTCTGAGGGGAACAGTCACAGTCTCGGAAACAAGTTACTTCCAAGCTTTGCTGTATTCACAGCACCACGAGTAGCTCAAGAGGGCAGACAGCCTCCTCCAGGGACACCACCTCCGGGGACAGAGCTCAGCATCCAGGGCCTTGGCTCCCCTTCCACAAACGCACAGGAAACACGGGTCCCCCCGGCCTCCAAAGTGGGCGAAGCCCAGGGTCGGCCCCAGGCGGGTGAGCGTGCCATGTCATGGGCGAGGAGGCTGCAGGAGAACCCAGAGGAAGGTAAAGCTCACTCCAAACCACTGCCACACGCAGAAGCTCTCACCTTCCTTCCCCTCCCCCTCACCGCCTGCTACTCACCCCTGCAGCTCTTCCCCGAGGTGCTTGGAGCGATCCTCCGGAAGCACTGAGTACATGTCATCTTCTTCTAATCTGCGTTTGTGACCGATTTTAAACAAGGGGTTTAGCCACCTGTTAAAAATTAAAGGAGAGTGACATATATCCAAACTACACATCTGTCTAATTAGAATCCCACATCGACGGCCTCTGTCTTTAAAAAAATTTAAAAAAGAGGCCTACAGAAATAGGTCTACATTTTAAATATACAGAGATATGGGGGAAGAAAATTAGATGCGTGTTTACACACACACACACACACACACACACACACACACACACACACACTCACTCTCTCTCTCTCTCTCTCTCTCTCTCTCTCTCTCTCTCTCTCTCTCTCTCTCTCTCAACTCTATACGCTGAGAGGCCCGGGAAGAAGTGGCACACTGGTAGCAGGGAGCATTCAAGTCTCCACATCTTGGTGTTTTGTTTTTTAACATACACAGTAATAATTTTTTTTATTCTTCTAATGAAAACTTTTAAGGTCAACTCTCAGCAGCTTTCAAATAACACAGTATTATTAACCACAGTCACTATGCTGGACATTACATCTCCATGACTTATTTCTTTTATAACTGAAGTTTGTGCCTTTTGGTCCCCTTCACCCAGATCTCGGCTTTTTAATATCCTTCCTAAGAGGAACCAGCGCTCCTTGAAGCAATGGCTGATTCCAAGGTTGGTTCAGTGTGTGTCAGCACCTGACAATTAGCTTTTTCATCATAAGTGCCTGCCTGACATGCACCCAGCCCTTGACCCCAACAAGGCAGAAGTGCAGGTACAAGCTCACCACGTGCACGTGCTCGCTCTCCCTCCCTCCCTCCCTCCCTCCCTCTCCCTCTCTCTCTGGGGCTGTGTGACCTCAGGTGTGCCTTGTACCCTTCAGGACATGTGAGTGATAAATCTTGCCATTTCAGAACTCCCTCTTGGTTGTTGCTGAGACATGTCTCACAATCTTAAGAACCACAAGGGCCAGTCCAGCCACAACATGGGCCCCAAAAGAGGAAATTTCTGGGCGGGCTGCTATAACTAGACCAGGTCCAGGTGAGTAGAGCCCCAGGCATTCCCAGCAACAGCATCACCATCGACAGGCCAGGACCAACGGCAGAGAAAGTACAAGATGGGCCTGGACATCTTGCACCCTAAAATAAGGAAGCTCTAAAGTAATCACAAGGATGTGTGCAAAAGACAGAGAAGCCGGCTTGAAGGGCTCTTGCTAGCCAAATCTGGGATACTTTAGGTATTAAATAAATGTCAGTGAATTATAACCCATTAAATAACAAAAGAATCCATGACTTTATTGCTTCATGAACAGCAGAGAAGGGAAAACTGTTGCAGTCTAGATTGCAAACAAATATAGAAGGAACAATGGAGTCAGAAAATTATCAATGGAAGTTAAACTCGTGGATGAAAGCTTGTGTGAACCATGACATTTACATAATCTCAAATTACCTCTCTACAAATTACTTATTATTAATGGAAAAAACAGTAACTATACAAAGGGCTAAAAAAAACATTATCCAAATCCATTATGCATTATTTAAATAACGATTAATACGCAGAGACAGCCCAAAGGTTAACACCATTCTACTCACTTTGCCAGAGTAAGGAAATTTCCAAGGCCAGACAATAATAACCCACGAAAGCAGAGACCACACTTCTTTTTTTTTTTTTGGCTGTGTTGGGTTTTCGTTGTTGCGCGCGGCCTTTCTCTAGCTGTGGCTCTTGAGCTCTAGAGCGCAGGCTCAGCAGTTGTGGTGCACCGGCTCAGTTGCTCCATGGCACATGGGATCTTCCTGGACCAGGGATCAAACCCGTGTACGCTGCATTGGCAGGCGGATTCCCAACCACTACGTCACCAGGGAAGCCCCACACTTCTTTTATTGCGTTATTCCTAGCACAATACAGGTAGAAAGGAGATGCTAAAGAATTCTTTGTTGAATAAGTGAATGTCTATGAATTATTAAAGAAGCAGTAAGAGAGACTGAGCTTCAGCTTTTGCTAACCCTGGTAGCTTGGCACCTCTAAAGATCCCCAGACCAGGAGGCAGAAGACTGGATTCTAGTCCATCAGTGGTACTGAGGCCCCAGGGCCTCAACTGTCCCCCCGATCTCCTTCTCCACTCCAGTTCAGCATCTCCGTGACCCTTAATATCTCTAGGTCTCAATTTCCTTCCAAAGTAAAAGTATAAATCTGCGAGCATCACCACTAAACAGGTTTGAAAAATGTTTTCCCATTTATCCTACACTTATTCCCTCCCGAAAACGCTCAGGGAATTAACACTGGGATTTACCCTGAAAGGCCCTCTTTAAAAGTTTACTTGCACAGGAAAAGATGCTCAACATCACTCATTGTCAGGGCAATGCAAATGAAAACCACAATGAGATGCCACCTCACATATATTAGGATGGCTGTTATCAGGAAGGAAGGAAGGGAGGGAGGGAGGGAAATAAGTGTTGGCAAGGATGTAGAGAAACTGGAACTCTTGCACACTGCTGCTGGAAGTGTAAAATGGTATAGTCACAAAGGACAGATACTGTATGATTCCACTTCAATGAAGTACTTAGTCAAATTCAGAGAGAAACAAAGTGGCACTGTGGTTGCCAGGGCGGGAAGGAAGGAGAGTGGGGAGTTAGTGTTTAATGACACACTAAGGCAGGATGAAAAGAGTTCTGGAAATTGGTTGCACAATGATGTGAATGTACTTCACACTACTGAACCATATGCTTAAAAATGGTCAAGATGGTAAATGTTATTTTATATGTATTTTACCACAATTTTAAAAAATGTAATGATACTTTGCTGCTTTCTGATTGCATGACCTTGAATTAGCCACATGACCTCTCAGTACTGGCCTCCAGCAAACGGGGAGAACACCTGGAGATAATAACACCTCCCTGGGCTGCTGAGCCATCAACTGAAAGGATCAGTGTTGCTCTGAACACTACAAAGTCCCATCAGACAAAGAGCAGAGGTCACCATGACAGCGATCTTGAGGAATCCCATGTGGGCCCCAGCAGAAAACAGATGAAGTTGCTCAATTAGGCAAATGTCTTTCCCCATAGCTCTTGATTTAAGGACCCTCACAAATCCCTTCACTTCCCAAATCTGGGTACCATCAAGGCACGAAGGTTTTCACTTCCATCAGATGGCAGGCTCACTGACGGGAGCCTAAAGTATGTGTCGCCACCTGAACAGTTGGACATGGAGACCTGAGTCAATTGGCACCCTGACCCCAATTTATCACGGACAGCACCGAGACCACTGCCAAACTAGCCATCCCTCAACCCAGTTCCAACCCAAGAGTCGTCCTCGCCACCACGATACTCTCTCCTCCCCCCACCTCCCACAAGTCTTCATCCACAGCAGCACTTCCCCCTCCTAACTGTCCCACCAGAGACCACAACTCCCTCCAGGCAATGACAACTCACACGCTATGTGGGATCTCCATGGGCCTCGCGTGCCACGGTGCCTGGCACAGATATCACTGGAACCTATCCAGCGTGACATCAGAACACCCACAGTGCTGATGAACTATCTTGAAACGGGTCACCACCCTGGCTTTCCTGGAGTGGCCCACAGCCAAATCCAATTAGACGTGGGTGGGAATGTTCAAGCTAGAATCTTCTCTCCTTTCCTCTGTAACTTTCCCCATTTCTTTTCTTTTTTTTTTTTTAATCAATTTATTTTTTTGGCTGCATTGGGTCCTCGCCGCTGCCCATGGGCCCTCTCTAGTTGCGGAGAGCGGGGACCGCTCCTTGTTGCGGTGCGCGGGCTTCTCATTGCTTTGGCCTCTCTTATTGTGGAGCACGGGCTTCAGTAGCTGTGGCATGCGGGCTCTAGAGCGCAGACTCAGCAGCCGTGGCGCACGGGCCTAGCCGCCCCGTGGCATGTGGGATCTTCCCCAACCAGGGATCGAACCCGTGTCCCCTGCATTGGCAGGCAGATTCTCAACCACTGTGCCACCAGGGAAGTTCCCCCCATTTCTTAAAACTTGCTCAAAATCCATTTTCTCATCCCTGCTCTTTTTATCCACTTCCTGTTGTAAGTGAAGCAGCAATGCAAGCTGCGTGCCCCCAGCTCCCTCCATACCCTCTACCCTGGGGTCCACCAGAGTCCTCCCAGGCTGTGGGCACTGCAGAGCCTTCCTGCCTCCGAGCTTCCAGGCCTTTTCTGGTTCACCCCTGGCCTTCTTATCTCCCTTTCCTCCCACCAGCTAATCCCCTCCTTTCACTTCTTCATAGTGTCCCTTGTCTTATCACCACACTGTCTTCCAAATACTTTTTCCCACGCTACAACCAAGACTGAGAATCTACAACTACTGTGCATGGGTAACCATCCTCATCGCCTCCTCAAAAATAATTTTTTTAATTAATTTTTATTGGAGTAGAGTTGATTTAGTGTTGTGTTAGTTTCTACTGTTCAGCAAAGTAAATCAGTTATACATATACATATATCCACTCTTTTTTAGATTCTATTCCCATATAGGTCATTACAGAGTACTGAGCACAGTTCTGTGTGTTCACAGTAGGTTCTTATTACTTATCTATTTTGTATATAGTAGTGTGTATATGTCAATCCCAGTCTCCCAGTTTATCCCTCCCCTCCAAAAAAAATTTTTTGACACATTTGCACGCAATTCAGTTAACACTGAGAATAAAACAAGGAATCACAAGTAAAATATTGCTCATGCTGACCACCTCCTAAGGTTCAGAAGGGATTGAAGCAGTATTGGTTGGAACTAACAAGTAAGGGACCTCACAACCAGCAGGTGACACCTTACCTACCTAGCACAGCACACACGGCCACCACTAGATACAGGACTCAATTCGTCACCAAGATCCCTCTATGCCGGTGAGTGCCTGCGCTGACTCACCTCTGAATATCTGGCCTTTAGTGTCTGTTCCAATCAAACGCTTTCTTCCAAACTATTAAACTTCTTCCCCCATGAGGCATGACAGAGCTCTTGCTTCCAAGTTCCAGGTATCCCTCCTGAGAGTAAGGAGTGTGACGATGACTGCCTACCCAAGCAAGCCTTTGATGCTACTCGTTGGGATTTGTGAAACCACAGAGCAAAGGCAAGAAACTACCTTACTTGGGTCAAAGAACCATTCCAGCAGCTGAATCAAATGCATGTGAACAAGTAATTCACATTTTCTTAATTAAAAGGATGCCTAGGGGACTTCCCTGGCAGTCCAGTGGTTAAGACTCTGCTTCCACTGCAGGGGGTGCGGGTTCGATCCCTGGTCGGGGAACTAAGATCCCGCATGCCATGCGGTGTGGCCAAAAACAAGGATGTCTAACTCAAGGTTAAAGAACTGATAGAATTTATTAAGTTATCTTGATGCTTTCACAGAGTGCGCAGTGTATTGGTGCATGGGAAATAAACATCAATGCGTCTAGGTTAATTTAGGATATATGGCATCTCATACGGCTTGCAAAGCTGTGCCTCATGCCTCATCAGTAGTCTGGGTCTGCCCACACTACGTACACCTGATATTTTCTTTTTCTTTTCGTTTTTTTTTTAGTATTTATTTAGGCTGCGCCAGGTCTTAGTTGTGGCACACCGTATCTTCGTTGCTGCGCGTGGGATCTTTAGTTGCAGCATTCAGACTTCTTAGTTGCAGCATGCATGTGGGATCTAGTTCCCCAACCAGGGATAGAACCCAGGCCCCCTGCATTGGGAGTGTGGAGTCTTACCCATTGGACCACCAGGGAAGTCCCATCTCCTGCTATTTTCTATTCTAGCCTACTTCATTGCAAGAGAAATGCCAGTCATGATATACCCATAAGGACAGGAGCATTATTCACAGTACCCAAAAGGTGGAAGCAATGATGAATGAACGGAAAATCAAAGTGTGGTACACATGTACACTGGAATATTACTGAGTCTCAAAGAAGGAAATTCTGACACAGGCTATAACATAGATGAACCTTAAGGATATTATGCTAAGTGAAATAAGCCAGTCACACAGAGACAAATACCATATGATTCAACTTATATGAAGTATCCAAAGAGTCAAAAATGACAGACACAGAAAGTAGAAAGGTGAAAACCAGGGGAGGGGGGAGGAGGAGGGGGAGGGGAGGGGGAGGGGTACAGAGTTTCTGTTGTACTGATGAAAAGGATCCTGTGGACCATGATGATGGTTGCACAGCAGTGTAATGTCATTAATTCCACTCAAGTGTACACTTTAAAATGGTTAAGGTGGTAAATATGTTGTGTATTTTACCACAATTTTTAAAACTTATTTTGAAGAAGGAAGAAACACCAGTCGAAATCCACAAAACTGATTTTGTGCTGCACTAACGGGCTGGGATCTTACGTCTGATCCACACTGGTGTGGACAGCTGTCCGCTGGGCACACACAGTCCTCAGCACCGTCATCTCCACAACAGACTGGGGCTCCCTCAAGGGCAGGACAGCCTCGCGGACGCTTCGCACACTCCGTGACCCGCACGGTTCCTGGGACACAGTGAAGCTCAGTGAACACGGAGCCACATGGAAATGACCTCCTTCTGAGGAGGGCTTCCTCCTTCCCCAGCTCACACTTGGCTGCCACCCTGTGTCACTTATTTTGCATAAAGTGAGAAGGAAGTGACATGTAAAACGACCAAAACAATACAAGTACTTACGCTGTAAAGGCCAATGCCCCACGGAGCCATGTGCCTGACCGGACCAAGGGAACCCCACACTCCCAGGAGGGCTCACGGATGCCCCGGGAGTGCACAAAGCCACAGAAACACAGGCGCATCTTCCTGGCAAGTTTTATTAAACTGTGGAGCATGCTTAAAAAAAAAAACTCAACACTGAATGAAGAGAACAACTGGCAAAGACGTGTCATGGCCTCTATAGGTGTCGGGCAGTGTTTACAGTAGGCAGGGATGGGGCTAGAAAACAGAACTGAGGCTCCATTATTGGGAAGCTGTACCCACTTGATGTTGAGGAAGTGTATCTGTGAATGAAGCCATTGCTTTTTCAGCTCTGTTCCCCAAGGCCCCCAAGAGGAGAGGCTGAAGGAGACACTAAGAAGTGTCGAACTGTTAGCCAAAGCAGCTCCCTGCACTCTCTGACAGAGGCCACTCCCCCAAACCCCTGTGGCTAAGTGCCTTCTTGTCCTCTCCTCGTAGATGGCTAACAGGCATCTCCACTTATGAGTCCAAGATGGGACTCCTGACTTCCCCACCAAAGTTGCTCTTCCCATTCTCTCTGTAGATGTCAACCTCACAGACGCACTGCTCAAACCAGAAACCTGGTGGTCACTACCCTTGATGCCTCCCTTCCCCTCACCCCCGCAGCCAACCCACCAACTAGTCCCACAGCTGCTTCCTCCAAAATGCAGCCTGGCCCCAACCACTTGGCATCTTTTGTCACCCTCCCACCACCATCGACCCGAGACCGAAGCCCCAAGCCGCCATCGGTTCTCAGAGCTGCAAGAGCCTGCAAACTGTACTGCCTGCTTCCACCCTTGGTTTCCCTATGATCTTTCTACAGAGAAGACAGAATGCTGTCTTCAAAGTACAAGAGCAGGGCTTCCCTGGTGGCGCAGTGGTTGGGAGTCCGCCTGCCGATGCAGGGGACGCGGGTTCGTGCCCCAGTCCGGCAGGATCCCACATGCCGCGGAGCGGCTGGGCCCGTGAGCCATGGGCGCTGAGCCTGTGCGTCCGGAGCCTGTGCTCCGCAACGGGAGAGGCCACAGCGGTGAGAGGCCCGCGTACCGCAAAAAAAAAAAGTACAAGAGCATGCTGTCCTCCTGCACTAGAATTACGCCTACGGTCCTGACTGAGTGCAACTCATGATGGGCCCCTCCCAGCTCACCACCCCATGTCCCGTCCAGCACCTCTGCTCAGCGTTCCAGCCATGCTGCTGTGCTGTGCTTCCGAGAACCTGCCCCGCTCCTGACTGCTGTTCCCTCTGTTGGGAACAGACAGATCCACTTGCTCACCTTCCCCCATCATTACACCTTTTCTCTTCCAGGTCTCAAGCTAATTGTTGCCTCCACAGAAAGGCCTGGACTGCCTTGTCTAAAAAAGCAAATCCAGATTCTCTACTTCCTCCTTCCAACTTTCTTTACCCATTTACTACATTCTATTTGTTGAGAGAAAAAATAATCCACTTATTTATTTCGTCCTCCATGCAAGAGCTCCATGCAGGTAGGACCCAGTCTTTCCGTGGTGGTTCACTGGGCCCAGCACAGAGTGAGTCACTCAAAACTCTGCTGAATAAATAAATGAACAACTTGCTGGTGGACGAGCCGCGGCAAAGAACACACTCACACAACCCTCTCTAAATTTCTCTAGGAGAAGGGGAATGCAAAGGTCAGCTGAGGTCAGTTAATCATTCAACAAGTGCCCTCACCCCACTCAAATAAGTCATTTATTGTTGAAAGAATAATGCATTTGAAAGCGTTTTTAGCTGTGGCAAATTATTAATCATTGTTTAGTGCTCCCTGATTACTGGAGGCTTCCATGACCCAGCCTGGGCAGGGCTGCTGACACAGGGGGTGTAGGGAAGCAGGGTGACCTGGGTCAGAGAGTCCAAGAGCAGGGACTGAGGTGAGGGACAAATGAGAGGCACGCAGACAGATCTCACAGTAAGACCCACCCTACCGCACTGGAACACTTTCCCCTATGGCAGGATTTCTTTTTTGTTTGTTTGTTTTTGTTTTGCGATACGCAGGCGGGCGTCTCACCGCTGTGGCCTCTCCCGTTGCGGAGCACAGGCTCCGGACGCGCAGGCTCAGTGGCCATGGCTCACGGGCCCAGCCGCTCCGCGGCACGTGGGATCTTCTCGGACCGGGGCACGAACCCGTGTCCCCCACATCGGCAGGCGGACTCCCAACCACTGCGCCACCAGGGAAGCCCTGGCAGGATTGCTTAAGCTCAGCGGTGCTGACATTTCAGGCTGCATGCTTCCTCGTCACAGGTGGCTCTTCTGTGCTTTGTAGGAGAGTGTGCAGCCTCCCTGGACTCCTTCCTCAAGATGCCAGTAGCATCTCTTCACCCTAAATTGTGACAACCTAAAATGACATTTTGGTAGCAAAATCTCCTAGATCAGAACCACTGCCCTAATCTGTCTTTCTGGAAAAGGCACAGAACTCTACTTCAAAGGTTGGCCCCAGAGAGTAGCACAGCACACTGGCAGCAGTCCTTAGCCACCGAGTCAAGGGTTATGGTTGAAACACATTCCTGTATTCGCTGGTTCAATTGTCCTTGAGCAGCTCAATCTGGGAGCAAGGGATCTATGTTAACAAAGAATTACAATATGATGTGGAAACTGTGGTTGCGAGCTATGCATAGGATCTGCTTCTTGGCTTTTTTGCAGGTCAATGTAGGACGAAGTAGGGCTAAGGGATCAATCCCCCAGCTTACCCATCTTCTATACAGCACAGGTTCTCAAACTGTGGTCCCCATTGCAGCAACATTAACATCCTGCAACTCGTTACAAACGCAAATTCTCGGCCCCAACCCTGCCCTATGAAAAATACTCTGTGTGGCCCAGCAAGCTGTACTGTACCAAGTCTTCCAGGCGATGCTGACGCCGGCTGCAGTCTGAGAACCTGCCATAGAGCATGCTTTGGCACACCTTGTCTGTATTTACATCAACAGTCCCAACCCTGGGCTTCCTTAGTGTCGCAGTGGTTAAGAATCCGCCTGCCAGTGCAGGGCACACGGGTTCGAGCCCTGGTCCGGGAAGATCCCACATGCCGCGGGGCAACTAAGCCTGTGTGCCACAACTACTGAAGCCTGCGCTCTAGAGCCCATGCTCCACAACAAGAGAAGCCACAGCAATGACAAGCCCGCGCACCGCAATGAAGAGTAGCCCCTGCTCACCGCAACTAGAGAAAGCCCGTACACCGCAACGAAGACCCGACACAGCCATAAGTAAATAAATTTATAAAAAGAAAAAAAAAGAATGAAACTAGACCATTATCTTACACCACACACACTAAAGTTAACTCAAAATGGATTAAAGACTTGAATGTAAGATCTGAAACCATAAAATTCCTAGAAGAAAATATAGACGGTAACCTATCTGACATCAATCTTAACAATGTTCTTGTGGATCTGACTCCAAAGGCAAGGGAAACAAAAGCAAAAATAAACAAATGGGACTAGAAGGCTTCTGCACAGCAAAGGAACCCATCACCAAAATGAAAAGGCAACCTACTGAATATAAGATATTTGCAAATCACGTATCCAACAAGGGGCTAATATCCAAACTATATAAAGGACTCATACCTCTTCACAAAAAAACAAAACAATAAAACTGATTAAAAAACAGCAGAAGATCGGAATGGACATTTTTTCCAAAGAAGGCATAAAGATGGCCAACAGACACATGAAAAGATGCTCAACATCACCAATCATTAGGGAAATACAAATCAAAACCACACTGAGGTATCACCTCACATCAGTTAGAATGGCTATCATCAAAAAGACAAGAAATAACAAGTGTCGGAGATGATGTAAAGAAAAGGGAACCCTCATACACGGTAGGTGGGAAGGTAAGTTGGTGCAGCCACTATGGAAAACAGTACGGAGATTCCTCAAAAAGTTAAAAACAGAACTACCACACAGTCTAGCAATTCTACTTTGGGGTATATATCCAAAGGAAATGAAATCTTTATCTCAAAGAGATACCTGTACTCCCATGTTCACTACAGCATTATTCACAATAGTCAAGGTAAGGAAACAACCTACCTGTCCAACAAATGAATGGATAAATAAACTGTGATATGTATATGTACATATGCATATGTATACACACACACACACATACACACACACATAACACAATGGAATATTCTTCAGCCTTAAAAAAGAAGGGAATCCTGTCATTTGTGACAACAATGAATAACCTAGAAGGCATTATGCTTTCTTTGTGAAAGAGAAAGACAAATACTGCATGGTATCACCTATATGCAGAATCTTTTTTTTTTTTTTTTTTAAAGTCAAACTTATAGAAACAAAAGAAAAGTGGTTGCCAGGAGCCTGGGGATAAAAAGGGAAAGGTTGGTAAAAGGGTACATACTTTCAGCTCTAAGATGAATAAGGTCTGAGAATCCAATATAAAACATGGTGACTATATTTGATAACACTGTATTGTCCAACTGAAATTTGCTAAGATAGAACTTAAATGTTTTCACCAACAAAAAAGGTGTCCGTGAGATGATGGATGTATACTTAATTTGATGGGAGGAATCTTTCCACAATGCATACATATATCAACTCATCACATCGTAAACTCCAAATATCCTACAATTTTGTCGACTGACCTCAGTAAAGCTGGGAAGGAAAAAAAGAAAAGACTGGCTGCTACTTATCCTCGTTCCTCTAAACCCATGGAATTTCCCAAGTAACAGTGTGTGGGCTCCGACTGTTTATGCTGACAAGGTGACTCATGGTTGGCTCCTAAAGGTCGTGCTAATGAGGACTCAGGATGGGGAGTAGCCACACCAGAAGACTAACCGTGGGATTAGAAGGTCGGGCCTGTGAGTCCATGCTTTCAGCCTGACCTCTGTGGAGGGGGGTCTGAAGATAAGATCAATCACATGGCCAATGGTCCAATCCATGATGCCTACATAATGAAACCCCAGTAGGAACTCTGGACACCAAAGCTTGGGGGAGATTTCCTGGTTGGCTATACTCTACCATCGCACACCGATGTGCTGCAAGGGTGACATGTCCTGCCTCCGCAGGGATAAGACAAGGAAGGAAGTCTAGAGTTTGGGACCCTCTCAGACCTCACCCTGTGTGACTCTCCCTTTGACTGGTTCCAATTTGAATCTGTTTGCCATAATAAGCAATTGCGTTCTGTGTGTTGTTCTAATGAATTATTGAATGGGAGGGGGTTGTGCGAATCCTTTAATTTGTAGCCAGTGGGTCAAAAGTGAGGGTGGCCTGGGGAGCCCCGGACTGGGAGCTGGCGTCTGAAGGGAGGGAGGGCAGTCTTGTGGAGGACGAGGCCCTTCACCTGTGCGGTCTGGGTCAACTCCTGGGAGTTGGTGTCAGAACTCAGTGCAGAACTCTGCCCTAGAGCTTAAGATTCCACATCATCAGCTCACATCTCAGGACAACACATGCTTAGCTTCTGCTGGCCGAGAGGTCCCCCCACCAACTGGCTCCTCTGCTCTGACCACCTCCTTCTCCCACAGCCTCTCTGTCCTCCCCGCAGTTAATACACAACTACAGTCCTAGACCTAGTGCCCACCAGCCCATTGCTGTCACTATGAACATTTCTGCCAACACGGAAAGAAGAGACTAGGAATGTTTTAAGAGCTCCCTCCTCTTGCCCGGTGGGCACGGGCTCTTTCTAACTCTAGGACAGACTTCTCACATTTTATTCTGTAATGAAATCACCTGAGAAGCTCGTTAAAAATAAACAGACCCCACTCACCAGGGTTCTGACTCCCCAAATCTGGGGCAGAGACGAAGAATCTGCATTTTCAGCAAGCATTCCTCGTGGATTTGGTCTGGAACTGCGTGGAGAATTACCCTTCCAGGAAAGACTGGCGGTGGTAAATGATTGTTGGATCGTAGGGGATGAGAGCTAGAACACACTTTGGAAAATCTAGTACAGCCCATGAGCCCCAGAGAGGAAAACTGGCCTAAGCTGGCAAGGTCGGTTAAATGATTGAACTAGAACCAAAAACTCAGGCCTTGGGATACCCGGCCTGAGGAACCTTGCAAAAGGGTAGGTCAAAGATCCCTCCCTCCCCGTGGAATCTAGCTGTGGTGGATGCCTGAGGGAAGGACGGGGAAGCAAGGATTTAGGATACTGCCTAGCAGACCAGCTACTGAATGGGAATGCACGGGCCCCTGTTACTGGTGTCCCCTCACGCCCGCCACTCTGGCCACCACTGACCGCTGGCTCAGAAGTGGAACAGGTCTGAGGCTCCAGGCAGCTGTGGAAATTGACAGCAGCAACTGGAACGAGGTAGGAGAAGGGCTGTCAGTGGACAGATTAGGAGCACCTGGGGCCATGCCAGTGTGAAGAGGGTAGGACTCAAGTCAGGGACACCTGTGAGGAGAGAACCTGGCCCTGCCTCACACGTAAGGGCATTAGCGATAAACAGTCAACCTGTTCAGGAAACCCAACAGTAAACAGTGCTGGGGAAACATCAACCTTGGTGGGAATCAGAAAAACACAGAGGTGCCACGCCAGACCCAATTTCATTTTTCCTTCCAGTTTGGCCAGGTCAACACAGACACAACTACAGGATTGGCTTATTTCAAATTGATCCAATTTTCCTTTAAAACAACCCAGATGTAGGGACTTCCCCGGTGGTGCAGTGGTTAAGAATCCGCCTGCCAATGCAGGGGACGTGGGTTCGATCCCTGGTCCGGGAAGATCCACATGCTGCGGAGCAACTAAGCCCGTGCGCCACAACTACTGAGCCTGCGCTCTAGATCCTGCGAGCCACAACTATTGAAGCCCTCGTGCCTAGAGCCCATGCTCCACAACAAGAGAAGCCACCGCAATGAGAAACCCGTGCACCGCAACGAAGACCCAATGCAGCCAAAAAATAAATAAATAAAATTAAAAAAACAACAAAAAACTCCCCAGATGTGTTTAATACAAAGCCAGTGTATCCTTTGCCTCAGAAATTTAACTTTTAGAAATGTACTCCAGGGACGTCCCTGGCGGTCCAGTGGTGAAGACTCTGTGCTTCCTCTGCAGGGGGCGCAGATTTGATCCCTGGTCAGGGAACTAAGAGCCCCATGCTGTGCAGCGCAGCCAGAAAAAAAAGAAATGTACTCCACAGAGCTAAACTGTAAAGCTTGGGAGAGAAGGCCAGCACTTTCTCTCCCCAGTGCGTAGTCCAGTACCTGGGGCAGAGAAGGATGAATGATTACATGGCTCAGAATTAAAGAATCAGGCCAGAGATGATTACACTCAAAATACTACCTTAAAAAAGTAGCCAAGGGGCTTCCCTGGTGGCGCAGTGGTTGGGAGTCTGCCTGCCGATGCAGGAGACACGGGTTCGTGCCCCGGTCCGGGAGGATCCCACATGCCGCGGAGCGGCTGGGCCCGTGAGCCATGGCCGCTGAGCCTGCGCTCGGCAACGGGAGAGGCCACAGCAGTGAGAGGCCCGCGTACCACAAAAAAAAAAAAAAGGAAGCAGAATGTGAACCCATCAGAGTATGCAGACTAACTGAAACTCTAAAAAAATGAATACAATACAGGTATACCGATGAAGATTTAAAAGAAATAGACGCTGAAGAGTTTGAAGTTGGCCTTTAATTCTTTTTGAGGAAAGGGAAGGGCTTATGACTGGGACAGGATACTTGAAGGCGGATGGCGAAGCTGGCAGAACCTTATTTCATAATCTGGGTGGTGGTTACAGGGTGTTAACTCTACAATAGTTCTCTAAAGCTATGCCTTTGTATAATATTCTGTGCCTGTTGTATGACACAAAGAGTAAAAAAATTGTGAAGTGAGAAGATGTACAATGTGATTTCAATA
Organism: Grampus griseus; assembly: GCF_964374135.1. Taxonomy (NCBI): domain Eukaryota; kingdom Metazoa; phylum Chordata; class Mammalia; order Artiodactyla; family Delphinidae; genus Grampus; species Grampus griseus. The sequence goes on along the minus strand of NC_139012.1, from coordinate 14,878,902 downwards.
GATAATTTAACAGGTGTGTATGTGTATATATAATCATACTGACACTTTCCTACAAAGACCTGTGAAAATTACATAACAAATATATACGGTGACATTAAGAAGAGTGGGTTTTGGTGCTCTTCCTTTTAAAAAAAAAAGGAAAGAGCAATGGTATATTATTTGTATTAGTTTGCTAGGGCTGCTACAACAAAATGCCACAGACTGGGTGGCTTAAACAACAGAAACTTCTCACATTTCTGGAGGCTAAAAGTCCAAGATCAAGGTGTCAGCAGGGTTGGTCTCCTCTGAGGTCTCTCTCCTGGGCTTGCAGATGGCCGGCCACCTTCTGTGTCTCCTCATAGGCCCTTTTCCTCTGTGTATGTGCATCCCCAGTGTCTCTTTCAGTGTCCGATTCTTCTCTTCTTACAAGGACACCAGTCATATGGGGTTAGGGCCCACCCTAATGTCTTTAATTTTCGCTTAATCAACTCTTTAAAGGCTCAATGTCCAAATACAGTCACTTTCTGATGTACTGGGCACTGGGGTTTCAACACATAAGTTTTGCAGGGACACAATTCAGCCCATAACACCATTCTTCACTCATCAGACATGCAAAAAAACGGACACTTCACATCCAGCACATGAAGTGAGTCGAGGCAAGATTAGCCATGAGGTGGTACACTTGCTGACACTTACAGATGAGTGCTCAGGGGTTCATCATGCAACTCCTTCTACTTTTGTATATGCTTGTCATTTTCCATCATGAGAGAAAAGGAAGACGGAGGGTAAATCCACATCTGTACATAGGTCTTAGATGTTGGGTTATTTTTTCTATAAAAGTGAGTCACCCAACAATTAAGACTGGTGTTATCTGTGGTTAGAAATAAAATTAATATCTTTTTCTCTAATCAGCAATGAGTATACTTTTTAAATATTTTAATTAATGAAAAAGAATAAAGGAGTAACAAAAGGAAAGGTGGGAATAATATTAACAGCTGAACTCCATCCACAGCGTAGCTCACCTAATACATCACTTGGCCCATTCGTGAGCTGATCCTTCCTTCTCTTATTCCTGGCACATGTTCAGACTATTTCCTAGCCCCCCTGCAGTTAGGGGAGATGGTGTGGCACGGGAGACAGGAGAAGGGCTGTGTGCCACTCACACGCAGGATCCAGGCCTTAAAACCATGAGCACACCTCCTCCACGCTCTCCTCTTCCACCGTCAGAACCCGGATGAGGTAGCAACCCAGCTTCGACAAAGCAGAAGACAACAGGAGCCTGGCCTGGACCCATGCATTCGAATCACCTGGAGATCCTGGTCAAATACAAATTCTGATTCACTAAGTCTGTGGCAGGACCTGAGACTATGTTTCTCCCCAGCTCCAGGTGATGGCGATACTGCTGGTCTGCAGACCAGCGAGGCTCTAGGCAGACACCCACCAAAGAGGTTCTCATTTCTGATGACTCAGAGATGGCAGTCAAATGAGGAGCAGTAGAAGACACACCAAAAAAGACCCGACCAGGAATAGCCAGCTGGCCTTTCTCTCCTGACCCATGACAAAGTTTAACTCTGACCTATGATTAACTCCGGTCTCAAAGTGCAGCTGGCAAATGAATCCCGAGACAGCTGCAGACACATTACTTTAGTATGTGTAACGTGATACAAGTTGCCTGGGTTCTATTAAAAACAGTATCTGCCACCCTGAGTCAGAGGACAGCGCTGTCAACAGTGGGATCTCCACAGCACACGAACAGCGACAGCTGGCCTGGCAGAAGAGGACAAGAGGACAAGAAGGTCACACGTGGGCCTTGGGTTCACACACAGGGCCCACCAGAACTCCTGTTCTTACGCACAAGTCCATGTAGAAATTGTTTACTCCCTGAGACCACAGCTATCATTAACAGACTATTTGTCTATATAAAATCTCGGCAAATATTTGCATCACCTCAGCCCTCAACATACTAGCAGTCCGGTGTTTATAAAGGTTTTGTAACCTTTTGTACACTGTGTTTGTCGAAAATTTGCAAGAAGCAGATGAGAACTTGGCAGTAACCCCGTGATACTTTGAGACGCTCTGTTTTGCAGTGGAACCTTCTTGGGTTTAGGGAGAAGTTTACCTAACTTCGTGTTCTTTTGCTATGCACGTAACAGACATTGGCACACAGTGTGACATGGCTTTGCATGAAACCGGAAAAGGGGAATAGGATTCCCTCAGCCTGCAACCACCATGAAACCAAAGCCTGGGAAACAGGCTGAACATCTCTAGGAAGCCCCGATCCTCCCCCCTCACGCCCCAAGAACTCCCATCGCAAGCCTCTACCCACTAACTCTAAGAAAAGGCCATCTGAGGGGGAATTCATGAGAAATCTAAATTATTGGATGAACTCAAAAGAGGCGCAGGCTGCTTAATCTCAGGGACCTGAGACAACTTCCTTGGGAAAAACATTCTAGAGTTCAGGGCATCTAAGTTATAATGTTTATGTACTTAGGAAAAACATCTCACAGCCAGGGAAGAAAGCACCTTACAGCCTGGCACTGCTGAAATTGCCACAATTTTCACAGTCAAACATGAAATCTAAATCAATCCCCTCTACTTTCAGTGGCCCCACGAGGCCTCAGGCTGTCTTTACTGTTTTCATTTCCCCAAAGCATCTAACATATATAATGCAAAGTATGTTCTGGGCAAACCTAAATACTTAACACAAAAACACACATATGCCTAATTTGTGACCCCATTTATTTTCTGTCCCCCAAAAGGACAAGAAAAAGATACTGTGCCACCCAAAAAAATCAGGAAGATGCATCTATTGCAATCATTTATCTCTAACTCAAAAACAATTTATTCAGAACAAGGTTCCTATTTATTTGGAATCTCCCCAAAACTTCCAAACTTTTTCTTCCCGAAGTCTCCACACAGCACAGTTCTAATGTTTAGACATTCTCTTTTTCTGATGATTCTTTCAGCATCGACAGTCTAGGGCTCCCTTCAACAGATGTGAATTTCAGGGTGCAATTCCATCTTGCCCAGCCTCACTGCAGCTCTGTCAACTTGGCTTAGGTGTGACGTCCTGAAGAGCGACCTCTGTTATTGCTTCCTTTTCTTCCTGGTTCCTCCCCTTGGGGTCATGACTCTTCAGGCCCACCGATCAGACTCAGTTGTGCCTTCAACTCCCCAGAGGATGTCATCGAAAATACAGAAGGTTAAAATTAAACTCACAATGTTCAACGAGGCGGCATTTGGCGCGTTTCCTTCTGTTCCACTGAGCGAGCTGAGGACCCTAAGACTTTGGTATAGCACCACTGACCCTCCTGTTCTCTCCAATGCCTCTTGCAGCTGGCTCCAGGATTTTCTTAACAATCTGCTTCAGCTCTTCATGTTTCTGCCCAAACTTTTTTCTCCTCAGGCCTGGCCATCAGATTCTTCTATATCATCACACAGCAAGGTGACTAATTTTTAAATATTTAAGGCCCCGCAGGAACACTCTGACAGAGACTTCCACCCCTGGTCTAGGCTGCCCTACAATTCACGATTGTCTCTTGGCAAATGGTATGAGGTTTGAAAAGGAAGGGCAGTTGATGACACAGCTATGATTTTACTCCAAGTAAACAGAATAACTAATAAAGTAGGTGAGCCTATTTTTTCATTTAATTTTTATGTCACCACCCTACATGATTAGAAGAAAAGGTAAAGGGTTAAAAAAAAAGCAATGATTTGAGTTCATATTTCTTTTTTTTTAATAAGTGCGTAGAGACCACACATCACTTTTTATTTATTTATTTATGGCTGTGTTGGGTCTTTGTTGCTGTGCGCGGGCTTTTCTCTAGTTGCAGTGAGCAGGGGCTACTCTTCATTGCAGTGCACAGGCTTCTCACTGAGGTGGCTTCTCTTGCTGCAGAGCACGGGCTCTAGGTGCCGTGGACTCAGTAGTTGTGGCTCGCAGGCTCAGCAGTTGTAACTTGCAGGCTCTAGAGCACAGGCTCAGTAGTTGTGGTGCACGGGCTTAGCTGCTCTGCGGCATGTGGGATCTTCCCAGACCAGGGCTTGCACCCGTGTCCCCTGCATTGGCAGGCGGATTCTTAACCACTGCGCCACCAGAGAAGTCCTTGAGTTCATATTTCTGGTAACTATCCATGAGCTAATAACTGAGAGATTCCTTAAGCTCCACAAACAAAACACAGAAGGCCCAACAGCCCTGAGGCAGAAGGCGTGATGGAAAAATCCCCAGTGCCCACGCTGGCTTTGAACATAAAACCACTCTTCCGCACCAAGTCACTCCTTCTTTATGACTATTCTGTCCATCTTTCTTCTAGGCAACTGTTTAGAGCTCTGAGCTCTCAAAAATCCAGACCTGGAATGTGGGATTCTTTACATAACACTGAGAAGAGCTGTCCAACATGACAACCCAATTTAAAATGTAACAGGCTTTCTGCCTATTACTCAGAGTTAAGGGGGAAAAGCTAATTATAAATTATACACTTTCTATCTGGGTAACACTAAGTCACTAGGACAGACTTTAGGAAAATTCCAGCTAAACCAGTTCATTCTTTGAAGCATTAGGTCAATTATGAACATACCAACCCTCAGCTTGAATAGCTGCATATTCAGAAAGAACAAAAACATCTTCTGAAAAGCCTCTGTACGGGGTCTGTTAAAGGGCTTATTTGATAGGAAGTAAGTTGAGAGAGACGAAACTCCCTAGCGAATCCTAGGACAGGCTAAAACAGCTTCCTTAATAATTCTGGTACCTTCTCCCATTTGCTTTAAAAAAAAAAATGTTTCCTATAAGCTTGCAGAGGTGGGAAAAAAGCAACTGAAAACAACACAAGCAGGCTTTGTGAGCGAAGAGAATGCTTTGTAGGAGACACTTTAGGATGGCCTGTCACCTTGGCTCCGGCCTGTGCCGTTTCCCCGCAGCCCTAAACCAGCCCCTGTGATCTGAATGCCCTTTTCAAGGGAATCTGATTCCCTCTCACAAGCCTCTCTACTCCCTGCCCCTCATGGAGGTCACCTGCACTTCATCAGAAGGATGGGGGCACAGAGGTAAGAGAGACCACCGCACACACACCCCACAAAGGGTTAAGAACAGTGAAAGGGCCCCAGGACCCTGCTGTGTAACCCAAGAGCAGAGGAAGGGCCGCTCCCTCTTTCTCCCTCCAAAGAGGCCAGAGACAAATGCGATCTTCCTCCCTCGATCCCCAGGGCAGCAGCCCCCAGACCACAGCACATGCGTAACCCCTTTATGAATACAAAAGGATGCGACACACAAACTCACTTTTTTCACCAGGAATCTCAACAACAGGACTATAGAGAAACCGGGATTATACCATTAATTCGAATTAATGCCTCGGCTTCCTATTCAGCTGGCTCTTCCTGCTGGAGCTAAGCGCGTTCGCTGGCTAGACTAGCACACACCTTCAAGAGACCCCTTTAGGTACTGTCTCTCCAGTCCCATCGTGTAACAGGCACTTTTCTAGGTTCTAGACCTCAGATACAGTCTTTTTTATGGAGCTCACATTCAGGAAGGGAAGAAGGACGATCATCAAATAAAAAAGATACATCCAGAACAATAATAATGACCAGACAGAAAATAAAAAGAGGGAGACACGGCTGAGGGCGGTGGCGTGCTCACCGAGGAGGCCAGGTGTGGACCGGGACTCTAAGGACGAGCAGGGTCGTGTTCCAAGCAAAGAGAACAACGAGTCAGAAGCCAAAGGCCTAAAGCACTCTCAGAAAAATCCTGAAATACTAAGTACTTGCCTCTAATTCAGCAGAGATCATAAAAGAATGTCCTGTAGAACGGAGGGTATCAGGGAACCTGGGAGAGGTAGCTGGGCTTCAGGCAGGTCCCAGAGGAAAGCAGCAAAAGCAAACGTGGCTAAAATCTTCTCCCATCCACCCCACAAGGTTAATACTAATATGTTATACCGGCAAATAAAGAAACTGGCTTGGGGAATTCCCTGCCCGTCCAGTGGTTGGGACTCAGGGCTTTCACAGCAGAGGGTGTGGGTTCAATCCCTCGTGGTGGAACTAAGGTCCGACAAGCCAAGTGGCGTGGCCAAATTTTAAAAAGAAAAGAAAAAAAGAGACTGGCTCGGATTGGAACTGGACCAAGATCGAGATGACACAGCTGGTAATAAGCCAGGACAGTCACCACAGAGTTCAAACTCACTTACTAAGCCCCACCTCAGACACAGTGTCCTTCCATCAGGGCTGAGAATCCAGCTTCCTCAGCCTCTGCAGAGCCCAAGGGCACAGGGAGCCACCAGGCCCCTCGGAGCCCTTGGCCCACTCTTCCTCCCAACCCACTACAAAAGCACTACAATCAGCTTATCGTCTAAGCTAGCTAAGACGGTGAAGGTCTGGGTCATCTGGGGGCCTGCCAGCCTCTCCACCTGACCCAGGACTTCCCTGGCGCCCGGCCGCTCAGGGGCCCCCCTTGCCTCGGCTTCCTATTCAGCTGGCTCTTTCTGCTGGAGCTAAGCGCGTTCGCTGGCTAGACTAGCACACACACCTTCAAGAGACCCCTTTAGGTACTGTCTCTCCAGTCCCAAGACTGTCAACATTCCCCCAGGTCCCACCACCGGCTGGGACCAGGCAACCCAGACGCCCACCCACCTAGACTGCCAGATGCCACCTCCAGGAGGACATACTCTCCCTGTAGCTTTCACAGCCATCATTCTCATGTACATATCACAGGTCAGGGGTTATCTTAGGAGGATACCCGCTCAAGTGGGGATTATAATAGTAATAGGTTTTCACTAATCATTACTCTTGGTAAAAGTCTAGCAAATACTAAAAAGTTTATTAGCATTACTCTGTCCACAGTTCCTGCCCATACTCCACGGCAGGGGGGAGGGGCACATTTTAAGGAAGATGACCTTAGCTCCGTTAGAGTGATCATATTATCATCCAACCTAAGATACTCCTAGGAGTGAAACGGGGTGCTGTTAATAATTACAATGCGATAAGTGATGTATACCAGGACCGTCCTGGGAAAACCAAGAGTTGAGCCACCCGATACAGGCGAAAAGAAAAATTTTTTTAAAAAACAGACTTAGAGGCAGATTGGTTCAAGATGGCAGAGTAGAAGGATGTGTGCTCACTCCCTCTTGCAAGAGCACTGGAATCACAACTAACTGCTGGACAATCATCGACAGGAAGGCACTGGAACTCACCAAAAAAGATACCCCACATCCAAAGACAAAGGAGAAGCTACAATGAGACGGCAGAAGGGGCGCAATCACAATAAAATCAAATCACAAACTGAGGAACCATTATAACACAGAAGTACACCCACTGGAGTGAAGGTTCTGAGCCCTAGGTCAGGATTTCCAACCTGGGGCTCCGGCAACGGGAGGAGGAATTCCTAGAGAATCAGACTTTGAAGGCTAGCGGGATTTGATTGCAGGACTTCGACAGGTCTGGGGGAAAGAGACTCCACTCTTGGAGGGCACACACAAAGTCGTGTGTGCATCAGGACAAAGGGGAAGGAGCAGTGACCCCACAGGAGACGAGACCAGACCTACTTGCTCGTGCTGGAGGGTCTCCTGCAGAGGCAGGGGGCAGCTGTGGCTCATCATGTGGACAAGGACACTGGCAGCAGAAGTTCTGGGAAGTACTCCTAGCTGTGAGCCCTGCCGGAGCCCGCCATTAGCCCCACCAAAGGGCCTGTAGGCTCCAGTGCTGGGTCACCTCAGGCCAAACAACCAATAGGGAGGGAACCCAGCCCTACCCATCAGCAGACAAGCAGATTAAAGTTTTCCTGAGCTCTGCCCACCAGACCAGCACTCAGCTCTACCCACCACCAGTCCCTCCCATCAGGAAGCTTGCACAAGACTCTTAGATAGCCTCATCCACCAGGGCAGACAGCAGACGCTAGAAGAACTACAACCCTGCAGCCTGTGGAATGAAAACCACGTTCACAGAAATATAGACAAAATGGAAAGGCAGAGGACTATGTTCCAGATGAAGGAACAAGATAAAACTCCAGAAAAACAACTAAATGAAGTGGAGATAGGCAACCTTCCAGAGAAAGAATTCAGAATAATGATAGTGAAGATGATCCAGGACCTCAGAAAAAGAATGGAGGCAAAGATCGAGAAGATGCAAGAAATGTTTAACAAAGACCTAGAAGACTTAAAGAACAAACAAACAGAGATGAACAATACAAAAACTGAAATGAAAAATATACTAGAAGGAATCAGTAGCAGGATAACTGAGGCAGGAGAACAGATAAGTGACCTGGAAGACAGAATGGTGTAATTCACTGCCACAGAACAGAATAAAGAAGAAAGAATGAAAAGAAATGAATGCAGCCTAAGAGACCTCTGGGACAACATTAAAAGCAACAACATTCGCATTATAGAGGTCCCAGAAGGAGAAAACAGAAAGGATCCAAGAAAATATTTGAAGATATTATAGTGGAAAACTTCCCTAACATGGGAAAGGAAATAGCCACCCAAGTCCAGGAAGCACAGACACTCCCAGGCAGGATAAACCCAAGGAGAAACACGCTGAGACACACAGTAATCAAATTGACAAAAATTAAAGACAAAGAAAAATTATTAAAAGCAGCAAGGGAAAAATGACAAATAACATACAAGGAAACTCCCTTAAAGTTAACAGCTGATTTCTCGGCAGAAACTCTACAAGCCAGAAGGGAGTGGCACGATATAGCTGAAGTGATGAAAGGGAAGAACCTACAACCAAGATTACTCTAGCTGACAAGGATCTCATTCAGATTCAACAGAGAAATCAAAAGCTTTACAGACAAGCAAAAGCTAACAGAATTCAGTACCACCAAACCAGCTTTACAACAAATGCTAAAGGAACTTCTCTAAGTGGGAAACACAAGAGAAGAAAAGGACTTGCAAAAACAACCCCAAAACAATTAAGAAAATGGTAATATGAACAAAAATATCAATAATTACCTTACATGTGAATGGATTAAATGCTCCAACCAAAAGGCACAGGCTCACTGAATGGATACAAAAACAAGACCCATATATATGCTCTCTACAAGAGACCCACTTCAGATCTAGGGACACTTACAGACTGAAAGTGAGGGGATGGAAAAAGATATTCCATGCAAATGGAAAACCAAAGAAAGCTGATATAGCAATACTCATTTCAGATAAAATATACTCTAAACTAAAGAATGTTACAAGAAACAAGGAAGGACACTACATAATGATCAAGGAATCAATTCTAGAAGAAGATATAACAATTATAAATATATATGCACCCAACATACGAGCACCTCAATACATAAGGCAACTGCTAACAGCTATAAAAGAGGAAATCGACAGTAATACAATAATAGTGGGGGACTTTAACACTTCACTTACACCAATGGACAGATTATCCAAAATGAAAATAAATAAGGAAACAGAAGCTTTAAATGACACAATAGACCAGATAGATTTAACTGATATTTATAGGACATTCCATCCAAACACAGCAGGTTACACTTTCATCTCAAGTGCACATGGAACATTCTCCAGGATAGATCACATCTTGGGTCACAAATCAAGCCTCAGTAAATTTAAGAAAATTGAAATCATATCAAGCATCTTTTCCGACCACAACGCCTCAAGATTAGAAAAAAATTACAAGGAAAAAAAGTAAAAAACACATGGAGGCTAAACAATACGTCACTAAATGACCAAGAGATCACTGAAGAAATCAAAGAGGAAATCAAAAAATACTTAGAGACAAATGACAATGAAAACACGACGATCCAAAACCTATGGTATGCAGCAAAAGCAGTTCTAAGAGGGAAGTTTATATCGATACAAGCCTACCTCAAGAAACAAGAAAAATCTCAAATAAACAATCTAAACTTACACCTAAAGGAACTAAAGAAAGAAGAACTAACAAAACCCAAAGTTAGCAGAAGGAAAGAATCATAAAGATCAGAGCAGAAATAAATGAAAAAGAAATGAAGGAAATGATTGTAAAGATCAATAAAACTAAAAGCTGACTCTTTGAGAAGAGTCAAATTGATAAACCTTTCGCCAGACTCAAAGAAAAAGGAGAGGACTCAAATCAATAAAATTAGAAATGAAAAAGGAGAAGTTACAATAGACACCGCAGAAATACAAAGCATCCTAAGAGACTACCACAAGCAACTCTATGCCAATAAAATGGACAACCTGGAAGAAATGGGCAAATTCTTAGAAAGGTATAACCTTCCAAGACTGAACCAGAAAGATAGAAAATATGAACAGACCAATCAAAAGTAATGAAATTGAAACTGTGATTAAACATCTTCCAACAAACAAAAGTCCAGGACCAGATGGCTTCACAAGTGAATTCTATCAAACATTTAGAGAAGAGTTAACACCCATCCTTCTCCAACTCTTCCAAAAAATTGCAGAAGAAGGAACACTCCCAAACTCATTCTATGAGGCCACCATCACCCTGATACCAAAACCAGACAAAGATACTATTAAAAAGAAAATTAGAGGCCAATATCACTGATGAACATAGATGCAAAAATCGTAAACCAAATACTAGCAAACAGAATCCAACAACACATTAAAAGAATCATACACCATGATCAAGTGAGATTTATCCCAGGGATGCAAGGATTCTTCAATACACACAAATCAATCAATGTGATACACCATATTAAAATGAAGAAGAAAAACCATATGATCATCTCAATAGATTCAGAAAAAGCTTTCGACAAACTTCAACACGCATTTATGATAAAAACTCTCCAGAAAGTGGGCATAGAGGGAGCCTACTTCAACATAATAAAGGCCATATATGACAAACACACAACCAACATCATTCTCAATGGTGGAAAGCTGAAAGCATTTCCTCTAAGATCAGAAAGAAGACAAGGATGTCCATTCTCACCACTATTATTCAACAGTTCTGAAAGTCCTAGCCACAACAATCAAAGAAAAAGAAGTAAAAGGAATACAACTTGGAAAAGAAGTAAAACTGTCACTGTTTGCAGATGACATGGTACTATACATAGAGAATCCTAAAGATGCCACCAGAAAACTACCAGAGTTTATCAATGAATTTGGTAAAGTTGCAGGATACAAAATTAATGCACAGAAATCTCTTGCATTCCTATACACTAATGATGAAAAATCTGAAAGAGAAATTAAGGAAACACTCCCATTTACCACTGCAACAAAAAGAATAAAATAGCTAGGAATACACCTACCTAAAGATACAAAAGACCTGTATGCAGAAAACTATAAGACACTGATGAAAGAAATTAAAGATGATACCAACAGATGAAGAGATATACCATGCTCTTGGATTGGAAGAATCAACATTGTGAAAATGACTACACTACCGAAAGCAATCTACAGATTCAATGCAATCTCTATCAAACTACCAATGGCATTCTTTACAGAACTAGAACAAAAAATCTTAAAATTTGTATGGAGACACAAAAGACCCTGAGAATAGCCAAAGCAGTCTTCAGGGAAAAAAACGGAGCTGGAGGAATCAGACTCCCTGACTTCAGTCTATACTACCAAGATACAGTAATCAAGACAATATGGTACTAGCAGAAAAACAGAAACATAGATCAATGGAACAAGATAGAAAGTTCAGAGATAAACCCACGCACCTATGGTCAACTAATCTATGACAAAGGAGGCAAGAATATACAATGGAGAAAACACAGTCTCTTCAATAAGTGGTGCTGGGAAAACTGGACAGCTACATGCAAAAGAATGAAATTCGAACACTCCCTAACACCATACACAAAAATAAACTCAAAATGGATTAAAGACCTAAATGTAAGACTGGACACTTTAAAAAGTCTTAGAGGGAAACATAGGAAGAACGTCCTTTGACATAAATCACAGCAAGATCTTTTTTGACCCACCTCACAGAGTAATGGAAATAAAACAAAAACAAACAGGACCTAATGAAACTTAAAGACTTTTGCACAGCAAAGGAAACCCCAAACAAGATGAAAAGACAACCCTCAGAATGGGAGAAAATATTTGCAAACTAATCAACGGACAAAGGATTAATCTCCAAAATATATAAACAGCTCAGGCAGCTCAATATTAAAAAAACAAACTACCCAATCCAAAAATGGGCAAAAGACCTAAATAGACATTTCTCCAAAGAAGCCATACAGATGGCCAAGAGGCACATGAAAAGCTGCTCAACATCTCTAATTATTAGAGAAATGCAAACTAAAACTAGAATGAGGTATCACCTCACACCAGTCAGAATGGCCATCATCAGGAAACCTACAAACAGCAAATGCTGGAGAGGGTGTGGAGAAAAGGGAACCCTCCTGCACTGTTTTTGGGAATGTAAACTGATACAGCCACTATGGAGAACAGTATGGAGGTTCCTTAAAAAACTAAAAATAGAATTACCATATGACCCAGCAATCCCACTACTGGGCATATACCCAGAGAAAACCACAATTCAAGAAGACACATGCACCCCAATGTTCACTGAAGCACTGTTTACAATAGCCAGGTCATGCAAGCAGCCTAAATGCCCACGGACAGACGAACGGATAAAGAATTTGTGGTACATATATACAATGGAATAGTACTCTGTCATAAAAAATGAACGAAATTGGGTCACTTGTAGAGACGTGGATGGATCTAGAGTCTGTCACACAGAGTGAACTAAGTCAGAAAGAGAAAAACAAATATTGTATATTAACGCATATATGTGGCATCTAGAAAAATGGTACAGATGAACTGGTTTGCAAGGCAGAACTAGAGACACAGATGTAGAAAACAAACGTATGGACACCAAGAAGGGAAAGTGGGGTGGGGCAGCGGGGGTGGTAGGATAAATTGGGAGGTTGGGATTGACATATATACACTATTATGTATAAATTAGGTAACTAATAAGAATCTGCTGTATAAAATAAATAAATAAAATTCAAAAAAAATACTTAGAACAGGGCTTCCCTGGTGGCGCAGTGGTTGAGAGCCCGCCTGCCGATGCAGGGGACAGGGGTTCGCGCCCCAGTCCGGGAGGATTCCACATGCCGCGGAGCAGCTAGGCCCATGAGCCATAGCCGCTGAGCCTGCGCGTCCGAAGCCTGTGCTCCGCAACGGGAGAGGCCGCAACAGTGACAGGCCCGCGTACCGCAAAAAAAAAAAAAAAAAAAACTTAGAACAGCTCTACAACCCCAGGCAATCAAAAATTTTACTATTAATCTGATTTCGTATCAAATCAAGGTATGTTTATTTCCCCTTTTTTGGGTGGAAGAGCAGGAGGGAGGCTTCTAGACCAAATCATTCCCTTCCAAAATAAAAAGATGCAGGAATTCCCTGGCGGTCCAGTGGTTAAGACTCTGCACTCTTACTGCCGAGGGCCTGGGTTCAATCCCTGGTCAGGGAACTAATATCCCAGAAGCTGTGTCGCCCGGCCAAAAAAATAAAATAAATAAACAAAATTTAAAACAAAAACAAAATAAAAAATGCAAGCGCAACAACACTAGGATCGTGGCCTGTCAGAACAGCAGGATATGAAGAACACAAACCCTTTTGTCTACAATCAAGCCAAATGCTGAAGTCCATCGGGAATCAGGTGATACTTCAGAAATAAAGATGGGACTCGGACATAAACACCAGACTGCTAAACCTAGCCACGAAGCCATCATTTGTAGTGCGATATGCTTTTGGAGGTGCACTTCTTAAGGGATTTAAAAAAAGGGAATTTCTGCACAAACTGAGATAAAATGTAGTTTTCCAAGCACCACCTGGTTCTAGTCTGAGATCACAGCAGCTCCCGAAGCTCAGTGTAAGTCTTCCTCCTCTGCCTTCCAAGGACCTCTGGCACCGGACTTGCAACATCTGAAATTGAGACAATACCAACCCCTCCCCATTTACAAAGTTGTGTTGCTTTGGGCACAAAATTGTTTAACCTCTCCGCGCCTCGGTTTCCTCATCTGGAGGCAAAGAACGCGGCTACCCTTGGCCGAGCTTTTACAAACGTTAACCACGGTTGCGGTAGCATTGCACCTGGCATTACCGGAATTTGCTTAAGGTTGGAACGTATTCCGCAAAGCCCCCGCGGGTCCTGGAGCGCTCAGAGTGGCTGTGCAGAGGATGCGAGGAGACACTGCCTCTTGCTTCGGAGAGCGAGGGCAGCTGAGAGGGGGATGGAGGCGGGCGGGGCGAGGTCCCCTGGTAACTCGCAGTCCCCACCTTCAAAGATCACCCAGCGTCACTCCACATGGATTTCCGTGGAGCTCAGTAGACGGGGCCAACTTTCTGAGGACGGAGGGGAGGGGAGCAGAGAGAAAAATAAAGCAGAGAACACCGGAGAAGGCAGGACCAGGAGGCAGAAAGAGGCCCGAGGGAGGGAGTACAGAAGCGTCCGGAAGCGTGGAGTAAGACCTCAGGCCAGCGGCGGCACTGCGTGCTTCCTGCCCCCCGGAAGGCAGGACTCAGCGGCCTCACTCAGGTCCACGGTCTCCACCACGCTCGGCGCCGCGGGTCCTTCCGCACACGGGGCGCTGCAGCGGTGCTCATGTGCACCTCTTAGGGCCTTGAAATCCTTGCCAGGAACTTAGCCTAAACATGTGAGACGGAGGAAACCGCACAGTGGCTTAAACCACAGCGGCTCTGTCTGCGTGACCCTGCGCAGCGTTTTCTTCAACCTGCCTGGGCCTCCCCTGTTCGCCTGTCACCAGCTTCTCAGAGTCATCAGACTTTCCCAGAGGGTCAGCTGGCTCAGCCGGCCTGGAGTTCACCTGCAGTTTGCAGGCTGAGTTCAAGCTCTCCAACACAGCCCTCCCCCACCGCATAGACCACCTTTTGCACAACTCGCATTCAGCGGTAGCTGCTCGTTACTCACTTTGCTCTGCCCTAAATAAAACGGCCAGTTCCCAGAAATCAAAGGCAGCTAATTCCCTTTCTGTGTTTGAGTTGGCTGCTCTGTGGGATTCCTTCCTGCTGCACCTCATCCTTCCTGGAAAGGGTTTCTTAGAAAATGTGTCTCCCCCTTATAGGAATCCCTCCCCATGAAGGGGCTGGAGTTTCCCTTCAAAAGACTTCAATTTACTTTCTGAGTGGCTCCTAGCAGAGATGACCAAAATCCACTCAAGAGAGGAAGGGAGGGAGGAGGGAGGGAGAAGAGGAATCCTAATTTGGCTTGCTCAAAGGGACTACTCTTTAAAATATTTGTTGAAGGAAAAACTAGGACTACATCATATTCTAAGGGGGGAGAAGTAAGGATTTTGAGTTTGCCTGAGAACAATAGAGCCATCTTTTTTCGACTATTAATATCAGATACACTACGGTCTTGTATGGGGTTTTCCCCAAAGCAAAATTATTGGGGAAACTTTCATGTAGATGAAAAAGAGAAAGTTTAGAGCATGAGTCTGAGTTACCTCATAGCCCAAAAGAACAGAAGAGCTTACACTGGATAGCCTTATGCCAAAGATGTCCCCACCTCGTGCTGGGGGAACTAACAGCAACAATGAGTAATCTAATTTCTAGAGCAATAAATTATACTTGCAATGCCCAGCCTGCCTGTCCAGGGGCAGAATGCACTCTCCCCTCCCAAGTACAGCACTCAAAGGGTTTATGAAGATTAGCTACATGTATGTTTGAAGGCTTAGGAATTATACCTGAATTCAACTCAAAAAAATATGTGAGGGCAGGTCTATAATAAGCAGATGGAATAGAAGGTAAGGCTTGTGAGGTCAGAATCCTTGGTGAGTCCAGTCTAACGGGACAAACTACCACAATACAAAGCAGCTCTGATCAATGACCAGTGGCACTAATTCCAACCAAGCCCTCCATGGGAAATGGGAGTTGCTCATGTGCTCAGGCTACCAAAGTACCACACACAGGGTGACTTAGACAAGAGAAATTTATTCTCTCACAGCTTTGCCAGCTAGAAGTCCAAGATCAAGGCACTGGCGCTGTTAATGAAAGAGGGAAGCTGCCAGAAGTTGACTTGGGCAGTCCTGGCCGCACTGCTCTGCTGAGAAACTGCTTTCCAGAAGACTCCTGGCAGACGTAGCAACACCACCTTATAATTTTCAAAGTGCTTCCACAGACAGCAGCCCAGTTCTGAGTATAAATTACATTCCCCTTTGTTGCTTTTTTCCATATATCTTAATTTCTGTGGGACAGTTACTAACGGGTCACTTCTCCATTCATCAGAGATGGATATTATACACTGCACTACTTCCCACATTACTTCCCTGCTGCCTTGCCCTGCCTGATTGGAAGTGGGGGAGAAAAATAAGTATATGGAACTATATTCGTTCTTTGTACTAAATCTAAAATCTAATTTTTAGAACACATTGTGAGTAGGTTTAATTCTGCCAGCTTCTAGAAGAGGGCACCAAAGCCCAGAGTGGGTAAGTGTTTTGCTAAGGTCACACAGCTAGTAAGATCCCAGACTAGGACCCCTGGCTCCAGTCTGATGCCCTCTCCTTATACTCAGCTTGCTCCCATCTAAGATGGAGGTGTCAGCAACTCCAAGTTAGAAAAACTCAGATTAAGACTAAAGTAATTTACAATCACTGAATAAACCTATTAAGGGCAAGATGCTCAGCTAGGCACTGAGAGATGCCAAAGACACTAGTTTCTGCCCTTGAAGAGCTAACAATATAGTTTTTTTCTTTTTTAAGTCACAAATGAATAAAGACTTAAATAACACTTGATCATTTAAAGTAATAAAAAGACATGATAGGACTTCTCTGGTGATGCAGTGGTTAAGAATCTGCCTGCCAATGCAGGGGACACGGGTTCTAACCCGGGCCCGGGGAAGATCCCACATGCCGTGGAGCAACTAAGCCCATGCGCCACAACTACTGAGCCTGTGCTCTAGAGCCCGCAAGCCACAACTACTGACCCCATGTGCCACAACTACTGAACTCATGTGCCACAACTACTGAACCACGTGCCACAACTACTGAAGCCCACGCACCGAGAGCCCGTGCTCCGCAACAAGAGAACCCACAACAGTGAGAAGCCCGGGCACCACAACAAAGAGCAGCCCCCGCTCGCGGCAGCTAGAGAAAGCCTGCGCGCAGCAACGAAGACCCAATGCAGCCAAAAAAAACAGAACAGACACCTTTCTATATTTACAGAGAGAGAAAAGAGTGCACACTGCCTAGTTGAAGAATCCCTTCAATAGAAGTTAAAAGAAGTAGCCAACTGGGTTTATCATCTAATCTCAGTCACATCCTGACCAACAAAACACACCAATAAGGGTCTACAAATAAAAGCAATTTATTGGGTAGCAATTTTAAGCTCACGAGCTTTTTGCTGACAAGTGTGAGATTTCCACTCAATTACCCTTGTAGGCTCAATCAACCCAGGCATTCCTGTCTGCCCAGGGTGAGGAAATAAACACAGCGACACAGATGCCATAGCTCACTCTCTGGAATTTGTCATCCTGACTCAACTCTGAGCTCCTCACTGTCCTGCTTTGGTAAGATGAGGACAAAACCAGGTTCAACAAGCGTTTACTACAAGGACCCAAGGACCAAGTCTATCTAAGATCCCCACACAGAGGAAGCTCTCTTCCTCCACAACACCCTGCTGAGTCCCCACGGGGACGAACAAGCCAGTTGTTCTCCCGCTTTGAGAGGAACTTAGAAAAGGGCGTGCAGGTGAGGGCAGACCAGAACCCCCAGCCACAGAAATGAAAATTTGCACAGAAGCATGTTTGACCTTTGGAAACTGTTTTTAATCAGGGGTTCTTGGTCTTCACTGTCCATCAGAAACTTGTAGGGAACCTTTTAAAAATATTGATACCTGGGTTCCATGCCCTGAGATGATGATTCAAATTGGCCTAACGGGAGGGACCAGGCATTCAAATTTTAGGGCTGCCCAGGTGATTCAATCATACTGAGGGCTGAGAAACTGCGGTACACTCAACAGCAGGAACTTAAGATAAAATCTAGCAAGTTTAACAGATAATACATGCCAACAATTGTTTGAAGAAGGTAATTTCCAAGTATATTTAGGAAAGGCAGCACCAAGAGCCAGCCTGCAATCATTAAGAGGAAATCATGTCAAACTAGCCTCAAGTCTTCTCTTCGTAGGGTTTCAGAACAACTACCCCGTAGATAAGAGACCTCTGAACTCCCGACCTCTCCTGATACCTGTGTCAAGTTCACCCACTGCCCACGGTGTTCATTAGCAGATTGGCCATAACCTGGAGGACAGTCCCAGGATCTGTCCTTTCTCAAGTAAAGACAACAAAAGTTTTCAAAGCACTTTCTACAGGCAACAATGAGACGCTGAACTCTGATATCAACAAAATAAATGAACTTAAAACCAGATAAAATAGAAGTTTGTATGGGGATGCACTGTGAAGTCAGTTGACCATGGGTCCAATACATCTCAACTGTATGCGTTGCTGATGACGCCCAAATCTTATCTCCAGCTCAGACTTCTCTGAGCCCTTGACTCATGACCTGCTCAACCTCTCCCACGTGTACCAGGCATCTCAAACTTAACTCGGTCAAGACCAAACTCCTGGTCTTCTCCAACCCATTCCTCCTGCAGGCTTCCGCATTTCATTTAATGGTGACTCCATCCTTGCAGGTGCTCAGGCCAAATCCAGAGATAACCTTGAAAGTCACTTCCTCTCAAGTTCCACCATCAAAGCCAACCCCCTCTCCCACAGCTCTACCTTTAAATAAGCTCTTCCCTGAACCCAGCTACTCACCACTGCCACTCCTTCCATCCTGGTCAAAGCCACTATCATCTCTGGCCTGAACTACTGTGAAATCTCCTGCCAGTGTCCCCATTTCTGCCCATAACTTTCTTTAGTCGACTTCCAGTACAGCTGCCAGAAGTGATCGTACTAAATCCTGAGCAAATCATGTCACACCTCTTCTCAAAACTGTTCAGTAGACTCCATCCACGCAGAGTGAAGCCCAAGTCCTCCAATGGCCAACAGAGTCCCCATCATCTCTTGTCTTACACTTGTCCTTCCCCCTGAATGTGCACAGCTCACTCCATCACCTCCTCCAGGTCATCTCTCTGGAGTGTTTTCTTCTCTGTGAAGCTCCCCCTGGCCCCCCTAAAACTGTCACCTCCCTTCCCCACACACACTCCCGATTCCTTTCCCCGTCTTCTTATTCTCTCTTCTCAGCACTCATAACCATCTAACATACTATAGGTTACTTATTCACCTTTGCTAGAGCTTAAATTACATGAAGGCAGGGACTGTTACCTCTTTTGCTCACTACTACATCCCAAACATCTAGGACAGGGCAGCAAACATTTTCTGTAAAGAGCTAGATCATAAACATTTTAGGCTTTGCAGGTCACAGTCTCTGTTGCAACTTCGCATCTGTTGCAACATTCATGCTCATGAATGAGCATAGCTGTGTTTCAATAAAACTTCATTTACAAAAGCAGACAGTAGGCTGGATTTGACCTGTGGGTCACAGTTTGCCAACACGTGGTCTAGAACATAACCTGGAACACATCAAGCATGCAAATTATTTGTTAAATTGTCTAAGTAATTAGTTAAAACACTACCTCTGATCAGTTCAAACCTGTCCAGTTCCAGATGCCACATGAGAATAAAGATGTTGATACTAAAGAGCATTCAGGGGCTTCCCTGGTTGCTCAGTGGTTAAGAATCCGTCTGCCAATGCAGGGGGCACGGGTTCGAGCCCTGGTCTGGGAAGATCCCACATGCGGTGGAGCAACTAAGCCCGTGTGCCACAACTACTGAGCCTGCACTCTGGAGCCCATGAGTCACAACTACTGAGCCCACGTGCCACAACTAGTGAAGCCCGCACACCTAGAGCCCATGCCCCACAACAAGAGACGCCACCACAATGAGAAGCCCGCGCACCACAACAAAGAGCAGCCCCCCGCTCGCCGCAACCAGAGAAAGCCCGCGCGCAGCAACGAAGACCCAGTGCAGCCAAAGATAGATAAATAAATAAATAAATTTATTTTTAAAAGAAACCTTACTAAAGAGCATTCAGTTCAACCAGATGGAAGAGGGCCTGAAAACCTTGCCACTTAACAAGGCAGCATGGAAAAAAAAAAAAAATTTTAAGGGGCTTCCCTGGTGGCGCAGTGGTTGAGAGTCCACCTGCCGATGCAGGGGACGCAGGTTCATGCCCCGGTCCGGGAAGATCCCACATGCCGCGGAGCGGCTGGGCCCGTGAGCCATGGTGGCTGAGCCTGCGCGTCCGGAGCCTGTGCTCCGCAATGGAAGAGGCCACAACAGTGAGAGGCCCGCGTACCACAAAAAAAAAAAAAAAAAAAAAAGGCAGCATGGGGGCTTCCCTGGTGGCACAGTGGTTAAGAATGCGCCTGCCAATGCAGGAGACATGGGTTCGAGCCCTGGTCCGAGAAGATCCCACATGCTGCGGATCAACTAAGTCCATGCGCCAAAACTACTGAGCCTACGCTCTGGAGCCCACGAGCCACAACTACTGAAGCCCGTGGGCCACAACTACTGAAGCCCGCGCGCCTAGAGCCCGTGCTCCGCAACAAGCCACCACAATGAGAAGCCCGCGCACCGCAACGAAGAGTAGACCCCACTCGCCACAACTAGAGAAAGCCTGCGCGCGGCAACGTAGACCCATCGCAGCCAAAAATAAATTAATTAATTTTTTAAAAAAAGGCAGCATGGAAACTGGAGACAGTTCTCTTTAAAGATTTAATGGGTCCGTAAAGCCCATCTCTGAATACCAGAAGGCCCCCATATGAAGATGGGGAGTCAAATTCCTGTGTTGACCAAAAAACATAAAAGGAGACACAGAAAGAAAGAAAGAAAACTGGCTCAATAGACCACACTCTGTCATTTTAATATGAAGACAAGAGCAGTAAATTTCCCCATTGCACAATGTCTGGAAGAGATTCCTGTATCCAGTATGGACTAGAAGCTCTCTCCCTTCCAACCCTGATCTCATAACACTGCAAGGAGGGCAGACAGGAGCTGGTTTTGGGAAAAGACCAGGTGGGGACTAGCCACATGAAGAGATCAGCACAGAAGTGGCCATGAAACCAGGAAATGGAATGAGGAGCGACGTCAGAAACCACAGACGGGCTACAGACGTCCGTCAGGAGTACAGGACGAGGAGAAAGGATCAGAGAAGTCTGCAAGCCAGCAGGGATGAAATAGGGGAGGGGTGTGGCCTTGAAGAACCACAAACACCGCCAGACAGGAGAGAGGGGCATCCACACACTTCTTTCTATTCTCAGGACATACTACCTTCTGCAGAATTCTGTGTCCTGCGTGTGCCCGTCTCCTGCCTGGGATGAGTCCCCTTCTTCTCCGTCCAACCGCTCCTCAAAACCCTGCATCAATCAGTGCACACCTTCTTCATCCCCTCCTGCAGCACACACCCATCTGGGAAATAGACCATGTCAATTTCCAAACGAAAACGTTAGCTTACACCTGCTAACAAGAAGGTGGCACGGCTACCTTTTAATATGTATTTACTGCTCGCTATCTGCCCGACACTGTTCTAAGTGTTTCACCAGTGTTTGGTTCATTTAATGCTCTCCACACCCTGTGAGGTGCGTAGGATGGTCAGGGAAGTTGCAGAGGTCAGATCTATACCCAGGCAATCTGGCTTCAGATGGGGCATTGCTCCACTGTACCCGACCTGGATGAGGACTCAGTGTTGTATAAATGAGCCTTTGGCAATGGTGCTGGGAAAACAACATGGGCATCGGCCTGCTATCCCGCATCTATTCCCACAGCCCCGGTAACGCAACGGCTCACTCAGCGGCAGCTGCCTTTCACCAGGCAGGACCCCAGGCCTGGCTCTGATGGCCCTGCAAAGGCAGGACAGCTATAAGATGGGCCTCAACTCATCAGACAAGTCCAGCTGTGTAAGAAATGATGAAAGATGAGGCTCAGAAAGGAGATTCTGAAGGATCCTTGAAGGCCATGCTAAAGAATTACTCTTGAGAGCAGGAGGAAGGAGAGATTTTTAAGCAGGGGGACGGCATGGATTTGTTTTAGGGGAAAGGATGGTAGCAGGAAGACCCGTTGGGAAGACGTGAAGCCAAGACTGTTAGGTGAGGACGGAACAGGGGCGGGGAGGGACACAAGTTCCAGGAGGGTGGCATCTTTGTGGTCCCCTTTCCTGTGAATTCCACACATCTACACTCAGGAAACAGTTGCTGAATGAACAAATGACTCCAAAGGCATGTCTAAAGTTGAATCAACAGGATCTGATGTCAGCAGATGAGGTTGAAGAAGTCGAGGGGAACTGACAGGTTGATGCCTTCAGAACTGGAGGAATAAGGATGCCAACAACCCACTCAGCAATTCGGGCAGCAGCATAACAAACAGAACGTAGGAAAACATGCTCCAGATGCATGCCTATGTAAAGAGCATATTCAGTCACTAACATAAGTTTTAACTGTCAGCATATTCATTTATTATTCACCCAACCTGTGGGAGCTAAAGCCAGGCAGACAGGACAGTGAGTACTGCCAGCCTCCTGGGTGTGCTGAGGATGTGGGTGGAGTCCCAGCTGGGGCCTTCAGACCTCCCAGCTATGAGGCTCCTCTCTGGACCTAGATTTCCTCATTCACAGGATGCCTGCCGCACTGACTCATAGGAATGTCTGAGGGTTAAATGAGACACTAAAAACAGGGACTGCCCTAGTGGCACGGTGGTTAAGAATCCACCTGCCAATGCAGGGGACGCAGGTTCGATCCCTGGTCCGGGAAGATGCCACGTGCCACGGTGCAACTAAGCCCGTGCGCCACAACTACTGAGCCTGCGCCACAGCTACTGAAGTTCATGTGCCTAGAGCCCGGGCTCTGCAATAAGAGAAGCCACCACAATGAGAAGCCCACACACTGAAAGGAAGAGCAGCCCCCGCTGGCCGCAACCTCGCCGCAACCACCGCAACTAGAGAAAGCCAGCGGGCAGCGACAAGACCCAACGCAGCCAAAAATAAATAAATAAAATTTTGAACAAAGTAAAAACAATGAGTAAGATTCTGAGCCCAGAGGAAGCATTCAATAGGTGTTAGTGATTATGTGTATTGTTATCTAAATGGTTCCATCTCTGAGGACTAATTGCATGTAAGTGCTGTGAATAAACTTAAAATGCAGGTCCCTTCCACACCTACCAGAATCTGAATACCTTGAGGTGGGGAGGGAAAGAGCCCTGCATCTGCATTTTTCACAGCACATCAGAAAATACTGCTGAAAATGGGAAAACATGACTTAACATCTGAAGGAAGTATTCGGTTTACCCCCTGCCATTTTCAGTTATCCCTAGGTATTTACCTAACATAAAGAGATCTTTAAAGGAATAATCTTTGAACGGACCTAAAAGCTACCTTCCTGTCTTCAGGCATCCCCTGGCCCCAACAAGCCGAGGCCATAACTCTGGACTGGGTCAGTTGCACTAGGATTATCTCCAGCCTCCCAACTGTAAGCCAGGGGAGGCTGAGATTCCCTTGCACGTAGCTACATAGAACTGCAGGGCCGAAGATAAGACCTGAGTCCATCCAAACCTAAGTCCAGACCTTCCCACTGCATTACAGGTATTCACCTTCATTTTATCCATGGTGGACACAGAACACAGAAAACTCTTACAAGGGCTTATCTCACACAAAGAGGAAACCCATGGAAACTGCCTCATGGTAAGAGGGACAGGGTTCCCTGGATCCATCAAAAAGTTACAGGCAAGATTTAGGATGAAGGTGTTCCACACCCCACATAGCAGACATAGCCTGGGAGACAGACAGAGAAGGGTAAAAAAATTAACAAACAGAAACCTCAATTAAATAGTTGGGAGACCAGGAGGGGGAGCTCTCACGCCTGCAAAAATATCAGAGCCCAAAGGCAAGCAGACAGACTCCTCTTCTTTCCTGCCAAGGACTCAGCCAATGAAAAGCCATGGGGCTTCCTGGTGGCACAGTGGTTAAGAATCCGCCTGCCAACACAGGGGACACAGGTTCGAGCCCTGGTCCAGGAAGATCCCACAGGCTGTGGAGCAACTAAGCCCGTGTGCCACAACTACTGAACCTGTGCTCTAGAGCCCACGAGCCACAACTACTGAGCCCACGTGCTGCAACCACTGAAGCCCACGCGCCTAGAGCCCGTGCTCCGCAACAAGGGAAGCCACCGCAATGAGAAGCCCGCACGCCGCAACGAAGAGTAGCCCCCGCTCACCGCAACTAGAGAAAGCCCGCGCACAGCAACAAAGACCCAACGCAGCCAAAAGAAATAAATTTATTTTTTTTAAAAAGGAGAAAGAAAAGCCATGGACTCTGCTTACGACAACAGCCCTCGCAACTCTCTTTTCCCCTCTATAAGAGTTCTCCTTCCCCTGCCCTTTGGAGACGTACACATGGCTCTCCATGGCTGCAGACCCTGAATTGCAACTCTCTGCTGATCCCAAATAAACCCATATTTGCTGGAGAAATGCCTGACAGTCTGTTTCAGATCAACAAAGGGAAGGGAGTCAACACATTGGGGGACCCCTGGAAGACTCAGAAAGGCAAATTATTCACGTGACACATCTGAGTGGACACTAGTTGATACCTCTCAGGCTGAGCAGATGAGGACTATAGAGACCCCCAAAATCAAGAATATACTATAGGAAGGAAACTTAAATTTGTTACACTGTGCATTTCACTGTAAGGACTTAGCAGTAAATTTTAATACACCTTTAGGGTGTTCTTCATCTTCCACGGTGCTGGAGTTATTGTATAAAATTGCCAGAACTAATCAAACTAGACACCTAAGAAAGGGGAACAAACCAAAGCCGGAGAAAGAGCCCTGGGAAGCTCACGCAGCCTGCATCTACAGCATTTGGAGAAAATGGTGCAAAGAATCCTAGTTTGGAATTATACATTTCTGTGCATTCACGATCAGTATTTACTGAGGGCCTGACAGGACCAACCTCCCTAAACATCTCAGCACTCAGCCAGTTCACATCCCCCCTCATGTCATCAGCTTCTCTGACAAGAGTCTCCAGAGTCTGTCTGGACACCAGGGGCAGTTTCCACCACAGCACTCCCTTTGCAAGGTGACAGTTCACCAGCTGAGACGTGGTCAGCGTCGGGGGAGCTACAATTTAACCACTCCCTGATGGGCCAAGTGCATCTGGCCAAAGACCCTACTCAACCCTCATCTCTGGGGACAGGTCCCACACTAACCCCCAAACTGCTGGCCTCTGGGACGAGGGTGGGAGAGAAGTGCAGAGCACACCCCAGAGGCCTGCTGTGCAGGACAGTGGGAACATGACCAGGAAGAGTCTCAGCAGACTGGACACGGTTCATAATTTATGCCACTTATTTCCAATAATGGGGATGAGCAAGAATTATTCAATAAACCATGATAGGAAGATGGGCTGTTTCAGAAAAAATGGGGCCTATCTTATATCTAACACTAAGAGAAATTCTAGCTGGCTTTATTGTTAGAAATGAAACAAGAAGTAACGTAAAATGCTTACAGAGATTTAGATGGTGCTGGGATTTAGAAAAGGTATTACAAAAGCAACAGGAAAAACCAGAAAGAAAAGCTTGATATACTTAATGATATATAATTTAAAACCTCTAAGCTAAATTAAGAGAAATGAAAATCTGGAAAATTATAAGCACTATTACAAGTTATTTCAAAAATATAAATACCTCATAGGAAAAAATCTATTAATACACAATTCAAAAAAGTACAAATAAATGGTCAATAGACACCAAAAAAAGGTTCCATTTCTGCAAATCAAATAAATTCAAATTAAAACTGTTTGATATTGGGGGACTTCCTTGGCGGTCCAGTGGTTAACACTCCGCGCTTCCAATGCAGGGGGCCCGGGTTCCATCACTGGTCCAGGAACCAAGATCCCGCATGCCTCGTGGCGCAGCCCAATAAAACAAAACAAAACAAAAAAACCGAGTTTGATATTATTTTTAACTTTAGACCTAGAAAAATGTAATTCACGTACTCAAAGCTGACAATGAAATGAGCTCACAAACAGCTATTGAGAGAGCAAATTGGCCCAAACCTGATGGAAAACAATGTAGCCTTTCACTGGTTATTTTACTTCTGAGAATATAGAAGAAGGAAAGATGCACCAAAATACAAGGTCGTGGATATACATCACATCATAATTAGCACTATAACTGTGCTGGACAAAAGTGAAAGACTGCATAAACTGCAATTAAATACCATGTTTTAATACCATGCTTACTTAATGCCGTAAGTAAATATTAACCATAGAAAATTAAGAAGGGTTCAGGATTCAAAACGATTTCCTTTTATAGAAAAGACGAATGTGGGCACGAGGTGTGCATAAAGATTTCTAGGGGAAACACTAAGAAACGACCAAATATCAGCAAGTGTGCTTGGCTAACAGAAACACACCCTTATTCTTTTCGTCTTGCTCTATAGTTTTAAATTTCTTACAGAAATAGAAAAATATATATTCTTTCCTAAAATCCACAAAAATTATCAATAGCCATAGTGTATGACTCCTTAGATCCTATGTGCGCAGCCCGTGCTGTGGAAACGCTAAACCCCAGATGAAATTTAAGAAGCACATACCCAATGAGAAGATGAAAACTTGACTTTTCTCTACAAGGTAGGCCTTCTCTCTGGGCGGAACTTCCTGGCTGGGCTCATTTCAGTTTTCCCGTGACAGCCAAGTTGGGGACACAAGGAAATCATTAAGGTACCTCAGACTTTGAATACAGGATGGCAATCATGGTCAACAACTAACTTCGCAAAGTCTGGACCCCGCCCCCCTTCTTTCTTATTTTGGCCGCGTGGCATACGGGATCTTAGTTCCTGGACCAGGGATCAAACCCGTGCCCCTTGCAGTGGAAAAGCGGGGTCTTAACCACTGGACCGCCAGGGAAGTCCTGGACCCCTTTTTAAAAGTTAAGACTTAAGTAACAATGCCAGTGGGAGAAGTGACTTAAAGCTGTAGCCAGCATCAACCTTCCCTCAGAATCACCTGGAGCGCTTACGCAAGAGGGAAGAGATACGGGAACATATGTATATGTATAACTGATTCACTTTGTTATAAAGCAGAAACTAACACACCATTGTAAAGCAATTATACTCCAATAAAGATGTTAAAAAAAAAGAATCACCTGGAGTGCTTGTTTAAACCCCATCCCAAGAGTTTCTAATTTTACAGAACTGGCCTAGAATGAGTGCAGGGGAATTTGCATTTCTAACAAATGCCCAGGTGATGAGGATGCTGAGAACCACACTTTGAGAACAGCCGCCCTTTAGCTTGGTTATAGAGATGTATCACATACCATGACCTCCAACAGCTGCTAAGAACTTCCCTTGAGAAACTCCTGCCGACAAGAACAAAGATGTGTTTGCAATCGCCTTCTCTGTGCGTTTACCAACGAGTATACAAACTGAAGCAGCTCAGAACTGCAGTTACATACACAGGGAACACAGGCTCAGAAGCCACACTGCCTGGTTAACGGCCCCTCTCCACCACTTACTAGCTGTGTGATAGTAGACAACTTATTCAAACTCTCTGCTTCGGTGCCTTCAGCTGTAAAATAAGAGATAATAGGTCCTTGCCCTCCAGCAGGAAAACTGGAAATGGGTGCCTACCAAAATCAGTGAGAAGTCCTCACCTTCCCATTTCCATTCGCATACATTTTCGAAGTCCACCAACAGAATGGGCTTGGAGAGTTCCTTGCCCTGCCTGAAGTTACTGTAACCACACCCATGTTTCTTCTTCTAGGACCCTCTTGATCCTGAAAGGCCACCAAATGTCCAAGAGACGTAGCTACACAAACTGAAAACACCACCATCAAAACAAGCATAGGAGCTCCCATCCCCGGGGGATCCCCTAGGCTGTCCCACTAAAAACAGGAAATAGAATATATGGGAAAGATGAATGGGTTAGGGTCCTGAAACAAAAGATCTAACAAGCAAGTGTGACTAAAGCCCAAAGGTTGAAGTTAGTAGTCCCAGCTACTAGATGGAAAACTTCAGTTAAAAAGCGTCTCTCTGAACCATTTTTCATTGGTGTTTCCTCTCAACTCAAGGACTCTTCACTGGTTTCAAGACCATGGGACTCCTGGGCAGACCACCTGCACCAAGACCACAGAACACTTCGCTGAAGGCTAGAGACCTGGGTAAGACGCCACAGACTTCAGGGACCCCACCCCCAGAGTGGTCCTCAAAGGTGGAAGTGGAAAGATTCCCAATAGGGAAAGAGCTGGTCAAATACACACTCCAGTCGTGGCTGTGAGTCCCAGGCAAAAGCAAAACGTGTTCTCGAATAGTGTCCCCGTTCATTAAATACAAACTAAGAGTGTTTTTTAATCCACTAGAAATTTGCCTTAACTACGTACCAGGACACTGAGAGACGCACACGGAGAGAGGGAGGGAGGGAGGGAAACAGGGTCACAGACACAGAGGGAGCCCGGAGGAGTTGGAACGCTGCTGTCACATAAGACATACGGAATATGGTGAAAGGTGGGGACATTATTGGAAGACGGCGACTGGTCCAGGGCACTAGTCACATAAAGGAAGCTGTTCATAAGCTGCTTGCTTACGAAAAAAAGAAACAAGGGTGCAGTTCAGAGGTGGAGTCGGGGGCTGGGGAGAGTGCAGTCCCTCCTCCCGCTGGCGGCCGGTTCCCAGCGGGCAGCCTAGGGTCTCAGCCTCCGCGCCTCCTGCTCCCGCCGCTCCCGGGAACTGGAAGCCGGCGCGGCGGCGAGCGGAAAGGCAGGGACACCCGGTGCCGCCGCCGCCAGGTCCCAATCGCCGGCCCTCTCCTCCGCCGCCGCGCGCAGGCGGGTACCAGGAGGCTAGTGCGGGGCGGCCCCGCCAGCAGCAAGAAGCCCAGCGGCCTGGGCGCCAGCGGAAAGCGCTTGCTCGCCGCAGCCCTCTGCCCCTGAAAGGCGCCAGGCGCCGGCCCGCGGAGGGAAGGGGTGTCACGGCTCAGGCGGGGCGCTCACCAGAACAACACGCGGGAGCAGAGGTTCGCGTCCTGCAGCGGGTTGGGCTTCACCTCCGGGTACACCGGCAGCATCTTGCGGGTCAGGACGGGCGCTGGCCGGGGTGGCGCTGCTCCGGCGTGGGCGCCGCTCCTGCTGCTCCTGGAGGCGTCGGCTGGGATGCTGGACCTCAGGCTGCCGCGCGGATCCGCGCTCCGGGAGCCAAAGAACCACTCGCTTCCGGGAGCCGAGCGCTTGTGGCCCTCCGGGTCCCCGCCTCCCAGGCCGCGCCGCCTCCCGGGGCCGCCTGGAGGAAGCCGGCAATGCGCTGCTGCCGGATCCCTGGGAGCCTAGAGCTACAGGCCGCGTGCGGGGGCGGCGGCACAAAAGATTGGCCGCGCGGACGCAGTAGGGAGCCTGGCGAAGGTGTGAGGCAAGGCCGCCGGCGCCTTTGGATAGAGGCGGGTAGGCCGACCGCAGGGAACACTGGGCTCCGCGCCTAGGCGGCCACGTGCTAACACCTGGCTGCAAACTCTGCCGTAGTTCTTGCTACTAGCCCAGGCACCGACCCAGAAGGTGGAGAAGGGAGGCGCCTTATCTGCCCGCCCCTGCTGCTCAGAAACGCCCCCTCGGCAGCCGCCTTCCAAACGCCGGGAGAAAGCGGGCAGAAGGCGTTAGCAGTCGGCCCTCTGGGCCCCCTGCCCTCATCCTGACCAAACTGGAGTCCTGGGGGAAGGTCTCCTACCTGCGGCCGAGCATTTGACCACAGACAACAGCAGGGCTTAGCACAGATTATGTTCGTAGAGCTGCAAGAGCTAGAGAAAAGTAACACAGGGTTAGAACTCAAATGATTTTGGAAGATGACTGCATGTTGCCACTGGGGACAGGCTTTTAGCATCTCACATTGCTGCACTGTGCGAGGGACCTCTGTGAGCTTTTTGCTGCCCTCTTAGATGAGGAAAGGGGAATATGGGGAGAGAGAGACTGCCTTCTGATTTCTTTCGTCATGTGCTCAGATCCTAGTGGAAGAACAGTGACATGTGTTTACAAAACACGGTTTTTCGAATTTCTGGGGACCGGATCTCACTTTTAACTCTAACAATGCCCTATTTAAGAAGGCATTATTATCCCTATTTCACAGATGAAAAAGATGGGGCTTAAGGACAGAACTTTGACCAAGGTCTTAAAATCAATAAATGATGAATTCTGATTTGGACTCAAGCGAGAGTCCAGCATGGTCTGGTGGATGGACAGTGTGTGTGGAAAGTACCTAGAATGCACCTTGAGTGAATGAATGACTGTAGGACTGAATAAACAAAATCTTGGGCTCCCACTCATAAGTGTTTAGTTATTTGTGTGGCCATCTTACCAGCTCAGCAGTTTCTCATCCCTTCTACCCTAAATGAGGGAAGATCAAAGTTCTTGGTGCTTATAACAAGATCACTTTGATAATTTCCCATGTACCTTGGCTAAAATGGTGTTATTAATAATGGCTTTTAACACAAGGTTGTGAATCAACTATACTTCAATTTTTAAAAAAACAACGGCTTTTAGCGTCAGTTATGCAAGATGAATAAATCTGTAACTAAGCACAACCCTGTGGGGTCCTTCTGGGCGCAAAAGCCTGTCTTTGTCCCCTCCTTTCTTATTTGCAGGATAAATAGACGCCTAGACCTCCCTGTTGCAAAGAGCAGATTCACATAGTTGCTAATCGTGGAAGTAAAAGACTGCAGAAACAAAGGAGGAACAATCAAACTATAGTGCAGTGATTAAAGCAGGATCCTGGTTCCTCCTCAAGGAATATACATAAAAATATCTTTGAGTTCTTCTGCTGGAAATAAAGCCCCCGCCCAGGTGGAGGACGGTAACTTCAGGCTGAGCACAGGATTACTGGAATGCCCTGTTACCTCACGGCAACCAATCTGAAGAAATTCATACACCCTGCAGCCCTCACCCCAAATTTTGCCTATAAAAATGTCTTCCCAAAACCATCTGGGAGTTTGCAGTTTCTGAGCATGAACCAACCATCTCTGCCCATGAGTCAATTTTTTCAGTTTCCATTAAACCACCATCTCTGTATTGTAATGGCACTTGTCGATCCATTTGGGCGTTTTATTGCATTTTCCTGCATTGTTTAAAATAAATACATGGAAGATGGAGAAAACAGTATGCTAATTCAATAAAGCAATTAATGCAAATATGGAGAGAGTATGAAGTAGACCAAAGGAGGCACCTCTTCAGTCTGGTTTGGATGCATATTGGAAGTAAGCTGGTTGATTTTATGTTCAATTCTGAAGGAAGGGAAAGGAATTTTTTTGAATCTGTGAAATGCCTATAGCAGCTTTATTCATAACTGCCAAAATTTGGAAGTAACCAAGACATCCTTCAGTAGGTGAATGGATAAACTGACCCATCCAGACAATGGAATATTATTCAGCACAAAAAAGAAATGAGCTACCAAACCATGAAATGACATGGAGGAAGCTTAATGCTTACTACTAAGTGAAAGAAGCCAGCCTGAAAAGGCTGCATACTGTATAATGCTAACTATATGACAAAACGCAAAACTATGGAGTCAATAAAAAATCAGTGGCTGCCAGAGGGTGGAGGTGGGAGTGAGGGATGAACTGATGGAGCACAGAGGATTTTTGGACAATGGAAATACTCTGTATGATACCGTAATGATGGAAATGTCATTATATATTTTTCCAAAACCATAGAATGCACAACACCAAGAGTGAACCCTAATGTAAACTATGGACTTTGGGTGACTAGGATGTGTAAGTGTGGATTTATCAATTGTAGCAAATGTATCACGCTGGTGGAGGAATGTTGGTAGTGGGGAGGCTATGGAGTGTGGGGACAGGGCAGATATGAGAAATCTCTGTACTTGCCCCGCAAAAAAAAAAGAGAGAAAGAAGGGAAGGAAGGTAGGAAGGAGGAAAGAAAAGGGAAAAAAAATCTATGAAACACTGGTAAGACACTGATGAAGACTATTTATCCAAAAGGTGAAATGTTATAATAGTGGAAATAGATTTTTTTAAGTTATAGATTCGATTCTGTATTAATAAAATATCCCCATTGATCCCTTAGAGAATTTCAGTCTTATACAGCATCTGATAGAGATACAGCTTTCTCCAACTCAAGAAAATTAGAAGCGTAGACTTAGCTTTTCTCCTGTCAATTTTTAGAAATAATGTATAAACACTACCAAAGTTATCATAATAATCTCCTTTCCATCCCTTGCAAATTACCATCATCGGGTCCATTTTTTTCTTCATTAAAAAAGATTTTATTATATATTAAACTAAGAGAAATAGAATTTGAGGTAAGAAATAGATTTATAAAATTAATTTGTATTGCATATTGTTTAATCTGTTTTAGATACTCATAGATATATAACATTCAGGGGTTAAAAAGCTGAAGCACTCTTCCTGAACATTAAAAACTTTAGAATTCCTTTTTGGTTTTCTGAAAAGACTTCCCTTCATTCCTCTTATTTATTTCTTTTAATATTTAGATATTTATTTTAGCTGTGCCGGGTCTTAGTTACAGCAACAGGATCTTTGTTGCGGCATGCATGTGTGATCTAGTTCTCTGACCAGGGATTGAACCCAGGCCACCTGCATTGGGAGCTCAGAGTCCTAGGGAAGTCCCCCCCTTCATCCCTTTTAGATGTGAACTCTCAGGGAAGCTGTAGGTATAGAAGTAGCAAACTGCATCTAAATGAAATGTAAGTTTCATACCCTCACAGAGCTTACAATTTAGCAATTTCCATCCTCAGAGACACACCTTTGAGTGAAGGCTTTTATTGTAATGGAAATAATGGAAATAAATTCCATTATGTTTCAATATTAAAACAAGAAATGTTGACTTTTTTGATGGGCATTTTTCTAAAATGTATTGCTGATGGCCCTCCATTCTCAGAGTGGGCAGAACATAATGACAAATGTTATTAATTATTTAGTATCATTACTGTAAGGCCAACTGGCCCGAGGCAGGGGGACACAATCAGATTCACAGGTTGCATCAGACCGAAATTCTCCGGACCACCCAGTTCCAGAAACTGCCCTGGAGACATTCCGGACCACCCAGTTCCAGGAACTGATCTGGGGACTTTGAACCCAGCCCAGCCTTCCCGCCTTTCGAGGGGCGGGACTAACGGTCCCCCAGGATACCCGAAAAGACCACCAAATAAGGAATACCCTGCACCCTCCCAGATTCACCACACCCCTTTCCCTTCTTCCCCTATAAAATCTTGCCCAACCCTCGCCCGGGTGCGACTTCTCTGGCCCCTTTCTCTCGCACTGGTGAACCTCGCCGGGGAGCGCTCCCTAATAAAGCTCACTTGAAGCTTTCCTGTTTCGTGGTGCCGTTTGTTAAGATCCGACCTTACAGTTACCAGCATGTGGTATTGTGTCATTTGGTGCAATACTCTTGGGCCTAATGAAACATAGGTATAGGGGTTTACTGATCTATGTATATATATTGAATAACAACAAAAAAACAAAAAGTTTAAACTTTAAAAAATTCACGTCTATTTTTTCTACATTTTTATTTCTTCTCTAACTTTTTTTAATATTTTACTTTTAAATGCCTTTTTTTTTTTTTTTTTTTTTGGCTGCGTTAGGTCTTCATTGCTGTGCATGGGCTTTCTCTAGCTGTGACAAGTGGGGGCTACTCTTCATTGCGGTGCGCGGGCTTCTCACCGCAGTGGCTTCTCTTGTTGTGGAGCACAGGCTCTAGGCGCACAGGCTTCATTTGTTGTTGGCACATGGGCTCAGTAGTTGTGGCTCACAGGCTCTAGAACGCTGGCTCAGTAGTTGTGATGCACGGACGGGCTTAGTTGCTCCGTGGCATGTGGGATCTTCCAGGACCAGGGCTCGAACCCATGTCTCCTGCATTGGCAGCCAGATTCTTAACCACTGTGCCACCAGGGAAGCCCCCCCCCCCCCGCCTTAAATGCTTTTAAACCGGCTTGTAAAGTAATACTGAATAGGCTTCAAAGTAAGGATCTGAGGCTCTCTGCTAGGAATAATGAGTTTGTACATATAATTTTGGCAACTTATATGCCTCTTGGCCTCAGTTGTCTTCTGTGAAACTGAACTTGCCTAAAGAATGACAGCTGGAGAAGCGAATGTTATCAACAAGACGATTTGGTTTGCTAATGGTTTATAAGTGTCTCTAAAAGGTTAGTAAATTTTCCCTCTTCTTTTAATGTGAAGTATTTTAAGAATGCTAAAATGATCGCCAAATTTTATTTTTTAAATGTGTATATAACCCTGATTATATAAAATACTGATTTTCCTATATTTACTTAGAATTTTCCTTAAAGAACTAAGATGTATGGAAACAAAGGGAAAGAGAGAGAGGGAGAAGCCAAAGGAGACAGAAGTGGGAGAAAATGTGGTCACAGAAGTGCAGGAAAAGCTGGAACCTATGCTTGTGAGAGGCTAGTAAGTTGAAGACTGAAGAGTAACAATTGGATTTGGCAAAGTGGAGGGTTTTGGTGACTTCGGAAAAGCAGTATTTTAAAGAGAGATAGAAACACTATAAAAATGTGTTGAGCAGAGAACAGTGTGTGAAGGTGTGGAGACAGTGGTTATGCACAACTCCTGTGAGAAATTTTGCTGTGAGGAGGAACAGAAAATGGAAAAAGAAATAACTACAGGAGTACAACCCTTGAGAAGGCACTCCTCCACGCTGCAGACTGTTCTATAGCCAGTGTTTAATAACATGGACGAGTCAATGATGTCAGTGCCTGCCCATAAGCCCTGGCCCCTTACATTTCACACCAGCCTGACTTCCTGCAACTCTGCCTGAGGGCTTTGTCTGCCACCACAGTCAGCTCTGCTCAAGTACAAGGCAGGCCCAGAGCACCAGGGAATTTAATGTCTCTGCTCTCCTCCCCCAGAAGCCTTCAGTCAACAGACAGACAGGAGTATAAATACCCCAACTCACTCACTCCTCAAAGAAGTTAACCATGAGGCTTGTGTTCCACACTGTCTCCTAAAGTTACCCAGCAGGATTATGCTCCAGTAGCCCATCCCGGGAAAATGCTTGATAATATAACCTTTGCTGCCTTCATTCCCTTTCTTGTCTCACTTACCCCCTCCATTACCAGCGTTTCCTGGGACCACTACCAAAATAATCTACTGCATTGAAATTCTTGTCCTAGAGTTTAGTTTCAGGGGACCAAACTAATACAACAGAAAATATTCATATAATGACATGAAACCATTATAACAATTTTGCACAAGAATGCGTGAAACAAGAAACACTGGAAGAAAATATTCCAAATGAAAATATTCCAAATAATTGTTTATTTCTGTGTTGTCACATTATGGGTAATTAAAAACCAAGGCAAACCTTATTTTTCCTGAGGGAAAAAAAGTTTTAAAAGAAATGCTGTAGTGACTTCCCTGGTGGTCCAGTGGTTAAGACTCCACCCTTCCACGGCAGGGGTGTGCTCGTCTGATCCCTGGTCAGGGAACTAAGATCTGGCCTGCAGTGCTGCGTGGCCAAAAAATAAGTAAATAAATAAAATAAAATAAATGCTGTACTACATTATACAGATTAACAGAGGTTTTCTAAATTTCAGAAGGCAGTGTTGAAAGAACAAAAACTGTTACTAAATAAAATCATCGCTGATGTTAGCTTTCTCAGCAACACATAGCAAATGAACTACGTACCAATATTCATATGAAAAACACACCAAAAATCCAGCCTTCCAAGGAATTTATAATCAGTCTGTAATTATGCTTCTGACCAAAGGTTATGTCATATAAGGCAACTGTTCGGCAAAACGTGGTATTTTTCATTCACTAACAATAACTACCCTTCATTGAATGTGTAACTGTACCCTTTTATCATCTCACTAAATCCTTGCAATAGGGATAGGGTATATATAATTATCTTCTTACAGGTAATAAAGTTTAGACAAAGGTGAAGCGAATTTTCCAAAATGGAAAAACAACAAGATTTGAACACAGATATTGGTCCCAAAGCCCACGAACTTCCTGCCACTTCGGGCTGCCTCTCTCTTCATCTTCAGATATGATTTTAGAGTCACAAACAGAAAGTAAAGAAGTAATCATTGCATCAACATTTCTGAGGTACTTGATGCAATTTAGAACCAGGAGGCTGGATGTGTATAAAGACAGTTTGCTGGAGCAAATGGTTGCCTCAGAGCAAGGTGAAGTGGTGTCACCAGAATTGTGCTGGGTAGAATGATTGGAACGCTGTGCTCCCCAAACCCTGGACCAGTATGATCACAACAGCAGAAAAATCAGCTTGTACAGCAGAGACATGGATTTTTTTTTTAATTGCCCAGTCCAAGAAAACACAATTTTAAAGTATTTATGAGCTTAAAAGCCTAGAAATGGCACAGATTATATAATTACCTATTGTAGAATAAATTTTTGGTCAGAATTAGATTCTTCAATCACACTTCACATGAGAACAGCTCTTACCTATCTCTCAGCAGTATTTGCTGAATATTTACTAGTCACTCACTACTTTTACAGGTAAAACATAGACTAATCTGTAGGAGAGAAGGGAGAAAGAATCCTGTTAGTTCTATTTTCAGCTTTTTTAAAAAAATGAGCTAAAAAGTGGATATCAGCACAAGAGGGAAATAAATAACTTCAGACTTTTTGTCCGTATATGAAACCCATCTGAATATGTATGTCAAGATTTTTTTCCTAAAGAGATACTAGTTTTCGTTTTTTTTTTTAAATTTTTTGGCCGTGCCACCCAGGGCTCTTAGTTCCCTGACCAGGGATCGAACCTGTACCCCCTGCGGTGGAAGTGCGGAGTCCTAACCACTGGACGGCAAGGGAATTCCCTGTATGTCAAGATTTATTTGAAGAAAATAAATGCATTCAAAAGTGTTATTTCTGAGATGAATAAACAAAATGTGGTAAACATGCAATCGAGTATCTTTCAACCTTAAAAAGGAAGGAAATTCTGACACACGCTGCAGCATGGATGAACACTGAAGACTGTGTTATTGTGATTTATAATTAGAAATATACATTTGATCTTCACCCTGTTCCTGGCTCAGAGCTCCTCAAACCTTTAGGAGGTCTAAGACAAGAGAGATAAGGTTTCTTTTCTCATTTAAAACAAGCCCCTTTCAACCACACCTGAGTTTGAGTGAATGAATCTGTTTCTCAGGGAAGCCAAACAGCAGATTCAAGGGTTGGAACTTTCAGTCCCACCCCCGACCTCCAGGGAGGGGAGAAGGGCTGGAAACAGTTCAATCACCAACGCCCAATGGCTTAATCAACTGCACCTAAGTAATGAAGCCTACCTAAAAATCCCAAAAGGATGGGGTTCAGACATCTTCCAGGTTGGCAGACATATGGAGGTGCTGGGAAGGTGACTTGCCTGGAGAGAGCTTGGAAGCCCCATGCCCTTTCCCCCCATAGCTTGCTATGCATCTCTTCCATCTGTCTGTTCCTGAGTTGAATCCATTTATAATATAAACTAGTAACCTAATTAGCTAAACTGTTTTCCTAAGTTGTAAGCCACTAGAAAATTACGAAACCCGTGGAGGTGTTGTGGGAACCCTGATTTATAACCAGTCTGTAAGAAGCACATGTGACAACCTGGAGTTAGGACTGGCTTCGAAAGTTGGGAAGGAGGGGCAGACTTGTGGGACTGAGCCCTTAACCTACAAGGTCTGACACTAACTCCAGGCAGATAGTGTCAGAATTGAGTTAAATTGTAGGACACAGTTGATGTCTGGAGAGCTGGAGAACTGGTTAGCGTGGGGAAAGCAATCCACCATTTGGTGGCCAGAAGTACTGAGTCACCAAATGACATTCTGAAATTGAGCAGGACCCTGTAGGGCCTCCTGGGCACAAAAGCTGTTCTGTGCCCCCCATTGCTTATTTGCAGGAAAAAGACTTCAGCCTCCTAGACCTTCCTCAGTGCCAAAGAGCAGGTCCAAACAGCTGCTATTCAGGGAAATAAGGAAATGCAAAAACAGAGGAAGAACAATCAAGAAACTATAATGCAGAGATTAAAGCAGGATCCTGGTTCCTCCTCGAGGAATATACATAACAGTATTTTCGAGCTCTTCTGCAGGAACTGAAGTCCTCACCCAGGTGGAGGATGGCAACTTCAGGCTGAGCACGCGATTCCTGGAACACCGCCCTGTCACCTCGCCAGCAACCAATCCAAAGGAAGTCACACACCCTGCAGCCCTCACCCCAAATTCTGCCTACAAAAACTCCCTGAAAACCATCAGAGCTCGGGTTTTCGAGCGTGAGCCATTTGTTCTCCTCGCTCGGCACTGCAGTAAACCTTTCTCCACTCCAAACTCTCACGTTTTGGTTCGTTTGGCCTCACTGTGCATTGGGCACGTGAACTTGCGTTTGGTAACCATTTCAGTTACACGATGTACCTAGAGTAGTCAGATTCTTAGAGACAGGAAGTAGAATGGTATTTGCCAGGGGATGGGGGTTTGGGGTGGGTGGGGAGTTGTTTAACGGGTAGTTTCAGCTGGGGAAGATGAAAAAGTCCTGGGGATGGATGGTGGTGACAGCTGTACAACAATGTGGATGTACTTAATGCCACAGAACAATATACTTAAAAAGTGGTAAAAAGGTAAATGTTGAGGTTATTTATATTTTACCATGTAGGGGAGGGGAAAATTCCTTTTACTTCTACCTTTCTAGAAGACTGGGGCACTGGAAGGCCAACTGATATAAGGCAGATGGACAAGAGAAAAACAGTTTATTGACATGTGCAGCATGCATAAATATGAGAGAGATGCAGTGCTGAGGAACTCAGAGGGGTCCTTAGAACTTGGGGTGTGTGTAGCATCTTAAAGAAAAACAGATCTATAGAGAAATGACAAGACAAAGGAAAACCAGGTTAGGTTTTTAGGGATGGCAAACTGTGGGAAGGTAAATATATGGGAGAAACTACTGGAAGATGAGGGTTATTTTAATATTTTAATCGTGGTGCCCACTTTCTGTCTTCCACAGGGCCTTTTTCTTTTTAGTATTTATTCGGCGGTTGGCAGGGCTTAGTTGTGGCACGGGGGATCTTTTAGTTGCAGCATGCAAACTCTTAGTTGAAGCATGTGGGATCTAGTTCCCTGACCAGGGATCGAACCCAGGCCCCCTGTATTGGGAGCACGGAGTCTTAGCCACTGGACCACTAGGAGAATCCTTTCCGCAGGACCTTAAACCTTCCTTCCTAGAGACAGAATTTATGGCTGGCCTCATTTCTTGGAAGTTTCTGCTTTTAGTTGGATAAGGGAAGCTCCGGGAAGGCTTCTTCCTGTATCTATTAATTCTCATTTGCCTCCAGTTCAAAATAACTTTTATGCCAAAGTAGCATATTTGGGGGTGGCATATTCTGACCCCCTATAAGCACAATTTTTTTAAGTGTTATTTCTTTTTTTATCATTTATTTATTTTTGGCTGTGTTGGGTCTTCGTTGCTGTGCACAAGCTTTCTTTAGTTGTGGTGAGTGGGGGCGACTCTTCGTTGCGGTACGCCGGCTTCTCATTGTCGTGGCTTCTCGTTGTGGAGCACGGGCTCTAGGGCGCAGGCTTCAGTAGTTGTAGCACGTGGGCTCAGTAGTTGTGGATGCGGGCTCTACAGCTCAGGCTCAGTAGTTGTAGCACACGGGTTTAGTTGCTTCACGGCATGTGGGATCTTCCCAGGCCAGGGCTCGAACCCATATCCCTTGCAT
The DNA here is from genome assembly GCF_964374135.1 of Grampus griseus. Taxonomy (NCBI): domain Eukaryota; kingdom Metazoa; phylum Chordata; class Mammalia; order Artiodactyla; family Delphinidae; genus Grampus; species Grampus griseus. The sequence continues at coordinate 14,839,355 of NC_139012.1, read as the reverse complement.
TGGCAGGCAGATTCTTAACCACTGCGCCACCAGGGAAGCCCCAAAGTGTTATTGCTGAAAGTAAGAAGGAAAAAAGAATCTATCTTTTTATTTTTTAAATTTTTACTGAGATATCTATTTACTAAATATTTCCAGTGTGCAACATAGTTATTCACAATTTTTTAAAGGTTAAAGTCCATTTACAGTTATTTAAAAAATGCTGGCTATATTCCCTGTGCTGTACAATATATCCTTGTAGCTTATTTTATTTTTTAAATTTTTAAAAATATTTTTTTATTTTTTCACCACACTGTGTGGCATCTTAATTCCCCGACCAGGGACCAAATCGGTGCACCCTGCGTTGGGAGCACAGAGTCTTAACCACTGGGCCGCCAGGGAACTCCCCCCTTGTAGCTTATTTTATACACAGTAGTTGGTACCTCTTAATCCCCCTGCCCCCCGCTTCCCTCTCCCCACTGGTAACCACTAGTTTGTTCTGTATATCTGTGAATCTGTTTCTTATTTGTTATATTCATTTGTTTATTTTTTAGATTCCACATATAAGCAATATTGTATAGCATTTGCCTTTCTCTGTCTGACTTATTTCACTAATCATAATACCCTCCAAATCCCTCCATGTTGTTGTCCATCTGTTTTTTAGGGTCCCAATGCCAAGGCTGTTTTACAGGCTCTCAGTGTGTAATATTTAATAGAGCAGTGGAGGTGTTTCTCTTCGATTTGGGGGGTAATGTGTCCCAGTCATCCTCAGGGTGCTTTAACGGAAGAGATCCAGGTTCTCCCCTGCCAGCCTCCTCCCTTTCACGCACCAGGGATCCTCCAGTAAAGCTTTAGGTTGAGGTCACTGGGAGGAAGGCCTTTCTCTCTCAGCCCTCTGTTCTGGCTTGCCAGGCCACATAGTTCTCTGGCTGCTGGAGGGAAGCTGGTGCTGGCCAGCATATCTAAAGTGGAAATACAGAGATTTTGGCTCTAGGGAATCAGTGTCACCAAGTACCCTAAAACAGAGTCTGCCCTGAGAACCGATGGAGGAGGCTGATTTGGTGCTGGGCTGAGTCACTGTACAAAGACTCTGTATGGAGGCATTCCTTCAAGTCAAGCTTGCCTCACACGCAAACAGGCCTGGGTACATGGCATAGCGTAAAAGTGACAGGCATCAACTGTCTTACCTCACAGACCCAATCACTTTCCATAGTACTGTCCAGCTTCTGAAGGGCTGTGTCTGGAATGTCCTAGTCTGTTGCCTCTCTGACCAGACCCACCTTCCCCCATTTCCTTCATGGCAGAGGTCTGAAGCCACTCACAGAGAAAAATCTAGTTAAATTATTCCCTGACATGGGGCTAGTCACCTTATACAGAAACTTATGTTGTTCTAAACTGAGCAGTCAATTTTTTTTTTTTTTTTTTTTGTGGTACGCGGGCCTCTCACTGTTGTGGCCTCTCCCGTTGCGGAGCACAGGCTCCGGATGCGCAGGCTCAGCGGCCATGGCTCACGGGCCCAGCCGCTCCGCGGCACGCGTGAGTGATCCTCCTGGACCGGGGCACAAACCCGTGTCCCCTGCATTGGCAGGCGGACTCTCAACCACTGCGCCACCAGGGAAGCCCCGAGCAGTCAAATTTATAGCAAGACAAACTGTGGTACAGGAGGCCTACTCACCATACGCTTATATAATTGAGACTCTGGTCAAGTGACTCTTCCCTGCACGATGGAAATAATTCCAAGGTAAATAATCTTTCTCCTAGGACAATGTCGCCTACCTATTTACCTAAGTAGTAAGGCTCACCCTGCAGAGCCAAACTCCATCAGAAATCACTGACAGCACAGGTCAGGAATCCAAAATGAAATTTAGGGTAAATACTAATCCATTGAATCAAATATGGCCTGTCTGAAACAAAAGCTCCAAGAAGAAATCTAAGGACTTAAGGAATAAATGTGCGTACGGATAAGACCAAATAGAAAGGAACTAAACATGAGTTGACACCTCAGAGAAGAAATGCAAAAACCTACACTAAAATAATTAAAGTTTAGCACCAACATGGTTAATAAAATACAAGAGACTCCAATTTCGGACAACAATACATGAAGGAAGTTAGTTTGTGCTGAAGGCAGCGATTGAAACTAGAATGGATACATTCTTGAATAAATAGCATTGAATGGAAATTCCCTGTTGGTCCAGTGATTAGGACTCTGAGCTTTCACTGCTGAGGGCCCAGTTCAATCCCTGGTTGGGGAAATAAGACCCTACAAAGTACAGACCAAAAAAAAAAAAAAAAAGAAAGAAAAAAGAAAATAAATAGTATTGAAGTAATAGGTTATTTGGAAAAGATAAAATTTAATATGTATGTCACACCTTATATCATAATATATATATATTATATATTATATATATGTGAATCAAAGGTTTAAATATTTAAAAAAATGAATCTATAAAAGTCCTAGAAATAAACATAGGTGATTTCTTTCTAATAATCTTGGCTTAGAGAAGACCTTTAAAAGTCATAAACCCACACACCATGGAGAACAAGACTGTTAAAACAGATTTACGAAAAACAGAAGTTTGTCGTATGGCAAAAATCACATAAAGAAAAATCAAAATATAAATGACAAGACAGGAAAAAAGATAATTGCGGCAGGTATGCTGTAGATAAAAGGGGCTGTTCCTTTCATTTACAATGATACTGGATAAATCAGTAAGAAAAATACTAACAACCCAATTGAAAATTGAACAAAAGATCCAGAAAGCTGATCATAAGGGAAAAATGCAAATTGCTTATCAACCAGAGAAAAGATGCTTAATATCTTGCTCATAATTAGGGAAACAAATTAAAACAATGCGATATATAGTTTTTCACCTTACAGAGTGCAAAAGATCAAAAAATGTGTTGGCTAGGGTGTGGAACTGGCATTTTTATAAGACTTGGTGACATTTTATGAAAAACGAAGTCTATATACATTTTGATGGACATGTGTTTCAACACAACAACGTATTTCAGGGACACATCCTAAAGATATAATCATGCCTGTGTGTTGACGTCTCTGAAGAAAGATGTTATCACAAAACTGGTTGTAAAAGCAAGGGCTGCAAATGATACGTTGTGCTCATCAATGGAGGACTGGTTAAATTAATGTGGGGCATTGACACAATGGAATACCAGGGAAACAGAAAAGAGAGGCAGAGATCTATCTGCTCTATCTGATATCACAGGCTACCCAAAATATATCATGAAATGAAAAGTGCCAGACAGAAAAGAGTACTTATATATGTCCCCTCTGTGAAAAACCCAAAACAGTAGCATACGTCATCCTTGCACGTTTGTGGAAACTTAACAGTTGCTGCCTCTGGAAAGGGTTACCAGGGGGTCTAGGATGCGAGGGAAGCTTACCTTTCCTTCAATAGTTTCCTTTGATGCACTCAAAGGGTCTAAAGGGAATAATCTCTTTAATGTAGAAAAAAATGGGAATATGCTTTTCTGTAACCATCTTGTAGCCAACTATCCAAATATGATTATTTTGATCATGCCTATATCAAAAATGTGTGTGTGGAGAGGCTGGGGCCGGTGAGATGGGATGCAGTAAGAACATATGACCCCCCCCCCAAAAAAAATAGAACATATGCCCAATTATACTAAGCGAAATAAGTCAAATACTGTATGATATCACTTATATGTGGAATATAAAAAATACAACAAACTAGTGAATATAACAAAAAAGAAGCAGACTCACAGATATAGAGAACTAGTGTTTACCAGTAGGGGGACAAAGTGGGGCCGAGATAGGGGTAGGGGATTAAGAGAGTAAGAGGTACAAACGATCAGGTATAAAATAAGCTACAAGGATGTAACACACAACATGGGCAACACAGCCAATATTTTATAATAACTATAAATGGAGTATAACCTTTAAAACTGTGCATCAATATATTGTACACCTGTAACTTATATAATATCACTGTACATCAACTATCTTTCAATAAAAAATGGTTAAAATTTAAAAATGGAAAGGAAAAAAAAAACTACACGCCAAGAATACAAAGGAATTTGGAACAACTGTACTGTTACAAAATAGATACAGATAACCAAATACAGACACCCCAGATACAAATACCATGTAACTCTTGATAAGTACAGTTTCTCTGCATCCTACAAGATTTGATAGGCAACACTTGCATTTTCATTCAGATCTTATTTGAGGGATAAAATATATTTTGTATAATATGACTATGGCTGTTGCTTTCTTTTAGCTAGTATTACCTGGTATCTGATTAATGTTTTTTTTATTTTTCTTTCAACTTGATGGGTCCTTATGGTTTAGTTTTGTCTCCTGTAAACAGTATAGGTCTGTCTTTTGTTATTCATCCCACATGACATTTTATTTCTCTTATTTCATAAAACTAATCAATATTAACTTATTATAATAACTGATATATTTAGAATTAATTTCAACCATCTTATTTTTTACTTTATTTATCCGGATTGTGTCATGCCATTTAAGAGGAAAAAGGAAACAAAATTATATATGTACAATATGAACATATATTTTACTCAATCTGTGTAAAAATATACATTATTGTGGAAGAGAGACCAGAAGGAAGGATATCTAAGTATTAATGATGTAATGATTTTTCTTAAAGAAGTGAAATTATGGGTGGTTTCTTCTATTTTTTTCCATATTTTCTAAATGTTACATGATGAGCAGATATTATTTTTAGGGTAAAAAAAAATTGGCCAGCAAATTAAGATAAATTTTATTTAAAGAATAAAACTGATGAGGATGATGATGAACGACCCCACTCCCACTGGCAATCCTTCCCTTCATCCTGTCCAAAGAGCACCGGAGACTCCTAGGGTGTGTGTGTCTCCGCTCACCAGTCCCTAGACTGACTTTTCCTTTTATGTCTACAAATGGCAGTGTCCTCACGTGGCCCTTGACTCCTCAGGGCGTGCGAAGAAAGGGGAGGGTTAAGTGAATGCTCAGGGCCTTATCCTGCCATTGAGTCTCCTAGGATATCAGCAGGATGTGGCCCTGAGGTTTTTCCTCCCCTGGTTTCCCCAAGCAGAAAATGCCATCCATTGTCTAGACAGTACTTTGATGGACTGTGGATACAACCATATTAAAACTTTATCCGAAGTAGATGAAAATGTCTTGCAGCCACTTAAAATTTAATTTGTGGAGGTCAATGTTTGTTCACTCTTGGTTCCCAGCCTGGATGCAATTTGGCCGCCCATACCTACTGAAATGATTAGTCTGAATTTAATTTTGATGTACCCTTTATTTTTTGTAATTCTTGGCACTGTTTGTAATGCCTTCTGATGTTGGTCTGTGTCTTTGGTTAACGGGAGTTTTGTCTTTTCAAGCCCCAACTTTTAAAATCGAGGCTACCCTGTAACAATTATAAAATCTCATACATTTTTCAAATGAGTGAAACACAGGACCTAAAAACAAGCCAAAGCAAAGGAAGCAGTAGTCTTATTGTTTTGAAATGATGAACAGCTCCACCCAGGGCTGTTTTAAAATCTTATTAAGTTCTGGACAGGACCAGCTACACAATTTGGAGGGCCCAGTGACAAATGAGAATGTTGGGTTCATTTTTAAAAAATTATTAAGACTTCCAAGATAACAACAGTAGATCATTAAGCCAATCTCAGGGCCCTTCTCAACAGGGGCCCTGTGCTAATGCACCGGTTGCATGTCCACAAAAGTGGCCTTGGCTTTGGACACTTCTGATGGGCCCCACCCCACATAAGTTCTCATGTCAAAATGCACTCTCACAGGGCTTCCCTGGTGGCGCAGTGGTTGAGAGTCCACCTGCCGACGCAGGGGACACGGGTTCGTGCCCCGGTCCGGGAAGATCCCACCTGCCACGGAGCGGCTGGGCCCGTGAGCCAAGGCCGCTGAGCCTGCGCGTCCGGAGCCTGTGCTCCGCAACGGGAGAGGCCACAGCAGTGAGAGGCCTGCGTACAGAAAAAAAAAAAAAAAATGCACTCACATGCTAGAGAAGATATGCTTTAATGTTGGAATCATTTGAGAAAGGAGTTTGCTTTGAAATTACGTGGCTACAAATAACTCATTTACTTGATTGACTGTAATATCTCTATCCGTAGATTTCCTTACAAATAGTGTATATGTTTAGAAACACCTGTGCGGTGAGAAAACCAGACCTTTCAAATCACTTTCTTATTTTTTTAATATTTATTTGGCTGCACTGGGTCTTAGCTGTGGCACACGAGATTTCATTGCCATGTGCAGGATCTTTAGTTGCAGCATGCGGGATCTAAATAGTTCCCTGACCAGGGATCGAACCCAGACCCCCCGCATTGGGAGCAAGGAGTCTTAACCACTGGACCACCAGGGAAGTCCCTCAAATCACTTTCATTAACATTTTCATAAATATTAAAATTGGCAATGAAAGGAGTTGTCATTGGTTGTGTTGTATGAATAATTAAATAACTGTAAATCTCAATATTATAGCTTTCTTTTGATATTTTGAAGTTGATAATTGTGGGTTCTTTTCGTTTTTTTTGCTTTTGTTTTTGTTTTCTTTTGGCTGCATCAGGTCTTAGTTGCAGAACGCGGAATCTTCCTTGAGGCATGTGGGATCTTTCATTGCAGCTTGTGGGCTCTTCCCTGCGGCGCATGGGCTTCTTTCTAGTTGTGGTGTGTGGGTTTTCTGTCTAGTTGTGGCACACAGGCTCCAGGGCATGTGGGCTCCGTAGTTTTTGTGGCACACGGGTCTCTTGCTGAGGCACGCGAGCTCAGTAGTTGTGGCACACGGGCTTAGTTGCCCCACAGCGCCACGTGGGATCTTAGTTCCCTGACCAGGGATGGAACCCATGTTCCCTGCATTGGAAGGTGGATTCTTTACTGCTGGACCACCAGTGAAGTCCCGATAATTGTTTTTTAGACCAGATATTAGCATAGGTCCCTGAAACACTCAACTCTCCATGTGCCGTGACTAGAGAACTTAATGGGGGAAAACGTGGTGCTAAGCACCCCGACTCCTATTCTGACACATCCCCTCATTAGAGCAGACCAGCCCTCTTCCAACGCATCCCGCTCGCGCGCACACACGCACACACACACACAGAATGAAGGTCGCTGATAAAACCCATGGGACTACAAAGCTCTGTCTGGTACAGAGGACATTTAGGGCCTTGTTTTCTCATTTTGTTCACCTAAAGTTAGAACTGAGTGTCTTGGAATCTGTACACCCTGTAACAGACTTATTCTCACATCTCATTGGTTAAAATTGTACCACAAGTCCACTGGCAAGGGAACAGAATTCCTAAAAGGTCTAGATTCAACTCCTGAGGTGGTTGAATCCACCTTTTCTGAATCACAGGATGGCATGGAGTATAGATATCAGAACAAAACTGGGTCTGTGCCAGCAGGAAAAAAGGGTAACATTCAGCAATGTCCTCTCACCTGCCCACTTGGCCAGATACCTGCCTAAGCTCTGTCAATTGGACTCACCCACACAAGATTTTGATCTAGGAACTACTGATGCCAAGAGACTGACCTGTGTGGAATCCATCCTGTCTTAGGTAGGGCTACTACAGCCAGCTTCCAGAAGTGTGGAGGTCATGGTTCTAACAGCAGGGTCCAAGGTCTAGGAACAGTGCAGGAGGCTATGTCTGTGGCCAGTGGCAGTAGCAAAGGCATCTTCACAAGCCTAGTAGGGCGGCACAATTTCGGACGTATTTTTTCTGTGGACACAGCCTTCAATCCTAGTTGTCCCCTCTACTGGACATTCTATGAATTATGCAAAAGCCTGTAATAACTTCTCCCCCTGATTAAGTTAGTAGCTTGAATTCTTTTTCTTGAGAGTCTGAACCTGTGATTATCCATCCCTTTCCGAGGGTCTAAGTCAGGACGTCACGTGTGAAAACGCCATGCAGAACCTAGGTGCACAGAAGAGAAATTCATTTCACCGGTGCTAGTTTACAGCTTAACAGTCCAGGAAATCCTCAATTTGAGCTTAAACTTTCTCGTTCGGATAACCCCAAACTGAACTCGGAAGCTTCAATTCTGCTTTCATGTGAGTTTTGCTTTAAATCCTGGAAAGGAAGGCGCAGCCTTATTCACTGAGCGAGACAACTCCTTCCTTCCGGGTTTGTAATGTTCCTCCCTCCCTCTTTGAGGGTGGCCTCGGGACCTCTCGGGGAGGCGGGAGGGGGAGGTGCTGAAACAGAAAGTTCCACAGTGCTCGAAAGACAAGCTTTTCCTATTTCATAATAAAGCCAAGTTCCATTATCACACTGACCCATTCAGCAAAGATGTGGCTGCACTGTACTAACATACGGGTTATTGGGGGGCATCTTAGGATATGACGAATTTGTCACTGTTTGGATGCTGTTGAGGAACGTGCTACAGTCCACGCAGACTAAAGATAACATACTCAGAACAGAACAGGATAGAGGTGTCTACTGGTCACTGGTATTCATGTGGGAGTATTACGGGCTGCGATCTTTTTTTTTTAAATACATTTATTTATTTTATTTATTTATTTTTGGATCTGTTGGGTCTTTGCTGCTGCGTGTGGGCTTTCTCTCGCTGCGGCGAGCTGGGCCTACTCTTTGTTGCGGTGTGCAGGCTTCTCATTGCAGTGGCTTCTCTTGTTGCAGAGCACGGGCTCTAGGCGCATGGGCTTCAGTAGTTGCAGCACGCAGGTTCAGCAGTTGTGGCTCACGGGCTCTAGAGCACAGGCTCAGTAGTTGTGGCGCATGGGCCTAGCTGCTCCGCAGCATGTGGGATCTTCCCAGACCAGGACTCAAACCTGTGTTCCCTGCATTGGCAGGTGGATTGTTAACCACTGCGCCACCAGGGAAGTCCTGGGCTACAGTCTTGACTTGGCATCCTCAGATCATCTTGAGTGAACTTCATAAGAGTATGAGGCAACCACACACCCATGTGGAATGGTCACACGAACCTTTAGAAGACCTGGGGCATCTGAAAGCCTTCAGACACCTGGAGACTTTTATGAGATGGACTATGGTTAGAGGGCAAGGATGCCTGCATATGCTACAGGAGCAGAGTTGGGGGTCTGCAAGTCCCTCCTGCAGCTCCTTCCTGGGCTCAGGCCCCTATCACTGCTGCAGGGACATAGACTCTCCACTGCAGTTACCTTCAGGTAGCGCTCAAATCCATTAACTCCACCATCTTCTTCTATCTTGGCCAGTCCTGGTGATTACAGCAGTATGTCTCCTTGTTTCAGTTCTCCTTCTGCTCTAGAGGAACCACGTGGAAAAACAATTCCTAAAACTAGGGAAGTCACAAGACCACTCCTGGAATAAACTGTCTAAAGTTGCTGTCAGGCATGGACACCTGGCAAAGATTCATTTGGAACTTTTGAGCGCTAGAAGTGTCCTCATTCTTCACGTAAGCTATTCGGAAGCCTCAACCGAAGAAGAATCATTAATACCACTGCAAAATTAAAGCCAGGCAAAACCTATAAATAGCTTGATCGTGAGTTCCATGCTGAGTTCCCCCATATTGCTATGAGTTTCTTCTCTTTGCCAATATGTGATAGAAAATTTGGAGCTCCCCGCCCAGGGTTTTTTTGTCTGCGCGGCTGGCGGGATCTTATTTCCCCCGACCAGGGATTGAACCCGGGCCCACGGCAGTGAAAGTGCCAAGTCCTAACCACTGGACTGACATGGAATTCCCTGGAGCTCCTGTTTTCATCTTCAATGACATTATCTTTCCTATTCTGTCAGAACTGTGTAATTTAACCTGAGCCCTTCAGTTTTTCTTTCTTTTTCTTTCTAACTTAGCCCATATAATCCCCAAACAATGTGAATTTGTTCCTTGCCCAAAATGTCTTTACTGACTAATGATGCCTTGAAATTCCCTCTCCTGTGGATTAAGATTCCATCCAACTACTGTTCCTGAATTCATAGAATTCAGTGATGGTGCTGGTTTTCGTACAGGCACCAAATACTCCTGTAAGGTGGGAGATACCATTTGAATTTACAGGAAGAGAATCTGAGGCTCGGAGAAAGTCCCCGGTTTGCCAAGGCCACACATCTCAGTGACAGTGACATAGCTGGGCATAAACCCACATATTTTTGACTCAAAGCCAGCTGTCTTGACTTTCACCAGACAATAAAGGATCTTTACTGTCCAAATGTAGATGTATTACCTTGGCAAGGATGAGCTCCATATTAGACCACAGTTAACATAAACATCAGACAGTAAGTTAGCTGAGGAGCTCTGTCAGCTAAGCCCCAAGATGATGCAGAGAAAATGGGGACCAGTAAAAGGAGTGCAGGATACCTGTCCTGGTGACCTGGGCAGGAAGAGCTGGCAGAGGTAGTTACTGGAAATGGAAAAAGAAACAACTCTCCCCTCTTCATTATCCTGCTGCTTTGAGTGCACCCTGAATGCTGCCCAGCTATCTCCCTATTATTCATGTGTCATTTGTACCTCACTTCTACCCAACAGTGTTCTGTGACGTTTAAGATCAGATTGCCTGATCTAGTTATCTCTCCTATTTCCCCTGTGTTAATCTGTCCTTATCCCAGAAGCTGAACCCTGATTTGAAGGTGAGTACTGTGTACCAAATTTTCTAGATTCATATTCATGTCTTCCATCTTTTACAACTCTTCTGCCTCTGGCTGAATGACACGTATTCTCTGAACTCAGTTTCTCATGGGTAAAGTGGGTACTAAAAAGTAGTATCTATTTCACAGAGTTATTATTTCTGTGAAAGTGCTTAATACAGTTCCAGGCACATAGGAGTTGTTCAATAAATGGAAGCTATTACGGCAAGGTATTTTACTAGAATACTGAATTGGCTTGTCCCTTGCTATGGTCTGAATGTGTGTGTCCTGCCCGTCCCCCATCAAATTCATATGTTGAAATCCCAATCACCAAGGTGATGGTGTTAGGAGGTGAGACCGTTGGGAGGTGATTAAGTCATGAGGGCAGAACCTCATGAATGAAATTAGTGCCCTTGTAAAAGAGGCCTCAGAGAGCTTACTTGCCCCCTTCCACCATGTGAGGATGCAATGAGAAGTCTGCAACCTGGGAGAGGGACCTCATCCAACCACGCTGGCACCCTCTTCTCCTATTCTGAGCCTCCAGAACTATGATAGATTTCTGTTGTTTGTAAGCTACCCAGTCTACAGTATTTTGTTATAGCAGCCAAAATGGACTAATACAGTCCCTATATCTTCCCTCCACCAATAAAGGAAATAGATAGCTAGGTTGCATTTTTTTTTTTTTGCCATGCCACGGGATCTTAGTTCCCCGACCAGGGATGGAACCTGTGCCTACTGCAGTGGAAGCATGCAGTCCTAACCACTCGACTACCAGGGAATCCCCACCCCACCCCAGCTGCAATTACTTGACGGGAATTCTGGCACCAGGGAGAGTTGTGTGGGAAGCAGACATACCGCAACTTCCATAACACATTCCAAATTTCTTGAGCCATGGTTTTCACCTGGGGGAGACTTGGCCCTCCAGGGGACATATGGCAATGCCTGGAGGTATTTTTGGTTGTCACTACTTTTGGGAGGGTGCTGCTAGCTTCTAGTGGGTAGAAGCCAAGTATGCGGTTGAACATTCAACAATGCATGCATGGGACAGCCCTCCCAAATGTCAACAGAGCTGAGACGGAGAGACCCAGATATGGGGCCCAGGGTCTAAGGAGCTTGATGGGCAGGTGAGGAGAAGAGATTGAGTAGAATGTAAGATAGAAGTTGTAAATGAATAGAGCTGAGTCTTATGCACTGAAAAAACATAGAATCAGTCAGATTTCATTAAGGGAAAGACAATAACATAGACGAGCTGGAAAAACACCTTTTGGAAAAAAAATAATAAGCCACTTTATGTATTTACCCCAATGAGTAAACTCTTATTTTTGTTGTTGTTGTTTTGTTTGTTTCGTTTTCTAGAAAGGTATCAGATGGGATGGGGTAAAATCTTATTGTTGCAGCTGTTGATATTATTAAGAGTTACTGTCTTTTATAACCTCAATTTTTCTATAAGAACTCTGTATAATCTCCTTGTTGCTGCTTTTCGTTTTTCTTTTTCTTCCCCCTCAGCTTTATTGAGTTGCTGTATTTCTATGTAACGTAAAAGAAGATACTGGTGGGACTTTCCTGGAGGTCCAGTGGTTAGGACTCCACACTCTCACTGCCTAAGGCCAGGTTCAATCCCTGGTCGGGGGAACTAAAGTTCCACAAGCGAAAAAAAAAAAAAAAAAGATATTGGTGCCCATGCTTGAGACAGAATGTGATGGTGGCAGTAACAGGAAGAGAACATGGCCCTTCTATTCCCATTGTCATCCTTGGAAAACCTGAGTTATAATTTGCTGCGACACACATGCAGTGTAAGGCAACAGGCCTCTGTGGAAAAACGGATTATCATAGCTGATATGAGTCACTGGGACCACCAGGCAGTGGGCCCAAAGCCCCAGGGTCAAGTCACACTTGAATCTTCTCAGTTTGTCAAGTACATCCATTGATCACCCCAAGTCAATGAATAGAGTGAGATGACAATGGACTCTTAAAATGGAATGTTAACCTTCTGTTTCATTATACTTGTTCACTCTCAAATGTCCTCCTAAATATTTTTAAAATAGAAAACTAATAGCCATATTCTTTGAAGCATATTTATTCCTGATATCTAAACACCTTATGTTTTTTCCTTTCAGAATTTTTGTTCATGACTAACTCTAATATATATATATATATTGTGTGTGTGTGTGTGTGTGTGTGTGTGTGGTACGCGGGCCTCTCACTGTTGTGGCCTCTCCCGTTGCGGAGCACAGGCTCCGGACGCGCAGGCTCAGCGGCCATGGCTCATGGGCCCAGCCGCTCCGCAGCATGTGGGATCTTCCCAGACTGGGGCACGAACCCGCGTCCCCTGCATCGGCAGGCGGACTCTCAACCACTGCGCTACCAGGGAAGCCCTAATATATATTTTTTAAACAGAGAAATTCTTATCTAATCTTTGAAGTGTTTTCATACTTTTGAAATGGTTTTTGGGAGTTTTTTTGTTTTGGCCATGCCGCATGCAGAATCTTAGTTCCCTGATCAGGGATTGAACCTGTGCCCCCTGCAGTGGAAGCACAGAGTCTTAACCACTGGACTGCTAGAGAAGTCCCTTGAAAGTTTTTTGGATGTTAACTTTTCCATGCCACCATGACTTAAGCAAGAGAATAGTTGAATTTTAATAAAAATATCACATCTGTATCACTGTACTTTGTTTCTCTGTACTGCCTTTAACAGTACATCAGGTTGTAATCCTTAAAGCAAGGGCAGATTTGGCACTTATATTAAGTTCACATGGTTCTCTGCTAAACTTCTAAGTAAGCATTGATCTAGTGGAGAGTCAAAAGGCCTGAGATCTAATCGTGATATCACTAATAGCATGTTTTGGGCAAGTCATCGCAAGTCATCAAATGCATCCAAGCTTCAAGCTCTTGCCTGTAAAATAGGACCCCTATTTTATATAAACACTCCTATCCTGTTTATATGAAGGCAGCTTCATATGCTGAACCTTTAAGGATGAGACAGTTGCTAAATCTGATAGTAGAGAAACAGTATTCTAGGCAGAGAACGTGTACAAAAAGAAGAGACTATACAGGAACACTGAGTGGGTACATATTCAGCTGAAATGTAGGGTTTTTTTTTTCCATTTTACAAAAATGTCATTTTTAATCTCAAGTGACAACCAAAAGTATCTGTTGCCAAAGGGAGATGATATTTATTTATTTTTTAAATACATTTATTTATTTATTTTTGGCTGTGTTGGGTTCTGGTTGCTGTGTGTGGGCTTTCTTTAGTTGCAGCAAGAGGGGGTTACTCTTCGTTGCTGTGCGCGGGCTTCTCATTGCAGTGGCTTCTCTTGCTGTGGAGCACCGGCTCTAGGCGTGCGGGATTCAGTAGCTGTGGCTCACGGACTTCAGTAGTTGTGGCTCATGGGCTCTAGAGCACAGGCTCAGTAGGTGTGGCACATGAGCTTAGTTGCTCCGCAGCATGTGTGATCTTCCCGGACCAGGGATTGAACCCGTGTTCCTGCACTGGCAGGCGGATTCTTAACCACTGCATCATCAGGGAAGTCCCTCTGTCGTATATCCTAATGATAAACTCCACAGTTGAGATTACCTGTCCATGTTTTTTGCCTGACAGAGTTCAATTTTTATCTAGTTATTTGTATTTAATTTTCATTTAATTTAGTTTTATTTTTGGTTGCACCGTGTGGCAGCAGGGTCTCAGTTCCCAGACCAGGGACCGAACCTGGGCCAAGGCAGTGAAAGCACAGAGGCCCCCAGCCACTGGACTGCCAGGGATTTCCCTAATTTTTATTCTTTATGCAATAGTGAGGTGTAATAAAGGCATTCCAAAAATAGTTGCAAATAACTGTTGCAAATTGAATTACCACAAGTCCACAGACATCACCTACGGATGATCTGGACCTATTTGCCATAATAAATGATCACAGATAATGTAACTGAGACAACCTGGGAGTCAGGGAGGTTTGAAGGAAGAAAGCAGACTGACTGAAGTAGATGTGATTTATCCTGACAGTTCAGGCTCCCAAGTCACACTGGGAGCCCCTTGCAACAGCTGGGGTTTCTTTCACTTGGGACGTTCTAAACATCTCTCAAAGCAATAACATACAATCTGAGAATATGGGGATTCAAACTGTGAAATGAGAAACTCTAGGGTTGTTGTTCTCAAAGTTTTTGGTTACAGAACCCTTTCATTCTCTTAAATATTACTGAGCATCTTCAAAGAGCTTCCCCTTTTATGGTTAAACCTGCTGGTATTTACCATATTAGAGAGCAACACTGAGAAATGTTTAAAATATTTACGAAGTCAGTTAAAAATAACAATGATAAACCTATTCAGCTTGACATAAATGTCTCCCACACTTGCAAATTTCTTTAATATCTACTAGTGTAACAGACAACAGCTGGATTCTCATACTTGTTTTTGCATTCAATCCATCATTACATGTGGTTTCAGTTGAAGGATATGCAGAAAATCTGGCCTCACCCTGATATATGGTTGGAAAAAAAGAATCTCAAACACCTCCTGAAAGGGTCGTGGGCACCCCCAGGAGTCCTCAGACCACACTTTGAGAACTGCTGCTACAGACTTAAACAACAACTGTATATATATAAATTTTTTTTTTTGGCTCCGCCACTGCACAGCATGCAAGATCTTAGTTCCCTAACCAGGGGTTGAACCCATTCCCTCTGCAGTGGAAGTACAGATTCTTAACCACTGGACCTCCAGGAAGTCCCTACAACAAACTGTAAATACACATGGTAGAGATTCTGATATTAACTTCTTGTTCTTTTCATAAGGAAACTGGGGACATTCTCAGGCAGATATGGACCATTTTTCTTACTGTATTTGGGGTCTGTGGACCTTGTGCCGATCCCTAGGGTTTTTACTTCCTTCTTTCAGAGTCATTCTTATTCACAGCAGAATGATTCTTGGATTCTGCGTACAATTACTCAAGGGTCTTACTAAAAAGAGGCTTTTACTTGGTGGAATTTTAGGGAGAGTTTGCTTCTGTTAGGCTCTGCTAACGAGCCTACCCTTACCTTTTATATATCACCCAGGGATGGAACGTGCAAGCCTTGTGGTAGTGCAGACTCTTTGCCTGAGACCTCTGTTCTCATAGCCTGCTGCTATGAGAACAAAATCCTGTTCATTCCTCACGAATAGTAATTTCCAAACTAGGTTTCGGCTAAAAACAGATTTCCACCTAATGCCTAAACATGGCTGCCATGATGCTCTCTGTGTCACCCACTGAACACCCCTTCCACTGGAAGAAGGAAGTATTCTGGGCCTCCCTGGAGGCACAGTGCTTACGAATCCGCCTGCCGGGCTTCCCTGGTGGCGCAGTGGTTGGCAGTCTGCCTGCCGGTGCAGGGGACACGGGTTCGTGCCCCGGTCCGGGAGGATCCCACATGCAGCGGAGCGGCTGGGCCCGTGAGCCATGGCCCCTCGGCCTGCGCGTCCGGAGCCTGTGCTCCGCAACGGGGGAGGCCACAACAGTGAGAGGCCCGCGTACAGAAAAAAAAAAAAAAAGAATCCGCCTGCCAATGCAGCGGACACGGGTTCAAGCCACGGTCTGGGAAGATCCCACGTGCCGCGGAGCAACTAAGCCCATGCGCCACAACTACTGAGCCTGCGCTCTAGAGCCCACAAACCACAACTCCTGAAGCCCAGGCACTTAGAGCCCATGCTCTGCAACGAGAAGCCACCGCAATGAGAAGCCCACACACAGCAACAAAGACCCAACGCAGCCAAAAATCAATAAATTAATTTTAATTAAAAAAACCTTTAAAAGAAAAAAAAGAAGGAAATATTTTAAGGATTTACAGTTTAACCACACCATGCCCTCTGCTGGGTGGGTGTGGATTCAAGGCTGCATGAAATGAAAGCATTGCCCACTAGCATAAGAACGACAAGCTATGTTTGATTTTGCTTTTTAAATGTGTGGTAACAACTATGTCCTCCTGCGGGAAATGACATAGCAAGTGAGAGATGCAGCCAGGACCAACTGTTTTGTCGGAATGTTCCTGGTGTGCCTGGCTCTCATATAGAATAAGCCTGATGTCTTCATATTCAAAATCCTTTTCTCTCCCTTACCTGAGCTCAGTGTTTCATTTACAACCTTTATCACACCCTCTTATCCTTGAGTCACTGTTGGAGTTAGATTTCAAGACCCTCAAGATCCTTGATTTTACTCTCAGTTAAAGGAAAAAAGCATCTAGGGAATTCTCTGGTGGTCCAGAGGTTGGGACTCCAAGCTCTCACTGCCTAGGGCCCAGGTTGTATCCCTGGTTGAAGAACTAAGATCCCGCAAGCCACGGTGGGGTCAATGAAAAAAAGAATAAAAACAGTTAAATTTTTCTTCAAATTGAAGATCTGAAAATTCAAAGTGACTTGCCTTTGCTAATTTCCTCAACACATAAATGATTCCAAACTAATGGGTATCTAGAAAATCTAAGTTATGCAAGATTTAAGAATATTGTAATAATTAATATCAGTTGTATCTTATATGCAATAAATATTAACGTATTAATTGCACTGTTCCAAAGCCTTCAATCTGCTATCGTGAACAGATACGTGCCTTTATGATGTATAATAATTTAAAAGTTTCAGAGACAGTGCTTCAAAGCTTTAATGTTCACACAAATGACCCGGGAATCTTGTTAAAATGTTGACTCTGGTTCAGGAGGTCTGAGAACTTGTATCTTTCTTCTTTATTTTTCTTCAATTTTAGCCATGCCACATGGCTTGTGGGATCTTAGTTCCCCGATCCCCAACCAGGGACTGAACCCAGGCCCCTGGCAGTGAGAGGGCAGAGTCCTAACCACTGGACCACCAGGGAATTCCCGAGAACTTGTATTTTTTTTTTAATAAATATATTTATTTATTTATTTTTGGCTGCATTGGGTCTTTGTTGTTGGGTCTTCGTTGCTGCACACAGGGTTTCTCTAGTTGCGGAAAGTGGGGGCTCCTCTCTGTTGCGGTGCGCGGGCTTCTCATTTGGTGGCTTCTCTTGTTGCAGAGCTCGGGCTCTAGAGCACAGGCTTCAGTAGTTGTGGCGCACAGGCTTAGCTGCTCTGCGGCATGTGGGATCTTCCTGGACCAGGGCTTGAACCTGTGTCCCCTGCATTGGCAGGTGGATTCTCAACCACTGCGCCACCAGGGAAGTCCCGAGAACTGGTATTTTTTACCCTTTCCCAGGTGACGCCGCTGCTGTTGATTCATGGGCCACACAGGGTACAGAGCATGATACCTGCCTTTAATCATTATTTCAATTGAATTTTTTAAAATACGCCAAAAAGTAAAATAGTGACTTAATGTTTTCTTCTTGCCACCAGAATGTCTTACTTTGTTTAGAATATATTACATACATATTTTTGTCTCTCTGTAGTTATCAGTCTCTTGCTTAGATCAATAGTACTTATTAGCACAGGAATCTGGGAACTTTATCTGATAAAGAAACCCTTTGTTTACTTGATATTCAGAAATCAGGCCAGGAGCCAGCATTTGTATAGCAGAATTAGGTTCCCATGGCAACCTCAGGGCTTTGCCACTTTTGTTGCTACGTAGGATAGGAAAACTCCAGAGGTGGAACTTAAAGCTCTTTGTGAGCTAAATCCTGTTCGGCAGCGTTTTAACTCCTCCCTATTGTGTGCCTGTTGTATCAGAGGATTCGTCTTCAACAGTTTCTGGTGAGAACTGCCTCCTGGAACAGCTTGTGAAGTTCTTGGGGCCTGCTGTCTGATTACGTGTGTCACACGCTCATCTTTATAATCCCTCGTCTTCTTGAGCAACAGCAGGAATGGTCTGGTGTTGGAACCTTCCGTGTTAATGAAAGAAAGTCACTCTTACATAATTGCATGATGTCATTTTTGCACCCCTGTAATGCCTTTGTTACCCTGTGGCCCTTCCTCCTTTTAACACTTGGCATGGAAGAAATAGACCACACAGAGAGCAAAAGGAATGAAAGAATGGAATTCTTGAGTTTTTCAGCTTGAAGGGAACTGGTGCTGGCATAAAGAGCACGGTTTACAAGAAAACGTATCCAGCCAAGTTTTCCTCCACAGAAGAGAGACTGAAACACAAGTCACAGGAGAGCAAAGGTTTGGGAAGAGAGTTGGAGATCCCTGTCCCCAACTGTCACCATCCCCAAACTCCTGGGGAAGGGCAAGTTAGGGGGATACAGGACATGGCTTGTGCCTTACTGTTAATGCAAGTTTGTGCGCCCGACGCAAAGTGAGGCCAAACCGAAACGCTGGAGTTTGGAGCAGAGAAAGTTTTATTGCAAGGCCATGCAAGCTTATGCCCTAAAAATCCTCGAGCTCCCTGAAGGGTTTCAGCAAAGCCCTTTTAAAGGCCAGGTGAGGGAAACGGGTGGCAGGGTATGTGATCAGCCTGTGCACAGTTCGCTGATTGGCTGATGCTGAAGTAGCAGGGTGGTGTCCCAGAGATAAACGTTATCAGTCCTTAGGCTCCAGCAGGCCTGGGGCTGTGTGCTGATGGTCGTTATGTCCTTAACATTTTCCATTTGTTGGAAGGGGTGGGGGGGTTTACATCTACAAAACCACTCAGGAAATGTGCATCAAATACTATTATCTAGGTACTTCAGAGAGGAGCTAAAGCAGAGGATACAGGGGAAGGCCTGTCCCCCACCGCCGAAGGCCCCATGGGGCCCTGCTCAGTTACAATTCCCCCCTTTTCTTTGATACTCCTCAATCTTGAGGAGACAAATTTTTTTTTAACTTATTTATTTATTTTTGGCTGCGTTGGGTCTTCCTTGCTGCGCACGGGCTTTCTCTAGTTGCGGTGAGCAGGGACTACTCTTTGTTGTGGTGCGCGAGCTTCTCATTGCGGTGGCTTCTCTTGTTGCAGAGCACGGGCTCTTGGTGCGTGGGTTTCAGTACTTGTGGCACGCAGGCTCTAGAGCACAGGCTCAGTAGCTGTGGCGCACGGGCTTAGTTGCTCCGCAGCATGTGGGATCTTCCCAGACCAGGGATCAAACCCGTGTCCCCTGCATTGGCAGGTAGATTCTTAACCACTGTGCCACCAGGGAAGTCCTGAGAACAAGTTTTGAACAAGAAAAGGAATAAAGGTGCGGATAAGGAGGTTACTTGACAGAGGTACCCACATTCCGGCCAACACTGCTTTGAGAATGGCTTGGGGCACAGCTACTCCATTTTTACTTCCACATGCATTTTTTTCTTCAATGGTCAAAGCAGATGTCACCATTAGTGATTTTAATGCTTTTCTATATATGAGAAGATGCAAGGATTTGGACTCATAAAATCTTCTGAAAAGATCTAACTATCTGAAGGCCTGTTCTGTCAGTTTTTCCCAGAGCACAGCGTGCCTCATTCCTCATCTCCACCTTGAACTCCTTTCAGGGGTGCTGAAGGTCAGCGGCTGCAGTGGCGAGGTAGACTGGCAAGTGCCAATTTTCAGCTGGGAAGTAGATGAGGACTCAGTTACATCCGTCCTTTAAAATCCTGTAGCAGGGGCTTCCCTGGTGGTGCAGTGGATAAGAATCTGCCTGCCAATGCAGGGGACACAGGTTCAATCCCTGGTCCGGGAAGATCCCACATGCCACGGAGCAACTAAGCCCGTGCGCCGCAACTGCTGAGCTTGCATTCTAGAGCCCGTTAGCCACAACTACTGAAGCCCGCACGCCTAGAGCCCATGCTCTGCAAAAAGAGAAACCACCGCGATGAGAAGCCCGCGCACCGGAGCGAAGAGTAGCCCCCGGCTCACCGCAACTAGAGAAAAGCCCACACGCAGCAACAAAGACCCAACACAACCAAAAAAACAAACAAAAAAAATCCTGTAGCAAAGGTGATTTTGAAAACAAAATAAATTTTAAAAATATCTGCCCAGAAAAGTGGAAACCACTTTGCTAAAGTTTAAGAGACAACAACAGGAAGATAAATAAGAACCTTGCTTAAATCTAGAGAATGTTGTTACCAAACCAAAGCCAATCCGCTGACGCTGGGTTGTGGTGAAGGAAAATGTAACTTTGTTGGAAAGGTGCCAATACAAGGAGGACAGGTGGCTCATGCTCTAAAACCCCAGGCTCCCCGATGGTTTTGGGGGGAAAGTTTCTACAGGCAAAATCTGGGGTGAGGGCTGCGGGGTGTGGCTGATTGGTTGGTGGTGAGGCAACATAGCACTGCTCCAGGAATCCCGTGCGCAGCCTGAAGTTACCGTCCTCCACCTGGGCGGGGGCCTCAGTATATTCCTTGAGGGGGAACCAGGACCCTGTCCCCAAGGCTGCACTATTGTTTCCTGACTGCTCCTCTTTCTTCTGCATTCGCTCCCTTCCCTGATTAGCAACTGTCTGAATCTGCCCTTTGGAAGTCAGGGAAGGTCAAGGAGGTTGAAAGAAGCCTATTTCCTACAAACAAGAAAGAGGGACACAGTCACAGAAAGGATTTGTGCCCAGGAGGGCCCCACAGGGTCCCGCTCCATTTCAGTATGATCTGTAATCAGGTTAGGCCTATAATCCGTACTCTTCATCCTCCACAGTACAAGCACAGACACACTGTTTCCACATTGACAAGGCCATCTTCGCCTGTTACCTGGGAGCCCAGACCTGGTTCTCTGTGCACACTGATGTCTAGGCCCTTTCCTTTCCCATTTAACTAATACCCAATTCTCTTCTGCAAATAAAGGACACTCAGGACTCTCACTCATTTCACGAGAAACATCAAACCCCTAAAAATAGGGAGTTACCTTATGGGTAAAAAAACAACAAAATAAAACAAAAAACATTACATTAATACCTTCTCTCTTTGGACATTCAGGCATAGGGTCTCTTTCTCTTTATCAGGATTATCTCCACTGATAACAAAGGAAACAGTGATTAAAGGTAAGGTAGTCCCCTTCATTTTCAGCAGCCCATGCTGTGACGAAACTGTCACCAACAAAGCCCATTAACAATTCCCTGGGAGAAAAATTGAATCTGAGTAATAAAATAAACCCTAACTTTTTCTTTCCCTTTGTGCTTAGTCTAGTTTTGAAGCAGGAGGGAAGGGGGCAGGGTACAATTTTTAAAAGAATGACTTAGACACAGGACATAACGAAAACTGAATAGAACCAACTAGGTCCAAGTGGCGGAAGATTCTACTTCCAGTAGACCTTGAGCCTCATTATATGTTCACTGTAATACATTAGCATGCGAAATGACACACCCACCAGAGCTATGACAGTTCTGAGGCCAACCACAAAAGGTTAAAAAGTGGGCAGTGGACCAATGCCTGGAGATCCCCACCCCTTCCCCAAAATAATTAGAATAATCTTCCCACTCATTAGCCTATGAAATTACCCAGCCCATAAAGACTAACCACACCGTATTTCAGGGCCTCTCGCCTTCTGAGATGTCCGACACTCTGTCTGTGGAGTGTTTCTCTCTAAATAAATCCACTTCTTACCTACCACTTTGTCTCTCACTGAATTCTTTCTGCAAGGAGCTGGGTTTAGGCTGGGTTCGAGTCCTGGGCACTTGGATTCAAGTCCCAATCTGAGCTGCAGGGCTTCAGTTTCACTTGCTTACAGGGCGCGCAGAGGCCTCGCACCTGGCCCTTCAGACCAGAGTCCCTAGTGCAAAATGGCTGTGCTGACACCTCAGCTTGGCTGGCCCGGGGCAGAAATGC
This sequence comes from Grampus griseus, assembly GCF_964374135.1. NCBI lineage: Eukaryota > Metazoa > Chordata > Mammalia > Artiodactyla > Delphinidae > Grampus > Grampus griseus. The sequence goes on along the minus strand of NC_139012.1, from coordinate 14,817,195 downwards.
TACGCTTGGCACTTGAATCTGGTACACCCCCTCCCCAAGAACTTTATAAAGCAGCCCTGCCTACGGCCTTTTGGAGAGAGTATGTACTCTAGCCAGGAGCTTGCACCTCTCCATTTTTTGATCAAAGACTAAAGATGTCCTTTGCTTCTGAACAGTACTTAGTTCAGAAGGGCAGCCCTAGAACTGGTAACTTGGCAACTACCCTCACACCAAAAAGGCCAGATCCATCCTATTACTCCCTAGTCTATACGAAGGATGAATTACACAAAGCCCAGAAATGGGGCTTCAAAAGAGATCTAGGAGGCCATGGACGGGTAGTTAATGAATGTGGGCAATACTTTTTGCCCCAAACAGCAGCTTGTCAAGTCAAAAGGGAGGCTCATCAAGGAACTCACTATGGGAGGGATGCCCGGTATAATTGGTTAGTTCACCTCATGGTAACTCCCGGCACGAAAAGTATAATTAGTCTGATAGTTGAGACGCATCCCAACTGCACAATGAACATCCCCAACACCAGACCCCCAGAGGCCCCCAGATAAGGCCTATTCAGACCAGAGGGACAAATCCTGGAGAAGACTGACAGACTGACTTCACTGTCATGCCGAGAGCATAGGGCAACTTCAGGTATCTCTTGGCGCTAGTGGACATGTTTTCAGGGTGGGTAGAAGGGTTCCCCGCTAGAACTGAAATGGCAGGCAAAGTGGTTAAAGTAAAAGAGATAATCGCCGGGTTTGGGCTCCCAGGATCCTTACAAAGTGCTAATGGCCCAGCATTCCTGTCTCAAGTGACAAAAGGGATGACAAGTGCCCTGGGCATAAAATAAAATGGACCTTGCAGTCAGCCTGGCGACCCCAATCATCAGGGAAGGTAGAGAGATCTAATTAGACCTTAAAGTGAACCTCAGCAAAGCTATGCCAGGAGACTCAAGAAAACTGGATTCAGTTAATTCCAACTGCTCGACTCAGCCTGTGGTTATCCCCAAGGGATAAGTTAAAGGGTGTTTGAAGTCATGTACCGTAAACCCACTCCCCAAGCCCAAGAGAAGTGACACTTTAACCCCCTTGAAATGATACGACTCGAGTGTGTCCTCCAGGTAGGAGACACCGTGGTAACCAGGTGCTGCCCGCACCCTCCGACCTGCCCCCACCCCTTCCGGCCACAGGACCACGTGTATCTGAAAACCCGGAAAAGCTGCGGCCCCGCGATACCAGCGACTCCTAAGAGGAACGGACCCCACTTGGTGATGCTACGCACCCACCCGCCCGGAAGCCGCTGGGCGTCACTCCACGGGGACATGACACTCGCGTGAAGGGGGCCCCGGAGCCCCAACCTCCAGAGGGACAACCTGGGGAAACAGACCCCCCTGGTTACTCGTGCGAACCCCTCTCTGACCTAAAGCTTCTCTTCCGAAAATCAACAAAAGTCTGTCTCAAAAGAGCAGACGACTAATTGTAGGAATCAACTGTGCTCAGAGGGGAGCTAGTGACCTTGGCCGGGGGAACCATATACAACACTGACATCATAAAAAAGCTAACAGCCACCCTGGCCACAACGGCCAGCGAGACCGGCCCGGACTTCCAGATGTGACAAAAGGCCGCCGACTCACTGGCCGGTATGGTCCTGGGGGACCGAGTTGCCCCGGATCATCCTTAGCTTCCCCAGGGAGGAGGGGGGCGGGGGTCTGTGCACCGGGCAGCACGTGGAGCTGTTTTCACGTGGACGCACGCGGCCTAATTGGAGGAGGCGCGCACAGACCACTGGGAAGGCCGCTTGGTTGCAGAAACCAGGCCGCCTGACTTGGTGAACACTTCTGGAGCCGGGGAAACGCCGGCCACCCTCGCGCCGCTGGGGTTGGGCCTTTCCTGGGCCCCTTAATGACCCTCCGGATCTATAAAACTCCAGACGGCGGTCACTCACGGACGCAACAGTTAGGGCTGGGGCGGCGGGAGACGTCCTGCTCCTCCCCCCGGGGCCTGACGACCTCACACTCAGCAGGAAACAGCTCCAGGAGCCGAACCTGCGCCCCTCAGCACCCCTCAGGAACGAGGCGCAGGACGGAAGCCAGAGGAGGGACATGTCACCGGCAAAGCCCATCAACAAGTCCCGGGGAGGAAACACAGAATCTGGGTCGTAAAATAAAATCTTACCTTTTTTCTTTTCCTTTGTGCTTAGTCCAGCTCGCACCCGGCCCTTCGGAACAGAGCCCCGGCTGTGAAACGGCTGCGCCAACACCGGAGCCCAGCGGGCCTGCACCCAAAGAAGCTGCACCCATCACCGTGATTCAAGATGGCGGTGAGGGGGCCGTGTGCAGAGACGCTGCACCCGGCCCCGCAATCTGGAGCATAGCTGCGCCCGACCCACCAAAACTCCGCCCCCCTCCCCGCTCACGGAACCAATAAAGCAGCCAGGCGAGTGCTTTCCAGGGGAGTGTGTGCCAGAGCGTAAGCTGTCGCCTCTCCCTTCTCTCTTCTCTCATCAAAGACTAAAGCTTTCCTTTGCTTCTCATCTGAACTTGGGATCCTTCTATGGGCACCAGGTGGAAGGACTCCTGTTGGGGTCTGACTCGGGAGGGTCGGTGACAGAACAGGAAGAAATCAAACCCTCTTCTGCCCAATAAAGGTATGTGACATCTCCTAAGGGAGAAAAAGTGAGCTAGCTAAGAAAATTATTGGTTTCTTAGATGTGAGTGCAGTCTGCATCGTTCCCTTGAAAAGTGGTTATTTACTTTTGGAAACTTGTGCCTCCCCTCCTGATAGAAGCCAGGTGAGGTTTATAGACCTTCTTGTTCTATCAGGTCAGAGGCTTAAAGAAACAGACACTCAGGAACCTCTCAGGTGGGATTCTGGAAGAAATCCCTCTCAGGTGGGATTCTGGAAGAAAATCCGTTGTCCGGGAGACCCAGGCTCACACGAGACCCAGGAGCCAGCAGCATCAAGTGTTTTCTCCTTCAGACGGCCCACCCTACTGACCTGAGCCCCAGCAAACGCCCCTGTCACTCTAAACGGAGTGATTTAGACTTGAGACTTGGCGACTGGCCAGGGGAATGGAGCCTGACGCAGGTGATGAGACCCTCCTGGGGATGAGGTTTTCCTACGAGGACGGGTCTCCTGAAGGTGATGGGTAGAGATTCACGTGAGAGTTGAACAAGGGCCCTCAATAAAAAACCAGGGGCAAGAGGAATGGTGTGGACCCTGGGGAGTTCCCACGAAGGGACCTTTTTGCAAAAGGCCCAGTTCTTTAAGTGATTTCCCTTTTAGAATCTGGGAAAAGACAAGTTGTCAAAAACCTAAGCCATTTCCTTCTGCACTGAAATAAATTCCCTTTTGAGTTTATTCCGGCCCTTGAGTTAACTGAATTAGAATATCCCTCCCAGTGCAGTGCTGCAGTTCTAGGGAGGCTGATGGGACAGGGTGGTGAGATGGGAAAGGGGACCCAGTCTCCTCTCCTCTACTCACTGACCTACTGGGGAGAGAGTATCATCCTGTCAAGTGGACCGTGACCCAGAAACTCAGGTCTTGAGCGACAGCCCTGTGGAGGGTGACAGAGCCAGGAGGTGAGAGGAAATTCCGCACAATATCAGGGAGCTCTTAGTGCAAGGCTCAAGCACGCCAGTGAGAATGAATCTGCTGTCTGTCACTACATAACCCACCCGAGACATAAGTGTCTTAAAACAGCGGTCATTTATTCATGGCTTAGTACAGTTGTGAGGGCTGATTAGGCGGTGCTGTTGCTGGCCTCCCTGGGCTCACTCACAGGCCCAGCTGGAGGCCCAGCTGGCGCTGGGTGTCCAAGACAGGCCTCACTTCCATCGCAGGGCTGAGCTGGGATGGCTGGAAGAGATGGGATGGACTGGTTTCTCTCTCCACGTGGCCTTTCATCTCAGGCTGCTTACAGTTTGGTGGTCAGGGAGGGAGTCTGATGGGGTAAGCTGTGAGCTGAGGTCTCCTAAAGGATTAGAAGGCAGCAGTGAGTTTGCCCAAGGGTGAGAGGCTGGTAAGAGGGAGGAAAGTGATTTATAAGAGGGAAAAACATGTGCCAAGATCCTGTGAGGGAGGAGGAAGTATGATGCTTTCTAGAAAAACAGGAATAAAGTTAGGCTGGTTACTGCACAGAATACAAGAAAAGATGGAGGGTGGCTGCCAGGCCATGCAGGTTCAAGGAGCTGAGGATTTTCTGTTTAATCTTCATACTAGGAAAAATGGGAAAGATTAAAAGATTTTAAGCAATGCGGTGACATGATACAAGTTGCTCTTTAAAGAAAGAGCATGGGGGTTTCCCTGGTGGCGCAGTGCTTAGGAATCCGCCTGCCAATGCTGGGGACATGAGTTGGATCCCTGGTCTGGGAAGATCCCACGTGCTGCGGAGTAACTAAGCCCATGCGCCACAACTACTAAGGCTGTGCCCTGGAGCCCGTGCTTCGCAACAAGAGAAGCTACCGCAATGAGAAGCCTGCGCACCGCAACTAAGAGTAGCCCCTGCTCGCCGCAACTAGAGAAAGCCCGCGTGCAGCAACAAAGACCCAACGCAGCCAAAAATAATTAATTAATTAATTTTTTTAAAAAATTAGAGCATGGTTATGTATTCGAGGTATTGCAGGGGGACTGGAAGCAGGCTTTCTCAACCTCAGCACCACTGACATTTTGGACCAGATAATTCTCTGTCAGTGGTGGGAGCTGTCCTGTACATTGTAAGATGCATAGCAGTGTCCTCGACCTCTACACACTAGATGGCAGTAGTCACTGCCCCTGCCTTCCCCGCACTTAGTTGTAACAACTGATAATGTATCCAGACATTACCAGATGTCCTCTGGGGGAGCCGAATTCCCAGTTGAGAAGCACTGGGCTGGAGTGAATGCAGGGCTTCTCTGGCCAGTATGACTGTCTTCCAGGAGAGAAAGAGCCCAGCTCTTCGCTGGGCTTGAGTGGTGGAGCTGGAGCTGAGATAAGCAGATGGGATTAGAGATTCAAGGAGATGAACTCAACAGTATTTGGGTGGACAGACCCATCAGGACAGTCCAGTCCTCAGTCCTCCCTCCGCTTCCCTCCTTCAACATTGTACCCGCTCTGAAAAAAGAATCTGGTGTTGGGAATACTCATGGTCAGATGGCAAAAGGATAACACGTGAAGTATAAATTTCATGTTCACTCCTTTGTTATTTGTTGATGCAAGGCTCGTGCAGGGTCAAAGTCTGATCAAGGAAATGATTGAAGATCAGCAAGGCAGTGTGTTTACAGGCTTAGTTTGGAATAAGGGAGGTCTAGGGATTTGGAGAGCAAACCCTGAGAAGTGAGGGCAGTGGAGAGAGGGCTCTGGAATGAACTTGCATGAGTCACTGGCAGCAAACCTTAGCAGTGAGGGCTGCAACTGTCCGATGTCCCAGCCATCAGCCCACCTGTCTGCAGAGGCCAACTTGTTCTTTCTTATTGTAATTGTGCCCTCCTTCCCTTGGTTTTTACACAAAGACTCATAGTTCTCTATCCCGTGCCTGCCTGTAAGGGAGGATTGTGAGTTCCCAACCTTAAAACAGTTGGAATTCATCGGATAAAAGATCCTGCCCTTATTTCTGTACCTACAGAGTGCAGTTTTCTGCAGGAGAGGAAAGGTTGTGTTTTCTGCCCCTATAAAGAAAAATTAGAAACCAAAACCCCTTCCAAATCAAGGTATTTTTCTTGAGTCAAAAGCATCTCCTGAGCCTCCAGCCAAGTCCATCAAAAGGCTTTGTTAGATGATCTAAAGCTACCAGGGTTCATAAAGGTCATCATATCATTCAGGCTGAGCTTGAGAAGTCTGTCCTTTCTCTGCTTCTCACATGCAGAGGAAATTGAATGAGAAATTTTCACGTCATTTCTACCCTACCCACACTCTTTTCTTTCTGACTTAATGAATATAATCACCCAGAAGATAACCAGTCATGTTATGGTCTATTTTACTGTGAAAGTGTTATTATTAAATTAATGACAATGTAATCACATAAAATTTGGAAAACAGTATGAAAAACTGTCAATTCTTTTCTTCACGGTCAGAAGGCTGGTGCCTTTCCATCCACCTCCCAATATTTCTACTGGACAAAGGTGACCATGAATCATCACCACAAACCACAGAGCCAACAGCCAAGACCCTGTCCTACCCATTCTCACTTAGAAGTGAGCAGAAGACTCTTTTAGAGTAAATTCCAATTAATAAACGTAGATGGGTTGGCAGAAATGTTAAAAATTACCATGTGGTAAACATCATAGTAGTAATAGTTACAGGTAAGAATAAATGCTAAAATTACTAGGCAAAAATATGATGAGAAACAAGATATTGCATACTTACCTGGCAGGGGAGATACGATGATCACAAAGGTGGTTTTCCCAGGACGAGCGTCATCCATTGCACTCTGGATGTGCTGACCCCTGAGATTTCCCCAAATATGGGAAACTCGACCGCATAATTTGTGGTAGTGGGGGACTGCGTTCGTGCTTTTCCCTGGAAAAAAAAAAAGAAACAGGATATTGGCATAGACTCAAAGTTATATCGCCACAAAACCCTTAGTAAGTTGAAAGGGAAATAGTAAATTCACAGTGGAGAAACCTGTGATTGAGTTAATATCACCAATGCTGAAACATATCTACATCATGGGTCTCCTAATATGATGTCAGCTTGACTGTCTACAGAGTGCCCAGATTCACCATTGTTTCTGGGTGAGTCTGTGAGGATGATTAGCCTTTGAATCAGTGGACTCTTTAAAAGTAGATTGCCACCCCCCAACCTGTTAAGGGCCTGAATAGAAGCAGGGCAGAAGACAGAGGAATTCAGTCCCTTTTTTCCTGTCTCACCGCTTGAGTGGACATCTCATCTCATCTTCTCCTGCCCTTGGACTGGGATTTACATCTTTGCCTCCCTTGGTACTCAGGCCTTCTTCGGACTTGGACTGAATTACACCACTGGCTCTCTTGGGTCTCCAGTTTTCAGACGGCAGATTGTGAAACTTCTCAGCCCTCATAATCACGTAAGCCAATTCCTCGTAATAAATCTCCCTTATCTAGGTATGTATGTATCTCTATCTATGTATATGTCGATGAAAAATAGATCAATAGTCAACCTAAGAAAGAAATGGAAAATTTTATTGGTGCCAACCCGAGGATTATAACCCCGGAACACTGTCTTTTAGAAAACTCTGAGGACTGTTCTGCCCCATTAGAGATCAAAGCACAGTTATATATGTTTTTGAGACAAAGGGTAATTTGTCAAATGACGTATTGACAGTTCCACAGTCCAGATCTGCAGGTACCAAGTAAGTAGTGGGACATCTGACACCTTACAAGATGAAGAAGGCAGGTTATCTCCTGAGGAGTTATCAAGTAATGGGTCATCCTGACTCTTTACAAGGTTAAGAAGGAATGTTATCTCCTAAGGAGGTCTGGTCAATGCAGATGCACAATACACACTAAAGGGGAGGGAGGAGGCCCAAACAAAGAAAGAAAAGTTAAATTTTTCTTGTCTTGCCATAAAATATGAATTTTATTTCATCTCCTGTTAGTTTTTTTTCTCTGGAAGGACACAACATCATTTCTGTGTTATTCTTACCAAAAATGCGTACCTGAATTTAATCACAAGAAGACATTAGACAAGCCCAGAATTCACCAGGAACCTTCGTGTTGCCGAATTCAATAATCATTTCTCATTCCACGTTTTACTCAACCTATAAGTATTATGTAATATTGTTAAACAGCTGTCTTTAAATCACTTTCTTCTCTTGCTCTCTAGGGCATAACTCTCTTTTGATTCTCCTCCTACCTTATAGTTAGTCTCCTCTTCTGATTTCTTTTCATCTTCCTACTAATGGAATTTTACTTTCCATCAACTGTACTGACCCCCAAGGTGATCTCATCTACTCCTATGGCTTTGTAGCTGCAGGAGGACCACTGATTACATTCTCATTCTAGGCAGCAGGAATAAAGAAGGGAAGGATAAGACCCCCAACCAACACCCTTAAATATAAGCACAAAACTCCTCCACCTACGTTCCACCAGCCAGAATTTAGTCCCACGGCTGCTCTTAGCTGGAAGGACCATGTGCCAAGCTGCCAACAAGGTTCTGTTATCGCAGAATAAGAGAAAGACAGACATTGGATAACTAATAACTCTTCTATAGGTGGCAAATCTTATCACTCCTCTGGTTTACACAGTGCAGAAGTCAGACGGATCTAGAATAAAACAAGTGGATTATTATAAACTTAATCAGATGTTAACTCTATTAACAGCTGCTGTTCTAGGTAGAATTCTTTCCTAGAGAAAATTAACACAGCACCTGGTACCCGATATGTAGCTCTTGAGCTGATAGTTTCTTTCCTCTCACCCATAACTCTTCTATAGGTGGCAAATCTTATCACTCCTCTGGTTTACACAGTGCAAAAGTCAGACGGATCTAGAATAAAACAAGTGGATTATTATAAACTTAATCAGATGTTAACTCTATTAACAGCTGCTGTTCTAGGTAGAATTCTTTCCTAGAGAAAATTAACACAGCACCTGGTACCCGATATGTAGCTCTTGAGCTGACAGTTTCTTTCCTCTCACCCATAACTCTTCTATAGGTGGCAAATCTTATCACTCCTCTGGTTTACACAGTGCAGAAGTCAGACGGATCTAGAATAAAACAAGTGGATTATTATAAACTTAATCAGATGTTAACTCTATTAACAGCTGCTGTTCTAGGTAGAATTCTTTCCTAGAGAAAATTAACACAGCACCTGGTACCCAATATGTAGCTCTTGAGCTGACAGTTTCTTTCCTCTCAGGGAACATAATAGGCTGTTGGATGTTATCCTGATGTAGAATGAATGACATAAAGTGACAGAAGGCGTTTTGTCACAATTTGGTCTGCAGTGACTTTATCACTTATCTCCTTATTATACAGGGTATCAGTCTGGTCCACTACGTTGATAACATCATGCCGATAGGACCTGCAGAGTAGGAAGTAGCAGGCTTTGCACTAAGTGCTTATCTCAGGGAGACGTGAGCTGCTGTGGTGTATCAGCCACACTCAGGGATAGCACTGAATAAGTTGATGTGAAATATTCCCTGTCAGCAAAATTTTGAGTAGTACGTGCATATCATTACCCACTTTGCCTAGAAGGCATGGCCTGAGAAATATGAACAGACGTGAAGGTTTATGTCCCTTTCCCCGCCTTCCTTCCTCCCTTCCTCCCTCCCTCCCTCCCTCCCTCCTGTCTATCTGTCTATCTATCTATCTATCATCTATCATAGCTAAAATTTTAGCCAGATGATAGGAATTAATGGTTGGAAGATTTGTAACAAGTTCTAGGGAAGAGATACATGCACGGATGGATGTATCTTTTGGCATCGCAGTGAGACAGTATTTTCGTCCTGTGCGAATGCCCACTGGAAGTCCCTCCCTGCTGAGGATGTTTTCACATTGGGTATTCCCACTCTACAACAGCTCTTTGCTCAGCCTCTTCGAGACCTGCCCAATGAGTTCATGCACAAAGTGGCAAAGGTGCTAGGGATGGAAACCTGCCTGGACTCAGTAATACAGATCCCTTCTCTCCAAGTTAGCCTGGCTGCTGTCACTGCTGAGCGTCCAGCTTGCCCACAACAGCAGCACCCAACCCTGATACCCTAATATGGCGCCACGCCTTGGGTACACGAAGCCGGCCCAGCCATCAGATGGCGTGTTGATGCCACGGGCCCCTCCACTGTAGCTGGGGCAACAATTTGTCCTCAGTGGAATAGACACCTTCTGGATTTGTGCCAGCCCCGCCATCCCTGGGACTTACCGAATGCCTTATTCAAGGTCATGCATTCCGTTCCAGAGTTGATTCCGATCAAGGGCACTTAACCATGTGCATGAGCTATGGGGCTGCAAATTCTCTATATCAGTTTCACTAGATTAGGTCTAACCGGCCCAGGGTCCTGACCTCCTCAATATAGACTTTCTTCCAGTTGCACCCCATCATCACCTGGACCAGCCTTTTTTTTCACTTGGTGGTTCTGCTTCCTCCTAGAGGGCGCATCTCCGTCTGTATTTCTCCCCCACGCCCTGCCTCCCATGCTGCGAACTGCTGCTGCTTCTCGCTTCCAGAACTATGAACGAATACATTTCTTATACGGATGGCTGCTGCACACCCAGCTCGTGGTGCTTTGTTACAACAACCCTAGGCAGCTAGAGCCATATTCATTCATTGATTTCAGAAATATTTGCTGGGCATCTACCATGTACCAAGCACTCTTAAAGACACGGAGGAATACAGAAAAAAAAAAAAAAAAAACCCAAAACCCAATAACTTCAGATATAGGGAGAGCTCTGAAATAAATACAGCACTTAGAATCTTTCCTTTTAAGGACACCAGTCATTGAATCTAGGGCCCACCCTAATCAAGTATGACCTCATTATTATTATTATTATTATTATTATTATTTCTGGCCATGCCACACAGCTTGCAGGATCTTAGTTCCCTGACCAGGGATTGAACCTCGGCCACCCCAGTAAAAGCCCCAAGTCCTAACCTTTGGACCTCCAGGGAATTCCCAAGTATGACCTTATCTTAACTTGATTACATCTGCAAAGACACTATTTCCAAATAAGATCACGTTCACAGGTGGGAATATTGGTGTTCAGACTTCAATATATTTTTGGGGGGAATGGGGGCACAGTTCACCTCGCAACAGCTCAGGGCTGGGAGAGTGGCATCTCTGTAGAGACTATAGATAAGTGAAGGCCTAAATGATAAGCCGTGTTGCACAGCATTACTGCAGTGCAGACACCAAGTGCTAATAACTCTTGTAAACAAACAAATCCGGTGGGAACTAGTGGGTTTTCATTGGTGAAATGAATAGCTCATAATTGGCATCCTGGGTGTAGAAGTGGATCCTCGCTGGTGACTCAGTGGTACTCAAACTACAAGAACAGATTAAAATATTTTAGACAGCATCATGTAAAACAAGGTAGACATAACTTCGAAAGACTTCCCTCTCTCTTCATTTGGCCTGGATCCCAAGACAACTTTCTGAAATGGTCTTGCGTGTCCAGCCATGATTGCAGAGAATTTTGATTGCCGGTGGGTTAACTCCTTATCTCTAGATTACTGTAACTGTCTCAGGTCAACCTTTCCTAAGGTGTAGTTACAGCATATATAAGGACAGGGAGCTGGGACTTTATGGAGTTTACAGAACAGGTTATGTGAACTGTTTTTGTGCTTGCCTGCTCATAAATATTTGCTACTAGCTGACTCTCCTTGTGGCAGAATTCCATCTGAAATCAGCTGTCATTAAAATTCTGTAGCAAGGTTGTTGCGGAGTAGTTAGCCTTTTCTTTTTTTTACTTAAATTTGGCAGCTACAAAATATACCAAAAAGGCTCTGGGATCCCCATAGGCTCTGACCTCAGTCTCCATTTTGAACCCTCTTTCTCTCTCTCTCTTTTTTTTTTTGGAGTCTTAACCACTGGACCGCCAGGGAAGTCCCTGAACTCTCTCATTTGAGCCTGCTTCTGAATGTTTCTGACCTCATCCTGGACCTGCACTTTCTACTTTTCTCCTAGTCCCTTTGATTCATATCCTGGGTGGCACTGTCTATCTTTCTCTTTCAATTTCCTTCCAGATATTGCCTCTTGGAACATCCTTGACTCCAGGTGCTGCTACTAAAATCAAGTCCTAACCACCTAGGAACAGCACAGGTCCCAGGAACCCTGCCTGAGAGGAGTGCTCCAATTTCTCTTTTGTAGTCAGATCACTTGGGCATTTTTTAGAGTCATAGGAAACCTTCAAGCCAGTTCCTATCTCCGTTGTTACATATCCCACATTAGCAGTCAGCATAATATGACATATTCATTAACCTGGACTTCAAACTGCATTGAGAAAAACAAGGACTGACTTTATTTTTTTAAAATATCTAACAAAATTGATTTTAAAGGGACTATTCATCTATCAAAATATTTATTGCTATAAGGAAAGTTAAGAACAAACAAAAACAACTTAATAGAATTAACACATGTTCACTGAATCCATACACCTGCAGTGTGCTGGGCCTTAGGTAATTTTACTTTCTGAAAAGTTTGGCTATACTTCACGTTATTTCCGTTCGCTGGACTCAGGCAAATGTATTGCAGTAAAGTCACAGCTTACAAATACTAATGCTCCATGACATTCATTTCTTATTTTTATCACAGCTCAATAAACTTAAAAAAATAAAAAGTGTTTACTGTGTTGCGCTCATTAGGGAAGAAGGACTGACTTTAAATTACAGGCATTAAAACCTTGCTAGGGGGCACTTCCCCGGTGGCACAGTGGTTAAGAATCCACCTGCCAATGCAGTGGGCCCGGGTTCGATCCCTGGTACGGGAAGATCCCACATGCCACAGAGCAACTAAGCCCCTGCGCCACAACTACTGAGCCTGCGCTCTAGAACCCGTGAGCCACAACTACTGAGCCCGTGTACCACAACTACTGAAGCCCACGCACCTAGAGCCCGTGCTCGGCAACAGGAAAAGCCACCACCATAAGCCCAAGAGCCTCAATGAAGAGTAGCCCCTGCTCACCACAACTAGAGAAAGCCCACGCACAGCAACGAAGACCCAAAGCAGCCAAAAATAAATAAATAAAATAAATAAATTTATTTTAAAAAAAAAGCTTGCTAGGAGAGGAATATATTGAATAGTACCATGACCTGTGACTGTACCCTGGGATCTGAATAGTTAGGCTTTTATCTGGGCCAAGCATTCACTGTCTGAGCTACAGAGTCTATACTTTGCCCTGGTGCTCATCCCACTTGGAATTTGGAACCAAATTGAGTCAGAATGTCCAATAAACCTCAGTAAAAAAAAGAGGTTACTCCAGCAAGATCTAGTTTGTGTTCCCTTTCAGAATTCAAAGGTAAGGATGACTTAGCCATAATATTTTGATGAAACAAGACTTTTTTTTTTTTTTTGCGGCACGCAGGCCTCTCACTGCTGTGGCCTCTCCCGTTGCGGAGCACAGGCTCCGGACACGCAGGCTCAGCGGCCATGGCTCACGGGCCCAGCCGCTCCGCGGCACGTGGGATCCTCCCGAACCGGGGCACGAACCTGTGTCCCCTGCATCGGCAGGTGGACTCCCAACCATGGCGCCACCAGGGAAGCCCGAAACAAGACTTTTTTTAGTAACAGTGTTGAGAATTCGTTGATTTAGTTATAGATTTAAATCAGTGTCCTCTACAAAGTAGCAGCAGGAAGCCAACACTGTTCAAAGAAGACAAGCTGTGGCCTGATATCAAATATGTAAATGGGAATTTAAAGTAGAAGCAACATTGCTAAGATGTAAGCAAAATTGTCTTGCAGGTTCCATGAACTGTGAATTCTCAAATATCTGGAAATACAACCAGGTATTCCTGTGTCACTAAAGGGGCCAAGGAGAGGTCTTCAGGGCTGGGACTAACTTAGGCTACTGAATGCTCAGAAGGGCCGTAGAGTGAACCTGATGCCTCCTGTTGACTGGAAAGACCCCCGTCCTGATCCTTACGTGGGGAGGTTCAAGGACCTGCCGTCCTAGTTGTGTTGTGTGTTTGCCTTTCTACCACTTCTCCCTGGTGATATGAAGGACCATCCCAGAAGTGCCAGGACTTTACAAGAAGGCAGTTTAAGGAGGATGTGGAATGCGGCATGGGAGGTTGGGGCAATGCAGATGGTACACCAGCCCAGCAATTAGTACCTCTGTCTGGTTCCTAGGAGGCCACATTGACATGGAAAATAAAGTACTACACTTCCTGGAAGCACCAGGAAACCACCTCCTGAGTGACTTCTGACTGTGCCTAGCGCACTGACAGGATGGCGGTTCTGCCCACCCCTGAGTGAGTTTTTCCTGGAGCTGTTGTCCTGGAAGGACAATAAACACCACACCCCTGGGAGACACGTGGTGTCAGCAGCTGACCCTTTAACCACAGGAAGAGCACACGTGAGGCTGCCCAGAAATACCCGCTGAAACTTGGAGCAGGTAGGCTCCATTGATTTTACAAATGGGGGTTAGGCCAGGGACTGTTGCCAAGTTTCCACGCTCTGACTTTATCCTTGAGTCAATGTAGCTGGAACGTTTACTCGGCTAAGTGAGCCTTGGGTTCCCTGCACCCTGTTTCTACATTATCTGTCTCTGCAATGGCGCCCACAGCTCTGTGACGGCAGTGACCCCAGCCTTTGGTATTGGAGGAAAAGTTCTGGGAAGTTTGCAAGAGAACACACTGCTGGCCTCAGGCATTTAACTATCCCTAAACTCCAGGATCACTGTAAGAATCCCAACTGTGGGGCAAAGCTGTGTGTTTAACTTGCTGGAAGGTGCGGTACCATGTCTTTTGGACTTTATAATCATACTATGAGGAGAATATCGGACATTCCCCTCTCTGTGTAGCCATCTCAAACTCCTGAACTGGTTTTCCTACCGCCAAAATGCAGGCCATTCTTGACAAATCAATCTCTCTCTGTCTCTCTCCATTGCTGAGCTGGTCTACAGTAATCATCTTTGACACATGCTTCTCCCTTCTCCGATATTTTAGTCAAGCAAGTAGTCTGTTTGTTTCACCTTTGCCAATGTTTACATCCAGTTCTTTTACTGTGCCCTGGTCAGTGCTGCATTTTAAGCTCTTGAAGTTGGGTTTAACTGTCTATATACCAACCATCATGCTAACTGCAGAGATAAAAGTAAATACAAGATTTCGTCCCTGTGATCAAGTTGTTATTATGTTTTTTTGTTTGTTTGTTTTGTTTTTGTTTTTGTTTTGCGGTACGTGGGCCTCTCACTGTTGTGGCCTCTCCCGTTGCGGAGCACAGGCTCCGGACGCGCAGGCTCAGCAGCCATGGCTCACGGGCCCAGCCGCTCCACGGCATGTGGGATCTTCCCGGACCGGGGCACGAACTCGTGTCCCCTGCATCGGCAGGCGGACTCTCAACCACTGCGCCACCAGGGAAGCCCTGTTATTATGTTTTGGGCAAAACGTAAAGATGGGAAAAGCTGCATGGTTTTTGTAGACCAAACGTTGAATATATTGCCTTAAAATTTTAAAAAATGTTTTTGCTTGTTCTGGTTATATTTTTTCTGTGATCAGTACTTGATAGGATGCCACCTGCTATCCTCAAGTCTTTCCTCAAGGAAGTAAGTACCCACCAAAACCAGCAAACCAACAAATAGCAGAAAAAATCCCTGTGTTACAGCTCACTATACATCAGGCAATGTTCTAAGTACTTAATAAAAATTAGCTCATGTTATAAATATAGCTCACAATGCTTTGATAATGTTAATTGTTACTATTATTCCCATTACATAGATGAAAAAACTGAGCACAGAGAACTTAAGTAAATTCCCCCAAACTTTTATGACATAACCTGCAAAACCAGTATTCAGATCTAGGTGGATTCCTGACTTCAGGTCTTAGGCTGAATCCTCCAGGTCTTAAGCTCTTAAGTACTACACCAGTGGCTTTGAAACTTATTGGACTGGGACCCATAGTTAGAAATATAAATATTTATTTTATTTATTTATTTATTTATGGCTGCGTTGGATCTTTGTTGCTGTACGCGGGCTTTCTCTAGTTGCAGTGAGCGGGAGCTACTCTTCGTTGCGGTGCGTGGGCTTCTCATTGTGGTGGCTTCTCTTGTTGCAGAGCATGGGCTCTTGGTGTGCGGGCTTCAGTTGTTGTGGCACATGGGCTCAGTAGTTGCAGCTCGCGGGCTCTAGAGCGCAGGCTCAGTAGTTGTGGTGCACAGGCTTAGTTGCTCCATGGCATGTGGGATCTTCCCGGACCAGGGCTCGAACCCGTGTCCCCTGCATTGGCAGGCAGATTCTTAACCACTGTGCCACCAGGGAAGTCCCAGAAATATAAATATTTGTGGTATTTCTCTGGTGGTCCGGTGGTTAAAACTCCACGTTTCCACTGAAGAGGGTGAGGGTTTGATCCCTGGTCTGTGAACTAAGATCCTGCATGCCATGTGGTAAGGCCTAAAAAAAAAGAAATATATTTTGTATTGTGACCCAGTATTATCTCAACTATTCAGATGATGAAATTGAAGCACAGAAGGTTTAATAAAATTTCTCATGTAAAGGGAAGAGCTAGAATTTGAACACAGATATCTGGTTTCAGAATCTGTTCTCTTACTTCACGTGGTGTCACACAGTATGAGCTTAATAGATATGTTTAATACTCGTCCTAGTGTGAATTATAGGATGTTTGCTTTAGCTTTGCCATTTGTAGTTTTCTGGGATGGGAAGCAAGAGACTTCTTCCCTGAAATCTCCACAGAGGTGGTATGGCATCGTGGAGAAAAGATGGGCATTTTCTGGGGTCCAGAAAATCCCATTTTTCTCTTCATTGAGCCAGCTCTGTGAATTCTAACAGAATTGGCCCATAACTTTCTACAATTTCAAGTCATTAAGTAATTTATAGAATTAAATGCAGCACCATAGGCAAGTAGACATTTAGAAATAATCTTATAGTCATATCTTGATTATTATTTTTCACAAAATTATCTCATTGGACCTCAGAACAATTTATAAGATATTGGAAATCATATGCAAGAATGTTTCACTAGAGGTTTAACAACTTCATTGACCTCAAAGAGGCAGCTTTGGATTCATTTTCACAGCCATTTTGCTGTTTGCTATTTCATCAACTTACACTTTGATCTTTCTTTTTTTTTTTTAATTATTCCTCTTTAACCTTTATTATTTTCTTCCTCTTACTTGCTCTGGGTTTAGTTTGCATTTGTTTTTCTTACAATTTCCTAAGGTGGTATGTTAGGTTATTGATATATTTTATTTGTTCTTAACATAGGCATTTATGGCTATAAATTTTACACTGAGCAAAGGTTTTATCATCACCCTGTAAATTTTTGTACATTTAAGCTGCAATGTTTACTACTATGTTACGAAGTGATAGAAAGTGAATGAAAAGAATATGCATTAACTAAAATATTAATCAGATTTAAATTATTGAATCATTATTATAAATACAAAAAAAGAAAAAAAAGCGCACCATATGATAACAAACAAGAAAGATAAAGGAATAAATAAAAAAGACATACCAGTCAGATATTATTCATGAGGTTTCTGGATATATAAAAAGAGAGGAACAACAAAAGTGAATTCACACACACAAATACACACACACATAATCAATATCACACCAGTTCTAACATTTTTTAAAAGTGTATATATAGCTTGGCTAAAATATAAGTTGGTAACTTACGAGTTAAGTCTTGACATGTGACCAAAAAATACTATATTTCTGTATTTTATCTAAAAGAAACAATCTGATATAGTTTATTCTGACTTAAAAACTTTTAAAATGTGCCCAATCTTCTGAGATTTTAGAGTAAATCAAACGAATTCTCAGGACATTAGTTTTGTGATTGAAATTCTTATATCTCCACAGGCAGTGGATTTTCCCACCAAAAGTTCAAGAGGTAAATAATTTTTAATAACTGGTGGCTTAGTGGTTTTGACCCTTGATGTTTCTTTTTCTTTTTTTTTTTTAAACATCTTTATTGGGGTATAATTGCTTTACAATGGTGTGTTAGTTTCTGCTTTATAACAAAGTGAATCAGTTATACATATACATATGTTCCCATATCTCTTCCCTCTTGTGTCTCCCTCCCTCCCACCCTCCCTATCCCACCCCTCCAGGCTGTCACAAAGCACCGAGCCAATATCCCTGTGCCATGCGGCTGCTTCCCACTAGCTATCTACCTTACTACGATTGTTAGTGTGTATATGTCCATGACTCTCTCTCGCCCTGTCACAGCTCACCCTTCCCCTTACTTTCTTGCTTAATTTGGGTTTTATTGCTCTACCTTTTCTAGTTAAGGGGACAGCTGAGGCCAATTATTTGAGACCTTTTTCTCCTTTCTAATATAGTCATTTAGTGCTATAACTTCCTAAATACTGCTTTGCTGGCCATTCTACAACTCTAACATGTTCTGTTTTCACTTTAAATCAGCTCAAAATATTTTCTAATTTTCCTCTTGATTTCTTCTTTGATCCGTGGGTTATATAAAAATATATTATTTCATTTCCAAATATTTGAGGATTTTCCTAATATCTTTTTTTTTTTCGGCCGTGCCACGCGGCATGGCCTATGGGATCTTAGTTCCCTTATCAGGGATGGAACCTGCACCCCCTGCATTGGAAGTGCGGAGTCTTAACCACTGGACCGCCAGGGAAGTTCCCAAACAGTCAACTATTTTTTTTTTTTTTTTTTTCCCGGTACGCGGGCCTCTCACTGTTGTGGCCTCGCCCGTTGCGGAGCACAGGCTCCGGACGCGCAGGCTCAGCGGCCATGGCTCACGGGCCCAGCCGCTCCGCGGCACGCAGGATCCTCCCGGACCGGGGCACGAACCCGTGTCCCCTGCATCGGCAGGTGGACTCTCAACCACTGCGCCACCAGGGAAGCCCCAGTCAACTATCCTTTAAAGAGACTTAAATACTCAGAAAAAATCTTAGTATTTATTACTTAATACTATTTAATACTTAGCATATGCTTTCCAAGTAGTGACTATTTCCAGTGCTCTTCATTCTTGTGTGTAGATTCAGCGTTCCACCTGATAATATCTTTCTTATGCATGAAGGACTTTCTGTAACATTTCTGTAGTGTGAGTCTGCTGTGATGCATTCTTTTAGCTTTTGTATGATTGCAAAAGTCTTTTGCTTTTTTTAAAAAATAAATTTATTTTATTTATTTATTTTTGGCTGCGTTGGGTCTTCATTGCTGTGCCCGGGCTTTCTCTAGTTGCAGCGAGCAGGGGCAACTCTTTGTTGTGGTGCATGGGCTTCTCATTGCAGTGGCTTCTCTTGTTGCGGAGCATGGGCTCTAGGCGCGGAGGCTTCAGTAGTTGTGGCTCACGGGCTGTAGAGCACAGGCTCAGTAGTTGTAGTACAAGGACATAGTTGCTCCGCGACATGTGTGATCTTCCTGGACCAGGGCTCGAACCTGTGTCCCCTGCATTGGCAGGCAGATTCTTTTTTTTTTTTTTTGCGGTACGCAGGCCTCTCACTGCTGTGGCCTCTCCCGTTGCGGAGCACAGGCTCCGGACGCGCAGGCTCAGCGGCCATGGCTCACGGGCCCAGCTGCTCCGCGGCATGTGGGATCTTCCCGGACCGGGGCACGAACCCGTGTCCCCTGCATCGGCAGGCGGACTCTCTACCACTGCGCCACCAGGGAAGCCCGGCAGGCAGATTCTTAACCACTGCGCCACCAGGAAGCCCGTCTTTTGCTTTTTTAAAAATGTTGTAAAATTCTTATAAATTTGATGGAACAAAGGTCATTTGCTTCAGAGCAAGAGATATCCCTGCTAAAGGGAAATTGGAAAGAGAAGCCCTTGCAAGAGGGACTCAAAAGCAACTTTATCAAGGCGTAATTTTTATGTCATATAATGCCCTCCTTTCAATTGTACAATTCCATGATTTTCAGTAAATGTACCAAGTTGTTTTCACTTTTGCTTTTGAAAGATAATTTTGCTACTTACACAATTCTAGTTTCACAGGGCATTTTTTCCCTCAATATTTCTTTTTTTTTTTTTAACATCTTTATTGGAGTATAATTGCTTTACAATGGTGTGTTATCCCTCAATATTTCAATGACTCTATACCAATATCTTTTTTCTTGAATTTGTTTCTAACAAAAACTTTGTTGTCATTTCAATCTTTGTTCCTGGTTTTTTGGGGTTTTTTTTTGACCACACTGCGTGGCTTGCAGGATCTTAGTTCCCTAACTAGGGATCAAACCCAGGCCCATGGCAGTGAAAATGCTGAGTCCTAACCACCAGACTGCCAGGGAACATGTCCTTTTTCTTTTCTTTTTTCCTCAGGATGTATTTAAAGTTTCCTCTTCGTCTTTGGCTTTGAGCAATTTGATTATGATGCACTTTAATATAGATTTCTTTGTATTTCTTATGTTAGCATTAATTGTGCATCTGTGATCCATGGGTTTAGTTTTCATCAAATTTGGAAATTTCTTTTTTCAAATATATTTCCCCGTTCTCCATTCAGGGCCTTCAACTACACATGTATTAGGCTGTTCGAAGTTGTCCCACAGCTTACTGATGCACTTTGTTATTTATTTTTTAAATTTCTTTTTTATCTCTGTGTTTTATTTCGGACAGTTTGTATTGCAACGTCTTCAAATTAACTAATCTTTTCTTCTACAATGTCTAAACTGCCTAATCTGATTAATTTTTCACCTCACAAATTGTAGTCACTAGAGTTCAATTTGAGTCTTTTCATATCTTATTTGCCTTTATTCAACCTTTTGAACATATGGGAAATAGTTATTATAGCTGCTTTAATGTCTTTGTCTGATTCTAACATCTGTGTTAGTTTTAGGTTAGTTTTAATTAATTGATTATTTTCCTTATTATAAGTTGTATTTTCTATGTCTCTGCATGTATTTTTGTATAATCTTTCATTAGGTGTCAGCCATTGTGAAATTTACCTTGTTACAGGCTGGATATTTTTATAATCCTATAAATATGTTTGAGCTTTATTCTGCAATGTGTTGCTTAGAAATTGGATTCTTTAGGGTCTTGCTTTTATAATTTATTAGGAGGCTCTGGAGTAGTAGTTAGTCTAGAGCTAATTATTCCCCATTATTGAGGCAAGATCTTCCTGAATACTCTACACAATGCCCATAAATTTTGAGTTTTTCAATCCGACCATTGATGACAGACATGATTCCTGGTCCTGTGTAAGCACCAATGCTTGTTTCCTCTCATTCTTTCAGATAATTCTTTCTCAAGCCCCGGGTTTCCTCACATGCATGTGCTGATCTGTATTCTAGTGAATGCTTTTTTTATTTTGAATTTTATTTAATGTATGTTTTTATACAGCAGGTTCTTGTTAGTTATCCATTTTATACATATTAGTGTATACATGTCTTTCCCAATCTCCCAATTGATCAGACCACCACCCCCCCCCCGACACTTTCCCCCTTGGTGTCCATACGTTTGTTCTCTACATCTATGTCTCTGTTTCTGCCCTGCAAACCAGTTCATCTGCACCATTTTTCTAGGTTCCACATATATGCGTTAATATACGATATTTGTTTTTCTCTTTCTGACTTACTTCATTCTGTATGACAGTCTCTAGATCCATCCATGTCTCAACAAATGACCCAATTTCGTTCCTTTTTATGGCTGAGTAATATTCCATTGTATATATGTACCACATCTTCTTTATCCATTCATCTGTCGATGGGCATTTAGGTTGCTTCCATGACTTGGCTATTGTAAATAGTGCTGCAAGGAACATTGGGGTGCATGTGTCTTTTTGAATTATGGTTTTCGCTGGGTATATGCCCAGTAGTGGGATTGCTGGGTCATATGGTAATTCTATTTGTAGTTATTTAAGGAACCTCCATACTGTTCTCCATAGTGGCTGTATCAATTGACATTCCCACCAACAGTGCAGGAGGGTTCCCTTTTCTCCACACCCTCTCCAGCATTTGTTGTTTGTAGATTTTCTGATGATGCCCATTCTAACTGGTGTGAGGTGATACCTTATTGTAATTTTGATTTGCAGTTCTCTAATAATTAGGAATGTTGAGCAGCTTTTCATGTGCTTCTTGGCCATCTGTATGTCTTCTTTGGAGAAATGTCTATTTAGGTCTTCTGCCCATTTTTGGATTGAGTTGTTTGTCTTTTTAATATTGAGCTGCATGAGCAGTTTATATATTTTGGAGATTAATCCTTTGTCCATTGATTCATTTGCAAATATTTTCTCCCATTCTGAGGGTTGTCTTTTCATCTATTTGTACTTTTCATTTGCTTTGCAAAACCTTTTAAGTTTCATTAGGTCCCATTTGTTTATTTTTTATTTTATTTCCATTACTCTAGGAGGTGGATCAAAAAAGATCTTGCTGTGATTTATGTCAAAGAGTGTTCTTCCTATGCTTTCCTCTAAGAGTTTTATAGTGTCTGGTCTTACATTTAGGTCTCTAATCCATTTTGAGTTTATTTTTGTGTATGATGTTAGGGAGTGTTCTAATTTCATTCTTTTACATGTAGCTGTCCAGCTTTTCCAGCACCACTTACTGAAGAGACTGTGTTTTCTCCATTGTGTATCCTTGCCTCCTTTGTGACAGATTAGTTGACCATAGGTGCATGGGTTTATCTCTGGGCTTTCTATCCTGTTCCGTTGATCTATATTTATGTTTTTATGCCAGTACCATATTGTCTTGATTACTGTAGGTTTGTAGTATAGTCTGAAGTCAGGGAGTCTGATTCCTCCAGCTCCGTTTTTTTCCCTCAAGACTGCTTTGGCTATTCGGAATCTTTTATGTCTCCATCCAAATTTTGAGATATTTTGTTCTAGTTCTGTAAAACATGCCATTGGTAATTTGATAGGGATTGCACTGAATCTGTAGATTGCTTTGGATAGTATAGTCATTTTCACATCATTGATTCTTCCAGTCCAAGACATTGGTATATCTCTCCATCTGTTTGTATCATCTTTAATTTCTTTCATCAGTGTCTTATAGTTTTCTGCATACAGGTCTTTTGTCTCTTTAGGTAGGTGTATTCCTAGCTATTTTATTCTTTTTGTTGCAGTGGTAAATGGGAGTGTTTCCTTAATTTCTCTTTCAGATTTTTCATCATTAGTGTATAGGAATGCAAGAGATTTCTGTGCATTAATTTTGTATCCTGCAACTTTACCAAATTCATTGATTAGGTCTAGTAGTTTTCTGGTGGCATCTTTAGGATTCTCTATGTATAGTTTCATGTCATCTGAAAGCAGTGAGTTTTACTTATTATTTTCCAATTTATATTCTTTTTATATCTTTTTCTTCTCTGATTGTCATGGCTAGGACTTCCAAAACTATTGTTGCATAATAGTGGCGAGAGTGGACATCCTTGTCTTGTTCCTGATCTTCGAGGAAATGCTTTCAGTTTTTCACCATTGAGAATGATGTTTGCTGTGTGTTTGTCATATATGGCCTTTATTATGTTGAGGTAGGTTCCCTCTATGCCCACTTTCTGGAGAGTTTTTATCATAAATGGGAGTTGAATTTTGTCAAAAGCTTTTTCTGAATCTATTGAGATGGTCATATGGTTTTTATATTTCAATTTGTTAATATGGTGTATCACATTGATTGATTTGCATATATTGAAGAAGCCTTGCATCCCTGGGATAAATCCCACTTTCTCATGGTGTATGATCCTTTTAATGTGTTGTTGGATTCTGTTTGCTAGTATTTGGTTGACAATTTTTGCATCTATATTCATCAGTGATATTGGCCTGTAATTTTCTTTTTTTGTAGTATCTTTGTCTGGTTTTGGTATCAGGGTGATGGTGGCCTCATAGAATAAGTTTGAGAGTATTCCTCCCCCTGCAATTTTTTGGAAGAATTTGAGAAGGATGGGTATTAGCTCTTCTCTAAATGTTTGATAGAATTCACCTGGGAAGCCATCTGGTCCTGGACTTTTGTTTGTTGGAAGATTTTTAATCATAACTTCAGTTTCGTTACTTGTGATTGGTCTGTTCATATTTTCTCTTTCTTCCTGGTTCAGTGTTAGAAGGTTATACCTTTCTAAGAATTTGTCCATTTCTTCCAGGTTGTCCATTTTATTGGCATACAGTTGCTTGTAGTAGTCTCTTAGGATGCTTTGTTTTTCTGCAGTGTCTTTTGTAACTTCTTTTTCATTTCTAATTTTATTGATTTGTGTTCTCCCTCTCCCTCTTTTTCTTGATGAGTCTGGCGAAAGGTTTATCAATTTTGTTTATCTTCTCAAAGAATGAGCTTTTAGTTTTATTGATCTTTGCTATTGTTTTGTTTGTTTCTATGTCATTTATTT
Source organism: Grampus griseus (assembly GCF_964374135.1). Classification (NCBI taxonomy): domain Eukaryota; kingdom Metazoa; phylum Chordata; class Mammalia; order Artiodactyla; family Delphinidae; genus Grampus; species Grampus griseus. The sequence goes on along the minus strand of NC_139012.1, from coordinate 14,793,393 downwards.
CTGCTCTGATCTTTATGATTTCTTTCCTTCTACTAACTTTGGGGTTTTTTTTGTTCTTATTCTAGTTCCTTTAGGTGCAAGTTTAGATTGTTTATTTGAGATTTTTCTTGTTTCTTGAGGTAAGATTGTATTGCTATAAACTTCCTTCTTAGAACTGCTTTTGCTGCATCCCATATGTTTTGAATCATCGTGTTTTTGTTGTCATCTGTCTCTAGGTATTTTTTGATTTCCTCTTTGATTTCTTCGTTGTTTAGTAGCATATTTTTTAGCCTCCATGTGTTTGTGGTTTTTATGTTTTTTTCCCCCTGTAATTGATTTCTAATCTCAAAGTGTTGTGGTCAGAAAAGATGTTTGATATGATTCAATTTTCTTAAATTTACCGAGGCTTGATTTGTGACCCAAAATGTGATCTATCCTGGAGAATGTTCTGTGTGCACTTGAGAAGAAAGTGTAATCTGCTGTTTTTGGATGGACTGTCCTATAAATATCAGTTAAATCTGTCTGGTCTATTGTGTCATTTAAAGCTTGTGTTTCCTTGTTAACTTTCTGTTTGGATGATCTGCCCATTGGTGTAAGTGAGATGTTAAAGTCTGCCACTAGTATTATGTTACTGTTGATTTCCTCTTTTATAGCTGTTAGCAGTTGCCTTATGTATTGAGGTGCTCCTATGTTGGGTGCATATATATTTATAATTGTTATATTTTCTTCTTGGTTTGATCTCTTGATCATTATGTAGTGTCCTTCCTTGTCTCTTGTAACGTCTTTATTTTAAGGTCTATTTTATCTGATATGAGTATTGCTACTCCAGCTTTCTTTTGATTTCCATTTGCATGGAATATCTTTGTCCATCCTCTCACTTTCAGTCTGTATGTGTCCCTAGGTCTGAAGTGGGTCTCTTGTAGGCAGCATATATATGGGTCTTGTTTTTGTATCCATTCAGTGAGCCTGTGTCTTTTGGTTGGAGCATTTAATCCATTCATGTTTAAGGTAATTATCGATATGTATGTTCCTATGACCATTTTCTTAATTGTTATGGGTTTGTTTTTGTAGGTCCTTTTCTTCTCTTGTGTTTCCCACTTAGAGAAATTTCTTTAGCATTTGTTGTAAAGCTGGTTTGGTGGTGCTGAATTCTCTTAGCTTTTGTTTGTCTGGAAAGCTTTTGCTTTCTCCATGGAATCTGAATGAGATCCTTGCTGGGTAGAGTAATCTTGGTCGTAGGTTCTTCCCTTTCATCACTTTAAATATATCATGCCACTCCCTTCTGGCTTGTAGAGTTTCTGCTGAGAAATCAGCTGTTAACCTTATGGGAGTTCCCTTGTATGTTATTTGTCATTTTTCCCTTGTTGCTTTCAATAAATTTTCTTTGTGTTTTATTTTTGTGGATTTGATTTCTATGTGTCTTGGCGTGTTTCTCCTTGGGTTTATCCTGCCTGGGACTCTCTGCACTATCTGGACTTGGGTGGATATTTTCTTTTCCATGTTAGGGAAGTTTTCAACTGTAATCTCTTCAAATAGTTTCTCTGGTCCTTTCTCTCTCTCTTGTCCTCTGGGACCCCTATAATGTGAATGTTGTTGCGTTTAATGTTGTCCCAGAGGTCTCTTAGTCTGTCTTCATTTCTTTTCATTCTTCTTTCTTTATTCTGTTCCGCAGCAGTGAATTCCACCATTCTGTCTTCCAGGTCACTTATCCGTTCTTCTGCCTCAGTTATTCTCCTATTAATTCCTTCTACTGTATTTTTCATTTCAGTTTTTGTATTGTTCATCTCTGTTTGTTTGTTCTTTAATTCTTCTAGGTTTTTGTTAAACATTTCTTGCATCTTCTCTGTCTTTGCCTCCATTCTTTTTCTGAGCTCCTGGATCATCTTCACTATCATTATTTTGAATTCTTTTTCTGGAAGGTTGCCTATCTCCACTTCATTTAGTTGTTTTGCTGGGGTTTTATCTTGTTCCTTCATCTGGTACAAAGTCCTCTGCCTTTTCATTTTGTCTGTCTTTCTCTGAATGTGGTTTTCCTTCTCCGGCTGCAGAATTGTAGTTCTTCTTGCTTCTGCTTTCTGCCCTCTGGTGGATGAGACTATCTAAGAGGCTTGTGGAAGTTTCCTGATGGGAGGGACTGGTGGTGTCTAGAGCTGGGCATTGCTCTGGTGGGCAGAGCTCAGTAAAACTTTAATCTGCTTGTCTGCTGATGGGTGGGGCTGGGTTCCCTCCCTGTTGGTTGTTTGGCCTGAGGCGACCCAACACTGGAGCCTACCCGGCTCTCTGGTGGGGCTAATGGCAGACTCTGGGAGGGCTAATGCCAAGGAGTACTTTCCAGAACTTCTGCTGCCAGTGTCCTTGTCCCCCCCGCCTCTGTAGGAGACCCTCCAACACTAACAGGTAGGCCTGGTTCAGTCTCCTATGGGGTCACTGCTTCTTCCCCTTAGTCCCGATGCACACACTACTTTGTGTGTGCCCTCCAAGAGTGGAGTCTCTGTTTCCCCCAGTCCTGTCAAAGTTCTGTAATCAAATCCCACTAGCCTTCAAAGTCTGATTCTCTAGGAATTCCTCCTCCCATTGCCAGACCCCCAGGTTGGGAAGCATGATGTGGGGCTCAGAACCTTCACTCCAGTGGGTGGACTTCTGTGGTATGAGTGTTCTCCAGTCTGTGAGTCACCCACTCAGCAGTTATGGGATTTGATTTTATTATGATTGCGCCCCTCCTACCGTCTCATTGTGGCTTCTCCTTTGTCTTTGGATGTGGGGTATCTTTTTTGGTGAGTGCCAGTGTTTTCCTGTCCATGATTGTTCAGCAGTTAGTTGTGATTCTGGTGCTCTCGCAAGAGGGAGTGAGCGCACATGCTTCTACTCTGTCATCTTGAACCATTCTCCTCTAGTGAATTCTTGAGGGATTCTCTCTGTGCAGCTCTGTAACCACCTTGGTCTACCTGGACCCTTGGCTCAATCTTCTTGACTCAGAGACTCCTGTGGGCTCTGTCCAGGTGCCCACTTCCTGCACCCCGTCCTGGAAACTGTTTCAAGACAGTAAGCTGAATCAGGTGTTGGCTCACCTTGTTGTTTTTCTGTGTCTCAGGGGTCACTGCCCTTCATTGTTTGATGTCCAGTGTCTTAAGGTTACACATATTTTTCTGATTTATTGTTGTTGCTCTTCTTTCAAGTGGAAGAATAAATCTAGTCCCTCTTATTTCATCTTGACTGGAAGCAGAAGTCTTTCCAAGTTATATTTTTGAAAGTTAAATTTCATTCAAAGGTAATTATAGGCAAAAATTAGATGAATCTTCCCCTGAACGCTTTTCTTTTAAAGAACATTATCCACCGACACCCCTTTGTCTAATTTTAAAGTAATTTCTAGGATTGCTAGGATCTGGATAGAAATAGTTAAGCCAAAAGTTAAATTATATAGACATTTCCCCCAACTATGCATCTTGCTTATCATTTAGCAATGATTCCTAATCAAATGTAAGGCTGCTCTTGCGGGCTCATTCTCCCTCTCCTAGAGTTTCAGAAGCAGAAAACCTTCCCCACTCCCACCCACCAGCCCCAGCCAGAAAGCACATGTGGTTGCATTTATTTATCAAATTATTCCAATCGGGGCTTCCCTGGTGGCGCAGTGGTTAAGAGTCCACCTGCCGATGCAGGGGACACGGGTTCGTGCCCCGGTCTGGGAAGATCCCACATGCCGCGGAGCGGCTGGGCCCGTGAGCCATGGCCGCTGGGCCTGCGCGTCCGGAGCCTGAATATTCCAATCAGTCCAGGTAACATCACACAGCAATTGTGGGCAGAAGGAACCTTGACCAAGTCACCTGATGTTCTCGTTTCATTTTCTCCCATCTCTAGCTACAAACACAAGTCTGCTCAGTTGCATTGTTTTGAGAATAAAATGTACAGGGATTTGAACTTAAAATCTGTCTTCTTCCCCCAAATAATTAAATCATTACTCTGTGCTTTTTAAATGAATTGACACTGATCCCCTACCCGCTCACCTCAAAAGTTAATATTTAACATTTTTGTTTCTTCTGCCATTTTAGGAGTTGTTATGGAAATTACCTGTGTATTGGTTTAGCAAATAGAAACTGGGTACATGAGGAACAACTGTGCAGTATTAATTGGAAACTGAATATAAAAATAGATGAGAATTGAGACTTTACTTTTCAAACAAAAAACCTTGGCTGGTTTGGTTTTAGTAATTCATTTAAGACTTACTTTCTGCTAATTATTTACTATTTTGTGACTTCTTTTACTTAATTCGTTTTTAATCTGTAATTTCAGTTCTCTGAGATCAAAGGGCTGACTAACAGGGTGAATGAATTCACCTCTTCCTGGTGCCTCGGGCATCACTGTGCTTTAAGGTTACAAGTCTAGGGAAGGAAATATTTCTGGTTGTCATCAGAGCTTGAAATCCCATTGGGGTGACGGGATACGTTCACAGAAAGATAAACATATATCAAGCACCAAAGGCTGGAAGAGACAGAAAGAGCAGCAGTAATGTACGTGAAGGGGCCATCACCATGGCCTCCAGTTTAAGAAACAGATCATATAAGCCCTTCAGTATGAACTTCTTCATCCAGTCCAAGTACAAGCACAGTCACCCACCTTTCATTTTTCCAACAAAACGCTTGAGTACCCACGTGCCTTATTCACGAAAAGTTCAGTGTTTCCTTCTGTCCTTGGATCATCTTCATATATGCTCCCCCACCCACTGTGTTTAAGCAACCTGGGTCTCACTCAGTCTTCCTCAGTGCAGATGGATGGTTTTGGAAATACATAGAGTCATGTTTTTCTGGACCAGATACTGACTGTTGCACTATTTGGTACCAGGAATGGATCACAAAAAAAACAGACCCTCAAGATGGGAATCTGAGATTGGTCGTCAAATTGTTTGGGCTGGAATATAGTGACAACCCTATGGCCAATGAAAAATAGGACCCGGGTAGGGTATGGCATCAATGCCAAAAGAGGTGTTTGAATTATGGCCTGTGACTGCCTTGGATGAAGTACTTCTCAAAGGCAAGGCTTTGGGACACTGAGTGGCTACTGCATTTAACGTTTCATTTCGCTGGGAGTGATGGTGAAGGATCGTGTGGTTGGATGACTACTCTTTACTGTACCAAAGAGCCTTAAATAAAGAAAATGACAAGCTCAGGACTTTAAATACTCAGTTTAAGGCCATCGGAGAACCCAAGAACTTCTGTGATAGCCCTAGAATAGTCACTGATCTCTTGTAGCCACAGAACTGATAGAGACCTACAGTTGGATGATTTGGTCTGAAGAATTACGAGAGAAACTGATTTGGCAGCCTCTCCAGTTTTCTGGCATAAACCTTAGGGCATTAATTGAGCACTGGGACTCTGAGAACCGAGATGGGGACATTTGTGTGGATTTGAACAAATAAAATGATTTTGAAACACCAGAGGTCCCTAAGTCACCATTACAAGTGGATTCACTCTCTTCTCTGTGTCCAAGGAGACGAGACTCCTTGTCCTGGTTGAAAACACCCTGTTAGGTTGGAGTGCTATTTTATAGGAAAAGGTACATGCTTTGGGTCAGAAATTAAATGAATATTTCTCCCACAGTCAGACACTGGTCCAGGATATAGGTGGTAGAAGTTGGAATAGCACCTCTCAGTCTCACACCTGAAATTTGCTTCCCATTCCTGCATTTTTAATGTCTGAAGATTTAGTGGACTTACTTTATTTCTGAGGGGAGCATGTGTCCACCAGGACACACATCAATGGTTCCAGGTAAACTGCTTCTCTTGCCACTGAATCAATACGCAGAGCAGGAGGTAAATTACTGACTGGAGTAATTGATTACAATTATAAGAGGATGTAGGGTTGCTACCACACGGTGGGGCAGGTAAGACTTAATCAAACCAGGGACTCTCTGGAATGCCTCTTAATACCCTCAAGTCCAGTAATTAAGGTTAAAAGAATGACTGTATTCATCCAATTAAGGATGCTGATCCTTCAGGAATGAAGATTTAGGTCACAATACCACATAAAGAATCCCAACCAGCTGACTTCCTGGCTGCAGTGAAAGGGAAGATGGAATGGGTAATAGGAAACAATTAGAAATATCAGCTAAAGGCTCAGGATCAGCTACAGAAATGAGGGCTACAGCGGCTGGGCATGCTTTCTACCTTGTTGTTACGTACACGTTACTTATGATGAACCTCGAGAACGTTACGCTAAGTGAAGTAAGCCTGTCACAAAAGGACGAATACTGTATGATCTCACTTATATGAGTAACCTAGAGGAGTCAAATTCAGAGAGGAAAAAAGTAGTTGCCAGGGGCTGGGGGAGCAGCGAATGGAGAGAGATTGTTTAATGGGTACAGAGTTTCAGTCTGTGAAGATAAAGAAGTTCTGGAGGGACTTCCCTGGTGGTCCAGTGGCTAGGACTCTGTGCTCCCAATGCAGGGGGCCTGGGTTCAATCCCTGGCCAGGGGACTAGATTCCACATGCATGCAGCAACTAACAGTTCTCATGCCACAACTAAGGAGCCCACATGCAGCAACTAAGACCCAGCACAACCAAATAAATAAATAAATATTTAAAAAAAAAAAGAAATTCTGGAGATGGATGGTAGTGATGGTAGCACAACACTGTGAAAGTACTTAACTGCCACTGAAGTGTACCTTAACTGTGATTAAAATGGCAAGTGTTACATTGTGTGTATTTTACCATAGTTTCTTTAAAAAGCAGAAGACTGTTCGAGTTGTCAGATGTAGGCTCAAATATGGGTAGCGGAGCGTGTATGGAGTAGTCAGAGGTGGCAGAGCAAAACGAGCTTTTGGTCAACTCGTGTCTCCTACCCCTAAGTCCATCCTTCTTCTCCTTTTTTTTTCTTTTAAGAAAAAAAGAAGTCCATGTTCTTTAATGTACAAAAAAGTATGAGTAGAACCAAAAGTAAATTAAACATTCTCACATTTGTTTACACCACAATCTAGTTCTTTATATTACCTTTACTATATATATATATATATATATATTTTTTTTTTTTTTTTTTTGCGGTATGCGGGCCTCTCACTGTTGTGGCCTCTCCCGTTGCAGAGCACAGGCTCCGGACGCGCAGGCTCAGCGGCCATGGCTCACGGGCCCAGCCGCTCCGCGGCACGTGGGATCTTCCCTGGCCGGGGCACGAACCCGTGTCCTCTGCATCGGCAGGCGGACTCTCAACCACTGCGCCACCAGGGAAGCCCTATATTACCTTTACTATTGAAACAACAGAAAGTAGGTGGCAATTTAGGGATTGGGAAAGAGATAAAACCCCAAACAGCATTTCGACTGTGTTTACTCTATGCTGTGTATACAGCCATCCTTTAATAGGCTCCTCTAGAGAGCTGGGGCTAGGATTCCGGAGACTACTTTTCCCAGACTCCCTTGCTGGCTTGTTCCTGTTAGATTCTGTCAGCAGGAGGTACCAGAGGGAGACCTGAGGCCAGGGGAGGGAAAGGAGACTTCATATGTTGGTTTCTGCCAGCATTCCTCCAGCTCCTGGCACCATCTCCAGCCACAGCCCAAGTCCTCTCTCAGCGAGGCTAGGAGCAGTGGCAGCTGGAGCCCCAGTGGAGCTGAGCTCCTTAATGCCCTGTCCACACCTCCTGGTTTCCCAGAACTTGTCTCCTCTCTGAGCCCCTGTGGAGTCAGGCCTCTTCCTCAGGGGTCCACACAGCTGCTGGGGCCTTGCCTGAGCACCGGTTGAGGACATTGCCCTCAGGAGTCTGAACAGCACCTGTAGTGCCCTTCTCTCAAGCTTTAGTTCTGGTCACCCCACCTCTTCTCTTCTGTTTCCTCAACCCAAGGGATTTTATCTGCCTCCTGCAGTTATTTGTTTCAGGGTTACCTCAGTATCTCCATTGTGCTCTCAGATTTCCAATACCTAGGTAGCCAGTTTTTTGCGTTAAATCCCTTCTGTTTAAAGTACTAGTGTGGTTTCTCTTTTCCTGATTGGATCCTGATTTCTACAAGTCAAAACTAAGGGATTAGCAGAAAAAAGAGGGGAGAGAGAGGGAGGCAGGGAGGGAAGGAGAGGTTTAATAGACCATTGACCCTCCCCTATACCTGGCAGAAGCAACCTTAAAACCACCAGATAGAAAAACTCACAAACCATGTCACATGGAACTCCCACAGAGAAGATAATCTCCTTTGAAGGCCATTACAGTTTGCAAAATCCCAATTACCAGATTAAACAGCAGTTTAGAAATAGCTGAAAAGTGACTTAGTAAATTGGAAGAGAAATCTGAAACTATGCAGATTGTAGCACAGAGAAATGAAGAGATGAAATATATGAAAGCATGATTAAGAGAAACGAAGGTTGGGATGTATGAAACTAGAGGAGAACTGAGGGAGAACAGGTAAAAAGGTCGTTTTTGAAGAGAAAATTGTCCAGAATTGAAGAAAAGTAGGGACCTCTATCTCAAACAGGGCTTTAAAATGACAATAAAATATAAGTGTAGTGTTTTCTACTTATATATAACGTATGTATTATATTATTATACTCATCAGTCATAAAAGAGATTTTCAGATTGGACAAGAAACACCGTCTATGGGGAAATTCCCTGGCAGTCCAGTGGTTAGGGCTCTGAGCTCTCACTACCAAGGGCCTGGGTTCAATCCCTGGTCTGGGAACTAAGATCCTGCAAGCCACATGGCGCGGCAAAAAAAAGAAAAAAAGAAATACCACCTATGCCATTTGTAAGAAATCCGCCTAAAACATAATGAAATCCCAGGTTTAAAGTGAAGGAAAATGATATACGAAGAAAACATTTCCCCCAACAAAGTTGGTATAACAATATTAAATGTTATGGACTGAATGTGTGTGTCCCTCCAACCCCAATTCCTATGTTGAAGCCCTAAACTGCTGTGTGACTGTGTTTAGAGGTAGGGCCTTTAGGGAGGTAATCAAGGTTAGATGAGGTCATAAGGGTAGGGCCTTGATCCAGTAGGACTAGTGTCCTTGTAAGAAGAGAGAGAGAGTCCAGAGTTCTCTTGCTCTCTTGCTCTTTCTCTCTCTCTCTCTCTCTCTCTCTCTCTCTCTCTGCAAGCACACACTAAGGAAATACCATGTGTGTACACAGCGAGAAGGCAGCCCTCTGAAAGCCAGAAAGAATATTCACTAGAAACCAACCATGCTGGCACCCTGATTTAGAACTTCCAGCCTCCAGGACCGTGAGAAAATAAATTTCTGATTTTTTAGCCACCCAGTTTGTGTTTTGTTATGGCAGCCTGACCTGAGTAATACATTAATAGTAGATAAAGTAGATCCTGTGGCAAACAAACAAACAAAAAACAAAAGAAAGAAAAGAAAAGAAAAAAGACAAAGTATTTTTATGGATAAAGAGGATCAATATAGGATTTTTTAAAAATCACAGAAAGTCAGGAGGGGGAATTTGATGATCAATAATATTATAGGACTTTTTAAAAAATCACAGAAAGTCAGGAGGGGGAATTGGATGAAGGCAGTCAAAAGGTACAAACTTCCAGTTATAAGATACATAAGTACTAAGGGTGTGATGTACGACATGATAAATATAATGAACACTGCTCTATGTTACATATGAAAGTTAAGAGAGTAGATCCTAAGAGTCTCATCACAAGGAAAAAATATCTTTTTCTTTAATTTTGTATTTATGTGAGATGATGGCAATTCACTAAACTTATTGTGACAGTCATTTCATGTAAATCAAATCATTATGCTGTACACCTTAAACTTATGCAGTACTATATGTCAATTATCTCAATAAAACTGAAAGAAAAACGAAACAAAATTGCAGAAAGTTAAAACAATCCTGAGTTTGTACACTCTGATGATTTAGCATCAATATATAAATCAAAAGTACATAGAATCAAAAGATCATTTGATAGGGACTTCCTTGGTGGTCCAGTGGTAAAGAATCCGCCTTACAATGAAGGGGACATGGGTTCAATCCCTGGTCGGGGAACCAATATCCCACATGCCGCGGGGCAACTAATCCCGCGCGTCACAACTACTGAGCTCGCGTGCCTCAACGTGAGAGCCCACGTGCCACAAACTGTAGAGCCCACACACCCTGGAGCCTGCACACCACAACTAGAGAGAGAAAACCCGGACGCCACAACTAGAGAGAAGCCCGCGCACCACAACAAAGAGCCCACATGCCTCAACAAAGATCCCATGTGCCACAACTAAGACCCGATGCAGCCTAAATAAATAAATAAATAATAAAATTTTTAAAAAAAGATCATTTAATAAATCCACACATATAGAGATTTTCATACATGCTGCTTAGAAACTCCAGATTAAATACAAAATTAATATAAATGTAAAATTAGTAAGCTTGATCTCAAAGATGTATAGAACTCTGTCCAACAAATAGAGAATTATTAAGTGCATTTGAAATATTTTTATAAATGTATTAGGACACAAAAGAATTAAAAGAATTGATATCATAGAGAAGACGCTTGTTGACCATGATGCAGTAAAATTAAAAATAAATTGGAAAAAAAAAATAAAATAAATTGGAAAAAATTAACCCCAAAGAATATATATTTTATATATTGGGAAACCAAAGCCGGTTGTTTGAAAAGCATAATAGCATAGGTAAAGGTCTGGCAAGGTTAGTCAAGGGAAAAAACAGAGAAAGAGAAGGAACAGAAATTTTAATTTAAGGTTGAAAAAGGGTGTGTAAAAAAGAATGCTATAAAGCAATTTAATGCAAATGAAAACCCATAATATATTTTAATAATACTTAATAAGTTCACTTCAACAATCCAAAGATAGCGTAATACCAGAAAATAATGTAATTTATCGTATAACAGATATAGGGAGAAAACCTACATGATATCAATAGATTATAAAATCATTTTATAGCATTCAATATCAATGCACAATTAAGTCTCTCCACTCCACCCAGAAATGTAAACTACAATTAGAAGGGAAATCCCTTAGCCTCAAGGGAACCTAGGAGAAATCTATATCGAATACCGTATTTTAGTGGTTGGAAATTAGAAAATGTCTCTTCAAAATCAGGAACCAGATAAGGATGCTCATTATCACAACTTCTATTGAGTATCTCCTGAATAGCACAAAGGCTTTAAAATTCTTTAATTCAGAGAGGGCATACCATTTCCTGAATACACTTACAAATATGCTTTGAAAAGGAGAAAATGGATCCACAAGGAAAGTGTGGGATCCAAGAAGCAACAAAGATGCATAAAATTATCCAACGCTTTAGACATGTCAGTGGGGACACGATTATATTACGATTTTAAAGTTTAGGGAATTTATTCCACTCATTCTTTTTTATTTAACAAACATTTGTTCATATCCTATCGTAGGAAGTAGGTGTTTAAACATTTTATTATGGAAATTTTCAAACATACCCAAAAGCAGAATAGTACAATGAACTTAAGCAATTATTAACAATGAAACAAGCTTCATCAATTATTAACGTGTTGTCCATCTTTTTTCATTAAACTCTTCACTTTTGCTGCTTGCCTCCAGTATTTAACCCAACTGCCAGATACGTATAATTTCACCGATAGACACTCCCATACACATCTCTAAGAGATAAAGACTTGAGAAATATAAACACAATACCCTTATCCCATTTAATGATCACCTTAACATCATGTAATATGTATATGCTCAGTACTATGTGTCAAGAACATGTTGAGAGGACTTCCCTGGTGGCGCAGTGGTTAAGAATCCGCCTGCCAATGCAGGGGACACGGGTTCGAGCCCTGGTCCGGGAAGATCCCACATGCCGCAGAGCAGCTAAGCCTATGCACCGCAAGTACTGAGCCTGCGCTCTAGAGCCTGCGAGCCACAACTACTGAGCCCACGCACCTACAACCCGTGCTCTGCAATACGAGAAGCCATGGCAATGAGAAGCCCGTGCACAGCAATGAAGAGTAGCCCCCACCTCACTGCAACTAGAGGAAGCCTGCGAGCAGCAACGAAGACCCAACGCAGCCATAAATAAATAAATTTATTAAAAAAAAATGTTGAGAAACTTAGATGCCTGCTGAAATCTTTATACAGGATCTCGCTACAGTTTTCTTTGGATCCATCAGTCTTTATAAGCATATGCATTTAATTTGGTGTTACATTCCTATATTTATTGAACCCAAGAGGTCATTCCAATGATCACTGCTTCCTTTTCTAAATCGCCACAGGCCATCGGTTTAATAATGCATTTTGGAATTTTACTTGACAGCATTTTCTGGAATGATTCATTTCTTCCTTTGAAATGCTGTATAAATAGCTTCAGTCTTTTTTTTTTGGAATAAAAATTTTTATTAGTATAATTGCTGTGCAATATTATGTAAGTTACAGGTATGCAATATAGTGACGCACAATTTTTAAAGGTTATACTCCATTTAGAGTTTTTGTAAAATATTGGCTATATTCTGTTGTACAGTGTATCCTTATAGCTTTTTTTAAAATTTAATTTATTTTTTTATACAGAAGGTTCTTATTAGTCATCCATTTGATACACATCAGTGTGTACATGTCAATCCCAATCTCCCAATTCATCTCACCACCAGCACCTCGCCACTTCCCCCCCTTGGTGTCCATACGTTCGTTCTCTACATCTGTGTCTCTAATTAGCTTCAGTCTTATCTTGCTACCAGTCCTTTTCTTTTGTCGTTATTATGCAGTAACCTAATCAGATAGTCTGCCACCCAACACCTGAGTCAGAAATTTAAAATGCTCTTGAGGAGAGGTCGGAACATACGTGGAGAGGTGGGAGGGGCTGCAGCGTGGAGGTCAGGGGCCCACAAAGGTAACTTTTCCCCCATCACAGTGATGGGGGACCTGGGTCTGGTGAAAATGCTATGGTGTTTGCCTTTGCTGCATGTTACGTGCCCCACACCCTGGTTTAAAAGCTGAGAGAAGGGCGTCCCTGGTGGCGCAGTGGTTGAGAGTCCGCCTGCCGATGCAGGGGACACGAGTTCGTGCCCCGGTCCAGGAGGATCCCACATGCCGCGGAGCGGCTGGGCCCGTGAGCCATGGCCGCTGAGCCTGCGCGTCCGGAGTCTGTGCTCAGCAACGGGAGAGGCCACAACAGTGAGAGGCCCACGTACCGCAAAAAAAAAAAAAAAAAGAAAGCTGAGCGAAGAAGCCAATCAATACCTCAGACCCTCATGCCTTTTCCATCCTCAGCCCTCCCCTCCTTGTCCTTCTGTGTCAAGCCACTCAAATATCCAGGGCTAAGCTTTTAAACAACAGAGAAGTTAGCTTAAGAAAGAGTCCAGGTCTGAGACAGAACTCTGGGGAGACCCGGATGGATGTGAGGGCAAGTCCAAGGGCAGATACAAGGGCAGAGGGGAATAGAAGGGTGGAGATGGTGGGGGCAGGGCAGGGGGCGGACCGGCCGAGGGGTTGGGGGACACTCATTCGTCTCATCCTCTTCCCCACCTCTCAGTCACGGGCTCACTCAGCAGTCAGGGGGCCGGTTATGGAGACACGACAAGGCTTCTCTCGGCCTCAGCCCTGCTCTTCTGGGGAAGGTGAGTGAAGTATGCGCTACATCTCTGTTTAAAAAGCACGGCCACAAATGCATGCACAGCGATGCACCCCTGAGGTTACACACAGCCCCTGGCAGGTCGGTAGGGAGACTCTTCTCTGCATTCTAGGTCTGGGAGTCATCTGCCGGCGAGGTACCTGACAGGTTCCCCTGTGAACTCTGGGCCCAGTTCTTAATTCATTCGATCCACTTCCCCAGGGAGCTCCCCTGTGTGGCTTTTTGTCTAATCTGAGTTTTCCAAGTGATGTCCCTATACCTTGCCAAACTTCCCAGAGCCAACTTGGACAAAGGCCAAAGAGGACTTCAATTAATCCCATCCTTTGCATGTCTGGGTTTATCATGGAGATCAAGGCCTCTTTTCCATAGGGAAATTGGAAGCTCTCTTACTATGAATGAAAACAGAAGCGGCTGGTTAACAGCACCAGTTCTTAATTACCTGTTGGTTTTGTCTTGGCAAAGCTTTCCTGACCTGAAAGAGGAAAAAAAAAAAAAGGTAGTGTTCTTAATAGCTTCTTTGAAATACATTTGTTGTTCAATGCTGGTCTTCCTGGGCTTAGAGTCTCCTAGCCTCGAGCTGGATAAACTCAGGACCGGGAACTACCGGGACACAGGTGATTTGAATGAACAGTCTGTAACTTGTTTTCTTCCTGCTATTTGGTATTTTCTCTGTCATGTATAAATCATCTGATCCAGACTTTCTGGAGTGCCTCCAGAGGTTTCTTTTCTTTTTAGTTATGGTAAAAATTACATAAGATTTACCATCGAAACCATTTCTAAGTGTACAGTTCAGTTGTGTCAAGTACATTCACGTTGTTTTATGATCAGTCTCCAGAATGCTTTTCATTTTGCAAAACTGAAACTCTGTACCCGTTAAACAACAGCCTCTCATCCCTCTCCCCCCAGCCCCTGGCGACCACCGTTCTTTCTGTCTCAATGAATTTGACTACTCTACGTGCCTTGTGAGTAGAGTCACACGCTAGTTGTCCTTCTGTGTCTGGCTTATTTCACGGAACATAATGTCCTCAGGGTTCACCCATGTTGTAGTATGAGCTCCACAGATTTTCACATCATCCATCTGACTTTTTCTGAGCTTTTTCCTTTCCCCCACTTTCATACGACTGAGCTAACAACAGATAAATCTGTTCATTAAAAAAATTATTCTTTCAGGACTTCCCTGGTGGCCCAGTGGTTAAGACCCTGCGCTTCCACTGCAGGGGACACAGGTTTGATCCCTGGTCAGGGAACTGAGAATCTGCATGCCGCATGGTGCAGCCCAAAAAAAAAAAAAATTATTCTTTTCAAGGAGGGAAGCAAGAGAATTGAAGATAAAAAGGTGTATTTGAAAGAGGAGAGAAAGAAGGCAGGTAGAGAGGCTTTGAAAGCACTGCTGCAGCAGCAGCATGGGAAGGAGTAGGAGCAGCAGAGCAGTAGAATTGGGGATGACACGAGGGGACACTGGCCATCATGTCCCCAAGGAAACTGTGATGGGGAGTCTTCCTCATCACCTGCCCTGCCTCCAAGCAGCCTGAAGAGTGGAATCCCTACCCCTTGATGCCACCGTGCCTCTAGGAAAATCTTTTTTTTTTTTTTTTTTTTTTTTGCGGTACGCGGGCCTCTCACTGTTGCGGCCTCTCCCGTTGTGGAGCGCAGGCTCCGGACGCGCAGGCTCAGCGGCCATGGCTCACGGGCCCAGCCGCTCCGCCGCACGTGGGATCTTCCCAGACCGGGGCACGAACCCGTGTCCCCTGCATCGGCAGGCGGACTCTCAACCACTGCGCCACCAGGGAAGCCCCACAAATGGGTTTTTATTTGCAAAACTATTGGCCTGTTAGTTTGAGTGATGGATGTTAGAAAGGGCCACTTCTTGGGGACATTAAAAGTATCTGGGGCTTCCCTGGTGGCGCAGTGGTTGAGAGTCCACCTGCCGATGCAGGGGACATGGGTTGTGCCCCGGTCCGGGAAGATCCCACATGCCGCGGAGCGGCTGGGCCCGTGAGCCATGGCCGCTGAGCCTGCGCGTCCGGAGCCCGTGCTCCGCAACGGGAGAGGCCACAACAGTGAGAGGCCCGCGTACCGCAAAAAAAAAAAAAAAAAAAAAAAAGTATCTGATGTGTGGACAAGGTAAAATAGCTTGAAAATACCACCCTCTCCACTGCCTCAGACACCTACCTGCCTTACATGAACATGGAAAAGTTCCACTGAAGCCTGCAGCTTGCACCTCTTACAGATGGGACTCGTGGCTTCCTGGGTCCAGGAAATTGGTTTAGGGAAATTTCTGACCACGCGATATCAGAAAGAGGGCACAGACTGTTGCTTTGGGAAAGTTGTCCAAGTGAATCCTTTATAGAGTGGGAAAAGTAGGTTGGAATTCGTGTGTATCAGTCAGTCTTAGCTGGCTTGTGTTTTGGTAACAAATAGTACCCTGACTCTCAGGGGCTTCCAGCAACCAAAGCTGTTGGCATGTTGGCCACAGGTCGGCTGAGGTCCTGCCCTGCATCTCCTTCATCCCACGAGCCTGAGCAAGGAGCCCCTCTGTAGGATATACTGGTCTCAAGGCACAGGGCAGGGAATGATGGTGAGACCAAAGGAAGGATCTTAAAACCTCTACTTGGAAGTGACACACATCACTTCCACTCACCTTTCATTGGCCAGAGCAAAGCACATGGCCAAGGCTGAGGTTGCCGGGTCGGTGGCGGTGGCAGGGAACATGGACACACGCACAACCTACTAACCCTCCAAGGCTGGCGAGCTGGGAGTGGGTCGACCTTGCAGAACGGGTTGCATGAATGGTATTGTGCCTTCTGTGCTGATAACTGTTGGCCTAATAAATATCTCTGGCTGAAGCTGGTTTTACTCTAACTTTGTAGTGAGGCTGGAGGGGGAGTGGATTCTTTGACAGCTCCCCTTATCTAGCAAAATAGCCCAAGTTGTGCACACCCCTCCCCCGACTCCCTGACAAAGGCAGATGGCCCCACGAGTGCTGCTGGACTCTCATTCCGTGGAGCCTTTTCAAAGCTTGGCTTCTGCAGTTTTCCCCAATCTCTCTTATGCATCATCAAATTCTTCCTTTTTACTGAATCATTCCCATCAGCACATAAACATGCAGACGTTTTTCTCATGGACCTTGAGGGCATTATGCTAAGTGAAAGAAGTCAGACAGAGAAAGACAGATATCATATGATTTCACTTATATGTGACTATAGTTAACAACACTCTACTGTGTACTTGAAAGTTGTTAAGAGATTTGGTCTTGAAAGTTCTCATTATAAGAAAAAAAAATTGAAACTGTGTAGTGATGGATGTTAGTTAACTAGGCTTACTGTGGTGGTCATTTTGCAATATATACATCTAGCAAATCATTATGTTGTGTACCTTAAACTAATACAATGTTATATGTCAACTGTATTTCAACAAAAAGCAAAACAAACAAAAAAAACCCCAAAATTCTTTTAAACCCTCAGCCCCCTTCAGTTACTGCCTTTTGCCTGTTTCTTTTCCAAGAAAAACATCTTTAAAAAATTGTCTCCACTACTCTTTCTACTCCTTCAATATTGAATCATTCACTAACCCGCCTCGGTCTGCCTGCACCTCCAGGATGCCACAAAACCCTCTGCAGAGATCACCGGGAACCTCCCTGTTCTATGTCCAGTAGACATTTCCAGTTTGCTTGTGTTGGCCTCTCCGTGGCCTCCAATACCACTGCCTACGGGGTCCACTGAAACACTCTCTTCTCCTCACTTCCTCGACAGGACCCTCTCCTAGTTTTCCTTGTGTCTCTGCTCAGTCTCTCCCGAAGGGAGCTCTGATGTCTTTTCTGAGCTCCACACACTGATGTCTAGCGTGCTCTGCTTTTTCCCTCATATGAGTAAGGGCACTGCCACTGGCCAGACGTGCCTTCCCAAACACTCTAATTGTTATGACCTGCCTTCTCTCTCTCCCCTCTCCTCCAGCCCGTTTCCAAGTCCAAACGTTTCTACCTACAATTTCTTGACTGTCTCTCTGCTGCCACCGTGCAGTCTAGGTGGCCACCAGCTTCTGCTTACAGAGTGACAGCAGCTTCTTAAAACAGGCTTGTTTCACTACCAGTGAAAGAGGATTTTGAAAACCCCAAGAGATTAGTTTTGGCCCGAATTTAAAGAGCTTACAGTAATATCATTATTTGGAATTTGTGATTTAAAGGAAGGAAGGATTAAATACAGTTGTGCTTTATTCAAGGATTCCCAGTTAAGCGCCTTTAAAAACATATTTTGAGCACATACACACACAGAGACACAGGTGGCTGTTTCAGGTGTGGTTTTCATTGAACCAGCTCTGTAAGAGGGAGAATTCTGGGTGTGCTGGATTGGAAGGAGAGGAAGTAGTTCTGGGCTTTCCCAGGTGCTTTCCCAGGTGATCTGGGGGGGCCCACACCTCCTCCAGCAGGGACCGTGGGGTTCTGGCTCCAGGAGGCCCTCAGGCCGCAGGGCAGACTCGAGAATGGAGGGCTTGTCATGCACCTGTGCCCTGACCTCTAGATGATTCCTGGACAAAACCCAGAGCACCCTTGGAGATGATAGCAAAGTGTGGGAGGAGATTTATTTTTCTTCCCATATAAATTAGTGTAATTTGATACCACTTTTCTACTGCCTCCACCAGAGGGACTAGAAAGTGTCTGGCACCCTAGTTGGCACTGTGGTATTTCTAGTTGAATAAATAAGCATCTTTTTTTTTTTTTTACAGTTTTTAATTTTATTATTTTTTTGAATTTTATTATTTTTTTATACAGCAGGTTCTTATTAGTTACCTATTTTATGCATATTAGTGTATACATGTCAATCCCAACCTCCCAATTCATCCCACCACTACCTACCCCCCGGCTGCTTTCCCCCCTTGGTGTCCATATGTTTGTTCTCTACATCTGTGTCTCTATTTCTGCCTTGCAAACCGGTTCATATGTACCATTTTTTCTAGGTTCCACATATATGTGTTAATATATGATATTTGTTTTTCTCTTTCTGACTTATTTCACTCTATTACAGTCTCTAGATCCATCCACATCTCTACAAATGACCCAATTTTGTTCCTTTTTATGGCTGAGTAATAGTCCATTGTATATACGTACCACATCTTCTTTATCCATTCGTCTGTTGATGGGCATTTAGGTTGCTTCCATGACCTGGCTATTGTAAACAGTGCTGCAATGAACATTGGGGTGCATGTGTCTTTTTGAATTATGGTTTTCTCAGGGTATATGCCCAGTAGTGGGATTGCTGGATCATATGGTAATTCTATTTTTCATTTTTTAAGGAACCTCCATACTGTTCTCCATAGTGGCTGTATCAGTTTACATTCCCACCAACAGTGCAGGAGGGTTCCCTTTTCTCCACACCCTCTCCAGCACTTGTTGTTTGCAGATTTTCTGATGATGCCCATTCTAACTGGTGTGAGGTGATACCTCATTGTAATTTTGATTTGCATTTCTCTAATAGTTAGGGATGTTGAGCATAAATAAGCATCTTGAAATATAAACTTTGTTACCTTTTTATTTTATTTTATTTTCTTGCGGTACACGGGTCTCTCACTGTTGTGGCCTCTCCCGTTGCAGAGCACAGGCTCCGGATGTGCAGGCTCAGTGGCCATGGCTCCCGGGCCCAGCCGCTCCGTGGCATGTGGGATCCTCCCGGACCGGGGCACGAACCCGTGTCCCCTGCATCGGCAGGTGGACTCTCAACCACTACACAACCAGGGAAGCCCTACCTTTTTATTTTTGAAGGAGCCAAAAGTCTTTCCTAAACCACAGCTTTCATTCAAAATGAGTAACATAGCAGAATGTCAACCATTAGTTTTTCTTAAAAATCTCTATTTCTGCTCAATTATTCAATTGTTAATGGTGCACTAAAGTATTTAAAAATGAATTTTAAGGTGGGAAAGGGATCTATTAATGATCGATGCTATGAAAGCAATTGCGCCTTTGCTTTTATATATATATAGAAAGAAAAGGAAAAAAGTCAGTGTCGTGCCAGGTATGACTCATGAACTTTCTTTTCATAGTTCTTTTCCTTCTTCTTCTTCAAAACAAATAAATCACTAAACCAATAACCGAAAACAACCCCCCACGACAACTTATTCCTTTTAATAAAAGATTAATCAGTGGCATGTCGTTTGGGAAGAGGGGAGCAAAACCCAGTCTTCAGCAACTGTGGGCTGTTCCTGGGGAATAAGCACCTTATCCTGGTGAGACTTTCCCAGCTGTGTTGCTGACAGATGGAACCAGAGAGAGAGGAGGGAGGCGAGGGGGTACATTTCAGGGGCTTTATGAACGAGCTGAGCACGAATCTGTTCAATAGATTAGGCTTCCGTTTCCCCTTTCTGCAGTATGAGAAATATTAGAGGTAACTGAGATAGAAGTCCTTTGTGTATGCAAAGTCTCATTGATGGTGTCCCCTCAGCAAACATAATACAGTCTTGAATTTATACATGTTCCAGCCCCAGACGAGTGCTGTGTGCTTAGTGAGTTCCGGGTGCTGTGCTTGGGGGTCCACAGCATCATTCCATTTTTTTTTCCGTCGAATGACCTCCCCTGAGCAGGGCCTCTCCCTTTCTCCATGCGAATCTAAAGCGAAGGTGCCACGGGGGAGCTGGGACTGGGAAGCAAGCCATTTGATCCTAAAGTCTACATTCCCCGCCTCTGCTCTGCACCGCCTTCACGTCCTCAGCCTTCACTCGCTTCCTCGGGTTCAGGCGCCCTCCGTGGGCCCCAACCCTGCAGAGCTGCGGGCACAGCAGTCACCATTAGTGTCCTAATGGTGCATGGCGCCATCTGGTGGCCAAAGAAGGCAACTGTGGGGATCCACACTACATCCACAGTATTTGGGAAGCATGACTGCTTTATTTGGAGTGACAGCAGAGCTCTCTAGCTGTTCTTTTCTTTTCTCTTTTTTTTCCCTTTTCTAACAGAATAACATTAACTCATATGCTCAAAGAAATTCATGTTCCCATTTTAACTGACTCATGGCAGGAACAGGAAATGTTTATGTGGGCAGAAATGGAAAAGGGGAGGCTCGCAGGAGCAAAAATGGGTTACAAGGAGCATTTTATTTTATTTTTTAATTTCATTTAATTAATTAATTTATTTTTGGCTGCATTGGGTCTTCGTTGCTGCACGTGGGCTTTCTCTATTTGCGGCGAGCAGGGGCTACTCTTCGTTGCGGTGCGCGGGGTTCTCATTGCGGTGGCTTCTTTTGTTGCAGAGCATGGGCTCTAGGTGCTGCGGGCTTCAGTAGTTGTGGCACATGGGCTCAGTAGTTGTGGCACACGGGCTCTAGAGCGCAGGCTTAGTAGTTGTGGTGCACGGGCTTAGTTGCTCTGCGGCCTGTGGGACCTTCCCGGATCAGGGATCAAACCTGTGTCCTCTGCATTGGCAGGCGGATTCTTAACCACTGCGCCACCAGGGATGTCCCGGAGCATTTTATTATTAATGTAGTACTGACTCCTCTTTTTCTGGCATGATTCAAAGACAGAAGTACAAATGTGCAGAGGTATTGTGGTAGTAGCACTTTCAGAAGTATATACCATACATCTACATACACAGACTTCTCTCTTACATTATGCAATATATATGTTCTCTCTCTTACATATATACAATATATATATTCCCCACTTCCATAAATGTGAAATGTAAGCAGGACTAACAAAGCCCGGTACATGTTTACTCATCCTCACTTGTACATCTGCTAGTGTTTCCTGACTCCTCTGCGGAAGTTATGACCCATTTCCCTGCCTGGGTTCATTTTAGGACAATAAGAAGGTGATTTGTTTTGTCCAAACCTGTGCTACATGACTGTGAATGCTGGGAATTTCTTTGACAGAGACCAAAGCCTGCCTCTCAAGTGCTATACTATGCCTTTTCTATATTCTTCGGCAGTAGTCAATTCTGCTTAGGAGACAAGAAATGCAGGCAGAATGGATGAAACTCCTAAGTGTTAAGTATAGATAGTAGGTAAGCAAGTAGCTTATGAAACATAAGCAAACGTAATCGGATATATTAGATATAGCTAATAAGTAAGTTGATCATCTGAAAGCCATGCTAAAAGTAAGCAGAATAAAAGGAATATACAATGGGACAAGCTTTATTCTTCATAGATAGAAAGATGGAGAGACCAAGTCACTGTGCTTGCTCTAAGCTGGCAGCTGGGTCATGCCCACGTCAACCACACATCGGTGATGCCCAGTATATCCCATCTGGTCCTGTATGTGCTCTGCCCGAGAAAAGTGAAGAAGAACGTTGAGCTGCACAGGAGGCTAACTGGCAAGCTCCAGCTGTGGCCAGGTGTGCACACCTGAGTCTCTCTGATAGAGCAGGTGGTGTGTTGGCCCCCATGCCTGCTGTCTTTTGGGTCTGCTTGCTCAACACGCAATATTGGTCCTCACGTGCGTGCTGCCAGGAGGCAATGCAGCAGAAAAAGGGAGAGGGAGAGGGAGAGGGAGGGAGAGAGAGAAGAAAGACAGGACATATGAAATTTGCATGATTTGGGATTCAGGCAGTGTGGTCCTTGTGTCCCCCTCACACCCCATCCTAAGCCTGGACCATGAGTCTTTCTGATCCATGACCCCTGGGGTAGCCTCAGCGGTGCCCGTGGAGGCTAACATCGCATCCAGGTAATTCCTACATAACAAGTACAGGTAAGGGCTAAGGTGTTGAGAACCCATAATTTCTATGTAGGAGGGGCTAAGGGACAACAATTTGTTGGAAAAGAGGCCGGGGACTGTCTTAAAGTTGTATTTACATAGCAAACACTGTTTAGAGTGATGGAGGTAAGTGGGGGCACATTAAACCATCAGTCACTGAGTTTAAAAACGTTTATCCTGGGCTTCCCTGGTGGCGCAGTGGTTGAGAGTCCGCCTGCCGATGCAGGGGACATGGGTTCGCGCCCCGGTCCGGGAAGATCCCACATGCCGCGGAGCGGCTGGGCCCGTGAGCCATGGCCGCTGAGCCTGCACGTCCGGAGCCTGTGCTCCGCAACGAGAGAGGCCACAACAGTGAGAGGCCCACGTACCGCAAAAAAAAAAAAAACAAAAACAAACAAACAAAAAAACGTTTATCCTTGGGAGGCACACACAGACTGAAATCCACACTGACCTCAAATGACAGCAGGTGCCCTGCTGAGAGCAGCTTGGGTTTGGGGGGAAGAAGACAAAGGAGGGGTTGCTGATGATGGAGGAAGCCACCAACAGGAAGAGACGGGTAAGGAAAAGGTGGCCACAGTTGGGCTGGAAAAACCTGGGAGCTGCACACCTGGGGAAAGTCCTGGTCCACACAGGCCTGGTTCTGCCCAGGCCCCAGAGAGCAGCCCTGAGTGTGGAGGAGACAGACATGGAGACACCGGAAAAAAGAAGCCAGGACTCCAACCTCCCAGGAGAGTAAATCCGCAGGGGACTCTGCTCACCTCAGGGAAGCAGGGGGCTGCCCCACGTGGTCGCGAAATGCAGTCTCCACTCCTGCATGGGAGACTGACTGATGCTTCTGAGGACATGGAAGCCTTTTTACACACAGTTCTCATTGTGCATGGTTAATGTTTCTATGATTTCCTATTTCTTCTCCCCCAACATTTTATTTTGAAATTTTTCAACCAGAGAAGTTGAATGTATAGTGCAAAGAACACGCAGACACCCTCATCCAGGTTCATCAGTTATCCACAATGTCTTGCCACTTTTGCTTTGTATATACTTATTTTTCTGAACCATTTGAAGGTAAGTTGCCTACATTTTGACACTGTGACATTAGGTTAGAATCATTAGCTGTGCTCCGAGCAACACAGAAGAGTCCTAAAAGTACAGTGTTGACAAAAAACAACAGAGTGAGATACATTAACAGAACAATATATTTTATACACTACATTTTTATAAATCAATAAAACCTGCACATCAAACAACCATGTACCTTTTTAAAAGAATACAGAACAAAAGAAGGCACAATAAACACCAGAGGACAGTGGTTTGTTTATGGAAGAGAGGAAAATGGAAGAGGAGACAAGGGACAAAAGGAATCAAACAAGAGAGCAGTTTCCCACAGTGCAAAGAGGCTGTTACGTCATGAACTGAGGCATACGATGAACCCGACCATCTGCACCTAAAATCAGAAATGAAAGCCAGAAAGGAACGGAAACAACAGACAAGAAGATGGAAGGGAGAAGAGAGAGGGAGGGAGGGAAATAATAAATGAATTTATCCCAAATGAGGGGAATTCTGGAATTTCAGATTTCTGCAAATTCTTTTGTTTTATCTGCTCTCAATTCATATTAACTTCATTTGGAAAGTAGTTGTATGTGTTTAGGGGAAAGAGCTCTCCTGAAAAAAAAGAAGAGTGATAAACCCCTTTCTTAGTACATTGTATTTTTCTTCATCATGAGTCGAATTCTCAGAAAAGATATGCTTGGTTCTACATTTAAAATGGAAACCCAGGGAATTCCCTGGCCGTCCAGTGGTTAGGACTCTGCACTCTCACTGCCACAGGTTGGAGTTCAGTCCTTAGTCGGGGAACTAAAATCCCACAAGCCTTGCGGTGAGGCCAAGAAAACCCAGCAATTTAAAATGAAAAACCACTTATTTTCTTATATCATGCAAATCAAATTTTAAGCTAGATTTTTTTTAAACTTAAAGACATTAATATCCACCTCTTTTGGTCAATATCTTGATTTCAGGGTTTAATTAGAGCCCCGTCAAACATTCTTCCAAATATTTACTAACTAGCACTGAAAATTAAGTAAACAATTCTGTCTATAAGTAATTATTAGTATCTTAGTTTGCCTGCCAGAATTTTATGCACTTTGATTGTTTTTCAGATGTAAACACAGGTTAAAGTCTCCTTTCTGACATAAAGATTCAGAGGATTGGAACATGAGAAAGAAAACCGAGAGAAACACTACCTGGGTGAGTCTGTAAATGTTTTGGGCATAAGCACATTCCTAGCTCACCTCCCCCCACCCCTCCGGAAGGGAAAGAAGAGGTGATTTCTCTGGAAGAATTCAGCTGAACTTTGATCACTATCTATCGTCAAAATTGCTAAGAGATACCAAATTTTATTGTTTTTGAGCTTTTGCAAAGCTTCCTGGAATTCAAAAGGCAAATGCAGATGAGGTTGGAGGGAAGAATCCATCATAATTAATCGTAGAAAAAAGGGGAAGAATTAAGTCTGCAAAGACAGAAACGTTAGAAATAGCCAGTTTAAATCATGGAACACTCGGCTAGAGGGATGGCAGCGGGGTGCTGTGAGTGGAGCTGTAATTCCAGGTTTTCTTTGAAGGGGGGTGGAAATCTGTGAACCCTTCCAGGCTCATAAATTTTATTATATCACAAATACTTCCCCTCCTAAGTTAGTGTGAAGATTATGGCATCATACATGTAGAGCACAGTGAAAGTGCTGAATAAACGTCAGCTATCGTTATTATTGTTCCCAGAAAGATGAGGGTACTGAGATCAGGGTGACCAACCCTTTCCATTTGCCCAGATGCTCTAGGTTTTAACACTGAATGTCCTGTGTCCTGTGAGTCCCCTCACCCCCAGGACACAAGCAGTTCCAGGTTTTCAGCTTTTGTTGGGGTCGAGGAGGGTGGAGGAAAGTGACTGAATTCCTATTTTCCACAATCAAACGATAATCTCCTGTCAGAGGCCCAGCATTTCCTGTTTCTACCCTATCTTTCCCTCACACTGTCACCTGCCTGCAAAAAAGAAGGAAATTCTTGTCCTGGGAGACAAATCAGCACATTGTCCTGAGGAGGGCGGCCTGAGACTCCATCTGGACTTGGTGTTTTCGGCACCACTCAGCAGCTACTAGCAGAGGGCACACTCCAGCCTACCCTGATCACTGTCTGTATCCCCTCCCCTGAGTTTCTGCCTCCTATGAAGTCTTAGTACATTGCTCTTCCAAGCTTAGATGTGTGCATCCCTTTTCCTCTCCTGTTTTTCCCTCCCTTCCTTTCTTTCTCCTTTCTTCCTTCCTTCCCTCCCTTCCTCTCTCCTTACTTCCTCTCTCCCTCCTTCCCTTCGTTTCCGTGAGTAAAGTTGCAAGGAACACAAGCTCACAATCACAAGTCACGAAGCACACATTTCAACAAACCACTATGATGACAGATTTAATAGGAAAAAATATGATCAATCCCACCTGCAAAACCTACAGCTATGAAGATAATCAGACACAAAATATAAAATAAGTATCTTTAATACTTAATAAAATAGGGCATTTGAATTATGACTAAAGAACAAGACATTAGAAAAAAAGAAACAGAAAAATTTGAAAAAAATAAAGTAGAACTTCTACAGATAAAAAAAAGGAATTCAGAAATTAGAGACTCTAGATGGGTTAACAGCAGATTATACATAGCTGAAGAAAAAATTAATGTATCAATATATAGCTGAAAAAATCCCCAGAATGCAGCATGGAGAAATAAAGAGATAAAAAATGTTAAAGAGGGCTTCCCTGGTGGTGCAGTGGTTGAGAATCCGCCTGCCAATGCAGGGGACACAGGTTCGAGCCCTGGTCCGGGAAGATCCCAAATGCTGCTGAGCAACTAAGCCCGTGCACCACAGCTACTTAGCCTGCGCTCTAAAGCCCGCGAGCCACAACTACTGAGCCTGCGTGCCACAACTACTGAGTCCGCGTGCCACAACTACTGATTCCACGTGCCACAACTACTGAGCCCGTGCGCCTAGAGCCCGTGCTCCACAACAAGAGAAGCCACCGCAATGAGAAGCCTGTGCACTGCAACGAAGAGTAGCCCCCGCTCGCCGCAACTAGAGAAAGCCCGCACACAGCAACGAAGACCCAACACAGCCAAAAATAAATAAATAAAATAAATAAATTAAAAAAAAATGTTAAAGAGAGTTTGAGCCATAGGACAAACTAAAAATGTTCTTACCAGAGTTACGAAGGAGATAAAGAAAGGATAGGGACAGAGGGTAATATCTTGAGAGGAAAGGAACTAATAGTTTTCCCAAACTGATAGAAGATATGAATTATCGGTTTCAAAGGTTTAGTAAATCCCTGAAAAGACTTAAAATCTACATTTAGAAAATCAAAGTGAAACTGACAAAATCAAAGACAATCTTAAAACCAGCCAAAGAGAAAACAGAGATTAATTTACAAAGAAATGACAAATCAGACTCTTGATTTCTCAACAGCAATGATGGAAGCCAAATCAAAATGGAATTATAGTTCAAAGTACTGAGTCAAAATAACTGTCTACTTATAACTGTATACCCAGCAAAAGTATCTACCAAAAGCAAGCATAGAGTAAGTATATTATCTGACACACAAAAACTGAGAGAGGTAACTACCAACGGTCCTTCACTTCTGTTTCTAGAGAAACTTCTCAAGAATAGACTTTAAATGCAAGAGGGAAGAGATATGGGGATATATGTATATGTATAGCTGATTCACTTTGTTATAAAGCAGAAACTAACACACCATTGTAAAGCAATTATACTCCAATAAAGTTGTTAAAATAAAAAAAAGAATAGACTTTAGGAAGAAGAAAATAAACTCACAGGGAATGTTTGAGAAGCACAATGGAATAACAAGCAAAAAAGAAAAAAGGTAAACAATGACAGCACACAATAATAATAATACTTAGTGTGGAGTTAATATTTGTGGAGGTAGAAATCCAATTTGTGGGGCTAAAAACCAAACAACATAACAAATAAAGTAATAACATAGACCAGAAGAGGAGTTATTAATGTTAAACATTTTAAGGTCCTGTGTTATTCAGAAGGAGAGTAAAGACAATAATTTTATATATTAAATTAGATATGTATTAACATTTCTAGAGCAACCATTAAACAATACAAATAGTGTATAACTTCCAATTTAATAGAATGGAAAAATTGAGGTGTGGAAAAAAACTCAACTCAAAAAATGCAAGAAAGAAGGAAAACTATATGTATATACAAGAAAAAATAAGAAATAATATGTTAGGGACTTCCCTGGTGGCGCAGTGATTAAGAATCCGCCTGCCAGTGCAGGGGACACGGGTTCGATCCCTGGTCCGGGAAGATCCCACATGCCACAGAAAGCTAAGCTCGTGCACCACAACTACTGAGCCTGCGCTCTAGAGCCCGCGAGCCACAACTACTGAAGCCCACGCGCCTAGAGCCCATGCTCTCAACAAGAGAAGCCACCCAATGAGAAACCTGGGAACCACAACGAAGAGTAGCCCCCGCTCGCCGCAACTAGAGAAAAGCCCGCGTGCAGCGACAAAGACCCAAGGCAGACAAAAATTAAAAAAAAAAAAAAAAAAGGGGCTTCCCTGGTGGCGCAGTGGTTGAGAGTCCACCTGCCGATGCAGGGGACGCGGGTTCGTGCCCCGGTCCGGGAAGATCCCACATGCCGCGGAGCGGCTGGGCCCGTGAGCCATGGCCGCTGAGCCTGCGCGTCCGGAGCCTGTGCTCCACAACGGGAGAGGCCACAACAGTGAGAGGCCCACGTACCGCAAAAAAAAAAAAAAAAAAAAAAAAAAAGAAAAAAAGAAAAAGAAAGAAAAATTAAAAAAAAAAAGGAAATCATAAGTTAGAGAAAATAGATGTTAGAGTGAGTCCTAAGTTTAAATCTGGCAAAAAAAAAAAAAATGTAACAAGGCCTTTATGAATTAGAGTGTATAACTGAAAGACATTAAAGATGGGTTAAATGAAGAGACATATGATATTCATTGACAGGAAGACTCAATTTTATAATGTTCTCCACTTTCCTCTAACAAGCATCCTAATAAGTATGTATGTGTGTAACTCCACTTATTCTAAAATACATAAGGCACAGCAAAAAGCTAAAAACAAAAAAAAAGTCCGAGACACTCTTAAAAAAGAAGAGCAAGGTAAGAGACACCAGCAAGATCTCAAGACACAGTTATAACATTTGAGTAATTAAGCAAGTGTTGTACTGGTGCAGGAATAGACAAGCAGGTAGATGGAACAGAGCAGAGAACCCAAACACAGACCATGCAAATATCGATACCTGACACGACAGAGGTAACATCAGAGATCAACAGGGAAACCAGGGACATTCAGTAAAGATAGAAAAAATGGGTTTCCGTTTTTAAAAAATGAATTATAATAGATGGCAAACCATAAAACACACACACAAAATCAGTTCTGGATGATTTAAGAACTTAAATGTGAAGGCTAAAACTTTGAATCGGAGGGAATTCCCTGGCGGTCCAGTGGTTAGGACTCGGTGCTTTCACTGCTAAGGGCGAGGTCATCAAGATCTCAAAAACACAAATCATTTAGGGAAAACTTGATAAATATGACTACGTTGAAATTAAGACTCTTTATCAAATGGCCCATAAAGACAAAGCACACACTAGGGGAAGCTATTTCCAACATAAATAACCAACAAAAGCTTACTCTCCAGAGTATTATAGAACCAAAGATAAACTTATTTAAAAATCAAGCATCTCAGTGGATAAAAATGGGCAAAAACTACAAACGTCTTTGTAGACAAAAACACAAAGAGTCCATAACCACAAAAAGATGCTCAACCTCATTGGTAATCAGAAAGTACAAAGCAGTAATCATAATGTGGTACCTTTACACCCGTCAGACTGGACAAAAGAAAGAAACAATTCTGAGAACACCACAATACCAAGTGTTATGAAATAGCGTGGTGGAGACACAGCCTCTGGCAGCGGGACTGTGTACTGCTGTGACTACATACTCGTTAGAGCAATTAAAATCATCTATAAATAGAAGATGGGTATTTCCTACTTCCTAGCAATTCTCTTTCTAGGATTTACCTTGGAAAAGCACTTGCACCTGTACTCAAGGAGAAACGTGTGAGAATGTTTATAGCTGCTACAATTAGTGATATTAAGGGGTAGAGGGTGAGGGGGAAGCAACATGCATATTCATCTCCAGGAAGACAGATAAATTGTAGCATGTTTAATAAAATACTATACTCAGCTACAGTAATTAATGAACGATAGCTCTATCCCTGAACACAGATGAATCTCACAAACATAACGTGTGAAAAAATAGGTGACAGAAGGAAACCTAAACTATGATTCCACTTATATAAACATTCAGAAGTACACAAGCGTAAAGCAATGGGTCAAAGAAGCCTTAACTGTTACTGTATAATTTGCACTTTGTAATATCTGGTCCCTGCATGGTTCATTAAGCTTCAGGCTAACAGAAAATTAAACATTAACTATGTGGCAGGAAAAAAATCTGCGAACTCAAAACCTTCAGAATCCATCTACAAACTTTTAGTAAATATCCGTGTAGGAAGTTAGAAAGATCGTCTTAGGCTACCTTTAAAATGCCATCGGTAAATCAGACTTGATCCTAAGTTCCGGTCCTTCCTCAGGCCACCCGAGCATGAAGTACTGTCACCTGCCCGCATTAACTTGCTGCAACACTGGTCCAAGCGGGTTGTGTCCGCTGCATGCCTAGACCACCGCAGCGATCTGTCTGGACAGTGTCCCTGGAGACGCCTGAGCGACATGTCCAGGGCACAGATCTCGGCTGTGGTGTTTGGCGTCGGGGGCTTTGGTGCTCTCGTCGCTGCCACCGCGTCTAGTGAGTGGAAAGTAACTAACTACCCGAGCATCCTCGGTGATAACGGCCACTTGGGTTTACCAGGGTCTGTGGATGAACTGCGCGGGTAAGGTGTTGGGTTCTTTCCATGGCCGACAGCCCTTTATTATCTTCAAAGTAGAAGGTAAATATAATAGCTTTGTTTGGGGTAGAAGTAAAATGTTGCTTTTCCCCTCACTGTGCTGAAGTGGCTGTATACAGTTGGCTGTGAACTGAGTGTTTAACCCAAGTGCCAAGATGGGCCTAGGATGGACGGGGTCTTTTATACGGCAAAGGAGAGTTAGGAATAACTTTATGGGTATTTTAGAAAAGTACCTAGCGAATAATAGACTCCAAAGAAAGTGACTGGCTTCTTTCACAAACTAGTTCAATTTGCCTTGCATCATGGAGGAATTATATACTATATTTGTACATATATTATATATACTTACCTATTTATACACACATGCCGTCAGCAGTTCGCACATTATTCTAAATTCCTGTATTTCTCAGGCCATCTGAGCATAAAATCCATACACACACATATGTATATTCATATATATATATTCACAGTTGATAGAAGCATATGAGAAGATGGATAGTGTTGAGAGAGGGAGGAATTCTGCTTTTAGAGGAGTTTCCATATTTTTTTTAAAAAACTCATATTTAGGGCTTCCCTGGTGGCGCAGTGGTTGAGAGTCCGCCTGCCGATGCAGGGGACGCGGGTTCGTGCCCCGGTCTGGGAAGATCCCGCATGCCGCAGAGCGGCTGGGTCCGTGAGCCATGGCCGCTGAGCCTGTGCGTCCGGAGCCTGTGCTCCGCAACGGGAGAGGCCACAACAGTGAGAGGCCCATGTACCGACCGTGAAAAAAAAAATCATATTTAGTGATAAAATAGCTAAGCAAGAAAATTTTGAAAAGTATTTAGGTGAAAGAAAATACCCATGATCTTTCCCTTTTTGCAACTTGGTTTTATTAAAAATATATATGTAGACAAGCTTTCAATGTTTTGCACGTTAGGAACTATTACAAGCATATGTATGTTAAAGAGGGAAAACATTTTAAAGGCATTTTCAGGGAATTCTCTGGCAGTCCAGTGGTTTGGACTCCGTGCTTTCACTGCTGAGGGCCCAGGTTCGATCCCTGGTTGGGGAACTAATATCCCACAAGCGTGCGTGGTGTGGCCAAGGAAGGAAGGAAGGAAGGAAGGAGGAAAGAAAGACATTTTCAGTATAATCTATAAGAATATTGAGTCATTATGTTGTACACCTGAAACTAATATAATATTGTAAATCACCTATACTTCAAAAAAAAAAATGGCATTTTCATACCTCAGCATACCTCCAGGGGCACAATTATTGGCTGTTGGCTCATATGTCATTATAAGAATCACTATCTGTATCTGCTTTCTGCCTATTTGATTATTTCTACAAATCTGCCACAAGTTGTGGGTTTATTATATTTAAAATTGACCCTGATATTTTATAATATACAGACTTTTCACAATCAAATTGCAAAACTGTACTTTGGCCCCAGTAAAGAAAATGAAATAAAATTTTAACTAAGAAGTTACCAAAGCATCATATTTGATGGGATTTTGTGTCAAGTATTCACGTTATTAGTCCACAGTGCGTGCCAAAGAATAAAGAGAGGATACTTATTTAAAGCCAGGAGATTCTAATGACAATCGAGGGACGTGTTCAAGCTTGGACACCCCAGTTAGGCCTCCAAATAACATGGACTTTCCTGAGCACCCATTAGAGGGATCAATGCTGGTCTCTCTTCAGTCCCAGCTACTAAACTTACTTTGGGATATTTCAAAATTGTTCCTTCTAAAAAAAAAAAAAAAAATTGTTCCTTCTACTACAGAAGGTTTCCCTAGGTGCAGGGAAAACTGTTAAAGGAGAAGAGAATTATGGGGAC
Source organism: Grampus griseus (assembly GCF_964374135.1). Taxonomy (NCBI): domain Eukaryota; kingdom Metazoa; phylum Chordata; class Mammalia; order Artiodactyla; family Delphinidae; genus Grampus; species Grampus griseus. The sequence continues at coordinate 14,761,420 of NC_139012.1, read as the reverse complement.
ACGGTTGTCATTCCACAGACCTCTTGGCCCAGTCCCACCTTGAGGCAGCAGGTAGAAGTTATGTCATGTGGCTAAGTGTATTTCTTTGTTCTTTACTGAGCTCATCCTTTAAATATATATATATATTTTTTCTTATTATCCTTCATTCTGTATTCCTTAATGAAGCCCAGGTATTGTGAAAAATAGGTGTTCGACCTTAGCTCCAAAGTAGATTGCTGTTAGGATTTCAACAGCTGCTTCCAAATGCATCTTAGGAAACATGGAGTTAGAAATTTTGTTTCTAAGTAGTGTTGGTGGTGGTCCAAATAATCTTCCACCCTTAAAACTTGACCCTTTTGATTTTGCTTCTCAACAGTAAAAATAACGTATTCTATGTCTGCTGTGTACCCTGCACATGAGAGGTAATTTGGAAAACCTTGTCCACTGACAATGCTTCAATTAGAAGTTGTAAAATTCATTTAACATAATCTCTCCACTTTCTTCATCCTGAATCAAAATCTTTAGCAAAGATACAGGTTACTACAGAAATCTATATTCAACATCAGGAACACTGATTCATATTTCCAAAGGAAATGGACACTCACCAGTTTGGATGTCCTCATTCACACGGAGTCATTGCTGACGAGGCTGGTTGCTTTTCCTTTATTCCTGTTTGAAAACACAACAGTGGGGTGTTGGGAAGCTTTCTATGCCAATAGGCTCTCAAACGTCACAATGATTCCAAATTAAGAAAAGAACCCACAATCCAAAGAGGAATGAAAATGGTTATATCGCATTTTAAAATAATAAATGATTTAAGCCAACATCGTCAATTTGAGACAAATCTTCTTAGACTTAGGCCACATTAAGCCTCCTCTAAGAAAGAACAACAGAAAATCTTTTTAAACTGCTAGATTTTTTTTTTCCCTTGCTGGTTACATAACGTCACTGTCAAAGTCATACCTTCTTGTTACTAACTGACCCTCTTAGATGACCCAGTATAGCTACAGTTTTTTAGGAACCCATTTACATTAGTAGTGACTACAACCTTAAAAGATTTGATGTAAGCCAGCATTTCTTTGGACAAGGGGCATTTCCAGTTGTGAAAAACACAGGCCCTCTTCAACTATAGTTCTGTGGAATCCATTTCAGGACAACACCATAGGGACACTTGTAATTCAATCCTCATTGTGGACTGAAAACTTCTTGACTCAATTTCAAAAGCAATTCACTGTCTTTAGATGCAATATCCACTCTGGGCTGTGTCTCTTGTTTTGTTGTGTTGTGTTTTTCTCTCCTCTCGATGTTGGTAGAGAGTTTTAACTGTGAAAGCAAAGCATCTCTCACAGGGAGAGCAGCAGTAATTTCTGACAGGGAAGGCTGGATCCAGAAAGCATTGCTCCAAGGAGAGAGTAAAGCTGAGTCATGGTCGCCTCGAGGGCAGGGATCTGGTCTGTGATGTTCTCCGTGTGCTCCAGGCACACAATGGGCTCTGGATACATATTTGCAAAATGACTGAATGAACAAAATAATGAGGAGACAGATAGTTTGTGATGAGGTCAAGATTGTATTCCTGGACGAAGGCTGGGGTGTTGAGGAATGATTTAGGATGGGTACTCAGGCAGGAAAAAGGAAGATCGCTGGACAGCAATCCAGCTGACTGAGCTTCAAGTTCTGACTTTTTATTAGCTATTCTCACGATCTTGACCTTGGTAATGAAACTCTCTGTGCCTCATTCATAAATTTCCTCCTCCATAAATTGAGAGAGCTGGAGGCCAGGAGTCCCTTAAGGTATGTTTCTACTTGAAGTTCTCTCAAGAACTTTACAGTCCTTGACCACCTCGAAGTAGAAGTTCACTACAGAATGATGGCTGTGGGACTTCCCTGGTGGCCCAGTGGTTGAGAATCTGCGCTTCCACTGCAGGGGATGCAGATTTGATCCCTGGTCAGGGCAACTAAGATCCCAAGATCACGCATGCTCTTCGGGTGCGGCCAAAAAAAAAAAAAAAAAAAAAAAAAGCTGGCTGTAAGAGGCTCCTCTAACGTAATTGATCCTGATAGCCCTTTTCTCCCCCTCCCATTATCTATTATCTTGCTGGCTTCCTGGTTCCTGACAGTATAGAATCTTATCTGCATCTGTGTGGAGATAGGTCTAAATGACCTAAATGACCATATGACTCAAGTGAGTGTGCCAGGGTTTCGGTGGAATGGAGCTAAACACTACTCTGGAAGCCGGCGGTCACAGGATGCTGGCTGCGTGTAGGAGTGTGGACCTCTCCTCACCTGCCTATCCTCCACCTCTCTCCCCATCCCCTTAACAGCCAGGCCATAAGGATGGGGGGAAAGGAATGGCATTTGCTAAAGAAAAGGGTTCCTGTGGGTGTTTATTCTCACATAGGGGATAGTTTGGGGCCATCTGATGTTATAACTTTATTTTTATTATTATTATTATTTTTTTTTGCGGTACGCGGGCCTCTCACTGTTGTGGCCTCTCCCGCTGTGGAGCGCAGGCTCCGGACGCGCAGGCTCAGCAGCCATGGCTCACGGGCCCAGCCGCTCCGCGGCATGTGGGATCTTCCCGGACCGGGGCTCGAACCCGCGTCCCCTGCATCGGCAGACGGACTCTCAACCACTGCGCCACCAGGGAAGCCCTGATGTCATAACCTTAGATTTCTTCCTGGTTGAAATGTGTGCCTTAGTCCACAATGAAATAACAGTGAAAATTGGCTTGAGTAATTTAGATGCTTCGAAAATATTTTCAAAATAACACATTTGATAGATCTGTGTATGCTTGGAAGGCATTTACCTTTAATCTCAGGACAGGTGTCCATTTGCTAAGATTCTCCGTGCTTTCTGAGACTTAATTTCATTAAATAAGCCTAAGGTTAATTTTAATTTAGTTTTATTTTCTTGCTGTGTTCCAAATGCGTATATAGTTATCTAAAAGTGTATGGAGGGCTTCCCTGGTGGCGCAGCGGTTGAGAGTCCGCCTGCCGATGCAGGGGACGCGGGTTCGTGCCCCGGTCCGCAAAGATCACACATGCCGCGGAGCGGCTGGGCCCGTGAGCCATGGCCGCTGAGCCTGCGCGTCCGGAGCCTGTGCTCCGCAACGGGAGAGGCCACAACAGTGAGGGGCCCGCATACCGAAAAAAAAATAAAATAAAAAATAAAAGTGGATGGAAAAACTCAAGTTCTGTCTTTGGCGGTTCTCACCCCCAAAATAAGTATAAGAAACATTTGATGTGTTTTTATCCTAACAAAAAATGGCATAGTTTTATGTTTACTGACACAATCAATGACCCAAGGTAGGTGAATTGTATTTTCCCAGTAGATTCTGGACAGGAGGAGCCGCCAGAAAGTTGTCTCTGTGCCAAGAGGATTGGACCCACGTGCTGAAACATGCCCACACCTTGTGGCGGTGAGGATGGTGCCAGAGCCCAGGCAGCCCACAAGTGGACCTGGTCCCAAGTCAGTCTGCTGCAGGGTGTTCAGAGGTTTTCAGGACAGCCTGTGTCCATCAGTAGCTCCTCTCTTACAGGCCAGGACCTTATCTTACTTATCCTGGTATCCTCAGCACCCACCATTATGGCTGGCTCCAGGCAGGCTCTCAATAAAGGTTTGTGGGTTGAAAAAATGGAAGAAGAAATCAGCCTTTAATAGATGCATAGGGACTCTCCTCTCATGTCACCAAGCTCTGGCAAAGGGAGAGGCCCTAGGGAAGTGCTTAGGAGAAGAGCCATGAGTGTTGTGTTGTTTTTTTTTTTTTATAAATTTATTTATTTATTTTTATTTTTGGCTGCATTGGGTCTTTGTTGTTGTGCGTGGGCTTTTCTCTAGTTGAGGCAAGCGGGGGCTACTTTTCTTTGCGGTGCGTGGGCTTCTCATTGCGGTGGCTTCTGTTGTTGCAGAGCACAGGCTCTAGGCACGCGAGCTTCAGTAGTTGTGGCACTCGGTCTCAGTAGTTGTGGCTTGCGGGCTCTAGAGTGCAGGCTCAGTAGTTGTGGCGCACGGGCTTAGTTGCTCCACGGCATGTGGGATCTTCCCGGACCAGGGATCGACCCCGTGTCCCCTGCATTGGCAGGCAGATCCTTAACCACTGTGCCACCAGGGAAGCCCACCATGAGTGTTTTTTTATGATGAGATTCAAGAAGCACTTTTTGAAGAGCAGGACGATTTAGAGCTTTGCTTCTTGAAGTGTGGTCCTCAGACCAGCAGCGTCTGTATCACTTGGGAGCTTGCTAGACATGCACACTCTCAGGCCCCACCACAGACCCATAGAATCAGAATCTGCACTTTAACAACATCTCCAGGTGTCCCCCATGCACGTTAAAAGGTGAGAAATTCTGTTTAAAGCTTGGACTTCGAGTCTGATGGACTCACCATTTACTAAGGGTCTTAATCTCCCTGTGCTTCAATTTTCTTACCTGTGAAATGGTGATGAAATGAGATAACATAGGCAAAGTGCCTTATACAGTGCCAGACACAGAGACATGCACCATAAAGGGTAGCAGTCATTCCAATAAATAGAGATTTCAATGCCTGGAGAGCTCACATCTCAACAGTAGGAAGGTGACCATTACTTTTGCTCCATCTATTTTTTTCCAGCCAGGACTGCAGTAGCTGCTTCCTGGAATCCAAAACCTAATAGAAGGATGCCTCTGACGCCTTGTTGCATGTCTTATGTGATATTTATAACAAAGCAAATGCTATTGTGCTCTTTGGACTACAGTTTATGCTTATCCTACAGGTAAGGATTTGCTGTACCTCATAAGGCAAGACCACACTTTGTTTAGAAGTCAGTTTCTCACCACAGATGTGGGACCGTTCCTTGTGTCAATCACATGTTGCATCTGCAGAAATGGGGAGAAAAGGCCCCCTCTGGGCTCCATGGTAGGGGATAGAGCTTCACCAGACCTAGGACGTGTTTGTGCTCTGGACAGTCAAAAAAGGACAAAGGTTTCCAGGAGTATTCCTGGCCCTGAGAACTGGGAAAAACTTTGTGACAAACAGTTTAATATACTGATTTGAATCACATTTGCATTTTACAAAGTGCTTTCACATATATTATCACATTTATCCAAAAGATGGTATTCTGTAGTCCCCATTTTACAGACAAATTAACTGAGGCTCACAAGAGAACATATTTATAACTTTGTATGGTCGTCTATAGAACTTTTGAGGAAATGTTCAGCCTTTAGTACTAGCCCAAAACCTGTGTTTAAATCCCAACTCGGCCATTAATTTTTCGTGTGACCTGGGATAAGTCACTTAAATTCATTTTGTTTCCCTTCCTTCCTTCCTTCCTTCCTTCCTTCCTCCCTCCCTCCCTCCCTCCCTCCCTCCCTCCCTCCCCCCCCCTCTTTCTCTCTTTCTCTCTTTCTTTCTCCCTGCAGAGTGGCTTGCAGGATCTTATTTCCCGACCCGGGGTTGGAACCCTTGCCCCCTGCAGTGGAAGCGCAGAGTCCTAACCACTGAACCAACAGGGAATTCCCTCCCTTTCTTGTCTATAAGATGATAATGATGCTACCTAGTTACATACCAAAAGTTTGTAGGAAGATCAAGAAAAAGAATCCTATTACATGAAATAGACTAGTATATGTTTTTAAATGTACCTGGACTTAGTTTTAATCAGGGATGGTAGGACACGCAGACATGAAACGCTGTCATGAAGGAAGAAGTTTTTACACTCACAGATCCCTAGAAGTAGGAGGCCTGGATCCCCACACAGGACCCTGCTGGGAAGCACCAGAGCCGGTCAGAAGGCAGAAGGAGTGAGAGGAAAGCACCTGCCAGAGCCTTTGTTGAGTTGTCTGGTCCCTGGTGGCGGGTTGATTAAGGTGGAGGAATGTTGGTTTGATGTGCGAAAGCTTGACAAAGGACATCACTGGGGTGTGTGCTTTGGATTAGCTGATTTGTCTCTGAAAGCTGCACCTGTGTGTTATTTCTAAGAATCTGCTGGCCCCCGGAGGGCAGTCTTCCTCTCTGCTCACCTGCCACACCCGAGGCCCTCGATGCCAGAGCATGGAGAATGCAGAAAATAAGAAAAGGCGGTGAGCGCGGTACGAACATGAGATCCTTCGGTGATGTTTGCGTAGGGAGGCCAGGAAGGCTATCCCACCTCCCCTTTGTGGCTTCTCATGCTTATCTGATCGTCAGTATTTGTCTTCTCGTGGTGAATATTGTGTGTAGAAAAGGCTCAGGCGTATTTCTCTCCGGGCCCACTGCTCCTCGCTCGCTCATTGCCCGTCCGACCGCACGTGCGGCAAGCTGGCGCTCCTGAGTCTCCTCTGCTCGATTCCCTTACAGACTAACTCGCATCCTCAAGGGGATGAACTCAAAGAACACCTGAGCAAAGAGCATACTGGGGTTGGTAGTTTTAAAACTTACTGCCGCTGTGCGTTTTTAAGTAATTCCAGAGCACTTCAGAAAGCAGTACTGCTCTTAGACAAAGCCAGGACAACTGATCTGAATATTTAAATAAATATTTAAACGGAAATATTTAAAATGATCTGAATTTCAGGAGAAAATTAAGAATTTTTTAATTCTTTAATTCTTTTTTTTTTTTTTTTTTTGCGGTATGCGGGCCCTCTTACTGTTGTGGTCTCTCCCGTTGCGGGGCACAGGCTCCGGACGCGCAGGCTCAGCGGCCATGGCTCACGGGCCCAGCCGCTCCGCGGCATGTGGGATCTTCCCGGACCGGGGCACGAACCCGTGTCCCCTGCATCGGCAGGCGGACTCTCAACCACTGCGCCACCAGGGAAGCCCTCCTTAATTCTTTCTTAAGAAAATTAAGAATTGATCTACAATTAAGCTTTGGCCAGATTTTTGTACGCATTACAGGAAAAACTGATGGCCCCAAATTAACAATTTCGTAAATGGCTATGACGCCATATTACAACTACAGAAGGAACCCTGTAAGTAGTTAATTCACTTATTCATTAATGATTCCTTTCATCAAAGCATTCATTAGATTCCCGGCACAGAATATAGGTTCTGGGGGCTCAGTGAGGAAAGCACAGGGGCCTATCTCCGTGGATGTGCTGCTTAGAGGGTGATGATCATTTAGCAAACGATTATCCCAGAATGATAAGTGCTATCTGGGGTTAAGTTCAGGGCATAGGCAGACTTCCCAGAAAAGCCAGTGCTTGAACTGTCTTGAAAGATGGGTAGAAGTTCACCCAGGAGGAAGAAAGGGGGGGCATTTCGGGTCACGGGACTCATCCTGCTCTACAACTTATTAACTGCGTGACACCAGGCAAAATGCTTAACATATGAGATCCCCGTCTGTAAAATGGGAGTAATATTATCTACTTCAGAGGGTGGTGGTGAGGATGAAGTGAGTTAATTTGTGTAGAGCGTTCAGAGTACGGCCTGGCACGTACGAGCAAAGACCTCCAAGCAGAAAGGAGCCGAGCGCCTCGGGGACCAGCGAGCACATTGGAAAGACTCCACGTGGATGTGCGGGAGGACGTCAAGATGGGGTGCAGGTGCACATGGAGGGGGACTTGCAAAGGGACCTGTAAGCTCTATGAGGGGATTTCGACTTTGTCTTAGAGGAGCCGGAAAGCCATTGAAACATTTTGAGCAGAGAATCCCTGACGGGACTTGCATTTCAGAAAGATCCTGCAGTATTTCATGTGAGAACCTGAACCTCATGTGAGGGCAACAGTGGGAACAGACAAGGAAGGTACTTAGAGGTAGAACTGATAAGACCGAGTAACTTGGTGACTCATGAGGGATGAAGGGGTCACGGGTGCTCCGAGGTTCCTGCCCAGAGACTTGGGGGCAGTGGAAGGGGAAGCTGGCTGCAGAGCAGGTCCCACCCTAAGTTCCATCCCTTCTCCCAGGACAGTATTTTCCAATACATACCAAGATCTCAAGCAGTCAGGTTCTCAACTTAATGTTTGGCTTTAAAAATCGATTGGATAGAATGAGAGAGAATAGTTAGACTGAATTTAATTTAAAAAAAAAAAAAACAAGCTGTGCTTCTTAGATGTTTAGTAAAAACAACAGGAAAAGGTAGCAGCCATGAAGATTAATGCAATCCGAAGTGCCGATAACAGCGTAAGAATGTCCACATTGGAAGGGTACTAGCCCCTCACTCCCGCATATTCCATAGTCAAATTGCACAGTGCTGGTCTTGGGCACCATATCTTAAGGAACGTGAATACAAACCACATTCATTGATGTGAGAGGAGGGTAACTAGGAAGACGAGAGATCTTGAAATAAATTCACATGGGCAATTGTTTCATCTGGAAAAAAGGAAAAGAATATGATGGGTAAGGGTGTGAGAGGGATGGAGGAAGGGGAAGAAGATGAGTACGACCCCTGGGTAGCTGTTACGAGGGAATCAGAGTTAGGGGCTCTCTGAAGAAGCAATTTCTATCAGAGTTGCCCAACAACGGAATGGTCTGTCCCACAAAGAACTGACTAGAAGTATCTAGAGGAGGCTGATGCTTCTCTACTAAAAAGGTGGTAGAAATAATTCCTGCATTGGCCAGGAAGACAGACTGGATAAACTCTAAGGTCTTTTCCGGTTTGAGATCTGAGATTCTGTGAACATGTAAAAATAAAAAGAAATATTTAAACATCAATATCCCTGAAATTTGGGGCATTCCCTTGACCCCTGCCCTTCTCCCTGGTCATTGCCTTCATTCTAAGGTCACATCTGGTCCTTTCATTCAGATGTTAACATTATGAAAAATCTTAGGCACCATTCACAGTGTTCCCTTTGGGCCTTAGAAAACGGCTTGTATTTGAAAGGGGCAACGGAGAAATCAGAATGTGGTAAGAATGGCTCTGATTGTTCGGATTACTCAACAGACTCACTCTCTGAGGACTTTCTATCCTCTGCGTGGTTCTGGGCTGAGTCCTTCTCTTGGTAATCAGTGACTCTGAGATACAGATGGAGCAGTTGGTCTTGTCCATGAATCCTCCAGCCATGCGTGACCACAGCCAGCAGAAAACAGAGCTCTGCGTCTCTTCATCCGATAGACTCTGAAGAGGGGCTGGGCGGTGGGGCCGTTTCTCTGAGGGTTTACTTTCTGCATGTTATAAGCAGCTGGGTAAAAAGGGCAGGGTGAGCACAAAGCACCACTCACTGCAAACAGACCAGATCACACGCCAGAACCTTCTCAAGATAGCCTGGTACCACCCGGGTTATCTGCGATACAAAGCATGTCCGAGGATGACTGCTTTGGAAGTAGTTGTTCTTTCACGGGTCTTACTTTCTTTTAACTCAAATAGTTGAGATGAGGAGTGGAAATCATTTTCCAACAGTTAGTTGTTTCCTTCCTGAATATTCTTCCTGTCAGGATGTTCTCTTCGTTCCCTGTTCGCTGACCACACACACCCGACTGCTCAACTGTGCTTCACTAGCTTCTTACAATGTTTGTAATTATCTTCCATTATTAACTTAATTGACAGGCCTTCCTTCCTAAGAATCCTAAATCTGGATTCTTCCCTTAATCAGCATGAAATTTTTTTAACCTTTCACCCTGTCTTATATCTCATACTTTTCATTTTATTCTTTTCTGTGCGTAACAGTTGCACTCTACACTACGTCAGTCTATGGGAACAAATGCTGTATCTTTACATTTCTGCCCCAGTGCAAATGGAATCCAGGCAGAAACTCCAGACTTTTCCGCGGGCCGCTGCCCTGAATATCTCCGAGCTTCCTGGCAGTGCTCGTAATGATCTCATTTCGTGCTTGTTATTGTCTCAGGGGAGAACTCAGGTTCTTCTCAATAGGGCGCAAGTCCCACCACCACCAGCACCACCACGGCTCCACCTCAAACTCCATCAGCCTTTCCTCTAAGTAAACACACAAGGAGAGTAAAAGCTATGCATTCTGTGCAAACATAGCTTCTAGAAAAGACTCCCAGGCATACCTCTCCCAACAACATCACTGTGCACAAGCTCCTCCCACCTAGAAATCCAGTGCCCTCATTTCTCCTCAAGGTCATATTCCATCACTGCTGGCCTCTGCGTCCGCCCTCTTTCTCCCTCCCTCCCTATGTCACTGCAGAGAGACACATCCCAAGGGTTCCAAGACAGTGACAATTTCAGTTCACCTTTGAGTAGGTGTTTCCCACAAATATACCCACAGTCAGGATGGCCAAGTCAGGATACGTGTTGGTGTTGGTGCCACATTGGACCAAGACCCTTGTCTTCCTCTCCAACAATTTACAAGTTTTTATTTATTTATTTATTTATTTTCGGCTGCATTGGGTCTTTGTTGCTGTGCACGGGCTTTCTCTAGTTGTGGCGAGCAGGGGCTACTCTTCTTTGTGGTGCGTGGGCTTCTCATTGGGGTGGCTTCTCTTGTTGTGGAGCACGGGCTCTAGGCACACGGGCTTCAGTAGTTGCAGCATGTGGGCTCAGTAGTTGTGGCTCACAGGCTGTAGAGTGCAGGCTCAGTAGTTGTGGCACACGGGCCCAGCCGCTCCACGGCATGTGGGATCTTCCCGGACTGGGGCACGAACCCGCGTCCCCTGCATTGGCAGGCGGATTCTTAACCACTGCGCCACCAGGGAAGCCCTCTCCAACAATTTGAAGAAGATTGATGCTGAGGCCACATCACTGCTCAGGCTCCCCTCCCTCTCTCCCCTCCCTTTTATGGGGTTGATGGCAGGGTGGGAAGGGAAGTGCTGTCCTTTCTACACTCTGGCCTCATCGTAGAGGTTCAGTGGAGATGGTAGTAGAGCAGGTAGTGTGTGAGGATGATAGGATGGAAGGGGGTCTGGGGGACGATGTGAGGGTCTTAGTGCCTTTCAGAAAACTTGACTATGTAGACTGAAAAAAATATGCAACCTAAAAGCTGAGAATTATATTTTATTTGGCGGACAAAAGTGAGGACTTGGGAATTCCCTGGTGGTCCAGTAGTTAGGACTCCAAGCTTTCACTGCTGAGGGTGCGGGTTCAATCCCTGGTAAGGGAACTAAGATCCTGCAAGCCGTGCAGCACGGCCAAAAAAACCGAGGAATTAAGCCCGGGACACAGCCTCTCGGATAACTCTGGGAGACTGCTCTGAAGAGGTAACAGAGGAGCCAGGATATATAGGAGTTTTTGCAACAAAGAACAGGTAGTTGGAACATGAAAAGATTACTGTTAATTAAAGAAAACCAGACATCTCAAGTATGTCTGGGAAGATCAAGAGTCTGGGCTCACTGAAATCATTCCTTTGATGTGGACCTCAGTTATCTGGGGCCAGTGTCCTGTGCTTTCTCTTCCTGAGGGTCCTCAGGATGCATCATTGGGGGTGACTGCAGAGCTGACTCATTCATTCACCCTGCAGATACTAATGGAGTCCCTTCCTGTACTATTCATTGTTCAGCACTGGAGACACAATAGAGAACAAGGACAAACAAAGTCCTTGCCTTCGTGGAGCTTAGGTTTTAGTGGGAACAGGAGGAAATGAGGGGGGTTCAATCGACTGAACGTCTCTCCCAAATTCATACTTTGAAATTCTAACCCTCAATGTGATGGTTTTAGGAGATGGGGCCTTTGGGCAGTGATTAGTGCCTTTATAAGAGAGACCCCAGAGAGCTCTCTCCCTCTCTTTCCACCACGTGGGGACACAATGGGGGTTTGACAGTCTGCCAACCAGAAGAGCGTTCTCACCAGAACCTGACCAGGCTGGCACCCTGTTCTCAGACTTCCAGCCTTCAGAACTGTGAGAAATACACTTCTGTTGTTTATCAGCTCCCGCCCCCGCCCAGCTCTGTGGTGCTTTGTTATAGCAGCCCGAACTAGCTAAGACATAGGGGCTTGGGGACTAGCCCTCAAATGCCATCCATGTCATGACTATCCTTTCTGGATGAATGTTCATCAGCCTCATCTCCCTAAACCTTTTCAGTAACACTCTGTTATGGCATTTCTGTTGCTTTCCATACCTTCTTTCATTGAATTTTGAAGAACTACAGTTTGACCGACAAGGAGCCAAGGTTGGGGCATAGATGGATTAAATGGAAATTTTCTCAGTGTGTTTCAAAACTATAAGAATATTTGGTCCTACTTGTTAAGTAGTTTATTTATTTATTTGGCCTCATTGGGTCTTCGTTGCTGCGCGCAGGCTTTCTCTAGTTGCAGTGAGCGGGGACTACTCTTCGTTGTGGCGTGCGGGCTTCTCATTGCGGTGGCTTCTCTTGTTGCGGAGCACGGGCTCTAGGCGTGGGGGCTTCAGTAGTTGTGGCTCTTGGGCTCTAGAGCACAGGCTCAGTAGTTGTGGCTCACGGGCTTAGTTGCTCCGCGGCATGTGGGATCTTCCCGGACCAGGGCTCAAACCCGTGTCGCCTGCATTGGCAGGTGGATTCTTAACCACTGTGCCACCAGGGAAGTCCCTGTCAATTAGTTTTTGCTAAAGGTCATTCATTCTAAAGCTACATAGACTCATGGCAATGCTCAAAGCAAAAAGTGTGCCTGATACTCTGTACCGAGGATTATTTTCTATAGCCAGTAAAATAGATTTAAAAAATTCTCTTCCTGTAGTGTACTGGCTAGGGGCCCTGGGATTCAGTCCAACCCAAACACATCCTATCCAGTGGTGCAGTGTGATGTCGTTAGCCTTTTCCCTCACAGAATGTTCAAAGAAATTGTTCAAGGTTATTTCTTTGTGAAGTTTTTGATTGGATTAAAACACCAATATAATTGAATTTAAACTGTCCAATGGCAATTTTTTTTTTATTAAAAATAAAACAAATCCTAAACTCCTGGGGAACAGAACCAGTAGCTTATATTTCTCTCTCTATTGCACAGCACTTACCTAGCTCAGTGCCTGGTACAAATAAGAACTCTGTAAGTTCATTTGTTGGATGAATGAATTTACTTATTCATGAATAAATTCTTTATTCATGAGTGAATTTATTTATTCACTCATTACTTTTCTTCCTTTCCTTGCATTTTATCTGCCATTTTCTTTATTCTTTGGACTGAGTAATACTTTTCCTATCATTTTCAATAAGAGAGCTGAATAAATGCATATTGACCTGACTTGAAAAGAGTAATGGAAACAGACAGAAAACCTTTAGCAATTGGACCCAAAACCTCCCAGTGAGTTGCAGATTAATCCAGTGAACTATTCCGGATGTTTTGGATTAGGGAATTCGATCCCAGACAGGTCACACTCTCTTACTAACCTTGGGTCTGGTTGAAGGAAGATTCCTCTAATCCAAAACATCCTGCGGTTTTAATTTAATTACAAAGCAGCAAGTTGTGCAAGTGAGGTTGGACTTCAAGATGACGTGGCAGGAAGTCCCTGCTTTGCTAATGAAAACAGATGCCATCTAGAGCAATAAAAATGACTGCACCAGGCCAAGCAGTCAGAGACAGGTCCAAACAAGCTGGAATGGCTTTTAACGTGATGTTAGGAGCAATATAATTCTGTGTCATTTGGGGTTAAACTTTTTTTTTTTTTTTTTACACCATACAGGAAAATCAACTCAAAATTTATTATAGACTTTTTTTTTCCTAACATCTTTATTGGAGTATAATTGCCCCACAATGGTGTGCTAGCTTCCGCTCTACAACAAAATGAATCAGTCACACATACACACATGTTCCCATATCTCTTCCCTCTTGCGTCTCCCTCTCTCCCACCCTCCCTATCCCACCCCTCCAGGTGGTCACAAAGCACCGAGCTGATCTCCCTGTGCTATGCGGCTGCTTCCCACTAGCTATCTACCTTACGTTTGGTAGTGTATATATGTCCATGCCTCTCTCTCCCTTTGTCACAGCTTACCCTTTCCCCTCCCCATATCCTCAAGTCCATTCTCTACTAGGTCTGTGTCTTTATTCCTGTTTTACCCCTATGTTCTTCATGACATTTTTTTTTCCTTAAATTCCATATATATGTGTTAGCATACGGTATTTGTCTTTCTCTTTCTGACTTACTTCACTCTGTATGACAGACTCTAGGTCTATCCACCTCATTACAAATAGCTCAATTTCGTTTCTCTTTATGGCTGAGTAATATGGGGTTAAACTTTAATTTCACAGTTTTTAAATATAAAACTACTTTGCTATTTGCACACCAAGTAGACCGTCTAGCCATCTTTACCCTTTTTCCTTACTTCTCGAAACACAACTTATTTTTATGTTCTGCCAACTCTTCTTTCTGACCTCTTACATCTGTCTGTTTGTTGTCCCCATAAGATCCCAACTCTTTCCAACCTCTGCTCTCCTGTCCTGTCCCACTTTGCTCTAAGGAACTCGAAGAAGCAAAGGTAACCCCCCTGCTCAAGAAAATTTGAATATCCATCCATCATCCACCCATCCATTCAACATCCATTAAGTATCTTCTATGTGTAAGGCATTTTGCTTGGTTTGTGAGGGCAGATCAAAGAAAACCAAGTTATTATTTCCATTCTTCAAGAGAGATTTAAACTTGAAGGCAAGATTGAAGCAGAAGGGGGAACAGGAAAAAGATGGAGCTGATACACATAAATATAAGACACGTAGAGGCCTTACCAGGTCGTAAATAGGTCCCAAACCAAACTCATCATGTTCCCCCACAAACCACTTCCTTTTCCAGCCTTCCTCGTGTGGTCGTGGCTCCACAGCTGCTCCTCTGTCTTTAGGTAGCATTTTATTGTACCCATCTCACGTCCACCTCTATTGTTGTCACTTATGCATTTGTCCACTTCTTGAGGAGGACTCTGTCTTGAACCTGGAATCTGATGGCAGATCTGATTCCTAGTCACCGCCTCATCTCTGGAGATGACTCCAGTTTCCAGAGGACAAGACACTTCTCGAGGCCTTGATTTATGCTAAAAACCACTTTACTTTTTTCCTTCGCCATTGATCCCCATTTATTCTCATCTCCAAATTATTTGGCTTTTCTTGCTGTGTGGTTGAATCTCCAGAATTCTACCTAAGTTCCTTCCACTCTCCCACACTGTGCCTCAGTTCATCAGCGTGACTGTTTTCCTGACCTACTATAGCAACGGCTTATGAAGCCCAGGGTTCCCTTTGGGCGGGGGGAATCTGCATTATTCTAGGAAAAAAAGAACTTTGAAATGAAACAACTTAAGCTTCCTAAACCAAACTCCTGAAGGCTACTCTGCTTTTAAAATCAAAACTAACTATTCCTATCACAACGCAAATGCTTGAACTCTCTGTGCTTCTGTGAGATACAGAACACGAGAAACTGCCCTTTAAAGAACACTTTGCATGCAGCATTTAAGTTCTATTACTAGGTCAGCCTTTTTTTTTCCTCTCCACATCCTTGTAAAATATTTACAAGCTTCCCAACATTTTCACACAGTCCATAATACACACAGACACCTTTTATCCAAGCCTAGGATTCCTTGTGGGTTGGGGGAGGAAGCACGAGATAGGGGTGAAGACGAGATGGAGAGATGTTAATAAAATGATCACCACTGACGGGAAAAGCTGTGAAAGATGCTGGAAGGGCAAGAGAGGCCACAGAACATCTCTTCAGTGGAATGCCAGATTATGATCTTTGCAGGGTTGTTTTATTCTATAGAGTTGAACATCTTTGTTTTTCACTAGGCTATTTTACAACTCCGTTAAGGTAGAAGTTAACTTGCAGAAAACTAATAGTGATACAAATGATTCCTGTTCACAGCAGTGCAAACGATCCTGTTCATGGCAACTGAAAGGAATTTTGTCAGGGAGAGACTATAAAAACCAGTTGTAAAAGAGGCATGTACCACAACGTTCATTGCAGCTCTATTTATTTATTTATTTATTTATTTATTTATTTTTAACATCTTTATTGGCGTATAATTGCTTTACAATGGTGTGTTAGTTTCTGCTTTATAACAAAGTGAATCAGTTATACATATACATATGTTCCCATATCTCTTCTCTCTTGCGTCTCCCTCCCTCCCACCCTCCCTATCCCACCCCTCCAGGCGGTCACAAAGCACCGAGCTGATATCCCTGTGCAGCTCTATTTACAATAGCCAGGACATGGAAGCAGCCTAAGTGTCCATTGACAGATGAATGGATAAAGAAGATGTGGCACATATATACAATGGAATATTACTCAGCTATAAAAAGAAACGAAATTGAGTTATTTGTAGTGAGGTGGATGGACCTAGAGTCTGTCATACAGAGTGACGTAAGTCAGAAAGAGAAAAACAAATACCATATGCTAACACATATATATGGAATCTAAAAAAAAAAATGGTTCTGAAGAACCTAGGGGCAGGACAGTAATAAAGAGACAGGCGTAGAGAACGGACTTGAGGACACGGGGGAGGGGGAAAGGTAAGCTGGGACGAAGTGAGAGAGTGGCATGGATATATATACACTACCAAATGTAAAATAGATAGCTAGTGGGAAGCAGCCGCATAGCACAGGGAGATCAGCTCAGTGCTTTGTGACCACCTAGAGGGGTGGGATAGGGAGGATGGGAGGGAGGGAGACGCAAGAGGGAGGGGATATGGGAACATATGTATATGTATAACTGATTCACTTTGTTATAAAGCGGAAACTAACACACCATTGTAAAGCAATTATACTCCAATAAAGATATAAAAAAAACAAAAAGCAAAAACCAGTTGTAATGTCTTACTGATTCCATCGTGAATTAATAATAGTTAATAATAAATAACTCACAGATTAATGATGACCATTTATTATTTGCATGAGAGTCATGATTTTACTTTTTTTTTTTTGCGGTATGCGGGCCTCTCACTGTTGCGGCCTCTCCCGTTGCGGAGCACAGGCTCCGGACATGCAGGCTCAGCGGCCATGGCTCAGTGGCCATGGCTCACGGGCCCCGCCGCTCCGCACATGTGGAATCTTCCCAGACCGGGGCACGAACCCGCATCCCCTGCATTGGCAGGCGGACTCTCAACCACTGCGCCACCAGGGAAGCCCTGATTTTACATTTTTAAGAATTAATTACCCTCTAACGCTGCATCACTGGGTTACTTTCAGATTACAATCCTTATTGTCACTTCTGCTTATTTTATTCATTCAGCCTGTAAGGAGAAGTGTCTAAGTTTATTAATAGCGTAACTGATTTTCTTTGATCATTCTTTGAATATTTTTCAGAAGTAAATAACTTTCATACAGGCAAAGAATTTGCTATCAAAGGAAACCAAGAGTTCCAGATGAGTAGTCAATAGCACCGAGGGCTGGAGATGGTTCTGTCACATGCGCCCCTTTGGCACAGGTGGTTGGGAGCCACTCCGAAGATGGAAGGAAGGGAAAAGAAATCAGGGCCTGGTGACTGCTTGACAGAGGAGGGCGCTCTTGGGCCAGAACACATTGAAGTGTTTGAGGCATTAAGTGCTTAGAAAAGAAGACCAAAAAAAAAAAAAATGTTGGTCAAATACCATCTTATTCTAAATAGCAGCTGAGTGTTAGCTAGAAAAAAAAAGGAGGGGGAAGAATTTGTGAAGGGATCTGGAACCAACCAGAAATGGGGAAAAGACAAGCAACTCTAAGGATTCTGTGATGCTACAATTCAGAGCGTTCAGCAGTTCAGTTCCTGCCAAGTATTTATCTGATTGGAAGGGAAAAGACCATCTATGGGTTCAGGGATACAAAAGAGAAACACCTAATTTATGCTTGTTCCACTGATCAGAGATTATAAGCTGCTTGCGCAGGACTGAGGCCTCCACAACCTATTTGTTTGGCTGGTTGATGCTTCTGAAATATTTTGAACATAAATACTTTTGGACAGGGTGTGCCTTCTGATGACAGGCCCCCTTCTCTCTGCAAGAGACCGTAAGGCCCCCCTCAGTTGTTTTACCCACGGAAACATTTGAGCTTGCACCCTCAACTAATAATTACATCTTTAAGCAGTTTTTGAAACCATTTACACAGATTTAAGGATGTGACAGTATTTATAGCATTTAGCCAGAGCCAAAGGAAGCTCAAGCTCTGCCCCTACATGAACAAAATCACCCCTTGGCAAGTCCCCAAAATACAGGCAGAGGACTTGCCCTGCAAAATCCTCTGTTTTGGCAACACCCGGCCAGTGCCGTCTTTTCTTCGTGTCGTTTATGTGTTTACTTTAAATGCACAACTGCTAAAGTTGTCCAAATAAATTTCATTCTATGCCCATTATTCTTCAGTTTTCCAGGTTATTCGAGCAACAAGTCTAGTCCTTAAACCAGGATATTAGTCCCTTTAACTTGTGATTATGAAGCCCTCTGGCCTGACATCAATCTATCTAAGCGGCAGACGTAAGAGTCCCAAGACAGACCCATGATTTGCACCACCTTGGATGGATGTTTATCGTGATGAATATTTCCATGGCCCAGGTACTAAATACTTCATAGGTATTATTTTTTAAAATTCTCATCTTATGATGTTAGAATCCTAATTTCAGATATGAATAAAAGCTAAAAGAATTCTGAGGCTTGAAATTTAAATCACTGAGCTGCTATAACACAGCTACTATTAAATCTAAGTCTAAAGCACTTGCCCTAAATCTCCAAGCCATTCAAAGGCCCTTTAATTATGGTACCACAAAGATACTCATGCCCATCTAGCAGGTGAACAATTATGCCTGTAGCAAAGAAGGAATACACACACCTACACTTTAAAAGTTTATACTATGTACTCCTCTTAGATCTCAGAGAAATCATTTACGCTGTCATTGTTCATGATCAAGGTAGATTCAAGAAGACTTTCCAGGGACTTCCCTGGTGGTCCAGTAGTTAAGAATCTGCCTTCCAATGTAGGGGATGCAAGTTCAATCCCTGGCCGGGGAACTAAGATCCCACATGCTGCAGGGCAACTAAGCCTGCACTATGCAACTACTGAGCCTGCGTGCCACAGCTAGAGAGCCCGAGTGCCACAACGACTGAGCCCAAGTGCGGCAACTAGAGAGAAGCCCAAACGCCTCAACGAAGATCCCACTGCCACAACTATGATCCTATGCGGCCAAAAAACAAAACAAAACAAAAACAAAAAAGAAGACTTTTCCAATAGATTCAAGAGAACATTTTTTCCCCAGTAGCACCCTTTAAATTTACCTTCTAGCCCTCGGGGGTTTCTTCACTATTATTTGACATCTGCTATGTTTAGAGACTTTCCAGAACAGGTGTTCTTAACCAGGGGTCCATGAACTTGGATTTTGTCTAATGGCTTTTCCCACACCTACTGAGATTGATCATGTGATCATCCTTGCATCCCTGAGATAAATCCCATTTAGTCATGATGTATAATTCTTTTTATTATTTTACTTTTTTTTTTTTTTTTTGCGGTACGCGGGCCTCTTACTGTTGTGGCCTCTCCCGTTGCGGAGCACGGGCTCCGGACACGCAGGCTCAGCGGCCATAGCTCACGGGCCCAGCCGCTCCGCGGCATGTGGGATCCTCCCAGACCGGGGCACAAACCCGTGTCCCCTGCATCGGCGGGCGGACTCTCAACCACTGCGCCACCAGGGAAGCCCCTATTTTACTATTTTTTATTGTGGTAAAATATATATCATATAAAATTTGCCATGTTTAAGTACCTTATTCTTTTTACATGTTGCTGGATTTGATTTGCTTGTATTTTGCTGAGAAATTTTGTGTACATTGAATGCGAATATTGGTCTGTAGTTTTCTTTCTTGTGTGATGTCTTTGTCTGGTTTTGATATCAGAGTAATATTGACCTCATAAAATGGGTTTTTATTTTATTTTTTTAAATATCTTTATTGGAGTATAATTGCTTTACAATGTTGTGTTAGTGGGTTTTTAAAAACTTTATTGAAGTATAGTTGATTTACAATGTTGTGTTAATTTCTGCTTTACAGCAAAGTGACTCAGTTATACACATATATATTCTTTTTCATATTCTTTTCCATTATGGTTTATCACAGGATATTGAGTATAGTTCCCTGTGCTATACAGTAAGGCCTTGTAGTTTATCTATTCTATATATAATAGTTTGCCTCTGCTAATCCCAAACTCCTAATACTTTCCCCCCACTCCCTTCCCTTGGCAACCACAAGTCTGTTCGCATGTCTGTGAGTCTGTTTCTGTTTCATAGATATGTTCATTTGTGTTGTATTTTAGATTCCACATGTAAGTGATATCATATGGTATTTGTCTTTTTCTTTCTGACTTACTTCACTTTATGATAATCTCTAGGTCCATCCATGTTGCTGCAAGTGGCATTATAAAATGGGTTCTAAAGTGTTTCCTCTCTGGGAATTCCATGGTGGTCCTGTGGTTAGGGCTCTCTGCTTCCACTGCAGGGGGCACAAGTTCAATCCCTTGTTGGGGAACAAAAATCCCACATGCCGCCGTGTGGCAAAAAAAAAAAAAAAAAAAAAAAAGTATAGAAGTGTTTCCTCTCTTCTGTACTTTGGAAGAGTTTGTCTGACATGTAGGATGGAGTTTGATTATGGTGGGGTTTGTTTGTCAAAGTAGGAGGCACCTGCATTTTATCACAATGTGATGAGGAAATATTGACTCATATATAGAATATGCATTTCAATAAAAATTTAAAAATCACTACAAGTAAATATGACAAAATAAACAAGTGCCCTCCTCATTTGATAGAGGAAGGAGTTAAAAATCATATAGTTTAGGAGGCAAATGAAAATATATTGGCAACAGACAAACAAGGAATAGGTTTTGACTGGTGCCTTAAAAATATGTCAATGGAGAAGTAAGCATTTAAAAAAAAACATGTACTTGTAAAAACTTTGTAATGGAAATAATATATAAAAGTAGAGAAAATAGTATAATCAACCCCCATGTTCTCATCTTCTGTTCTTCAACGATTATCAACACATGACAAGCCTTGTTTTTTCTATACCCTCTCTACTCCTCACCCCTACTCCTACCCCTGCTGAGTTATTTTGAAGCAAGTGTCAGATATCAAAATTATTTTACCACAAATATTTCAGTCTATATCTGAAAAAACGTGGGCTTTAAAAAGCATAGTCTGGGGGCTTTCCTCGTTGTGCAGTGGTTAAGAATTCGCCTGCCAGTGCAGGGACACGGGTTCGATCCCTAGTCTGGGAAGATCCCACATGCCACCGAGCAACTAAGCCCGAGCGCCACAAATAATGAGCCTCTGCTCTAGAGCCCGCGAGCCACAACTACTGAGCCCGCGTGCTGCAACTACTGAAGCCCATATGCCTAGAGCCCGTGCTCCACAACAAGAGAAGCCACTGCAATGAGAAGCCTGTGTACCGCAACAAAGAGTAGCCCCTGCTCACCGCAACTAGAGAAAGCCAGCTCGCAGCAACGAAGACCCAACGCAGCCAAAAAAAAAAAAGGCATAGTCATGGGACTTCCCTGGTGGCCCAATGGCTAAGACTCCGTGCTCCCAATGCAGGGGGCCCAATCCGAGGTCGGGGAACTAGATCCCACATGCCACAGCTAAAGATCCCACATGCTGCAATGGAGATCCCACATGCCGCAACTAAGACCCAGTGCAGCCAAATAAATAAATAAATATTTTAAAAAAAGAAAAAGAAAAGAAATATGGAGCAAATCAAACCTACTAAACAAAAAGCATAGTCACATAAACATCGTTGCCACCCTTCCCAATTTAGAGTATTTCCATCACACCATCGAATAGCCAAGCGATGTTTTGAGTAGCCCTCATGTCCTCATTATTTAGTTAGTTATTAAAAAAAATCTTTACTTCATATTCCTCATAATTTAAAAACTTTTACAGTGGGTTTGTTAAGTCAGTCTCCATATAAGACCCCCGTATTTGCTGTTGCATTGACTGATATGTCTCTTAAATCTCTTTTAATCTATAGGTTCCCCTTATTAGCTAATTCAATAAATCACAACTTCATCCAAGGCCCTGGGCTACAGGGGATTTTGTAACGATCAGAAGTCTCCAAATATGGGACTGGCTGCCTTTAAGTTACTGAAGTGGGGAACGGAAAGTTGGGAATCATCAGATTCTGCAGAGGGAATTCCTGCAGAGGTCAAGGGATGGGATTCAATGATACCCATGTCCTTTCTAACCTGGGAGTGGATGAGAGATTTGTACACTATAATTTGTGTGATGCCACTATTAAACTGGCTTACCTGGGGTAGAAAATGACAACCATTTATACAAAGACACACAACGTGTGTTTCCCTCCAAGTTCAGTTTCCATTTCCAGCCTTGTCCACAGAGCCTCGGCATATCAGAGAATCAGCCAGAGCGAGCCCTTAGGGAAAGTCTCCACGGCACGTTCATCCTGGGAGCCCTCTTCATACACGACAGGACAGGCTGTGTGCGAATCACAGCAACTGGCTGTTGGCCATGCATTTCCTGAACTAGCAAGTTCTTTTCCTCTCTCTCCAGCTATCTTCTATTTAAATCATACACTTGTCTCTTCTTCTGATACCCACCTCCTGCCTGGGGTTTATTAGCCGCTAAGTTCTCAGTCCAAGGAGAAAAGAGAAGCAAGTGGACACACCTGGGACTTGGAAAGTTCTTCACCTACAGCCTGTGTGCTTTCAGAGTCACCCAGCAAGTACTGAGCCCTACTGCGCGCCAGGCTCCGAGACAGGTGCTGGGGTCCATGGAGGAGACACAGGTTCTGCTCTTCTGGGCTGAAGGAGGAAGGAGATGAGAAAGGAGCGGACACGGGAGAGTCAGGAGGGCGAGGGCAGGGAAGGGGGCCTCACCTCACGGAGGAGGAGGCGTCCTGCTGGGCAGAGCGTGTGTCACTTGTGACCTGAAGAAGAGGAAGAGTCGGTCAGTAAAGAGGAGAGGGGACTCCAGGCAGGGGAGAGACGGGTGCAAAGGCCCAGAACAAAGTGGGTTCGGTGAGTTCCAGGAGCTGAAAGGGATTAAGGCGCGTTGCAGCTCAGGCTGGAGAGAGAGAGTCTCGAGATGAAGCAGAGAGGAGGCAGGACTCAGGTGGTGGTGCCTGTCCCCGCGCCCTCGGGACGGGGTCACAGTCACCCCCGTTTCCTCCTATGCACACAGTCTTCAGTCCTAAAGGAGTCCTTCCCCAGCCTCTCAAACGCCACACCAGAGTCTTTCCCTGAGGGGTTAAAATCCAGCCTCTGGTCAGCACCTGCTGGGGGCAGGCCAGGCACTAGGCCTGGGAGAAAAACAGTAAAAGCCCGCGGCCCTCCAGGAAGGAGCTCATAACGTTACGTTCTGTCTCTCTTTTTAAAACACCAAGTGTTAACCACAGCAAACACATCCAAGAACCAAGAGACAAAAAATTAAAGACTAAAAAAAAAATCACATCATCAACTCCTTTAGACTAAATATTAAAATAGAGTGTGACACTTATCAGTAAAGGTAAAATGAAACTAAGGTAATAAATAGGGTTCTCACTCCCTTGACAAAATATTTTTAGTTGAGGTATAATTGACATATAACATGTCAGTTTCAGGTGTGCATCATGATGTTTGAAAGTTGGATACACTGCAACGTGATCACCACAGTAAGTCTAGCTAACATCCATCATCACTTTTAAGATCTACTCTTAGCAACTTCCAAATATACAATACAGTGTATTAACTATCGTCACCGTGCTGCACATTACGTCCCCATGACTTCCTTTATAACTGCACGTTTATACCTTTTTAGTATCTTCGCCCACTTTGTTCCTCGCCCTTCCTGCCCACATCTTCAATAGGCAATCTATTCTTTGTAACTTTGAGTCCTGTTGCAACGTGAAGTTTTTTTTGTTTTCTTTTGTTTCTGTTTATTTTTTATTTACTTATTTATTTATTTTTGCGGTATGCGTGCCTGTCACTGTTGCGGCCTCTCCCGTTGCGGAGCACAGGCTCTGGACGTGCAGGCTCAGCGGCCATGGCTCACGGGCCCAGCCGCTCCACGGCATGTGGGATCTTCCCGGACCGGGGCATGAACCCGTGTCCCCTGCATCGGCAGGCGGACTCTCAACCACTGCGCCACCAGGGAAGCCCATGTTTTTTTGTTTATTTTTGACAAAATGTATTTAATTTAAGAGTGAGGATGAGAAACCCGGTGCCACGACTACACCGTGGGGCCTGACTGCACCGACCATGGCGCTTAGCATCCGGGGCTCCCTGGCCATTGGGTTTCTGCTCAGGACACTCCTGAGACCTTCGCGTATATTAACAACACCCTGGGGAGGGGATAGAGTACAACAAGGGCTGAGGAAGAGATGGGCAGCGGGCATCGCAGGCGGCCGTAATGCCCGGTGATTCCCAGTGACGAGGGACCAGGGGAGAGCTCTTCTCTCAACCAGGCACCACCCTGTGATGTCTAAGTCTAGGCTGAATAGTAACAGCACATTCCACTGACATCCTATTTCCTGAAGTTCTCATTTTTAAAACTCAGCGGAGCTTGACCTTGAGGGTGCATCAGGATCACCTGGAGGGTTTGTGAACCCAGGGGCCCCACCCTGGAGTCTGACTCAGCAGGTCTGGAGAGTGTCCGGAAGTTTGCACTTGTGACGAGTTCGCAGGTCATGCTGCTGCTGTTGGTCCAGGGACCACACTCTGAGAATCACTGATGAACTTGTTCCACAAAACCTGCTCAAGGGCTGCTCTGTGCCAGGCTGCTAAGCTTTGGAGGACACAAACTCCTGCCCTCCAGGGGCTCGCCCACTAGTGGAGGAAAGAGAAATAAAAAGGGAGTAACGGGGCTTCCCTGGTGGCACAGTTGTTGAGAGTTCGCCTGCCGATGCAGGGGACACGGGGATGCCGGGGACACGGGTTCGTGCCCCGGTCCGGGAAGATCTCACATGTCGCGGAGCGGCTGGGCCCGTGAGCCATGGCCGCTGAGCCTGCGCGTCCGGAGCCTATGCTCCGCAACGGGAGAGGCCGCAACAGTGAGAGGCCCAAGTACCGCAAAAAAAAAAAAAAAAAAAAGGAAGTAACGCAACGCAATAAAACCAGGCTCTAATGGGGTTAGAAGAGGCTGTGATGGGCACAGAGAAGGGGAATGGCCCCATCCGTCTGGGGGAGCTGAAGGCAGGTTAGCCTGGGCTTCCTGCAGGGAGGGGAATGAATGTGAGACCAGGAAGAAGGAGCCACGTGCACAGCAAGGGCAGGAGGCCCACGGGCGGTGGCCTGTGTCTCAGTGGAACTGGGAGGGGGCGAGGGGGGAGAGCGCTCACAGAAAATGACCAGGCATGGGGATGGAGGAGGACTGCATCAAAGACTGATAAAGCGTCCTGAGGGGGGTGAACCCTGATGGGATTTGCCTTTTGGGAGGATCGTTCTGGTGGTCGAGGGGATAAAGATGGGGGTGGCATAAGGGTGGGACAGACCTGTGTGGAGGCTGTTCTCTGGAGCACACGCGGCAGGTTTAAGCTTGGGCGGCTTAAACAACAGAAATTCATTCTCTCACGGTTCTGGAGGCCAGAACTCCAAAATCAAGGTGTGGGAAGGGGTGGCTGCCTCTGGGGGCTGTGAGGACAGTCTGTTCCCTGCCTCTCTCCTCGTTTCTGGTGATGTGTTGACAATCTCTGGTGTTCCTTGGCTTAGAGACACAGCACCACCATGTCTGCCTGCATCTTCCGCTGGTGTTCTCCCTGTGTCCA
Source organism: Grampus griseus (assembly GCF_964374135.1). Classification (NCBI taxonomy): domain Eukaryota; kingdom Metazoa; phylum Chordata; class Mammalia; order Artiodactyla; family Delphinidae; genus Grampus; species Grampus griseus. The sequence continues at coordinate 14,736,019 of NC_139012.1, read as the reverse complement.
AACGTCCCCTTTTCATAAGGACACCAATCATACCAGCTGGATTAGGACCCGCCCTAGTGACCTCACCTTAATTACATCTGCAGCACCTCAAAGTCACATTCTGAAGGACAGAGTTGCAGGACATCAGGCTGGTGTGAAATGGAAGGGGCCAGGGCTTATGGGCAGGCACTGGCAACTCTCACCCATGTTATTAAACACTGGCTATAGAACAGTCTACAGCGTGGAGGAGTGCCTTCTCAAGGGTTGTACTCCTGCAATTATTTCTTTTTCTACTTCTTTTCTGTTCCTCCTCACAGCAAAATTTCTCACAGGAGTTGTTATAACCGCTATCTCCACACCTTCACACACTGTTTTCTGCTCAACACAGTTTTATAGGGTTTCTCTCTCTCTCTGTCTTTAAAATGCTGCCTTTTCTAAGTCAAAAATCTCCACTTTGCCTAATCAGATTTTTACTCTTCTGTCTTCAGAAGCATAGGTTCCAGCTTTTCCTGCACGTCTGTGACGGCATATTTTCTCCCACCTCAGTCTCCTTGGGTGGGTATCTACCTGTAAATGTTGGAGGGCTTCAGGGCTCCATCTTTGGTTTCTCTGTCCCTCTCTCTCTTTTTGGTTTGTTCTTATACATCTTATTTCTTTAATGAAAATTCGTAAATAACTCTAGGAAAATGTCAACACGCGGGCCCCTCCCTGCTGTGGCCTCTCCCGTTGCGGAGCACAGGCTCCGGACGCGCAGGCTCAGCGGTCACGGCTCACGGGCCCAGCTGCTCCCCGGCATGTGGGATCTTCCCGGACCGGGGCGCGAACCCGCGTCCCCTGCATCAGCAGGCGGACTCCCAACCACTGCGCCACCACAGAAGCCCTCAACACTTTATATAATCTGTTTTGGATATATGTACATTTGAAAAATAAAATTGGGCGTATTTTTAGCATTCTTGAAATATTTCATATTAAAAGAAGAAGGGAAATTTACTAATCATTTAGGAACACTTATAAAGCCATTAGCAAGCCAAAACACCTTCTGATAACGTTCACTTCTCCATCTGTCATTCTTCGGGCCATTTCAGTCTCACAGAAGACAACTGAGACCAAGAGGCATCTAAGTTGCCAAAATTGTGTGTCCAAACTCATCATTATTTTTCCTAGCAGAGACTCTCAGATCCTTACTTTAAAGCCTATTAAATCTTACTTAACAAGCCAATTTATAAATAGTAAAAAGTAAAATATGATTAGAAAAGGAAAGAGAAGAAAAATATATAAAAAACGGACATGAAAGTTTTAAAAGATAAATGGTTGCTATTAAATGTATGTAAGTAAATCCACAAACCCCTACACCTGTGTTTCATTAGGCCCTAAGGGTATTGTACCAAATGGCACAACACTACTTGCTGATAATGATACCAAATAATTAATAATGTTTGTCATCATATTCTGCCCACTCTAAGAATGGAGGGATATCAGCAACACATTTTAGGAAAATGCCCATCAAAAAAGTCAATATGTTTTGTTTTAATACTGAAACACAGTGGACTTCCTTTCTGTTGTTCATATTACAATAGAAGCCTTCACTCAAAGGTGTGACCCGAAGGATGGGAATTGCACACACAGTGTAAGTTGTAAGCTCTGTGAGGGTAGGAAACATACGTTTCATTTAGATTCAATTTGCTAATTTTATACCCATAGCTTCCCTGAGAGTGCAGTTGAAAATAGACTGTCTAGATGGAGTGAAGGGAAGTCCCTTTTCAGAAAACAAAAAAGAATTCTAGAGTTCTTTATGTTCGGGAAGAGCATTTCAGCTTTTTAACCCCTGAATGTCATATATCTATGATTATCCAAAACAGAGATTTAACATTAATATAATGCAATGCAAATTAATTTTATAAATGTATTTCTTACCTCAAATTCTATTTCTCTTAGTTCAACTGAAGTCCCATTTAATAAACAGAAAAAAAGTTTAATGAAGAAAAAATGGACCTGCTGATGGTAATTTGCAAGGGATGGAAAGGAGGTTAATGATGATCACTTTGGTAGCGTGTTATACATTACTTTTTAAAAATTGACAGGAGATAGGCTAAGTCTGGCCTTCTAATTTTCCTGATAGAGTTGGAGAAAGCTGTATATCGGATGATGTATAAGCCTGTGAAATTCTCTAAGGGATCCATGGGACAATTTATTAATATGAATCTCAGCCTCTAACTTAAAAAAAAATCTCTTTATGTCCTCTATTATAACACTTCACCTTTTGCATATATAATCTTCATCGATATCTTATTAGTATTTCATAGATTTTTCTTTTTTCTCTCTTTTGTTTTGTAGTGGCAAGTACAGAGATTTCCCATATCTGCCCTGTCCCCGCACTCCATAGCCTCCCCACTACCAACATTCCTCCACCAGAGTGATACTTTTGCTACAATTGATGAATCTACACTGACACATCATAGTCACCTGAAATCCACAGGTTTTTTAAAAATATATTTTATTTATTTATTTATTTATTGGCTGCATCAGGTCTTAGTTGCAGCACGTGGGATATTTCCTTGTGCTGCGTGCGTTCTTGTTGTGGCATGCGGGCTTCTCTCTAGTTGTGGCACGTGGACTCAAGGGTGCACGGGCTCTGTAGTTTGCGGCACATGGACTCTTTCGTTGAGGCGCGCGAGCTCAGTAGTAGTGGCGTGCGGGCTTAGTTGCCCCACGGCATGCGGGATCTTAGGTCCCCAACCAGTGATCGAACCCTCGTCCCCTGCATTGCAAGGTGGATTCTTTACCACTGGACCACCAGGGAAGTCCCCCGGAGTCCATAGCTTACGTTAGGGTTCACTCTTGGTATTGTGCATTCTATGGTTTTGGACAAATATATAATGACATTTCCATCATTATGGTATCATACAGAGTATTTTCATTGTCCTAAAATCCTCTGTGCTCCACCAGTTCATCCCTCACTCCCACCTCTGCCCTCTGGCAGCCACTGATCTTTTTATTGACTCCATAGTTTTGCCTTTCTGTCATATACTTAGAATCATAAAGTATGTAGCCTTTTCAGACTGGCTTCTTTCACTTAGTTACAAGCATTTAAGTTTCCTTCATGTTGTTTCACGTCTTGGTAGCTCATTTCTTTTTAGTGTTGAATAATACTCCACTGTCTGGATGAACCAGTCTATTTATCCATTCACCTACTGAAGGACGTTTGGTTACTTCCAGGGTTTGGCAGTTATGAATAAAGCTTCCATAGATTCAAAAAAATCCCTTTCCTTCAAAATTAAGCATATAGTCAGTGAGTTGACTTCCAATATGCATCCGAACCAGATGGAAGAGTTACCTCCTTTGTTCTACTTCATACTCTCTCCATCTTTGCAGGAATTGCATTATTACTATTAGCATATTAATTTTTCCATCTTCTATTCACTTATTTTAAAGAATGCAGGAAAATGTAATAAAACACCAAAATGGACCTACAAACAAGTGCCATTATAAGGCAGACTTGGTTGTTTTATGGAAACTGAACCAGTTGACTGACAGGCAGAGATGGATGGCAATGCTTGATAGCGGCTGGATGAAAGTCTAAATCTGAAATAAGAAAAGCGGTTTGAGGGCAGCAGAGTAAAGGCTGCAGTCCTATAGGACACACAGACGTGTGCTAGAAATAGCCTGCCTGGCAATCTTGATTAACGAGTGAAGACTTAAGTTGACTGACTATTGAAAAATGATAAATGACACATACATACACACTAGTTGGTGAAAGGTGTGGAAACGTTGGTCTCAATTTAGAGAGAGTGGCATCTCTGACAGGATACGGGCAAGCTATACCACATAGTTTGATTCTGAGCTTTGCGTGGACACATGACATGGCGTTACATGTATCCTTACAGATCAGCTCCTTCTGAAGAGCTTGCACCTCAGGCTTTCTGACCTAAACTACTAGATTTGGGTCAAAGGCCAGCTGCTCTTTCCCAATTGCTTCTTATCCAAAGCTGCCACCTTATCTTGGTTCCTCTGTGTAGTAGACAGTGGTCAGTAGTTAAATGCCATCAGCAGGCAGAATCCAGCAAAACCCACTGCAAAGTAAAAGAAGAAGCATATCCTTAGCTACCAAAGCTCAGGCGTAGTCAAAGGTTAGGGATCCAGAAAGAACCTACAGTTGAGTCAATAAAAGTATTAACCATCAGCGCAGTAAACAGGGTTCAATGCACAAGTCAAGGAACTGGCTGATCCTCAGTCCACAGGTGAGGTGACATACGACATGTGGTTGCCATGAAAGAGAAATGAAGGGATGGGAGTGGCAGGCAGAGTCTAATAGCCTCTTTGCTAAAATCCTCACAACTTCTCTGTTGCTTTCGTCACTGCACTCTCAGGATACAGCTTTTGTAAGTTCTTCCATTCTGGCCACTGTTCAAAGCTTTCAATACCGTTTTTTTTGTTTGTTTGTCTTGTTTTTTTGCGATACGCGGGCCTCTCACTGCTGTGGCCTCTCCGATTGCGGAGCACAGGCTCCGGACGCGCAGGCTCCTGACGCACAGGCTCAGCGGCCATGGCTCACGGGCCCACCCACTCCGCGGCATGTGGGATCCTCCCGGACCGGGGCACGAATCCGTGTGCCCTGCATCGGCAGGCAGATTTTCTACCACTGCGCCACCAGGGAAGCCCCTTTCAATACCGTTTTATCTGTTCCTTTTGCAGAACTATTCCCTTCGTCCTTCTTTGATGCTCTTCCTTACTTTATGTAGGTCTTTGTTTCTGACATTATTTTCCTTCTCAATGAAGAACTGCTTTTAACACTTTTTGCAAAGCAAGTCCACCGGCAACAAAGTCCCTCAGTTTTTGTTTGTCTGAAAAAAATATTTCTCCTTCAGTTTTGAAAGATCATTTCACAAGGTACAGAATTCTAGGTTAGTGATTGTTTTTCTCTCAACACTTAAAATTTTTCACTCCACTCTCTTCTTGTTTGCATGATTTCTGAAGAGAAGTTGGATGTAATTCTTATCTTTATTCCTCTATAGCCAAAGTGTTTTTCTTTAATTTGAAAATAGTATACCTAGTTGTAGGAGTTGGGGTTTTTTTTTTTTTTGACATTAATTCTGCTTGGTGTTCTCTGAGCTTCCTGGACCTGTGGTTTGGTGTTTGACATTAATTGGGGGAAATTTTGAGTCATTATTGTTTTAAACGTTTCTTTTGTCCCTTTCTCTCTTGCTTCTTCTGGAATTCTCAGTAAGCAGATGTGGAATCTTTTGTATTTGTTCCTCAGTCCTGGATATTCTGGTTTTTCTAGCCTTCGTTCTCTTTGCCTTTTGGCTTTTGTGGATTCTATTGATATATCCTCTAGCTCAGCAACTCCTCCCTCAGCTGTGGCCAGTCTGCTAATAAGCCCATCAGAGGCATTCTTCATTTTGGTTACTGTGCTTTTTATCTCTAGCGTTTCTTTTTGGTTCTTTCTGAGGATTTCCATCTCTCTGCTTACACTGCTCATCTGTTATTGCATGCTGTCTACTTTATCCATTAGAGCCCTTGGTGTATTAATCATAGTTGCATTTAAATTCCTGGTCTGATCATTCCAACATCCCTGCCACATCTGGTTCTGACGCATGCTCTGTCTCTTCCAAAAAAATTTTGTTTTGGCTTTTGGTGTGCCTTGTAACTTTTTTTCGATATGCAGACACAATGTCCTGGGTTAAAGGAACTGCTGTAACAAGGCCTTAGTAATGAGGGGGTGAGGTGTGAGGGCAGGCAGTTCCCACGATTAAGTCTCAATCCCCCAGTGAGCTTCTGCCTCTGGACCATGAACTTCACAAGTGTTTCTCATTTTTTTCTCCCCCCACCCCTTCCCTTATGTGGGACAGGATGGCTAGAGACAGCTGGAGCTGGGTATTTCTCTTCCCCCAGGTCAGTTAGGCTCAGTTAACACCTCAGCAGGTTAGACTCTGGTTAACTAGTTTCCCCCAAGGGCAAGCCTTGGAGTCTTGGGGTCTATTTCAAATTGGCTACTTCCACGCACCCCCCCCCCCCCAGCAGGCAGGCTGAGGGATTTTTCTCTGGTATTTTCTGTAGGATCCTGGTGGAGCTCCTGGAGGAAAATCTCACCGTGTTGTGAGTCCTCGCATGACTGGGTCCCCCTGTAGTTTCTAACTCTCATTGTCACACTGAGCCTGCAGCAATTGTCAGTTATAGTTCTGGTTTTCCTCCCCAGGCACAGGTCCCCCTGGTGGTTTTGCTCTGGGAAGCCTCCATTTCCTCTCTTCACTGGGGGGGCCTCCCCAGTCTCGGGGGTGGCAGTTTGCCTAGTGACCTCCCCTCTCTTCCAGATGCAACAGGTCTCTCTTCCCTTTAACAAAAATCTACACTCACCCAAGTTATCCAATGCCATGGATTTTTTGTTTTCACTTTTTGGGGATCTTTTTTTCTCCCAGATTTGGACAAGGCTGGCTCCTTCTTGGTTTCCCATTTCAGCTCAAGTTTCTTGACTGTGCAATTGAAATCGGGGTTTGCTGGCCATCTCCAACTACTCTCTTTTATTTCCTCTTGAGGAGATAAAACTTACATGCCTTTTTTACCATTGATCCCCAGTTCTTAGAAGGGTGTCTGATGGATGTTCCAAAAACACTTGTTTAAAAACGACTTATTTAATTATTCTGCTATTGCTGAACGTAGAATGTTTATAAATTCTATTATATTGTAATAAGCACTGCTCTGATAAACATGTGTACATAAATAAATTTGTACATATATGTGTCTATAATGACTTTTTTTTTTTTTTTTTGCGGTACGCGGGCCTCTCGCTGCTGTGGCCTCTCCCGTTCCGGAGCACAGGCTCTGGACGCGCAGGCTCAGCGGCCATGGCTCACGGGCCCAGCCGCTCCGCGGCATGTGGGATCTTCCCGGACCGGGTCACGAACCCGTGTCCCCTGCATCGGCAGGCGGACTCTCAACCACTGCGCCACCAGGGAAGCCCCCCAGGGGACATTTTTGAGTAGCAAAGGTGGGCAGAGCCTGAGCCTCCTCTCTCCACCTCCTGGGGTGCGTGGGCTCAGAGCAAGCACTTTTGGCAGAGTTTGCAGCCAGGTACTAGTAAGTGGGTGCCTGCGCACTGGACCCGGTGTGCTGTTTAGCCCGCCTACCTGCCTCCATCAGCTGCGCCTGCGGCCTTGCCTCACACCTGCCTGTGGCTCCTGGCAGCGTCCGCTCGGCCCCCCTTCGTCCGGCAGCCCTGCACCTTGCGCGCTGGCTTCGCCTCCCAGGCCTCTAACAGCTGCGCGTAGAGAGCGCTCCTCCCCTCCCCGCCCCCGACACTAGGCGTTCCCGGAAGGCGGCGTGGCTGGGGGTAGACGCGGACGGAGCGGCCGCGGGTGCTCCACTCCAGGTTCCTACGGAGCGGAGGCGCCCGGGGCTCCAGACTCCCCGCCAGCGCCGGCAAGATGCTGCCGGCGTACCCGGAGGTGCCGCCCAGCCCGCTGCAGGACGCGAACCTCTGCTCCCGCCTGTTCTGGTGAGCGCCCCGCCTGAGCTGCGACATCCCGCTAACGCGTACCCCTGCCGGACGCCGCCGGCGCCCTTTAGGGGGGCAGAGTGTTGGGCAGAGGGAGCGCTTTCCGCCGCCGCTGGAGCCTCCCCACGCCGGCGGCGTGTTCCCCTTTGCGCCTGGGCGCGCGGGCAGGGCGGGAGCAGGCCCGGGGAGGGAGACCCGGCGACCTGGTGGCTGGGGCACAGGGTCTGCCTCCCTTGCCGCTAGTCGCCCCGCCAACCTGCAATGCCAGAGAGCAGGAGGCGGGGAGGCTGAGACCCGAGGCTGCCCCGGGGGCGTCACCACCCAGCTGGAGGAGGGACTGCAGTCCCTGCACCCCACCGTTAGCCGGCTTCCCCCATGCCGCTCAGGAATTCGCAGTTTTGAACTAAAGCTGTAGCCTTTTTACCCCAAAGCAATCAGCTTATTAACAACCTCCTGTATCTAGTTAGCGCCCTGGACCGCTGCCGGCTTCCAGTAATATCACCACCTCTTCCCATATATCTTATGTGACGGCGCGTTCCAACTGCACCGGGCTCCCGCTGTCCTTGTGTCTGTGACCACGTCTCTCTCTGCCTCCCTCTCTCCGTGTGTGTCTTTCACTGTATGTCCTGGTACCTAATCATAGCAAATTTCGTGTTGGTGAAAAACACTTCTTTTTTATTTAAGGATTAAAAAACACTTATTTTTTATTTAATATTTATTTTATTCTTGAAGACGTTTTGATTGGGACACACAGCCACTACTGGAGTGTGTATTTGACCAGCTCCTTTCCCTATTTCGAATATTTCCACTTCCACCTTTGAGGACCACTCTGGGGATGGGGTCCCTGAAGCCTGCATGGTCCATATGGTCCATATGGTCCATATAAAGATATGGGGTCCATATATAAAGATATGGTCCATTGGTCCATATGGTCCATATAAAGATATGGGGTCCATATCTTTAGCCTTTGGAGAAGCAGTGCATGGTCTTGATGCAGGTGGTCCTGCCTAGGAATCATTTGGTCCTGAAACCACTGAAGGTTCCTTGAACTGGGAGGAAACACACAGATAAAAAACGGCTCAGAGAGGTGAAGCTCTTAACTAAAGTTTTCCATCTAGTAGCTGGGACTACTAACAAGATGGGCCTGAAACTTGGGGCTTTTTTTTTTTTTTTTGGTTATTTATTTGGCTGCATTGGGTCTTAGCTGTGGCACATGGGATCTTTCGTTGCAACGCGTGGGCTTCTCTCTAGTTGTGGTTTGTGGGCTCCAGAGCGCGTGGGCTCAGTAGTTGCAACACACAGGCTTAGTTGTCCCGTGGCATGTGGGATCTTAGTTCAGCGACCAGGGATCGAACCCTTGTCCCCTGTATTGGAAGGTGGATTTTTTTTTTTTTTTTTTTTTTTTTTTTAAGCTGCGTTAGGTCTTCATTGCTGTGCACGGGCTTTTCTCTCTAGTTGCGGCGAGCGGGGGCTACTCTTTGTTCTGGCTTCTCTTGTTGCGGAGCACAGGCTCTAGGCACGTGGGCTTCAGTAGTTGTAGCACTCGGGCTCAGTAGTTGCAGCATGTGGGCTCTAGGGCACAGGCTCAGTAGTTGTGGCGCACGGGCTTAGTTGCTCCACGGCACGTGGGATCTTCCCGGACCAGGGCTCGAGCCCGTGTCCCCTGCATTGGCAGGCGGATTCTTAACCACTGTGCCACCAGGGAAGTCCAAACCTTGGGGCTTTAATCACACTTGGGTGATTATTAGATCTTTTGTTTCTGGACCTTAACCCATTCATCTTTCCCGCAAATTCTGACGTTTTCTTTTTCTATGGGATGGTCTAGGGGATCCCCAGGGGATGGGAGCTCCTATGCTGATTTTGACTGTGGTGTATTCAGGGTGTGTAGCTACAGCTCTTGGCTATTTGACGGCCCGTAAGGCAAGAGGGGCCTGGAAGAAGGTGTAAGGGTGTAGTTAAAGTAAATAACAACAAAGAAGACACATGTCTCCTTAACTTCAGGCAGGGCATGGAACGCTCCCAGCACCTTCTGCTTGTGCATTTTCACAATGTATGTGGGTGGAAATGGGAAGGTGAGGACTTCTCATTGATTTTGGTAGGCACCCATTTCCAGTTTTCCTGCTGGAAGGAAAGGAGCTATTACCTCTTCTTTTACACCTGAAGTCACTGAAGCAGAGAGGTCGAGTAAGCTGCCTACCATCACACAGCAAGTGAGTGGTGGTGCAGGATCCCAAACCAGGCGGTCTTGTTCTGGAGCCTCTGTTCCTTGTGTAGGTAACTGCTGTACTTGTCACCGAATTGGTCGCCTGGACTCAGGCCGGGGTCCTAGCCCAGGCTAAGAACCCTTATCTTGGCCGGGGCGGTTGTTTTTCCATCCGGATTCCCACAGCCAATAATTAAACTGATGATGAGTGTGGAACAGCACAAGCTTCATTCAATGGCCAAAGAATGGAGAAGCAGGAACTTAGTTCGCAAATCAACTTCTCAACCCAGTTTGGGCTGAGGCACTGTATGTATATAGGAGGGTCGAGGGAAAAGGGAGGGAATTGAGTCAAGAGAGGGAGGAATATTCATGACTTATCTGCAACAGGCTCTTGTAACAGGTGAAATAGCTCACCCATCCTCACATAGCTTGTAAATGACAGAACTAGGATTATGCCCAAAGCCCGGTTTCTTTTTTTTTATTATTATTTTTAAAATTTTTTTAATTTTTTGCGGTACACGGGCCTCTCACTGTTTTGGCCTCTCCCGTTGCGGAGTACAGGCTCTGGACGCGCAGGCTCAGCGGCCATGGCTCACGGGCCCAGCCACTCCACGGCATGTGGGATCTTCCCGGACCGGGGCACGAACCTGCGTCCCCTGCATTGGCAGGCGGACTCTCAACCACCGCGCCACCAGGGAAGCCCAAACCACAGAAATTTATTGTTTCACAGTTCTGGAAGCTAGAAGTCTGAAATCAAGATGTCAGGAGGTTCAAGATCTCTCTGAATCCTGCAAGGGGTGAGAAATGGAATATTGCCTGCCGTATCAGTAAACAAGGATGTCACACTCATCAGCGACTGCAGCGCTCCAGAATGAGCTGGTGAGCCCTGAGGAAACTCAGGAAGGGAAAGAATACCTGCCATCTAGCGGCCATCAGACTGCAGCCACTCCCTGTGGGGAGCCCCGAGGAAACTCAGGATGTGAAAACACAGGATACTGGCCCCAGATAGCTGAGGTGCATATCAAGGGAATGATTTCGGTGAGCCCAGACTCTTGCGTCTTCCCATACTTAGAAAAGCACTAAATTCCTTAACTTGGGATATCTGGTTTTCTTTAATTAACAGTAATCTTTTGTTCCTACTACTTGCCCTTTGTTGGAAAACTCCTGTATATCCTAGCTCCGCCTCGCCTCCCTGGAGCAGTTTTCTCGTAGTTACTTGAGATGCTGCCTGCTGGGCTTGAAGTCCTAAGAATACTGCAGAATAAAACAGCACTGTCAACTTTTAGATTGTGAATATATTTTTTTAGTCGATGGGGGAATCCTTCCTTGCCTCTGTTAGCTTCTGGCGGTTGCAGGCACACCTTGGCGTTCCGGCTTGTAGCTGCCATCACTCCAACCTCTGTCTCCGTCGTCGTGTGGTGGTTTTCTGTCTGTGTATCTGTCTCTGCATCTCTCACAAGGCCACCAATGATATTGGATTCAGGGCCGGCAGCCGACTCTGGCCTCTGTATCCCAACACGGAATTAAATCTTGGAGACAGAGTTTTGGGTGAAGTAGAAAAGAATAGCTTTATTCTGTTGCCAGGCAAAGGGGGCCACAGTGGGCTAATGCCCTCAAAACTGTGTGTCCCAGCCTGGAGGGGATAGTGAGAAGTTTTATATCAATGGTTCAAAGAGGGCGTGGTCAGCTGGTGGACAGTCTTCTGATTGGTTGGTGGGGAGGTAAGTGGGAGTCAACATCATCGACCTTCTGGTTCCAACTGGTCTGGGGTCTATGTGCTTAACCATTAACTTGTCCCACCTCGTGTGGGTTTCAGTATCTGCAAAACAGCTAAAAGATATCTCTCTGTGTATCCCTGAATGGGGAACCAGGACCCTGCCCGCAAGGCTGTACTATTGTTTCTCCTGACTGTTTCTCCTTGTCTCCCATCCCCTCCCTCCCCTAATTAACAACAGCTTGAACCTGCCTGTTGGAACGCAGGGAAGATCGTGGAGGCTGAACGAAGCCTATTTCCTGTAATCAAAGAAATGTGTGACTCAGAAAGGCTTTTGAGCCCAGGAGCCCTGCAGGGTCCTGCTCAGTATCAGGCCCACCCTACTCCAGTGTGATCTCACCTTAATGGATTACATCTGCAACAACCCAATTTCCAAATAAAGTCACGTTTTGAGGTAACTGTGGTTAGGACTTCAACATAGCTTTTCTGTGGGGATACAGTTCACTCCATAACAAGTTCCATGGTTAGTATGATCCTCCAGGGTGTTAGGACCCAGACTCCTTCTCTCTTGTTACTCCTCTGCCTGTGGCCTTGACCCAGCTGGTAACCTCCGAGGCCTAGGCCGTGGGGTGGATGAAGGTCCCGGACGTTGTCACTTTCCACCGGCCTGGATGTAGTCACATGGCTACACCTATCTGCTCGGGGGGCTGGAGAGAGAGGGCCTCCTTCCAGGCTGCCAGGTGCCAGCTGAAATCTGGGGTTTGTTACCTCAGAAGAACGAGAGCAGATTTGGGGGACAGCCAGCAGTCTTTGCCACACATTCACAGTTCTTGGGGGGTGGAGAGTGGGCAGCGAGGGTGGTATTTCTCTACCACTGTAGCTTTCCTTGTTGAAATATGTGCAGCATTTGCAGGGCAAGAGGGAGTTTTCCTATATATGATTATGTTAGTTCAGTACTGGTTCGCAGGACTTGGTCTGTTCAGCTGAATTGCATTGAATAGCTCCTAAGTGGTATGAAAATAATAAGGGAGAGATGCGACCATTCCTGCTGTCGAGGAGAGAGGGCACTGACTCAGGAGAGACAAGTGATTGTGAATAGATGCTTGTAAACTATTTTTTAAGAGATAGAAACTTAATAAGAGCATTTCATTTTTAGAGCAATGATTTGAGTGATAGTTAATGACAAGCAGTGATATTGAGTTAACGTGCGTGAGAAGACCAGAGTATACTTAAGTGCCCAGGAAAAGGTCACGACTCAAAACAGGCAGAGCCAGCGTTTTCGTTGAGTCTCTGCCATGTGTCTTGTGTTCCCAGCCTGTCCTGTGCCACCTGATTCCTGAAGGCCTGGGAATGGCCTTCCTCTCTGTGTTCCTAGTATGTCACATGGTGCTTGGTATATGGTGGGATTCAGGAAATATTTATGGAATCAGTTCCTACCAACTCCAGCTCCCCTGTTTGTTGTTAGTGACACACAAGTAAAACAATAAAAATGTCCAGGTTTTACATGTGTTGGAGTTTGGAGGCATATTTTCTCCTTAAGGAGCATCTAGTAAACCAGTATACTTGTTGAGAAAGTTACAACTTTTCTCATGGCCTGGAACTCTTTATTTTATATATATATATATATACACACACACAAAAAAAAACACATATGTAATATATATATAATATACATATATAATATATATAATAATCTATACATGTATATTATGTATACTGTATGATTGTATATACTATATGCTATAATAATAGTATATATTATTCTATACATTATTTAGTATGTTCTGATGTGAACCAACATTTTAAATATAGTTGGCAAAATGATATCTAAGCTGTATAAAGTTTTTTCTTGCAAATTCCAGGAAAGTGATTATTTTTGTTTGCGTTTTGTTCCTGCAGTTTAAACAATCTGTTTTTCCTTTTCTGGAGACTTTTCCGTTACTTGATGAGCTATCCCAGTGCAACCCTCAGCTGCCATCAGATGGTAAAACCGTAGTGGACATGGAAGATTTCACTGCCTTTTGGGATGAGGTAACAAATTCTTCATTCTAAGATCTTGACTGCTAACAGACAACTGAAGACATAGATTTTTCAGAGAATTTTCAGACTTTACTCATGTTGTAAAGTGTGATTTGCTCATTTACTGGAAGTATGTTATAAAAATTCTCAAAATCAGGAATAGGTTTGCAACTACTGGAGATTAAGTATAAAATCAGCCTAAGACGTTTGACATGTTGCTCTCTATCTCATTTTCAGGAGAGCTTTCAAAGTATTAGCACATTTTGAACTTCAAGTACATACGTTTGTAATGTTAGACTTTATAGGATTGGACAGACAAAATGCTGCAGTATGGAATGGGTTAACTAACAGGTACATAAACAGTTGTTACAGACCAGAGGCTTTGGGGAATCAGTGTACGTTTTTTGCCTTGAATTCTCAGATCATCTTATTACATATGGAGTGAAGCCATGGATCTTCATACAGATCTTTGCTGTCGGGCAGGGTGGAGGCTCCCCATCCTAAGCTTCTCGATGGTTCTGGCTACTTTGGTGGCAGCCAGGGACGGGGAGGCGACAGCAGGAGGACATAGTGAGCACCAGTGATTCCCAGTTGGAGGGTTGCACTGTGTGGCAAGCTGACAGGGAGAACTGGTGATTTTCCGACACTTGGTTTATTTATGATGTGCAGGCAAACAGAAAACACACAGGGTCTGCTTTCAAGAAGTTGTCACTATTGCACACCCTGTGCAGCCGCTTTACCGACGACTGAAACGTGCCCCCGCCCCCTGGTTTCATGGTCCTCTGTGCACATGGATTTACCTCCAGCGTGGTATTTCTCATCATATGCACACTTATGGAAAGCATCATTAAAGTTCCATTATAAAGGCGACTCTGTGTGAATGCTAACACGTACTTTGAATGACCCATTACCAAATTTCTTTTGTACCAAACTATGTAGCATTTTAAAATGAGCTCCTTTGTTCTTCTTTCAAGAACTTAGTAACATGTTCTCAGACTTGTGTGCAACTTGCATTATGCTACAGAACACCCTATTCTGTTGTCCTGGACTTGCCTATGGAAGGATTCTGCTCCACCCTGGGGTCGTTAGTAATTAGGACCTGTCGACTTATGTCATGGGTGAGAGAGCCCTCGGAGGGGGAGGGGCACAGACATTGGAGGTTTTGGGGAGAACCTGCTTCTGAATGAAGGCCATGCTGGGTTGGGAGGCAGGAGATAGATATGAGCTCTGTAACCTGCTCCTCTGTACAGCCAGGTGGGCAGGTGGGGGAGGTTTTCGGGGACCCAGGTCTCATTCATGAAATGATGGGACTTGGTCTCAGTCTTGAAGCTTTAAAATAAATGGTCCTGTGAGAGCCTCCAAATCTCCACGGGGCAGGGATTTCAAACGGTCTCTGTTACAGAGTGGGGCTCAGCTGATGATCAGATGATCATCCCTCAGACCGTCCTTGTTGAGTCAGTGCCCCCTGAGCCTGTGTAATCAGCAGACAGTCCCCGGTACCCCTGCGCTGTCGAGTGCTGCCCCCTTCTGGTCACGGCGGAGCAGTGCCCGATCCTGAAGCCTGAACAGGGAGGGAACTCAGTGTCTGGCCCTGACAGACTGTGAAGGGCTGCAACGCGAAGCTGTTGTTTGTATGTGGCTCGTTGTTTTGTTGTCGTAACTGAGTGAAAGGTGGTAAAATGGGAACCCTAATAGGTGTCAGACAGGAAGAAAGGAATGGAGAAGCTTAAAAAATGTTTCTCATGTATTAAAATCTAGCCTCTTATTGATAGATTTGTAATACCTATAAAATCTGGGGCTAGTTTTTTTGGTGATGAAAAATAATTGTCATTTTTTTTTAGTATGTGAATGTTTTATAATTAGTTTAGTTCTTTCCAGCAAAATTTTTCATTTTGAAGATGATGCAGACTCTGCCTTTCGATCTTTTGGGCATTTTACTAATCAAGTGTAACCACTCTTTTTTTCTTTTGAAACATTAGCAGTTACTGACAGTTTTCTTAACACATGCATACACTCTAACGTCTCTCAGGAATACTACCTGTGATTGGCAGGATGAGTACTTTGTCCTTCTCCCTCGCGTTGGACTGTGTGCTGTCGCAGGTGTCTTCATGTGTTTTGTTTTTCTTACAGTAGAAGTACTTTATTGCCCCTGTTTAGCCAGGACAGGTAATGCATGAAACATGTATAAATATGAGGCTTTATCACTCTGACCCATGATGTCATCATTAATTTTTTAATAGATTTTAAAAATTAATTTATTAATTTATATTTGGCTGTGTTGGGTCCCCTGCATTGGCAGGCGGATTCTTAACCACTACGCCACCAGGGAAGTCCCCATAATTAATTTCTTTATTCCCCATTTTTTGTTGCTGTTGGTGTTCAATTAGAGCTCTCGTGAAATTAGAGCTTTGACCGTTATTTGTAAGAGTTAATTTACCAAGAGTGACTTTATCCTACAAAGTGCCCCTTTGCGTGCTGAGCGTTACTGAGATTCATTCTTTATCAAATGAAAATGGAGCGATTAGTGGAGATTTCAAATTATTTATTAGTAAAGGGCCAGGCATGTATGCGCTTATGCTGCCACCTTGTGGAGATTAATGAAATAGACAGTTAAAACCAAGGGTCATAATGAAACCTTACAAATGATTAAAAACCTCATACTGAATATTCTATTAAGTACATTATTTTAATGAGCTAGTAAGCACGTTGTGTTTTCCTTCCTGGTGCTTCCCGTTACACAGTTGGGAACTGCTTGTCGGGACTTTGGACGTCTCAGTGAAGGAAATGGTTTATGTGACAGCTGTTCAGGACAGACTGAGACTGTGGGGACTTCTTTCTGTCACAGTGGGCCCTCCAGGAGGTCTGGAGGTTGTAATGGCTCTTCCGGGAAGCTCTGAGCATTTCCTCATGGGACTTGACGTGGTCCCGTCAGTGCACGTGTAGTGAGTGTGCAGCCATGTGCTGGAGCTAAAGATACAGACGTGAGCAAGCCGCAGACGCCTCTGCCCTCCAGAGGCAGCCGGGTTCTGGGGCGAGACAGATACGCAGGCAGATCATTTCAGCCCAGTGTGGTGGGCGCTGTGATGCTGTGGACACAGACGCGCCACCCCTGTGTGTTGTTAAAGATTTGAAGGACATGTGCACGTGCACTTCGTCTCCTGTGTTCTGTACAACAAAATACAGAAATCTAAACGTGGGATGTGTACACAAGAGGGGGATGTGTACACAAGAGGGGGATGACTTCCTTTATGACGGACTTTTGCTCTTTGGACGCAACTCACTTCAGAGTTCTTTTAATAATTTTGGATATATTCTTCACACACTTCACACACTTGCTTTTAAGAGCAAGTATTTGTCAAGTAAAGGATACCTGGATGCAAGAGCAGCTGCATTATACATCAGATACATGAAATACACGTTCTGCTGGGCTGCTCTGCTACTTAAGAATGTTAAACATTCTTAATTAGTCTTTGCTGAATATAGCACTTTATTAATAATCCTTATCCATTAGTTTACCTTGACCAATGGTGTTATTCTTCCTTTTTTTTTTTGTCCTGACTGCCTTAATCCTATTATAAACGAAAGGGTTTAGAATACTGTACCTAATCCTATTCCTTCAGAATAAGATTCTGAATGAAAGGGTTTAGAATCTTATTTTTTCGTTATTCTAAAGGAAAGGGTTCTATCGTTTATCAAGCGCCCAGGGTGGGGACAGTTGTTCTGCGGGGCGTGTCCGTCCTGAGTGCTGCCTGTTCACGCGTGTGTGTTGCCATCTGTTTCAGTCGTCACTGTTGAGTGCTGTGCTGGGGGAGCTGCCCCCGAGCCAGGGGCTGGTCAGCGTGCACGGGAGGATCGCGTATGTTTCTCAGCAGCCCTGGGTGTTTTCAGGAACTCTGAGGAGTAATATTCTGTTTGGGAAGAAATATGAAAAAGAACGGTATGAAAAAGTAATAAAGGCTTGTGCTTTGAAAAAGGTGAGTCATGACTTTTGAGTTGCATATATTCGAATTTCAAATAATGAGAGCGTTGGTTTAAACTACAAGGTTTGTTAAAAGTTTCTTTCAAATTTTGAAAGACCTTTTCATGTTGTTTAATACTTTCGTCTTCTGAGTGAATATGCACATACGTGTGTCACTATTTGAATCCTGATGTGATACCAACAATCATAGAATGTCTTTTTTGGGGGGAGGGAGTTGTTTCACTTTGTGAAGTTTTATTCACTTTTAACTTCTCTTTTTAATGGGCAATTACAAAAATTTGTAAAAACTAGAGAGCACAGTGTAATGAATACTCATGAACCCACCCCCAGCTTCAGCCAGGATCGGCTCGTGGCCAGTCTTGCTGTATCTCTACCCCTGCCCACTGCCGGCCCCACTCCCACCCCAGATTATTCTGAAGCAGGTCCTAGGCCTCAGATTAGTTCATCTGTAAACATTTCACTAGTTTTCTCTAAAAGATAGGAAAGCCTCTGGAAAAAAGTCGCCACGTTATTACACCTGAAAAGTAACCAAAATTCCTGAATATCGTCAACCTTCGAGTCCGTGTTTACATGTTGTTAATCATCTCACTGAGAAATCTCATTCGCTGGTGGTTTGAATCAGGCTCCACGTAAGGTCTGCCCTCTGCGCTTTGTTGATGCCTCCTCCTTCCCTTTCAGTCTGTAGGTTTCTCTCTCCATTTTTGACTTGTGTTTTATTATTTAAGGAAAGCGGAACGCTTTAAAATTTCTTCTTATTATTGCATTGTTTCACTGGGGGAAAGGTTGTTTTCACAAATGGCATTGAGTTTCACAGAAAATGGCACCTGAAAACATTTAACTCTGTTGGGATTTAAATGAATTTAGTGAATGAATGATGAAAACTGAACTTATCTGATAGAATGTAATTTGGCAAAAAGAAAGAAAAATGTAAATACTGATAAATACGATGTTACTCTCTTGGATGATAAAAATCAGTGAATAATAGCATTAAAGGGCTCCCCCGGGGTCTGTTCAGTGCATTCTGGACGTCTGACTGCCCTTTTATGCTGCGAGGAAAAGGCTGGGACAGCTTTCAAGGGCGAGGTGTTGAGGGCTCCAAACCCGCCTTGTGAGGAAAGAGTAATTCTGCTTGAACAATGGCTTGAACATCATAGATTGCATCAGTTGATGTGGACAGAACAGAATTGCTTGCTCGTTTAATGGGCTTCTATTTCTTTCTCCCAGGTTATTGTTAATGGGAGATTGTGCGTTTGCGGAAATGACATCAAGTTAGCAGTAATGAGCTAGGTTTTTGTTAAGTGGTATATATATTGTGGAAGAAAAGAAGGGGGAAAGCACATGTGTAACAGTGAGAACGGTAGCTCTCATTTATTTAGAGTCCACGTGCAAATCATTTTTCTGTCGCTCACAGACGCTCATGCGCGCACATAAAGAGTATATGGGTTATTAATGTTTTGTGAGTGTCCTCGATGTCACCACCCTCATTCTATAGTTGGTAAAACTGAGGCTTGGAGAGATGAAACAGCTGCCCCCAACATTTGCACCTCACGTTCAGTCTGTCCCTGCATGACTCTAGACTCCATGCTTTTCCACAGTGTCATGCTGCCTCTCAAATGAAGAAATTTAAAAGAAGGAGCTTTTTAAACAGCGCGTGATGGATGAAGCTAAGGTTGAATGTGGAATAAGCAGATCTCAGACATTTCCTCTTTACCTTTAATCACGTCCAGCTCCCGATTCCCAGATCATACTCTAGAGACCTAGGCCAGTGTGTGGGTGTTTCTTTCACGACCTTGCCTTTCGGTGACGCTCAGCCCTGTCTTTCCCCCCAGCATTTGAGCATCTCTGGAGAAAAGCAGGTGTTGAGATAGGGGCTGCCGTTCAGCGTTTTCGCCGGCGGCTAAGGCTTTGCCCCAGCCCCGTGGGGTGATGGGACCAGTAACTCGGGCAGTGTCCTGGGGCTTCACCCACCCTCGGGTGTCCCTGCGGCACAGACTCTGGTGGGAAGGGCCCCTGTGGGATTGGGCTGCACAGCGATTCTTCTGTACGTGATGTGAGGTTTATAAGCATGGACTGCTCTCCTGTTGTGCTGCGTGGTCGGGACATAGAGTTGGGCCCCTCGTGCCCATTCCCTCCTTGGCAGGAAGGGAGGCCCAGGGCGGAGAAGGAGTGGAGAGCGGAGTCCTGGCCCCGGCTTCGTCACTTGCCTGCTGTCACTTTGGACACGTCCTGCTTCCTGCCTGGGCCTCTGACGTTTCTGCAGCAAAATGAGGGCCTTGGGTCAGAGGGTTTCCAAGAGGTTTTGCTGCTGCTCTGAAATGTCGTCTATGACTCTGATTAGCAAGGGGTCAGCAAGGTCTTTACGACACCTGGGAACCACTTAATGAGTAATGAGATCCTCTGCTTATCTCCTTCTGGAATCCCTGTGTCAGTGGATGGGCCTAAGACAGTCACAGATAATAGTGGCATTCTGGAATTATTTTGGCCTGTAGATACAGAGACTGCACAGGTAGTAGAAAAGCCTTGGCCTTTGGAGAGAAACAGTCTTGGGTGGTAACTCCAGGTATATGTCTGTTTCCTCTCCTATTAAATGGGGGAGGTGTGGGATTACTGTAAAGGCTACAGGCAGTGCCTATAAAATGCAAATATGCCAGGTTTTTAGTAAATGGTAGCTATTGTTACTCTTATAGCCCTTTTCTCTACATCCATACATATGTGCTGTAGGTACATATAAATATAATAAAGGTTTCTCCTTACAGATCTCCTTACCTCCCACTTGCCACAAATCCTGCAACATTTCTTGTATTACATATGTTAATAACAACACAGATGTATTATACTAGGTCTAGTTAACGTAATTACATATGTTAATAATAATGTAAATGCATTATACTATATCTAGTTGAAGTAAACATTAAAGTTCATTGAGCTGAAAACTTTTCTGTAACAAAATAGAGAGAAGATGTAATCACATTTGGCAACATCGATTCAGGCTGATGACATCAACTCCAAGGCCCAGGAGTCAGAAGGCTCAGGGATTGGGTCTCAGGGTCTCTGTTGACCAGGTGTGTGATTTCGGTTGATTGTCTGAACCTTACAAGCCTGTTTCTTCATCTGTAAAGTGGCGATAATAATACTGTCAACCTCATGAGGTTGTTTTGAGGATGAAATGCAGTAATGATTTTAAAGCACCTGATTGCTAGGGATGTAACAAGCATTCTATAAATGTTAGAGTGATTTTGAAAATAAATTAGCTATTAATTATAAGCTCAGCTAGTTTTTGGCAGAATCACATCCATAAAATGTGACATGTAAGAAGGAAGGTATCTGAGTATTTAACTTCCATTTTTGAGTTGATATTTATATAGGTGCTCTGCACATAGTACATTATATAAATTGACAATAAAAATATTCTGTTACCATAACACAGGTAATATAGTATGTCACATTTGTCTGCATATTATCTTCAGCCACTTGAAGGCTCTTAAAAACTTTCAGGCGATACATATTTAAAGGTATCACAGTGATAAATTCTAGTTTAATATTTTCTCACATAGATCGCTTGAATTTACAAACCCCTCTTGGGTGCCCACAGCTTGTACTTTTATTTCATATTTACCACATTCCTGCCAACTTGGACACTTTCAGATTGCCTTGACAGTCATAGAATAATAAGTTTATTGATACTTCCTTATCTAGGTATAGAGGTCTTCAAGTCCTGAATTATTTTAGTATTGCCTTCATTTCAAATATACTTTTCAGTCACCACTTGGATAGCATGATGTGAAAGAGCAGAAGGCTATGAACTGCCGTGAGCTTGGTTCAGATTCCAGATCTTCTGTTTAAAAGCTGACAGTCCTCAGACCAACGATGTAACCTCACTTACTCTCAGTTTCCTCATCTGTGAAATGGGGCCAGTACTTACTGTGCAGCTTGTTGTGAGGATTAGAGATAATCGGTATCAGGTTTCAGAACAGTGCTTGGTGCACAGAGCTTCCCCACTCCAGGAGCTGAGAGAAGGTCCTTCATGAAAGATGTAAGCAAAGCCTTAGGAACCCAGCAGGAAAAGAGACGACTCCAGGATGGTTTCATGGAAGAGTGTGTTTGGGCTGAGCCTGGAAAGATGGGCAGGATATTGACAGGCTGTGCGAGGAGGGCCAATTCCAAATGGAAGAAAAACTGTGAAGAAAGGCAGAGGCCTCCTGCTGTTTGACTCTGGAACCCAGCCCTCCTCTGCCAGGACCTCACATCTGTCTCTGCTCACACAGTCTCTGCTCCGTGATGTTTCTACTGTAAGTCTCCACCATCGCTGAAGGGCCCTCGATGTGCTTCAGGACGGGTGGCGTCAAACGAGCGTCGCCATTTCCTTGTGTTTCTCTAGTCTATGTACTGCTTTTCAGTGCAAATTGGTGAAATTTAACTGAAAGGTAACAATTAATTCCTCCAGTGGGAGGAACTATAATATATGCTCAACTCAGGCTTTTCCCTTTAACCTAATTGGAAAATGGTGGCTGGGAAATTAGCCTGACTTGGATTTTACTTCAAATCCTTTGAAATGGTTTTCCCATTTGGGGCTGGTCCATAAATAATTTGCAGAGTAAATAACACACTTGAAGTCCTACTACCAGACTCAGAGAGCCTGTTTCATATGGCCTAACTGTGCTAAATGAAAGAGTAGATTTAAGTGCCTCTTCTAGAATGTGGTGAGGATTGCTGTGCTATAGCTAGGTGCAGTTTTGAGAAGGAAACCAAAATAACATAAAATCAAGGCATAAAATCTAAGTGGAGCAGTTTGCAAGGACTGTCAACAGTGAAACGGAGGCTAAGTAACTGTGTGTGCGCATGTGTGCGTGTGTTTAAGGCTGGAAACCCATCTTAAAATGGCTCATTGTTTTTCATGAAAACCAAAAGCAAGAGATGGTATAAACTTCTGAGCCTAACAAAGAAATAATGTAAAATAATGATGAATTTTCACGACAGAGCAATTGCTCCCTTTCATTTGATGCAACCCAGTGAGGGTACAGGGGACCTGTGTGTGCCTGTGTGTCTTTCTGGCTGTCAGGGAGGGTTATGATGGAGATAGTATTTCTCTTCTTAGGGTCATGTGATTTCCCTGTTGTGATTCACACTGTGAATGGGGTCCCACTGTTGGTTTGATGAGAAAATAGGGATAGGTCACCAACAGCAAGTTACAATCAATTCATGTCCTTTTTCCACTTACAGAGGGTGTTCATACACTTCTTTTTTTTTTTTTAAACATCTTTATTGGAGTATAATTGCTTTACAATGTTGTGTTAGTTTCTGCTGTATAACAAAGTGAATCAGCTATACATAATACATATATCCCCGTATCTCCTCCCTCTTGTGTCTCCCTCTCTCCCTCCCTGTCCCACCCCTCTAGGTGGTCACAAAGCACTGAGCTGATCTCCCTGTGCTATGCAGCTGCTTCCCACTAGCTATCTATTTTACATTTGGTGGTATATATTAGTCCATGCCACTCTCTCACTTCATCCCACCTTACCCTTCCCCCTCTCCGTGTCCTCAAGTCCAGGACAGGAATAAAGATGTAGAGAATGGACTTGAGGAAATACATTTCTTTTTTTTTTTAAATTACTTAATTAATTTATTTTTGCTGTGTTGGGTCTTCATTTCTGTGCGAGGGCTTTCTCTAGTTTTGGCAAGCGGGGGCGCCTCTTCATTGCGGTGCGCGGGCCTCTCACTATCGCAGCCTCTCTTGTTGCGGAGCACAGGCTCCAGAGGCACAGGCTCAGTACTTGTGGCTCACGGGCCCAGTTGCTCCACGGCATGTGGGATCCTCCCAGACCAGGGCTCAAACCCATGTCCCCTGCACTAGCAGGCAGATTCTCAACCACTGTGCCACCAGGGAAGCCCAATACTCTTCTTTTGATTCTCACAGCATCCTTGAGTTCACTGACTCTTGTTTCTGCAGCACATTCTGTAGAAGAGGAAAATGAGACTTAGGGAGATCAAACGACTTGTTGATCATGGAGACCCCAGTGTGCCACTTGCTTTCTCCCCACATTTGCTGAAGTAGAGACAAAGAAATGAGGGCTTCATCTGCAGAAAGATAGTGCTGTGTATCCTAGGTTGCTGCCTGAGGAGTTTAGTAGGTGACAAACTCCCCACAAACTCTGCTTGTCTGTGCCATGTTCTGTCCAGTGATAATTATAGGCAATCTAAGTAAAGGTTTCTAATATAACTGGTTTAAAGGTTTCTAATATAACCTCATTCTAATAACCTCATTCTAAGGTTTCTAATATAACCTCATTCTAATATAATATAAGTGTAACATAAATCTGGTTGTAATCTTGTCATTTGGAGGATGTTCTTGTCATCTTTTCTTTTTTTTCCCAGGTACTCTGATTGGTCTACTTACTTCTTAAATAATATTCAGATATAACTTTTGATAGATTCCCAGAGCCTCAAGTCAAAACTTCACATCCTTCTTAAACTTGAGTTTTTCTTGCTTCCGCGGACAGGCAGCTACTTAGTCCAGCTGATCTGCTTGGTGTCCCTCAAGCACACTGTTCGCTTCGCTTTTGTCTTTCCTGCCCAGCCTGCTCTTCTCCCATTTCTTGTATAGACCTTGTCTGTCACTCTGTCAGTATGTCTTAAGTATCACTGTGAAGACAGAGGTCAGGTGTTATCCCTTCTCTGAAAGTGGGAAGCTGAGGCCGAGATCAGCAAGATGTCCAGTTTAAGACACACTTATTCCTTGATTAAAAAAATGTCCTGTGGGCTTCCCTGGTGGCGCAGTGGTTGAGAGTCCGCCTGCCGATGCAGGGAACACAGGTTCGTGCCCCGGTCCGGGAGGATCCCACATGCCGCGGAGCGGCTAGGCCCGTGAGCCATGGCCGCTGAGCCTGCGCGTCTGGAGCCTGTGCTCCACAACGGGAGAGGCCGCAACAGTGAGAGGCCCGCGTACCGCAAAAAAAAAAAAAAAAAAATAGAGTCCTGTGCCTTCACCAGCCTGGGACACCAGCCCTCACACTTGGGCCTCTAGCACAGACCTTCCCACTTGCATATCCAGCTGCACTGTGACATCACCAAGAGGTCATCTCAACTCGTCCACAAGCGAAGTCTCCTAAACTTGCATCCACCATCTTCCCCAACCCAGTAAATGGAGACCCTGTTCTTCCGCTTCCTCACGCCCCACACAACACAGTCCTCTTCTCTTACCTCCTACACGCGTCCCATCAGCAGGCCTTACAGACTCCACCTTCCCAGTGTGTGTGGAGTGTGTGATGCCGTCTCTCCGTCCTCACTTCTCCCACTCTGGTCCTGGCCACCGTCATCTCTCACCTAGGTTACTGCCGTGGCCTCCTAACTGGTATCCTCTCTCACCCTCCCCCCTTACTGTCTGTCCTCCACAAAGAGGCAGGAGTGATTCCATAAAAGCCTCAGACCGTGTCAGGCCCCCATTCCCCTCCCCCTTTTACTGGGCTGACACCAGGGCTCCTCCTGCCCTGACTCTGCCCTTGTTCTCCTCATTCTCACTCTGCTTCTGCTCTCCGGACCTCCTTGCTTGTCCTGGGACACCTTGGCCGTCTGCCCCACAGCCTTTGTACTCGCTCATTGCTCTGTGCGGAGCACCCTCTCCAGGTCAGTGTAAGCCCCTTCACCCTCCAGAACATCTGCTCCAACCCCCTCTGAACAGGGCCCTTCTCAACCCCAGTAGTGACTCACTTTCCCTCCTTTACTCCCTATCCCCCTAAGTTGGCTTCTTTTTTCTTCTAGTCCTTAGTACTTGCACTCATGTTAATTTTCCATCTCCCACCATGGAAAGCAACTCTAGGGACTATGTTTCCTCATGGCTGAATTCCTTGTGCCCGGAGCAGTGCCTGGCATATAGTCGATCCTCAATAAGTATCTGTTAAAATGACCTAATGCATAAATGCTGTGAAAAACTACAGAATGTAAACACACGAAGAACCCCGAGAGATGTGTTTTAAAATGTTTAAGGTTACGGTTTAGTCACTATGAAATGTACCCATTGCTTTTGATCAAATACTTGTATGAAGAACTAATGCTAAAAAGGTTAGGATGGCAGGAGGAGAACACATTTGAAATCTTTCTCTTTTTCCCCTTTTCTGTCTCCATGTAGGATTTACAGCTTTTGGAGGATGGAGACCTAACCGTGAGAGGAGACCAGGGAACCACGCTGAGTGGAGGCCAGAAAGCCCGGGTCAACCTCGCCAGGTAAATGGCGTTTCAGTTGCCTTCCTGCCCCTCCCTCCTCCATGGCTCCTAGTGGAAGTGAGCACGCAGACCCCGCTCACCGGGTGGGCCCGGTGTGAAGCAGGGTCTTGGCCCTCTTCCATGGGCTCTTGGAATGAATAATGATTTGTTGGACACCATCTTGATTCAAAGATGGGACACGGGAAGCTTGAAGCGGCCTTCTCCTGACATCTCTCTACGTTTCCTAGAGCCGTGTATCAGGATGCAGACGTCTACCTCCTGGACGATCCGCTCAGTGCAGTAGATGCAGAAGTGAGCAGACACCTGTTCGAGCTGTGAGTTTGCTCCTGGTTTCTATCATTTCTGCTTTCCAAGAACCCCGCAGAGATCAGGGAAGAGAGCTCAGGAGGGCGTGTATGCTCCAGGAGACTCGGCTCATTCTGCCCTGGTGTCCCTGTCCCCCCTCCCTTCCCTCCACAGCAGATCCGTCCTAGAGAACTTTTGCATGAGGATGAGGTCGAGATAGGAAAATGCAGAAGGAGCTTGCAGTGTGTGGAGTCAGGGAGTCTGTGCTTAAGGGAGCTGAGGAACAGATGGCAGATTTATTAACTGCTACTTGCAGTTAATAACCAGACACTGTCGATGGATCCAGACCCCAGCAGTAAGAAAGATGATGTATGTATTTTAAATTGGAGAGTAGGACTTGGTAACCTGGTGCTTGGCTGCCGGTCCTTTTCCTCCATCATTTGTTTAAGGCACTTCAGAAATGAAGTTTCCAGTACTGACATAGGGCTTCCGTGGAAAGGCCTTGTTGGTTTACACTTATTATTCTGTCTGTTTGGAAATACTTAATACGGTCTAGAATTTAAGAATGAGTTATTCCACATCTAAGTATGGCTTCAGTCATTTAATATTGCTTCATGTGTGCTTATTAGAATTAATACTTAGACCCACAGTGCACGGTTAACTTGAATTTGTAACTAGGTATCTAGAGTCTGGCTGAAATCCTGACTTTCACTTTGAGTTTCTGGAATTTGTTGTCAGTGGCTCTTGTTTGGCCACGGAACCCCAGAAGCAGAACAGCTCTGATGCTTTTCTGTGTATCATGTGTCCCAACACACGCTGACTGAGGCTTCTGTGGAGTCTAGACTGGCCTCTTCGAAAGCCTCGTGAACTTGCTTTTTCTGAAACGCCACCCACATCTACCCCACGGTTAGTTACCTTGCTGTTCACCTTGTTAAAGCCAACGAGCCCTTCCAGCTGCACTTATTAAAGTCCTACTGTGTGCACTGAGGTCCATGCCCTTACAGAGGCTATTGTTCAAAACCTCTCAGTTTACAGAGGAGAACAGTGAGCCAGGAGAGGGGAAGGACCCACACGGGGCAGAATAAGGGAGACCGAGACGTTCAGCTCTCATTTCTGCCTCTAAGGAATCTGTCTCTATGGAGCTTGTTAAGACAGATGCTTGGGAAAGGTCAGCAGAGTCGCGGTTTAGAGGGTTTGGATATAGGATGGTAGATGCTAAGTGGAAGTAGAAGTGGGCAGCTGTAGGCTTTCAGGTGAAGTTGGAAAGCTCCCTGTGCACTGGCCTTAGCGGGAAGTGCCCTGTGGGCCTGCAGGCTGGAAGGGTTTGTGGAGGCTGAGAATAGGATTCAGTTCCTTTTGCTAAAGGAATAGTAGAAGCACAGGTGTAGAGGTAGGAAGAAGCAAGGCTGTGAGAAGGACAGCAGGCACGTCCTTGCCTGGAGAATGCAGGTCCTACAGCAAAGAGAAGCTATTTGGAAATTCTCGCTGTCAGTCCCTCTGTTAGTTTGCTAGGGCTCTGTCTGTCCAGGCTGCTCTCACAGGAGACCATAGACTGGGTGGTTTATAAATAA
The DNA here is from genome assembly GCF_964374135.1 of Grampus griseus. Classification (NCBI taxonomy): domain Eukaryota; kingdom Metazoa; phylum Chordata; class Mammalia; order Artiodactyla; family Delphinidae; genus Grampus; species Grampus griseus. The sequence goes on along the minus strand of NC_139012.1, from coordinate 14,708,560 downwards.
CAGAAATTTGTCTCACAGTTCTGGAGGCTGGGGAAGCCCGAGGGCAGGGTGCTGGCAGATCTGGTGTCTGGTGAGGGCCCGATTCCTGTGTGTTCATGTGGTGGAAGGGGTGAGGGAGCTGTGTGGGTCCCTTTTATGAGGGCACTAATCCCATTCATGAAGGCTCTACACTCATGACCTGTTCACCTCCCAGCTGCCCCATCTCCAGTACCTTCACAGTGGGGATTAGGTTTAATGTGTATGACATTTGAGGACACAGCCTTGTCTATAGCAGGCTGTCACAGATGCGGGGGCGGGGAGCTTAAACAATAGAAATCAGTGTTCTCACAGTTCTGGAAGCTAGAAGTCCAAGATCAAGGTGTGGACTTCTGTTGGCACCCTCCTCACTGTGTCCTGTCTTTTCCTCTGGTCTTTCCTCTCTTCACATGCACCCCTGTGTCTCTGTCCTTACGTCTCAGTCTCTTCTTCTAAGGACACCAGTCAGATTGGATTAGCCCCACCCTAATTAAGAATAACAGTTACCTCTGTAAAGGCCCTGACACCAAATTCTAAGGTACTGCAGCTACGGTGTCAACAGGTGACTTTGGGGAGACTTGATTGATTTACAGCCCGTCCGGAATAGCCAAGTAGAGAGACTTGAGCAGAGCAGCAGTGTGAGAGTGAGACGGGGGAGGCAGCCCTGAGCTCTGGATACGAGGAGCTGAGATTCCACGTCCCCTAAGCAGGGGTCGGGGGCAGGTTCCACCAGAGTCAGTATGTACCTGTGCTTAGTGTTAAGGTGATGAAAGAGCTCTGCAGATGGATCGCAGCGATGGCTGCACAGCAGCGTGAGTGTACTTAGTGCCACTGAGGTGTACGCTTAAAAACGGTTAAAATGGTAAATTCCATGTTACGTATATCTTAACACACACACACAAAGTGCACGGTAGCATCGAACCTTTCAGCACACAAGAGCAGGGCAGCCGGCACGTGGCATGGCCTCCAGCTCTCTGGTCTGACTGCCTTTCCCACCCTCTCCCGATCGTCACTTGATGAATTTTCCCTTAGAGAAGTGTCTGTGTCTCGTCACAGGTCCAGTGACAGGCACTAGTGCTGTGACACAGGTTCCCCACTGCCACCCTCCTGGGTCTTGAGTAGCTCAGCCTCCCTGTTCCCAGCGCCCTGCCCTGCATTCACAGATGTCTGTCACTCAGTTTTGTGTGTGTCTGCCCAAGTTCTCCATCACTCCAAGAACGGTTTCCGCTGGCCACTGCATTCATGTCACAGGGAGGAGAGAGGAAGGTGTTCTGATTGCCACGGATCCGTGGGCTTATACAGAGCCTCTCCCAAGTTCTTTTTCCAGCGCAGGAGGTGTTTATAGAGTCCTTTCCAACCTTTTGGATGTAATGACCTTGGATGTACACTTGATAGAAGCAGCCTTGTTCAGACTGTTGTTTGCTAATCAGAACCACATTCTCTGGGAAAACTTAGGGCAGGGAGCAGGAAGGCAGTTTAGGAAGTCACTCGGCAGCACCTGGAGAATGTTCTCGAGTTAGAAAATTGGATGGAACAGTGTGCTGTGAAGGATGGCGGTCGTGTCGAAGCTCAGTAATGGGGAGTGTTTTGTATTAAAGTGGACGAAGCGCACTTCTACTTGCCGTTAACAGTTTCCCTTAGTCATGAATCTATAGCCGTTGTGAGTTTTCCAACTCTACGTTGTAAACCTTAAGTGGATTCTCTCACCTACAGAAGGTTAGAGCCTTAGGTGAACTGATGCAGTCTCACCTGTGTCCAGCTGTGGATCCCGTTTTGGTTCAGAGACCCCTATGTCGCCAGAGCCCCCGGCTCCTGCGTCACCAGCTCTTCGGGCCTGTCCTGGTCAGATGCCCTCGCTGCTGTCCACACAGTTCGCCCTCTCTGCTCCAGCCCCTCACAGACCCCCCTCATGTTCAGGCTGCAGATCCAGGTCCTCAGACGGAGAACGAGCTCCTTTGCCATCTGCCCCCATCAGCCTTTCCAGCTGGCCCTCACACCCACTCGGCCTTCCAGCCGTGCCGGCTTTGTGACGGGCCCTTTCTCACACCTGTCTGTCTGTAGATACTGCTCCCTCTGTGCCAGAGCCCCTGCCTTTCCCTCCTGTTCCCTCAGGGGGAACCTGTGCCCTTCTGTCTTCCCACAGCCCTCGGTGGGTTGCACTTGACCGTTCATCAGTCCTCCCCACCCGCTATAAGCTGTGAATGCATGAAGACGCCTTAGCAGGGCATGTTCTGTCCCAGGACCCTTGGACCTGCTGTGCCTTCTTCTAGGGACGTTTCCCCAGATAGGCTCCCGTGTCACCCCCATCTAAGACAGCAGCCCCCCTTGCTTTCCTTCAGAGCACACATCACGGCCCGACAGTGCATTTTCTGTACTTGTTCAGTGTGTCCCTCTGTTCACGGTGCGGAGTAGCGTCTGCTTTCCTCACCTGTGGATGTAGGTCAAGCGCCTCGCACCTCAACACACCTCTGCTGATTGAAGGAATGAAGGTGGGACTCTGTCTTTCTCATTTGTATCCCCTCTACTATGGGGTGTGTCCCCTCTTAACACAGCCCTTATATAGGATTATAGGATCAACACAGCCCTTATATAGGAATAGCAGTTTAACAACTGGTTGCTGAATCAGTCATTTTTATGGCATGACTTGGAAATCTTTATTCTAAAAACTAGAAAAATAGAGTATTTCCTAGAGATCTGGATAAAACGCATTATTTAGGAAAAATTTAAGTCATCAACTGATCACTTCATTGTAATTATTTATATTACCTTATCTGTGATGGAATGTTAGGAAGAAAACATTCTGAAACTTGGGTAGCTCTGTCTTGGACATGGCAGCCCATTAGATTTGATTAACATCCACCTTCAGGGACTGTCGCGGGTAATTTTGAATTAAGGAGAAACAGTTCCATGAAAAGCTTTAGTACTAAGACTGAAGACGGGTTTACTCAGTTAAGAAACTTAGGTACGAAAGCTGAACTAACACATGTCAAAGGGAAGAATGAATCCCTTTGGACATAATGGAGCGATGGCGTATGTGTCTACGTCCTGAGCTCTCACTTCTGATCGCAGACCCAGTGTCCAGCGTGTCCCCTTAGGACTTTTCTGTCCTGAGTCCAGAGCACATGACCGCTCGTGGGTTAGGAGGAGTGCAGGCGGGGCTGACGTGTACTGAGCGGATTGGTGGTTTGGTTTCTCAGAACATGTGGGTGAGTTGTCATTGGCCGTGTTTGACATGAAGACACTGAGGTGTAGTAGCTTGTCCGACGCTGTCAGGCTCGTGAGAGGGACTGAGCTGCAGTCTGCTGCCTCCAGACTCTGCACCTGGCTCACTCAGCAGGCTGAGCTGTGGCCCAGGTCCCTGAGGTTTGCTCTGCGAGGGGCTCGGGCACCCAGGGTACACGCCTGGAGCCCTGCCTGTGGTCACCGGGGCCCCGGACCCAGCTACTCGCTTCCCTGGAGGGGTCGTCGGCCCTTGTGGGATGAGCCTGGGGCTGAGTCCCTAGGGGTCTGCATTTAAAACGTGGAGCAGTCTGGGGGGGTTACTGTAAACACACACGTAAGGTTGGATACTGAGGGTGTTTGTTGGGCCGCACCCCTCAGCCTGCAAGGCCTGTGTTTGCCCAGCTTAGACCTAAGAAAGAGCCCGGAGTCAGCGACGGAGACACGGATGGTTCAGTGGCCACGGCGAGCTTCCATGTCTGAAGCAAGGTCCTGGAGGGACACCCTACCGTGTGTGGTGGACATGGCAACAGTCTGGCTTCCTGGCGGGGAGGCGGGGGAGAGGGAAGATGACCAGTTACAGGGGAATTGACCTCAGGCTGGCTCGTCGGTTACCATGGGAACCAGGGAAGGAGCACACCCCTCACTGCCCCTCTGGTAAGCATAGTGGAGCGTCCTGATCTAAAGCTAGAACAGTCATTAGCTGGGGCCTGGGGCAAGTGTGTAGGAAGGTCAGTCGTGTGATTGGGGTGTAGGTGAAACAGGCACTGAGCAAGCAGGGGATGTACAGAGAGCAAGAGAACAGCCATCTCGGGGGGCCTGACCACACAGGGGTCTTGGCTATAGAGAATTGCTATGTCTTTGAGCTGTTGGATAATTTCCACTGTGATTTGTGCCGTCTGGATTCTGTTCTTTCATCTTCATATTTGGAAGGTGTTCAGTCCTAATGAAAAAGGATTTGCTTTCTGGACGGGACTGGGAATGTCGTAGAGACTGACGGAGGCCACGCTAGCATTCATTTTCTATCTAATATTATCTGGGAAGAAGTGTCTAGAAAATGCGTTCTGGCAAAGGTTACCAAGAATCTGTTCATTTTTTTGTTGTTAATATGTATATTATATGTCACAAATAATCAGAAAACTAAGAAAAATGTACCCATTTTTATATGACACAAATCCGTCTTCTCCCATTCCCACAAGGTGATAAAATAGTGTTTTGGTTCAGTCAAGTTTTGGAATCTCAGTATTGCTCAATTGTTTTTCATTATGAAACATGTAAGTAATTGTTAAGCTGAGTCTTTGAAAGAAAAAAACCTTAGCTGTCGGTGCCTCTTTCACTGGATGGCTTTTTAGAATTTTTTAGCAGAGCTAGATTCAAGTTTGCTGCTGAATGAATTTGAGGCCTAGTCAGAATCATTGGCTTATATTTATATTCAGTTTGTATTGTTTATACTGGTATTTAAACTACACATCTTTGACTGCTGTGTTGTCTTTGTCTCATTATGTTTCCAAATACAGGTTTTCAGCTTGGAGCACCCCACTGACGTGCTTTTGCACGCTGTACCTTTTACATTTGTAGGTGTGTTTGTCAAGCCTCGTATCAGAAGATCGCAATACTAGGGACTCGTCAGTCGCAGTACCTAAAAGCTGCAAGTCAGATTCTGGTATTGAAAGAGGTAAGTGGCTTCTAGAAGCCTGTGGAACTTGCTAGCACTCAGGTGTGTGGAAGGCCACACCTCCCAGCAGGTCACTCTCCTTGAGTTCATGGTAAACAGCCTCTTCTCCCTCAGTTTTATGCCCCCTTCTTCTCAGAGCTGGTATTCGTGCCTTTGAGGATGAATCCGAAGACCTGTAGAAATGTCACTGTTACACCCTAGGCCACATACACCCTAACGTACGTGAAAGTGCTGCTGCGGAGTTACTGAATTATCACTGTTCTAGTGAAATTTATTAAGGGTAACGATGCTATTTTATTTAGAACTGTTTGTGTCCCCTTTCCACAACTTAAGTCAAAGAGTATTAGTATTTGGAAATTAGAGATACTAAGACCTGTTTGTATCCATGTGATTGTCATGCTTGCTTTGCCTGAAGAGTACCTTCCATTAACACCCGAAGGGAGGTGAGCACCCCAGTCAGAGACGCCCACGCTGCTGCTGTAGCCAGTTGCTGGTCTCACTGCCCCACACCCGTGAGAGCCTGTGCGGCGGTAGGACAAGGCCTTGCCTTCGTGGGGCTTCTGTTCTTATGGGGACAGATGTGATGAAAGAGAGAGGGGGTGGGGCTGATATCCTGACTCTCTGGGGAGCTGGTGCCTCTCGGGCCTGAGGGACATGAAGGTGCGGGCCATCCAGGCACCTGGGGGAGGGGGGTCCTAAGGAAGGAGCTGAGCTGGCAGGTTGGAGGAATGGCAGGAAGGCCAGGGTGTCTGAGGAGAGGGTGCAGGGAGCCGTGGAGGGCGCTGGTCTCTGAGCAGTGGGCGGCGGGCCAGGAAGTGGGATGGAAGCCACTGGACGGTCCAGAGCAGGGGAGTGATGTGGTCTGACGTGAGATTTAAAAGATTCCTCTGGGGCTTCCCTGGTGGCGCAGTGGTTGGGAGTCCACCTGCCGATGCAGGGGACACGGGTTCATGCCCCAGTCCGGGAAGATCCCACATGCCGCGGAGCGGCTGGGCCCGTGAGCCATGGCCGCTGAGCCTGCGCGTCCGGAGCCTGTGCTCCGCAACGGGAGAGGCCGCAGCGGTGAGAGGCCCGCGTACAGAAAAAAAAAAAAAAAAAAGATTCCTCTGATGTTCGCTGGAGGGGTGACAGCAAAACTGTTAGAAGTCTCAGTACAGTTGAGAAGACAGAGGTGTGGGCTCAGGCTAGTGTGTCAGTTTCAGGAGCTGCCATAACAAAGTACTGCAAACTGGGCAGCGTAAAGCAACAGAAATGTATCTTCTCACTGCTCTGGAGGCTGCAAGTCCCAAATCAAGGTGCTGGCAGGGCCGTGCGCTCCCTGAAGGCTCTAGGGGAGAATCCTCCCTTCCAGCCTCTGGGCTTCACCGGCCTTCCTTGGGGTTCCTTGGCTTATAGCTGCAGGACTGTAGTCTCTGCCTCTGATGTCACGTGGCCATTGTCCCCGTGTCTGTCTGAGTCTCTGCTCTTCTCAGAAGGACATCAGTCATATTGGATTTAGGGCCACCCTACTCAATATGACCTCATCTTAACTTGATTACATCTGCAAAGACCCTATTTCCAAATAAGGTCCTTTACAGGTGTCATGTTTATAGCTTGAACGTATCTTTATTTTGGAGGGGGGCGCCATTCAACCCGCAGCTCCTAGCATGGTTAGGGGTGGACTGGAGATTAGTGAGAATTTTTTGGACTTGGTGGTGGTTTGATGCTTCACTCCTCGGCTTGTTTGCCTCTGTGCCTGAGCACCTCCATCCTTAACCACCGTCTGTTCCAACAGGCCCTTGGTAAACTTCCTGACTCATCAAATGAATTTCTGCTCCAAGTAAGATATTAAATTAAAATGCAGAACCTCTACCTCTGTAGTAGCAGTTCCATGGTCAGCTCTCCTCTACTCCTCCAGGAATGGGGGGCTCATCTCTCAAACTTGAGAGCAGTGGATTTCACGCGCAGAGGGGGTGATACTAGTGTATAAAACCCCAGCACTGGCACTATTATGAGCACGAATCAGTGGGCAGAATAACCTATTCAGCCAGTCCCTGGATGTTTTAGGGACCCCTTATTGCTTCTTTTGAGGACACTACCCTCAATTTTACTACTATCAGAACAACCATTTGTCCACTGGTGAGCACCCCTGGGTGAGTTGGGGTCCATCCTTACTGTTTGTCTGGTCCCTCTCTCACAGCAGAGAGGGGATGACTGCTCTCTCGTCCCCTCAGAATTATCAGTGATTGGCTGCCCAGTAAAATTGCTGTCTTTGTACTATTAGTTGTTTCCTTGTGCATCTTACAGATACTAAGTGGAAAGTGATAATTTCTTCAAATAAGGTGTATGAATTTTACCTCCCAAGTGGAACAAGAAACAGTGTATCGTGAATAATTTTCTGATTCTGCAGTGTCAGGTGGTACCCAGAGGCTTCACTGGGCTTCTCCTAGTGGACCACCTCAGGGGATAGAACGAGCGGGGTACCAGCTGGGGTCGTGGGCCACCTTCTTTACCTGACCTGTCTTAACCAGACATACCCTACTTTAATTAGTTTTTCATCCTGGGGTTTTGCCCAATATTTTGTTTGCTACTGAGTGAATCAGCTGAGTCTTGTTTCATGGGGTCAGAAAATAGTGAAAACATCTGCACGTTATTTTATATAACTTTGTAAGGGAGGGAAACTGCAAAGATGTGTCACACGTGTTCAAAGAAAACGATGAGATCGGCTGTAGCGTAAGCAGCTGCCTGATGTGGGGAAGCCTGGTTGACTGCTTGTGATGGGTGTGATCGATTCTGGCTTAGGTTTTGGTTTGCTGGCACGGGCTGCCAAGGCATTAGAGCCACCCCGGTCTCATGGCCTCCTTGTTTATGAGCTGTTTCATCAGCTGGAATATTGAATTTTCAGTTGGGAACTTACTGTGTTTGTGGGGCAGTCGTGAAGACCATGTAGACGCAGCTTGTGGGTTCTCCGTCCAGGGCTGGTTCCCACATCGCTCGTCTCAGCAGGGCCCGTGATACTATGACAGTGGTCAGCGAAGATCTGATGAGTGACCCTTACCTATGCAGATGCGCTCATGCCCACCTCTGGGTCAGTCTTAAGTTTCTTTCCTGGAATATCCTTCCCAATTGACTGTTTTTTTAAATCCTGCTTGTCACGTGAGGCTTCTTTCAATTTCCGTGTTGTCTAAACAGACTGTGTTGATAATATCACCAGCCTCTGTGCTTTTTGATTCCGAAGTGCCCGCGGTAGTTATGTCAATGGCCTCCGTTTTTAACACACGAGCACACGTTTCTTTCACCTCCCCCAGTACCTAACACAGGGTTTGGCAGAGATCTGGATGCTCAGTTCTGCTTCGAGTTGGAGTAGATTCGTCAACCAGAATTCCAAACCTAAGGATCATTTTCTTTGGAAAATCATAATTTAAGACCAGTTAACTTTTCTTGATTAGTATTTAGAATAGATTAGTATTATCGAATGCAAATGTATTCCTCTCAAATCCTTTCTTTTAGGGCAAGATAGTGCAAAAGGGGACTTACACTACATTTCCGAAATCTGGGGTAGATTTTGAAGATATCCTTTTAAAGAAGGTGAACGAGCAGGCTGAACTGTCTCCAGTTCCAGGAACTCCCACTCTGAGGAATCAGACCTCTGAGTCCTCAGTTTGGTCTCAACAGTCTTCCAGACCCTCGCTGCAAGGTGCCGCTCCAGAGGACCAAGATGTGAGTTTCTCATCCTGCAAACGCCCTGGTCTGTCCACTCTTGGTGGACCTATGGACCTTCAGTCTGCTCTGCTCATGACATCTTTGTTTGTCTCAAAGTAGATCCTAAGTTTCCAAGGCCTTATTCCACGGAATTGGTAGAATTAAATTGCTCCCTGAATGGGGTTCTCCCTTGGGTGTAGGATGGAGAATCTTATGGAGATCAGTAGTGGGTGTACTGCTATGAATTTCTGGGTGTATGTGGCTCACACTGATAGGAGAACTCTTCAGTTTACCATAGTTACATCCTACTTGCTCTGCTGGCTCCTGGCTTCCTTTATGCATCTAGAGGCATAATGTTAAGACCTCCTTATATGGAGTCCTGCTGTGGCCCAGATTAAATCAGCTGCTGTCCTGTGTGTCAACTGGCACTGTAGGTGACTCATGGTATTAGTTTGCCCCCTTGTCAGATGGTCTGTGATGGGCCAGAGGTAGCCTGTGCAAAGGACCTGACACACAACAGACAGTTTGGAATTAGTTCCCATCTTCCTTTCTTACCATTCAAGACCAAACCACATCTTATCCACCTTAATCCCAGTGGCCAGCATAGAGCCCAGGACATCCTTGGCTCCTGTGACTCTATAATGCATTCTAAGTCCTCCAGACAGAAAGATCTCCCTTAAAAACATGCACAGGTGTTCCTCGATATCCAAACCCTGACTATTCAAACCCAGGATCCTGGATGATTCTGATAAGTATTTAGATTAGTCCCGCACATTCCAAACTCAGGAATCCCTCTCTGAAATTCAGGAACCAGGTGGATTCTGATCATATGCTGCTCCCCTGCTATCCAAACTCACATGTCTCCAGCTCACCGTGTGAACTCAGTTTACTGTATTTGGCTAGTATCTTGAGCCCCAAGTATGTTTTCTGTTTCCATCTTTGAGTGACACAAATAATCTAGAGGGATACACTAGCGCCATGTCATTTAGTGTGTTGTTTTGGAACAAGCTTCTGCATTTATACTTGAATCAGGTATGTTGTGTGTGTGCTGAGGGCCGTGATCGGTTTAAAGCAAAGCCACCCAACAGTGAATAACTTTGTGCAAATGATGTTTCCTTGTTTCTAATAGATTCCTAGGAATAGGATGGCTGGGTCCAAGGGTGAATGCATGCCTGGTTTTGCTAGATAGTTCCGCATCCTTCTCTGTAGGAGATGGACCATCTTGCACTCCTACCAGCGTATGAGATGTGTCTGTTTTTCCACAGCTTTGCAATGGAGCGAATTGTTGAACTTCTAGAATTCGGGGGTTCATTATTTAAAATTTTGTCTCTCACTGTCATTTTTGCCTCGCAGACTGAGCATATACAGGTTACACTACCACTGGAGAGCTATTCGGAGGGAAGAGTTCACTTTAAGACCTACATGAATTACTTCACAGCCGGTGCTCACTGGCTTACCATCACTTTCCTTCTTCTGGTAAACATCGCAGCTCAGGTAAGTAAGGACATTTATTGTGGTTTGTGCCCTCAACTTGATATATATGTACTATTTATACTGTATTTATTTTATTATTATTTTTAATATGTGTATTAAGAGATTTATTTCAAAGAATTGACTCATGAGACTGTGGGATCTAGCTGGGTGAATATGAAATCAGTAAGGCAGGCCTGTGGGCTGATTCAGGCCGCTGACCCTGCAGTCTTGAGGGAGAATTTCTTCCTTTTCCAAGAATCCTCAGGTTTTCCTGTTAAGGCCGTTGACTGCCTGGATGAGGCCCACCACATTGTTGAGGGTGATCTCCTTTACTTAAGTTGACTGACTGTAGATGTGAACCACATCTACAAAATACCTTCACAGCAACATCTAGCCGAGTGTTTGGTTGAATCACTGGAGACTGGCCTGGCCAAGCTGACACAGAAAACTGACCGTCACAGTACCTGTCAAGCGTTTTTCCTTCAAAAAATCCTGACATTTACACTATTACTACTGCATTTTGCAGTCCACTTGGATTTGCATTGAAATGCGTTATCTGTGCGGAGCAAAGTAAGTGAGGCTTTCTGGTATTACATAGGCATGATAGAGAGCTTTTAGGAAAGAAAGGATGTCTTTTAGAGATTTTAAAATGTCACATGCCCTTCCCTGACCTGTGGTTCTCTGGGGTGTGGGGCTTGCCCTGACCTGAGCTGGAAGGACCGCCTCCGTTCTCTGGAGCCTTTCCATCGCCCATTCTAGTGAGTGGGGTTTTGAGGGGGTCAGTCATGTCAGTGTTTGAGTGATTGTTGTTCCTGCTCCAGGTTGCCTACGTCCTTCAGGATTGGTGGCTTTCATACTGGTGAGTGATTCCTGGTCTGACCCAAAGTGTTGTAAAATCAAGAAGAAGCCGCAGTTTCCCACAGAGTCGGGGGAGAGGTGGGGCTTGTTCAGCCCCCTCTTCTGATCCTCACGTAGTTTCCCTGCTGTCATGATTCAAACTCAGTCTTTATAAGGTAGATGGACACAGGGCCTTGTGAGCTGGGAACCATTTTCCAGCATAAAACGCATCTTCCAAATTGAGGGGTTTTTTTGGTTATTTATCTAAATTCTATCCATAGCACAATATTTTTTTTCTTCCCTGTTCCACAGGGCGAGTGGACAGAGTACACTGTATGCCATGGTGTATGGAAAAGGAAACCTGATTGAGGTGCCTGATCCTAACTGGTACTTTACAGTTTGTTCAGGTGAAATCGAGTAATCTGGTCTATTATACAAGAGTCTGAGGTGCTTACAATGAGCCTGTGTGAGCAACTAGGGCTTCCAGGAGTAATTTAGTAATGTCTTAGCGGGTTAAGAGTCTGAGTTGCATTTACTCTGTGAATTAGTTAGAATGATTATTTTAAAAATCTACTAGAACAAAGAGGTTAAGTGAAGACTCTTAATTTGCTCTGTACTGGATTTTGGAAGTTAAACCAGGATTGCACATTCAGAAAATCAGCCACTATGGAAGTGTGTGGCTATTGTCTATTCTAGTAAGTTGCTTTAGCTAAATCTTATTTCATTAGATGGATGGGCAAGAGGATTAGAAACAGATCCCCACCGTGTGGTTCAGATTGTTCCAATTCTGTCTGAATAAAACCTGGCTTTTATTGAACTTGGATGAATCCTTTGGCAGCAAGGGCCCCCAAACAAAAGCATTATTTCCTCACAGGTAGGCAAAGCCCCTTTTCACCATACGGCTCATCTCTTGGGCTTCACTAATTACTTAAGAGGGAAGCTAAGCAGGGAGAAATCCAGTGTCTGGGAACTAGGATTGCTTCTCTTTTCTTACCTTGAAATTACAATGTTATCGTGTCCGCAACTGTGTGATTAATTTACCATCTGGCTTGCTAGACTAATATTAACACGGCTCTCTGCTTTCAAAAGAGTGCTTAGAATATATGTAGTGTTACATACTTTTTAGAGGAAATACTCATCTAAAATATTAAATATTCCCATGGGAAACCCTCATACAAACTTTCTGCAGAGAACCCACTCATTGAAATTTGGTGTTTATTGTGTTGATCTCTTGCTAAGAAACCTAAATCCATTAGTTGTTTACCTTCTGAATTGGTGGACTATGGGAACTTGAAGAAGAAAGGGAATCTGTTATACATTCACATAGGATGATGGGCTAAGGCAAATGCATGTTGATGGAATTCAGGAATTTGAGCAGCTTTCAGAGTTGAAATAAGCGATGTGTCAGCTGGAGGGGAGAAAAAAAGTACTTGATGGAATATTTATTATAGAAGTTATGTCCACTCTCTTTAGCATTGTCAGTTCAAGAGATGTTAGGGCTATTTTAATTTTTTTTTTTTTTTTTTTGCGGTACGCGGGCCTCTCACTGCTGTGGCCTCTCCCGTTGCGGAGCACAGGCTCCGGACGCGCAGGCGCAGCGGCCATGGCTCACGGGCGCAGCCGCTCCGCGGCATGTGGGATCTTCCCGGACTGGGGCACGAACCTGTGTCCCCTGCATTGGCAGGCAGACTCTCAACCACTGCGCCACCAAGGAAGCCCTATTTTAATTTTTATATGCATAGCAGGTACTGATTTATGTTGTTAATAAAATATAAGTTTAAGTGATTATGTTCATTTCCAAATGCTTCACATTTCTATAAAACACTTAGAGATTAGTTGCTCATTTAATTATGTCATGTTAAAATATAATTTGTATTTTCTTGCAATTCAGTTATTTAAGAGATTTTCTGCTTGCAACTTAATGTGATGTTTTCATACTCTTTAAAGCTACTTGGGCATGGAATTAACTACTTTATGTGGAATTAAATTTCGATGTAAATTTACCATTTACAAGGAAACGGTAAATCATTTCTCCTGTTCCCTGTTAATTCATGATGGTACCAAAGCATTCCTCAATTTTAGATTATGGGATATGTTTTAATTAATAAGATTTGAAATACGGAAAAAGGAAGATCAACTACTTTTTATGTGAATTTTTGCTCCGGACGCGCAGGCCCAGCGGCCATGGCTCACGGGCCTAGCCTCTCCACGGCATGTGGGATCTTCCCGGACCGGGGCACAAACCCATGTCCCCTGCATCGGCAGGTGGACTCTCAACCACTGCACCACCAGGGAAGCCCATCAACTACTTTTTATAATTTTCTTTCTTCTGAGTTTTTATTAGAACTTGTAATTGAATTAGGAAAGCATAGAATGAAATTGTGGTTTATACATGATTTTTTTTTCCCATGTGGTTTCTGTTTAATGAGAGGAACATAGTGATTTTTATATTCTTCCTTAAATGTATCTTGTAAATGTATTAAACTGTTAAAAATAATCCATTATATATATAAATTTATTCTATATTCTATTTATGAATTTATATATAAATTATATTTATAGAATAAAATACATAATATCTTTATAAACTGCCTGCCATGCTTTAGCATCATGGAAGGAAAGGCAGAGATCTTGTGCTGAATGATGTTTCTTTATTTCAGTTCTAACTGTAGGTACTGTCCTTTTCGGCATCACAAGATCTCTGTTGATATTCTGCGTTCTTGTTAATTCTTCACAAATTTGGCACAACAAAATGTTGGAGTCCATTTTGAGAGCTCCGGTATTGTTCTTTGATAGAAATCCAATAGGTAAGTCGGACGCCAAGTTTCTCAGCATATGTCTTGTTAATGCATTTAGTGCCTGATTACATTTGATATTTGAAATTGGAGGAGATTCTTGGGAGAAAATCACTGTGCACGTTGATCCATCTTGTACAAAAAGCTTTACTGATATTTTTTTCCTACCAGAGAAAATCTGAATTTAAGATCATATAAGCTTTTATTCCAATTTATGTGTATGTGGAAAGATAAATGAACGTTCACTTTGCAGAATGATTTAGGAATCTATTTTTTGTGTGGTGTATGAAACACCCTACACTCGATACAGATGTGTTTCAAAGTTGTTGAAGAGTTGCTAAAACATTGGCTGTGTCACATAGTGTTAAGCTAGGTTGTCCCCTCGGAAGGAACTTCTTACAAAGAATCTCTACACGAGACAGGCTGTGTGTTTCTTTCTTTCATTTCCCATCCATTTCTGGGGTCACAGTGCTCTGACATGTGCCTATACTTTTGAGGTTTACCTAAAATGGTAATGAGAGTGGTTCAAGATGGCAGAGTAGAAGGTCGTGTGCTTACTACCTCTTGTGAGAGCACCGTAATCACAACTAACTGCTGAACAGTCATTGACAGGAAGACACTGGAACTCACCAAAAAAGATACCCCACATCCAAAGACAAAACAAGCCACAGTGAGATGGTAGGAGGGGCGCAATCACAGTAAAATCAAATCCCATTACCGCTGGGTGAGCAACTCACAAACTGGAGAACAGCTATAACACAGAAGTCCACCCACTGGAGTGAAGGTTCTAAGCCCTACGTCAGGCTTCCCAACCTGGGGGTCCAGCAATGGGAGCAGGAATCCCCAGAGAATCAGACTTTGAAAGCTAGCGGGATTTGACTGCAGGACTTCGATGGGACGGGGGAAACAGATACTCCACACTTGGAGGGCACACACAAAGTAGTGTGCACAACAGGACCCAGGGGAAGGAGCAGTGACCCCATAGGAGACTGAACCAGACCTACCTGCTAGTGTTGGAGGGTCTCCTGCAGAGGCAGGGGGTGGCTATGGCTCACCGTGGGGACAAGGGCACTGGCAGCAGAAGTTCTGGGAAGTACTCATTGGTGAGAGCCCTCCCGGAGTCCACCATTAGCCCCACCAAAGAGCCTGTAGTCTTCAGTGCTGGGTTGTCTCAGGCCAAACAACCAGCAGGGAGGGAACTCAGCCCCGCCAATCAGCAGACAAGCAGATTAAAGTTTTACTGAGCTCTGCCCACCCGAGCAACAGCCAGCTCTACCCACCACCAGTCCCTCCCATCAGGAAGCTTGTACAAGCCTCTTAGATAGCCTCATCCACCAGGGCAGACAGCAGAAGCAAGAGCTACAGTCCTGCAGCCTGTGGAACGAAAACCATAATCATAGAAATGTAGACAAAATGAAAAGGCAGAGGACTATATCCCAGTTGAAGGAACAAGATAAAACCCCAGAGAAACAGCTAAATGAAGTGGAGATAGGCAACCTTTCAGAAAAAGAATTCAGAATAATGGTAGTGAAGATGATCCAGGACCTTGGAAAAAGAATAGAGGCAACGATTGAGAAGATGCAAGAAATATTTAACAAAGACCTAGAAGAATTAAAGAACAAACAAACAGGGATAAACAATACAATAACAGATGAAAAACACACTAGAAGGAATCAATAGTAGAATAACTGACGCAGAAGAACGGATAAGTGACCTGGAAGACAGAATGGTGGGAATCACTGCTGCGGAACAGAATAAAGAAAAGAGAAATGAAGACGGCCTAAGAGACCTCAGGGACAACATTAAACACACCAACATTCGCGTTATAGGGGGCCCAGAAGGAGAAGAGAGGGGGAAAGGACCTGAGAAAATATTCAAAGAGATTATAGTCAAAAACTTCCCTAGGGCTTCCCTGGTGGCGCAGTGGTTGAGAATCTGCCTGCCGATGCAGGGGATATGGGTTTGTGCCCCGGTCTGGGAAGATCCCACATGCTGCGGAGCAGCTGGGCCCGTGAGCCATGGCCACTGAGCCTGCACATCCGGAGCCTGTGCTCCGCAATGGGAGAGGCCACAACAGTGAGAGGCCCGCGTACCGCAAAAAGAAAAAAAAAAAAGAAAACTTCCCTAGCATGGGAAAGGAAATAGCCACCCAAGTCCAGGAAGCGCAGAGAGTCCCAAGCAGGATAAACCCAAGCAGAAACATGCCGAGACACATAGTAATCAAACGGACAAAAATTAAAGACAAAGAAAAATTATTAAAAGCAGCAACGGAAAAATGACAAATAACATACAAGGGAACTCCCGTAAGGTTAACAGCTGATTTCTCAACAGAAACTCTGCAAGCCAAGAGGGAGTGGCACGATATATTTAAAGTGATGAAAGGGAAGAACTTCAACCAAGAATACTCTACCCAGCAAGGATCTCATTCAGATTCGACAGAGAAATCAGAAGTGTTACAAACAAGCAAAAGCTAAGAGAATTCAGCACCACCAAACCAGCTCTACAACAAATGCTAAGTGGGAAACACAAGAGAAGAAAAGGATCTACAAAAACAAACCGCCCAAAATTAAGAAAATGGTAATAGAAACATACATATTGGCAATTACCTTAAATGTGAATGGGTTAAATGCTCCAACCAAAAGACACAGGCTCATAAAATGGATACAAAAACAAGACTGTAGACAGTATATATTCTGTCTATAAGAGACCCACTTCAGACCTAGAGACACATACAGACTGAAAGTGAGGGGATGGAAAAAGATATTCCATGCAAGTGGAAATCACAAGAAAGCTGGAGTAGCAATACTCATATCAGATAGAATAGACTTTAAAATAAAAAATGTTACAAGAGACAAGGAAGGACCCTATATAATGATCAAGGGATCAATCCAAGAAGGTATAACAATTATAAATATATATGCACCCAACATAGGAGTACCTCAATACATAAGGCAAATGCTAACAGCTATAAAAGAGGAAATCGACAGTAACACAATAATAGTGGGGACTTTAACAGCTCACTTACACCAATGGACAGATCATCAAGACAGAAAATTAATAAGGAAACACAGGCTTTAAATGACACAATAGACCAGATAGATTTAATTGATATTTATGGGATATTCCATCCGAAAACAGCAGATTACACTTTCTCAAGTGCACACGGAACATTCTCCAGGATAGATCACATCTTGGGTCACAAATCAAGCCTCAGTAAATTTAAGAAAATCGAAATCGTATCGAGCATCTTTTCTGACCACAGTGCTATGAAATTAGAAATAAATTACAGGAAGAAGACCATAATGAATGTGAACAAATGGAGGCTTAACAATATGCTACTAAATAACCAAGAAATCACTAAAGAAATTCAAGAGGAATTCAAAAAATACCTAGAGACAAATTACAATGAAAACATGATGATCCAAAACCTATGGGATGCAGCAAAAGCAGTTTGAAGAGGGAAGTTTATAGCAATACAATTCTACTGCAAGAAACATGAAAAATCTCAAATAAACAACCTAACCTTACACCTAAAGGAACTAGAGAAAGAAGAACAAACAAAACCCAAAGTTAATAGAAGGAAAGAAGTCATAAAGATCAGAGCAGAAGTAAATGAAATAGAAACAAAGAAAACAGTAACAAAGATCAATGAAGCTAAATCTGGTTCTTTGAGAAGATAAACAAAATTGATAAATGTTTAGCCAGACTCATCAAGAAAAAGAGGGAGAGGACTCAAATCAATAAAATTAGAAATGAAAAAGGAGAAGTTACAATGGACACCACAGAAATACAAAGCATCATAAGAGACTACTACAGGCAACTCTGTGCCAATAAAATGGGCAACCTGGATGAAATGGACAAATTCTTGGAAAGGTATAACCTTCCAAGACTGAACCAGGAAGAAATAGAAAATATGAACAGACCAATCACAAGTAATGAAATTGAAACTGTGATTAAAAATCTTCCAACAAACAAAAGTCCAGGACCAGGGGGCTTCCTAGGTGAATTCTATCAAACATTTAGAGAAGAGCTAACACCCATCCTTCTCAAACTCTTCCAAAAAAGTTGCAGAGGAAGGAACACTCCCAAACTCATTCTACAAGGCCACCATCACCCTGATACCAAAACCAAAGATACTATAAAAAAGGAAAATTACAGACCAATATCACTGATGAATATAGATGCAAAAATCCTCAACAAAATACTAGCAAACAGAATCCAACAACACATTAAAAGGATCATACACTGTGTCAAGTGGGATTTATCCCAGGGATGCAAAGATTCTTCAATATATGCAAATCAATCAATGTAATACACCATATTAACAAATTGAAGTATAAAAACCATATGATCATCTCAGTAGATGCAGAAAAAGCTTTTGACAAAATCCAACACCCATTTATGATAAAAACTCTCCAGAAAGTGGGCATAGAGGGAACCTACCTCAACATAATAAAGGCCATATATGACAAACCTACAGCCAGCAATCATACTAATGGGGAGAAGCTGAAAGCATTTTCTCTAAGATCAGGAACAAGACAAGGATGTCCACTCTTGCCACTATTATTCAACATAGTTTTGGAAATCCTAGCAACGGCAATCAGAGAAGAAAAAGAAATAAAAGGAATACAAATTGGAAAGAAGAAGTAAAACTGTCACTGTTTGCAGATGTCATGATACTATACATAGAAAGTCCTAAAGATGCCACCAGAAAACTACTAGAGCTAAGCAATGAATTTGGTAAAGTTGCAGGATACAAAATTAATGCATAGAGATTTCTTGCATTCCTATACACCAACAACAAAAGATCAGAAAGAGAAATTAAAGAAACAATCCAATTCACCATTGCAATGAAAAGAATAAAATACCTAGGAATAAACCTACCTAAGGAGGTAAAAGACCTGTACTCAGAAAACTATAAGACACTGATTAAAGAAATCAAAGATGACACAAACAGATGGAGAGATATACCATGTTCTTGGATTGGAAGAATCAATATTGTGAAAATGACTATACTACCCAAATCAATCTACAGATTCAATGCAATCCCTATCAAATTACCAATGGCATTTTTTTAAAATAAATGTATTTTATTTATTTATTTATTTATTTGGCTGCATTGGGTCTTCATTTCTATGCGAGGGCTTTCTCTAGTTGCGGCGAGTGGGGGCCACTCTTCATCGCGGTGCACGGGCCTCTCACTGTCGCGGCCTCTCCTGTTGCGGAGCACAGGCTCCAGATGCACAGGCTCAGTAGTTGCGGCGCACGGGCTTAGCTGCTCCGTGGCATGTGGGATCTTCCCAGACCAGGGCTCGAACCCGTGTCCCCTGCATTGGCAGGCAGATTCTCAACCACTGCACCACCAGGGAAGCCCACCAAGGGCATTTTTTACAGAACTAGAACAAAACATCTTAAAGTTTATATGGAGACAAAAAAGACCCCACATAGCCAAAGCAATCTTGAGGGGAAAAAATGGAGCTGGAGGAATCAGACTCCCTGACTTCAGACTATACTACAAAGCTACAGTAATCAAGACAATATGGTACTGGTACAAAAACAGAAATATAGATCAATGGAACAGGATAGAAAGCCCAGAGATAAACCCATGCACCTATGGTCAACTAATCTATGACAAAGGAGGCAAAGATGGACAATGGAGAAAATACAGTCTCTTCAGTAAGTGGTGCTGGGAGAATTGGACAGCTACATGTTAAAGAATGAAATTAGAACACGCCCTAACACCATACACAAAAATATACTCAGAATGGATTAGAGACCTAAATGTGAGACCAGACACTATAAAATTCTTACAGGAAAACATAGGAAGAACACTCTTTGACATAAATCACAGCAAGATTTTTTTTGACCCACCTCCTAGAATAATGGAAATAAAAGAAAAATAAACAAATGGAAGCTAATGAAACTGAAAAGCTTTTGCACAGCACAAAAAGCTATAAACAAGACGAAAAAACAACCCTCAGGATGGGAGAAAATATTTGCAAACGAACCAACGGACAAAGGATTAATCTCCAAAATATATAAACGGCTCATGCAGCTCAATATCAAAACAGCAAACAACCCAATCAAAAAATGGGATGAAGACCTAAGTAGACATTTCTGCAAAGAAGACATACAGATGGCCAAGAGGCACATGAAAAGCTGCTCAACATCACTAATTATTAGAGAAATGCAAATCAAAAGTACAATGAGGTATCACCTCACACTAGTTAGAATGGGCATCATCAGAAAATCTACAAACAACAAATGCTGGAGAGGGTGTGGTGAAAAGGGAACCCTCTTGCACTGTTGGTAAGAATGTAAATTGATACAACCACTATGGAGAACAGTATTGAGGTTCCTTAAAAAACTAAAAATAGAATTACCATATGACCCAGCAATCCCACTACTGGGTATATACCCAGAGAAAACCGTAATTCACAAAGACACATGCACCCCAATGTTCATTGCAGCACTCTTTACAATATCCAGGTCATGGAAGCAACCTAAGTGTCCATCGACAGACGAATGGATAAAGAAGATGTGGTACATATATACAGTGGAATACTACTCAGTCATAAAAAGGAATGAAATTGGGTCATTTGTGTGGATGGACCTAGAGGCGGTTATACAG
Organism: Grampus griseus; assembly: GCF_964374135.1. Lineage (NCBI taxonomy): Eukaryota > Metazoa > Chordata > Mammalia > Artiodactyla > Delphinidae > Grampus > Grampus griseus. The sequence continues at coordinate 14,688,234 of NC_139012.1, read as the reverse complement.
TGTGAAGCAAATCAGAAAGAGACAAACAAATATATATTAAAGCATATATGAGGAATCTAGAAAAATGATACAGATGAACTGGTTTGCAAGGCAGAAATAGAGACACAGATGTAGAGAACGAACGTATGGACACCAAGGGGGTAAAGCGGGGGGCGGGGGGAGGGTGGGATGAATTGGGAGGTTGGGATTGACACTAATATGTATAAAGTAGATAACTAATAAGAACCTGTTGTATAGCACAGGGAACTCTACTTCTCTGTATGGTAGAAACTAATACAACCTTGTAAAACAACTATACCCCAATTAAAAATAAAACCTTCAGTGACTGTGTACCATACGCCAAGCACTGTGCAGAGAGCGGCCTGAGCACTGATTGAGCAGCATCTTGGTCTGGGAGAAGCTCTGCATCCGCAGAAGGAGAGAAGCCATGGTGTGACGTGCCTGCCATCCCAGGAGAAAAGGGTAAATAGAACGTCTTCGGGAAGTTCATGGAATGATGCTAGATTTGGAAGCTGCCTGGAGATGATAGGGTTTGGACTCCACTTTCAGAGAAGAACAAGATACCGTTGTGGAGGAAGCTGCCAACCGGAGCTTAGAATCAGGGCCTTTAAGTACGGGGTATCCTAAGGAATAGTACGATGTTAAATTCATTAAATTCGTACGTTCTGACGTTAAAAAAATAAATAAAATGGTAATAAAAAATGAATTAAGATATAAGATTGGTAAAATGTAAACATCCTCTTCAATAAAATTAGCTCTATAGTTGTACCGTGGACTTTTGGTGACACGTAAGGGGCTTTGTGGCATGTAGCAGGTGGGTCTTCGGTAGTAAGTTTCTTGATCTGAGTGTCCCTCTAGGTTTCCCACTGAGTGTCCCTCTAGGTTTCCCACTGGTTGCTTCCTCCACCCTGAGGCCTTCCACCTGTCTTGCTTCGGAAGGTAGCCTCCTGACCTGGGTTCCTGTGAAGAGTTCGTTCATCAGCATACATGCCCACTCTGTTCAGTTGTTTAGACTCGTGATAAGGCCCAGAGTGGCTTTGTTTTTGCAGATGATGATTGATAGCAACTGTCAAGGCAGGGATGTGGGCTGGAAGGAAGATGGGAGTGGCCTTGGCCTGGCCATCAACTAGCTACGTGACCAAGGCCAAAGCAGATAGATACTCTTGGACACGCACATCTCAAGGCAGGATGTTGTCTGCCTTGGTTTAAAAGTATGGACTCTGGGGCTTCCCTGGTGGCGCAGTGGTTGAGAGTCCGCCTGCCGATGCAGGGGACACGGGTTCATGCCCTGGTCCGGGAGGATCCCACATGCCGCGGAGCGGCTGGGCCCATGAGCCATGGCCGTGGAGCCTGTGTGTCCGGAGCCTGTGCGTCCGGACCCTGTGCTCTGCAACGGGAGAGGCCACAACAGTGAGAGGCCCATGTACCGTAAAACTATGGACTCTGGAGCCAACTGCCTGAGTTCAGTCCTTGTTCTGGTTACTAATAGTGATAGCTGGTTATAGTTATGTTAATACTTACGTGCTAGTTACTTAAATTCTCTGTTGCTCGGTTTTCTTATCTGTAAAACGGGGATACTACTCACACCTACCTTATCTATATCTTAATATTGTAGACATTAAGCAGGTTCATATAGTCACAGTGCTGAGAACGTGGTCAGTGCCTAATGAGTCTTCGTGACACTGACTACGTGGTGTCTGGGAACTTCCTCTCCTGCGAAATGGGAATAACTGCTGCCCCTCCTGTTTCACAAGACTGTCGTGAGGATTACATGAGACTGTTGAGGGCAGCATCTTGTGTGGATTTATTCAGCACATGTTGTTTAGTCCAGGCCCCATGTGGAGCACAGGATGGTGAACTGCAGAGGCCCACACAGATCTCGTCTTATGAAGCCGTGGAGAGAAAGCAATTGGAGGAGTACATGCTATTACAGCTGTGAAGTCCCTCCACTTTGTCAGTTAATGTGAAAACTACAGCCATAAAGTTGGGAGCAGTAAGTGGGACTGGATGTCTGTTATCATAGCCTCTGAGTGCTGGTGACCAGTTAACCAGGCTCTTCATGTTCAAGACCTGTAGGCTTCTCCAGACGCTGAGTTGTTATTCAAGGATTTGGGACCAAGTTTAAATCTTCAAGGTCACTAATCTTAGAGCAGCCGGCACATCAGTGTTGTCTTGCCTCCCCCTCCTGTATCTATTAGCGGGACTTCATTCCTTCAAGAAAACACAAGCCAAAATAAGTACTGCAAACACAGGCCTAGTTAGCCCAGAAGGTTTAGGGGTCATGAATTATTTACTCTTGAGTCAATAGATTAAATCTATTTAATCTGCTCTTTAGTGGTAGATTAAATTGAACGCTTCCCTGTAGCTTATTTTCAAAAGTGGAATTTGGACTAGGTTATTTATGGTCGGCTTTGGTTCTGGTATGGTATGTCATGAAGAGAAAACCACATATGTTGGTTCTGTGGAAGCTGTGTTTCACGGAACCAGACTATCCAAGCTTCCAAGTTCTGTTGTCTGTCAGTCAAGGAAGAGAAACTGTCAAACACCTAATACGTTTCCCTGGGATTTAGTTTTATATTCAGGATGAATCTTGGCACTTACTTGGGTTAAATATTTGATACCTGATAGTTTTACCTTATAAACTCCAGGCCCTTAAGAAGTAGAGAGGAGTAATTGATCCATTGTAACATATCAGTAGACATTTAAAAACTATTATTGGACAGGGAGTTGGGATGTAGGTGGAGATGTTGCTTAGTTGCCTAAAGGCCTCTTGCTGCTGAGTACCAGAACTTGGTGGTGTTTCCACTGAACAGGATTTCCTAAATCCTGTTGCTCTATTTCACGACATTCTTTAGGCTGCCACCATACTGATGGCCTGTTCTAACAGCAAAGACTAAGAAAATGCGGAGCGCCCTGACTTCCGCAGCTCCCTCTCCTGTTCTCAGGCTCGTCCGAGCTGAATGAGTTTGTGTAAGGTGATGCAGGAAGTCCAGGCTGGCCCGCCTGCCTTAGTGGCTCCCTCATGCACACAGGGGTCCTTTTCAGCCTGGTGACCGTCTCCGCATTCCACTGAACACCCTCTCCATTGGACCCATTTTGCCCCATCCCCTTGCACGGTACCTGGAAGGTTCAGGTATATTTTCTTTGCCCCTCTGGAGGGACTCCGCTCTTTTTCTCCATTGGCTGATTGGACGTAGATCCCATTTCTCACCAGGACAATGGATCTTTTATTGTCCTCCCTGCCCCACCACATTCCACTGGACTCAGAGCCTGGCCTTGACCCAGGACTCCTGGATGCTGAATCTCTGCAACGGCTGATTCTAATCAAAAGAATTAGGTTCTAGAACCGTTAGTGAAAGATGAAAAGGCTGTGGGCCCATAGAAACAAGTTCACAATATCAAAGAGTTCACGAAACACATCTGTTCTGACTTACCCTCAAGGTCAGGTGTGGCCTAGTATGGGGTCTTTTTTTGCTGGTGCCTAACGCCACTTTGTGGTAAAGAATGGGGCTCAAAAAGACACACACTACATCATGGCGAACCTCAAAAACATTACACTGAGTGAAAAAGTCAGACCGAGAGACCACATTATCGCACGATTCCATTTGGATGTTGTGTCCTGAAAAAGCAAATTTATAGAGAAAGAAAGTAGATTAGTGGTTGCCTGAGGCTGGGAGTGGGAATAGGGAGTCCTGTAAATGGCACAAAGGGTCTCACTGTGGGCATAAAAATGTCTTAAAACTGACTTTTGGTGACAGTTGCATCACTTAGTAAAGTTACAAAGATTCATTGAATTGTACACCTGAAATGGGCGAATTTTATGAGATGTAAAATATACCTCAATAAAAATATACTTCGGTATTTTATATGTAAATATACCTTTTTTTTGTTGTTAAAAAAAAAAAAATAAGGCCCAGATTAGACGTGGTAACTTCCAAGTTTTAAATTACAGTTTGGTTATAAGTAAGCAGAGGAGTCCTGGGTATGGGTCAGGTATCAGAATTCTAGAGGTGACTGACTCCCACTTAGATTGTAGACTCAGTTCTTAAAATATGATCATCCTGAATTTGTATTTTGACAAGAAGTTCAAATGTCATCTTTCATGATATTCTGTCTTATGGACAAGATAGAAAACTGTGAACCAGAGCAGTTAGGAGGACCCTGATTGGTTCTTGGATACCATGAACTTCAAGGGGGGGTACCTCCCTCCTCCTCTCTTCCCCCCCTTTTCCTCCCTCCCTCCTCCCTTTTACCTCCTTCTTCCTCCTGACCCTCTTTCCCTGTCTTTCTCTTGCTCTCCCCTCCCTGCTTTACCTTTTTACACAATATGTATGCAGTTATCGTAGAAAGTCCAAAAAAATTAAAATTGTACGTAATACATTATAGACTTGTTTCAGACTTGTTCGGGTTGTTTTCTACTTCTGACTTGACAAATATGCCACATTCAACCTTTTGATGAACTTATTAACTCTTGGGGATATGTTCCTAGAAATGGAATTTTGGGGTCAGAAGGGATGCACTCTTAGAGTTGTTTATGCATATCGCTCAGTTGTTTCCCCAAATCTACCTGTGCAGAGCGATGTGGATTTTCATTTTACATGTGTCCAAAATGTGATCTGGCCTCCAGAATGTACTGTTATTGTTGGCTTCATGATTCACTATATCCTATGCAGGATAGGGGAGGTGGTGAAACCAATTTACCCCAGTACCTGGGGTACTGATTTTAATACTGGGCACAAGGCATTAACTGAGACTGTCCATCTGAGTCTGGTCAAGGGGCAGCGGCCAAGATAGGACACCGAGCCTTATGAGGGATCAGTGAGGCACCAGGGAGTAGTTGCTGGAGAGGATATGATTCACTTCAGTCGAGTATTTGAAAGGCTGTCATATCAAGAGAAATTAGGTTCCCTTTGTGTGGTTATAAGGGCAGAAGAAGCGGCAGAGGTTGGATGTTCTAGGAAGGCAAGATTCGGTTTGATGTGAGAAATCCCTGTCTAACAGAACAGACTGAAAATGGATTGGGTTCCCGGTGTTCATGTGAATCCCCCTTCCCTCTACCTCCCTGGAGATACTCCAGCAGGGAGCACATGTCATTTGGATGAAGAGCCATGGCATGTGTGTGAAGGGAATTCATCGTAAGGATTTCATTTGGAGACTTTTGAGAAAACTTTAACACTATGAGGCCATGAACTTAAAATCACAGCTCTGTTTCCAACAGTCTGTCCCTAAGCCCGATGAAATACTCCGCAAATACCATTCATTCTCTTAATGTTTCTTAGCGCAAGGAAGTAGCTACTGAACTTTCTGATTTCACATTTTCTACACTCAGCTCATTGGTGAACAAGACTTTAATTTTTTGACCTGCTTTGACGTTCGGTTCCATTTTTGTAGTCATTGTATGTGGGGAGATAGTTTTTCTCATTGTTTTTCTTGTATTTTACACTATTTGCCAACCCTGGGTCTCTCAGACCTTAAGACTTGCACATCTGGTGAAGGGTAAAGGGGTAGTTTTCACTTACTGTTCATCCCTGAGTAGCCTTTTCATCTTAAAAAATTCCTGTACTGCTTTCAACACCTTCTAAGAAGAATCATACTTGCAGTGTTTCTGAATCCTGCTATGTTAAAAAGTTGCATTTTTCTGTCAAAGAAATCACAAGCATTTAAACTATGTCTTTTGTGACGTGTGTTTTCCTTATTTCTATATTGCTACTTTGGGAAGTTAAAAAATGACTGGGAGGCCGCAAAATCCATAAGAATATGTGGAAAAATTGTCCATCTGATTTTAATATTTTTAAAGCAGAATTGATTAAATCATAGCCCAAGCTCTTGCCCCTCGAAGTGTGATCTGGGAAATAGCTTAAAGGGGGGGGGGGGTCACCTGACAGCTGGGAAGAAATGCAGACTCTCTAGCTCCCCCAGCACTCCTGAATCAGCAAGTGCATTTTAACAGGTGGACGTTGCTACAGTGTCTGGTGGACTTTCGGAGGTGACGTGATGCTGCAGAACCTGGGGGTAATAGTCAGTACCTCACCTTGGTGGCTGAGCACCTGTTAACTCACCGGGCATTGTGACTGGGTTCTTCACCTGCATGAGCCCTTTTAATCCTGAGAATCACCTTCTAAAGCAAGCATTCCTAGAGGCTCCAAAGATTTGTCCCTGGTCCTCCAAACGTGTCACTAAAAGACGGTTTCTGGAGTCTGTATTTCCTAAGCCTGAGACAGGAGAATTGAGGCCCAGCCTGTAACGGCCTGGCCTGGCCGAGGGCGAAAGCCTCCAATGTCTGCAGCCCCCGGCTTGGGCGCACCCTGTGGTTCCGGTGAGCCAGGCGCCCCGCGGAGGACAGCAGAGCTGGCTCATCCCGGCAGCGGAAACTCAGCGCCCAGCCTCTGCTCATTCAGTGTCCAGCTGTGGCTTGGTGTGAAGGGCCTCGGGAGAAAGTCACCTCTGACAGAGGTCAGGAAGAGCACCTAGAGGCCCCACATCTCACCTGCAGGCTGGCTTCCTGGAGCCTCAATTATGAAAGAAGTTCAGGGGCCTAGATAACACATTTCTCAGGAGTTGCTACCCCAAAATAGGCTATATGTTTGTGTGTATGTGTGTGTGCGTGTCTTCAATTTCTTTAAATTTTATCATAAAACGACTAGTGTCGACTGAAAAAAAATGTACAACCTAAAAGTTGAGAGTTATGCTTTATTCTGTGGACAAAACTGAGGACTTAAGCCCGGGACATGCCTCTGAGAGAGCTCTGAGACACTGCTCCAAAGAGGCAAGGTGCGGGGGGGAGCCAGGATACACAGGAGCTTTTGCAACAAAGAACAGGTAGTCAGCATATCAAAAGATTACTGTTAATAAAAGAAAACCAGATATCTCAAGTTAGGGAATTTACTGCTTTTCTATGTATGGGAAGATGCAACAGTCCAGGCTCACTGAAATCATTCCTTTGATGTGCACCTCAGCTATCCGGGGCCAGTATCCTGTGTTTTCTCATGCTGAGTTTCCTCAGGGTGCACCATCGCGGGGTTGGCTGCAGTGCCTAATGGCTGCAGCATCCTTTGTTTACTTGATACGGCAGGCGGCATTTTTAGTTTACACTAGATATTTATTAGAAATTATTTCTCATCTTCCAATCCTGCAGCCTTTAGGATACACTGTTTTCGTGGATTCTGAGAAGGGAAATAAAATCAGTGATGATCTTTAGTCACTAAGTAATGTTTCTGTGTTCCTGCTTCCATCCCTCTGGTCTTCCTGGATGCTTAAGCATCAGTCTGTGTTTGTCACACCCAGTGCACCTCTGAAAATAACAGCTTATTACCCCAGTAGTAAACCCACAACTTGGAAATGGCAGGAATCTACAGGTTCCCAAGATGTGAGGTCCTGTGAACCATCTGGAGGGAAAACATTACAGAGAAGTTATAATTATGTTTATTTAAAAAGTATCACTTAGCAAAATTACTTTTGATCACTAAAGCAAAATTAGTGTGACAATTAGGATTAATTTAGGTATTGTGCAACTGTTTATTTGCTGACTTAGCACTTGGAATGAGTCTTAGACGGGATGGATCTAAAAGGAGGGAACATTCTCAAATCCACCAGCCCTTCCCATTACTGCCACAAGATTTTCCCCATATTCTTTTTTTTTTTTAATAAGTTTATTTTATTTTTAGCTGCATTGGGTCTTCGTTGCTGCGCACAGGCTTTCTCTGGTTGCGGTGAGCGGGGACTACTCTTCGTTGCGGTGTGCGGGATTCTCAATGTGGTGGTTTCTCTTGTTGCGGAGCACGGGCTGTAGGCATTTAGGCTTCAGTAGTTGTGGCGCGTGGGCTCAGTAGTTGTGGTGCGTGGGCTCAGTAGTTGTGGCGCGCGGGCTCTAGAACACAGGCTCGGTAGTTGTGGTGCACGGGCTTAGTTGCTCCGTGGCATGTGGGATCTTCCCAGACCAGGGCTCGAACCCACGTCCCCTGCATTGGCAGGCGGATTCTTAACCACTACGCCACCAGGGAAGCCCCTCCCCCCAGTCTTTTGTAATAAAAACCAGGTTTCAATTTCGGCTCCCCCACCCACTGCCATTTGGTGGCATTTTTGTTTCTCTTTAGATATCATTCTATTTTCTCTTTCTTTACCACTGACATTGGCTTATTTCATATGAATCTGTAATATATTACATACATATACTTTACAAATATTGTTTTGATTTGTTCGTGAGATGTTTCTCTTAAAGGGCCTGTCTGGGGAAATGAGTAATTTCTCATATCCTGTTCTTGCAGGAAGAATTTTGAATCGTTTCTCCAAAGACATTGGGCATATGGATGACTTGCTGCCCCTGACATTTCTTGATTTCATCCAGGTAACTAACAGTCATGTCAGAGTTCTCACAGCGCAAAGCAAAGTGCCTGTTTTTCAAGGCCTTGTCACAGGGGCTGAGATGGGCCTTTCAGCCTGACTGTGTTATCTTAATTAAGTAAAAGGCCACGTTTGTAAGAGAAAGGTGTGGTTGTGATCGGGAGGCTGAGTTAACATGAGTGACACCTGCTGTAGGAGTGGCTACACAGTCACGGTCAAGGTTGGTTCGAAGCAGTGACATGCTTGGTAAGTGGTTCTCCCGCTGCCGTTCAGCTGTCTGGCGTGGATTCCCTTTACTGTGAGCACATTTCAAAACAGAGAAAAACAATCACCTCTCACGGAAAGATAGCCTAGATTAACTAAATTATGCATCGGATTACCACAAAGGACAAATATTTACTGCACCAGTTTTTTTTTTTGGATAAAGCCAGGTGGGGTTACTTACAAAGAAAGGAATAGTAATAGTAAGGTGAAAATAATACTTGAGCAAAGACAACAGAGAGCAGTAATGGAAGATACAGAGATATGGGATCAAAGTCATCTCAGAAAATGTCTTTTTTTTGTTTTTACAGACAGCTTTTCTTTTCACACGTTGATTGCTCTGTCTTAAGGTGTCTTTAAAAAAAAAGACAGAAATACCCACAGGAATATCTTGTATCCAGCCTTTGTTTTGTCTGTGAACTTGAGGTTCTAAAGAATAATGTTGGGTCATCTCATCTCTCATCCTCTCATTCAGTATTGTTGCTCATGTGGGATGTTTTTTCTGTTATTGAATTTTGTCTACTTTAAAGTGATTCAGGCTGTGGGGACTTTCTTCATTAATTAATTAATTTTGGTAATGAAATGTATTTATCAGAAGCTGCACAGAGACACGCAGCAATGAATATCTCACTGCAAACAGCATAGCCTGTGGGCAGAGGCTTCCACTGTTTACCAACGTGAACTAAGCGGTGACTCAGAGGCAGAGTACTTTTACTGCAAAGATGTTTGATGGGATATGTCTGATTTTATTTTTCTCTTCTGCAAACTTATGTTATAAATATGTCCTGCTGGGTTAAGCCATGTGATTTATTCCCAGAAGTGGTCTTTCACTATAACAGTGTCACGTTTTGACAGTGATCATTAATTACATTGAGATTTTGTGAAAGTTTCTGTTTCTTTGCTACTACAGGCAAGGCCAAGGTTAGGTTTCCAAAGCTGGCGGGCCCACGGTATGCTGAGCCCGTGGTTAGTTAACCATCATGATCAGAATCCATCACATGTTTTTGTATGACGTACAGAGGACAGGGATAGATGCTACCTGATTTCAGATAAAACATGCGCAGTCGTGTGAGGAGAGAAAATTCTGGTCTCGCTGATTCCCAGTCCCAGCTCTGCCACTTTTAGTTCAGTTATCTTGAAGTTTGGGACCTCCAGGTGGAGGCGTCCTGCAGGTCATTGGAAGTAAGAGTCTGGTGTTTGAGAGAGAGACCTGGGATGAGCCTGGTGCATGCGTATTCTTCACTGAGCAGGTAATAGCTGAATCTGTGACAGTGGATCAGATTGCCCAGAGAGGGCTTCCCTGGTGGCGCAGTGGTTGAGAGTCTGCCTGCCGATGCAGGGGACACGGGTTCATGCCCCGGTCCGGGAAGATCCCACGTGCCGCGGAGTGGCTGGGCCCGTGAGCCATGGCCGCTGAGCCTGCGCGTCCGGAGCCTGTGCTCCGCAACGGGAGAGGCTGCAACAGTGAGAGGCCCGTGTACCGCAAAAAAAAAAAAAAAAAAAAAAGATTGCCCAGAGAGAGAGAAGCATTTTTAGGGACCAAGATCAGAAACTTACGGAAGCCTCCATATTCAGAGAGGAAGCCAAGAGAGGAGGGAAGCAGAGGAGACACACAATGAACAGCAAGGAAGAGAGGAGGAAATAGGTTGGGGAACCGAGGAAGGACAGGCCTGTTCAACGCAAAGGAGAAGCTAAGTCCCTGGAAAGTTGTCAGTTGATTTAGAAATCAGGAGGCTTTTGGTGACCTAAGAAGCAGGTTTCAGATGGGCGGGGCCAGACTGCAAAGGGCTGCAAATTCAGGAGGCGTGGAGGAAGCTGAAGTGAAGGCAGGCTACTCCTGGAAGGAGTCTGAGTAAAACCAGAGAGAGGCCCATCCGGAATGTAGGGTCTGCGGAGGAGTTGCTGGTTGGGTGTTTAGTTTTGGGGTTGGGGGTGTGTGGTGGGTAATATTTTCCTCTGCCCCTCCTTCCCCTCAACAAACAGGGATTAGCGTTGACGCCCTGAAGTATGGGGGTGAGTCAGGCAGGAATCCTCCCCTCCAGGCCCCCAAGGGGAGGGAGACACACAGAGATCCACCCCTGGCCGCCTTTGGAATCCTAACTGTGGCAGCGCCCTGGGGGAAGTCCTGGAAGGCAAAGTGGGTGTGGGGCTGGAGGTAGTAAGGGAGCCTGGTCCAGGAGGTGGGCGTGGCTTCTAGAAAGCGACCTTTGGTCCCAGATGAGAGGAAAAGGCTGCTGTGGATAGTGGGGCAGGAGGGGCTGCTGAAGCCGTGTTCCCAGTGGGAACCAGTCTTTTCTCTCTGTCGTCAACTGAGAGTGGAATCGGGAAGGGGCTTGAAAGTGTTTGTTCTGTTTTAAAGGACATAGTTAGTGCCAAATGTGCTCGAACTCATTTTTGATGATTCTGCTTATCCTTGGTATATTTGATAAACCTTGGAAGGTACTTGATCATGTTCATTTTTACTACTTCTAAAGTGTTTATTCCATATACTTTTCCTCATCTAATTCCTTGTCATTCCCGTAAATGAGGTATCAGATAATTCATTTAATATCTTGTAATAGTGATGCCAAGTATGGCTGGTGAAAACCCTGGATTCTGAGTAGTGGTCCACACTGCAGGACAGTCCATTCCCACAGGCAATGTCATTCAGAGACCACATCCCAGCAGAGGGGCGATCACGAGTTTGTACACCATCATGTACACTGACTCTTGCAGCTACCAGATATGTGGCCTGTCCAGTCACATTACAGTTGCTGTGGCCAAAGTGGAGCTGTTTGCAATTCCAAAGGAAGAAGGAAGGCAGCATAAAAAAAAAATTATGTAGTGTGATTCCACATGATAATCATTTATGACGTCAACAGCTTTAAAGTGTGGTGGAGTGGGGAGCCCCGCGGTCTCCCTTTCCAAGCTTGAGTCCTAGCTCTCCCTCTTACTGTCTCTGCCCCACAAAGCCACACCTCCTTATCTGTAAAATAAAGAAAATAATACCAAATTCCGTAAGGGTTGTTGGGAAAACAAAATGAAGTCGTTTTAATAAAATTCTTTGCATAACATCTAAGTGCATGTTGAGCACTAAATAATGGGTAGTTATTTTTGAAAGACCACATGTAGGGACTCTCCTGGTGGTCCAGTGGCTAGGACTCCATCCTCTCAGTGCGGGGGCGGGGTGGGGGGGTGGGGGGGCCTGGGTTTGATCTCTGGTCAGGGAACTAGATCCCACATGCCTTAGCTAAGAGTTTGCATGCCACAACTAAAAGATCCCACATGCCGCAACGAAGATCGACGATCCTGTGTGCTGCAACTAAGACCCTGTGCAGCCAAATAAATACATAAAAATTTTAAAATAAATAAACACCGCATGTATTTTTTGTTTTGTTTTTGTTTTTTTGCGATATGCAGGCCTCTCACTGCTGTGGCCTCTCCCGTCGCAGAGCACAGGTTCTGGACACGCAGGCTCAGTGGCCATGGCTCACGGGCCCAGCCGCTCCGCGGCATGTGGGATCTTCCTGGACCGGGGCACGAACCCGTGTCCCCTGCATCCGCAGGCGGACTCTCTACCACTGCGCCACCAGGGAAGCCCTGTATTTTTAAGTAGGAGAAATAGTCTGATAATGGCATTATGTTGCATTAAAATGATTGTCACAGTTTCCAGGCTCATAAATATCGCCTCGTGAGTTTGTATTACAGAGATTCTAGGTTTGTAATCCCTGAAGATATTAATGGACACTTTCCCATGTAGACTCACAGAATAAAAATCAATTATTTTCAAGATAGACCATTGAGCACGAAATATTTCAAATTAATGTAGTTTTCATACGATTTGCCAGAGTCCCAGATAACATTAAGGAATCTTAACTATCTACAATTCTTGTCATTAAAATCATCACTTCCAAGAAGTCTTTCTATTAGTAAAATAAGTGAAGACGAAGGTAAGATGTGGAAGTCAGGTTTAGGCATTTTAATTGTGTTTAAAAAATTTGGGACTGCTCTGAGCATGTGAACTTGCACACAGCTGCCCTCAGCAAAATGCTGTAATTTATTGAGGAAAATTGAATTGCAAAACCTTTTTCCCCACACACCCCTCATTCAGGGGAAAAAAAAATCAGCAGCTTGGCTGAGCTCAAACAACTGACTTTTCATATCCTTTCACGGACACAAAGGGCTAATCCGGAGGCTGCTTGAGCCACCAATGCTGGCAGTAGCGGGGACCACCGTGGAACGTGTCATTCCCTCCTCACCACACACAAAACACATTGACTGCAGCTTTATGAAGTGAAAATGCCCAAGAAAAAGAAAATGTGAAGGAGGTGTTCTCAGTCATTTCTTTCCAGAGGGGGGAGCGCAAAAGAACAAGCTGGCTGCATCTGGATATTGGGAACAAAGCAAGCCTGAGACCAGGGGCTCATAGCTTGGGTCACTTGCTTTTATAGAAGCAAAGAGTGGAACTGCCTTTGCTTGTCTCAGTACCGCTGACCCTTGCATTTCATTGTGTAGAGATGTCAGGGAAAGTGTGTAGAAAGCATCTCAGCCTCTCTCACTGAACAATGACTTTGTCATTTTGAGGTTTCTGTGGTGTGTTGATCCCGTCCCCACCCTCTCCCTCAAATCCCCATTGGAGATATTTATTTTAATATATATTTCATACTATTCCTTTGTGAATAGTTTCTTCCAGTCTGTGGCTTGCCTTTTTACATCCTTAATGGAGATCAAGTTTCAATTCTGATGAAGTCTAACATGTACCCTTTTGTTTCTTTTGTAGCTCATGTTTTTGTATCCTAAGAAATCTTTTTATCCTTAGGAGCGTGAAGATATTGATACTTTCCTATTCTGTCTTTTTAGAAATTGATGCATCTTGTGTTATTTTTTGTGTATGGAAGAGTAGTACATGGTTGAGGTTTATTTTTTTCCGGTTATTCTAGCCACATTTGTTAAAAACACTTTTATGCACTGAATTGGCACCTTGGTTAAAAATCATTTGACTGTATTTGAGGACGTCTGCGTCTGTATACTTTATTTTGTTCCACCGACCTGCTTATCTATCCTTATACCAATACTGCAGTCTTGGTTATTATACATTTTAGTAAGACTTGAAATCTAGTAGTTTCGACCTGTTTATCTATCCTTATACCAATACTGCAGTCTTGGTTATTATACATTTTAGTAAGACTTGAAATCCAGTAGTTTAAGTCTTCTAATTTTGTACTTCTTTGTCAAGCTTGTTTTGATCATTCTAGATTCTTTTCTGTGTAAATTTTAGAAGCCTTTTCAAGCTGTTTTTTCCTGCTGGAATTTTTATTAATATTTTCTTTTATCTATAGATTGATTTGAGGAGTCTGAGTCTTAACAGTGTTGAATCTGCAATTATGAATATGGTATCTCTCCACTTATTTAGGTTTTCTTTAATTTTAGGAATGTTTTGTAATATAGACATCTTACACTTCTTTGGTTTAACTTATTCCTGAATATTTGATGTTTTTTTCATGACATTATTGTATTGTTTTTAATACCATTTTCAACTGCTTGTTGCTAGTTTATAGAAATACAGTTGATTTATTTGTGAATTCATTTTGCATTTCCTGGAGTTGGTGGTGGTGCTTTTAAAAATTCTGTAGGGTTTTGTACATAAGCAGTCATGTCAGCTGTAAATAATGACAGTTTTACTTCTCCATTTCCAATATTTATTTTCCTTTCTAGACTTATTGTTGTGGCTAGAGTTTCCAGTACAGCATGGAATAGAAGTGATAAGACATTCTTGTACTCTTAGGGCAAAATCTTTCAATATTTTTTCATTATGAATGATCTGAACTGTGATTTTTTAGGTAGATATCTGTTATCAGATTGAAAACTTTTCCTTTAATTCCTCAATTGCCAAGAGTTTTATTTTTTATTTTTTTTAAATCAGGAATAGGTGTTGAGGGCTTTTCTGGTGACGCAGTGGTTGAGAGTCCGCCTGCCGGTGCAGGGGACACGGGTTCGTGCCCCGGTCCAGGAAGATCCCACATGCCGCGGAGCGGCTGGGCCCGTGAGCCATGGCCGCTGGGCCTGCGCATCCAGAGTCTGTGCTCCGCAACGGGAGAGGCCACAACAGTGAGAGGCCTGCGTACCGCAAAAAAAAAAAAAAAGAATAGGTGTTGAATTTGGACAAATATTTTTTCTACATCTCTTCAGATAATCATATGATTATTCACCTTTATTCTTTTAATGTGAATTATAGTGATTGGTATTTGAAGGTTAACCTTACATTCCTGGAATAAACTCCACTTGGTCATGATATAGTATCTTTTTTTAATGTATTATTGTATGTAATTTGTTAATGTTTGGCAAGAATTTTTGTTTCTGTTGTTCATGAGAATATTGGCCTGTAATTTGCTTTTCTTGAACTATTTTGTCGGCTTTTGGTATCAGAATTATGCAGGTCTCAAAAAAGACAGGAAATATTTCCATTTTGTGGTGGTCAGTTTTATGTGTCAACTTGACCAGACTACATTCTCCAGTTATTCAATCAAAAGGTAAGCTAGGTGTTGTTGTGTAGGTATTTTGTAGATGTGATTAAAGTCCATAATCAGTTGATTTTAAGTAAGAACGATTATCCTGGATAGTCTGGGTGGGCACAGTTCAGTCAGTTGGAAGGGCTTAGGAGCTAAGCCTTCCCTGAAGAAAAAGAAATTCTGCCTGTGGGTAATAGCCTCAGCTCCTGCACAGGAGTTCCAGCGTATCCTTTGTAACAGCCAGCCATGTGAATTTTGGACTTGCCTAGCCAAGTTTGATTGTGGAGTATTATCATTTTTATATTGTTAGATTCAGTTTATTGGTATGTTGTTTCATATTCCTAAGACAGTTTGGTTTATAGTTTTTCTTTCTTTTAATGTCTTTGTCTGGTTTTTACATCATAATGCTGTACTCAAATTTCCTGGAAGAGTTTGGTAAAACTTCTTTTGTACAATTTATTTGTGTAGCCCTCTTGGCCTAAAGTCTTTTCTGTGGATACAAATTCTTTTTTTTTTTTTTGGGCCACGCTGTACAACTTGCAGGCTCTTAGCTCCCCAACCAGGGATTGAACCTGGCACCCCGGCACCCTGGCAGTGAGAGCGCCAAGTCCTAACCACTGAATCACCAGGGAATTCCCCTGGATTCAAATTCTTAATTCAATATGGAATTATTCAGATTTTCTGTGTCTTACGTCAGTCTTTGTATGTCATTTTTCAAGACATTTGTCCTTTGCATTAAAATTTAAAAATTTATCAGCACAATGTTTATTATATCCTCTTTATAATACCCATGGTATCTCTTGTGCTATCCTCTTTTAATTCAAATTAATGGTAAATTTCCCATTTTTGTTTTGTTTTTTTCCTTACATTCCATGGTGCTTTCAAAGAACCAAGCTTTGTATTTGTTGATTTTTCGGCTTAGAAGTTAGTTTTCTGTTACCTTCATGTCTGCTTTTTTCTTATTTCCGTTCTTCTACATACATTAGTTTAATATGCTGGGTTTTTTTAAAAATTATAAGATGTATTTTAAATTCTTGACTTTTAGCTTTTTCTTTTTGTAAGACTTTATTTTTTTGTTCGGGCATTTTTGCAGTTCACAACAAAATTACGAGGACGATATAGAGATTTCCCATGTATTCTCTGCAGCCTTTAAAAAAATGTTTAAACTGTAAATGTACCTCTAAGCACAGCTGTAGTTTGCAGCCCTCAAATTTTAATATTAGTAGATTTTCATTTTCTTTTGCCAAAATACTTTCTAATTTTATTACAATTTTTGAACTAGGTGATATTTTCAAGTGTATTAGTGAGCTTCCAAACATTCATTAATTTTCTAGTTACCTTTTTGTCACCGATTTCTACTTAAATCCATGTAGGTTAGAATATGTTGTGTACAATTTCTGTCCCTTGAAGTTTGTTGATTCTTGCTTTAGTATAGCATACATGTAACTGAAAAGAACGTATTATGTAGTTATTTACTGCAGTGTTATGTAGTTATTTACTGCAGTGTTATGTAGTTATTTACTGCAGTATTGTATATTTCTTAATTAGGTCAAGTTTGTTAATCATGTTTTCAAAACCTTCTATATCCCTCTTGATGTTTATCTGCTTGTTTTATCAGTTATCGAGGTGAGTTTAATTCTCCCATTGTGAGTATGGAATTGCCTATTTCTCCTGAGTCCTGTCAGATTTTCCTTTATATATTTTGAAGCTATGTTATTAAAGGATGATACAAATTTAGATTTTAAAAAATACCTTCTGGATAAATCAACCCTTTATTCTTATGAAACGTTTTCCTTATTTCTAGGAATCCTTCCTAACTTCATTTTCATAGTGGTGTAGATAGATACTCCAGCTTTCTTTTGGCTAGTGTTTTTATGGGGTACCTTTTTCAATGTTTCATCTCCACCTTCATGTGCTATTATTTTTAAGGTGTGCCTTTTTAAAAGCAGCAAATAAATGGACTTCAGTCTTGAATTTTGTAATAAGCATGAACCCTGACAAAAGGTAGAAAGGAAACTATTGATCAATGAGATACGCTGAACACAAGGGAAGAAGTGCACTATGTTTCCCCAGTGCTTTCTGTTGTGTTGATTAACAAACTGTAAACCAGACACCACCATTCACTCTTCAGCGGAGTTAGCTGTGACTCTCGATTGGGAGCTAATTGAAGGATACACAGGTCCCAGAGCTGGTGTGGTTGTGAAAAGATCCAAGGCAGCCAAATGAGGGATGAAGGTGTGCTTAGTGTATGCCAAGGAAAAGACAAGTTTAGAAAAGCTTAGACTTAGGGTTTGTGTACATCTCATCATACAGATATGACACCCCAGTGTTCTGATTGAACGGAGTTAACCGAGGTGGTTGAGGTCAAAGGAAACAGAGGTGAGAAACGAGGGATCTGGGAACCAGAGCTGATCTCTGAGCCTCCGGAGAGGTGCAAGGTACTCTGTCAGCTTACATGCAGACTCAACGCTAACCCTAGGTTGGCATTAAGTTTAGGAGCTTACATTTAGAAGCCTTCCATGTTTTTCCTTTTGCTTCTATTTATACTGTAATTGAAGGGTAATGAGTATTGTAGGATAGGAGTTACAGTTTTGTTTTGTTTTGGTTTGGTTTTTCTGCGGTACGCGGGCCTCTCACTGTTGTGGCCTCTCCCGTTGCGGAGCACAGGCTCCGGATGCGCAGGCCCAGTGGCCATGGCTCACGGGCCCAGCCGCTCCGCGGCATGTGGGATCTTCCCGGACCGGGGCACAAACCCGCGTCCCCTGCATCAGCAGGCAGACTCTCAACCACTGCGCCACCAGGGAAGCCCCGAGCCCTTTGTTTTGATCTTACCTCTGCTTCCCAGGTAATCTGCCGGGCTGGGTTAGTCATAAAAGACCCTCACCTGGGGAGAGCCAGATTATTGAAACTGGTGAATGTTGTCCAATCAAATGATGTGAATCTGCTAAAAGACTGTAATTT
The DNA here is from genome assembly GCF_964374135.1 of Grampus griseus. Classification (NCBI taxonomy): domain Eukaryota; kingdom Metazoa; phylum Chordata; class Mammalia; order Artiodactyla; family Delphinidae; genus Grampus; species Grampus griseus. Next base: position 14,670,184 of record NC_139012.1, on the reverse strand, counting down.
GGATTTTTTCCTAATTGACATTTCAGCAGGTTTTTTTCCTGACAACCAACAACGGCAAGCCAAGTGACTTTACTTAAGGCTAGACATAGAAGGAGCTGGAAGGACCGTCCCCGTGAGCACGAAGGGTGTAGCAGAGTGGGACACATCAATTAATCTGGTGGCTGTAAGAAATTGTTCAGCTGTAGGTATAATAGGAGAGAGGTCAGACAGCCCTATTTTTCTCCGCTTATGATTGTTATTGTTCCTTCAGAATTCCATTCCTCTTCTGAGTTTTATACTGATACCAAGGCAGAGACTGGGAGAAACAGGAAAAGCACATGGGTCTTCATCCAGATCATGCAGTTTGGTTCACAAGGGCTCCTGGTCATAAAGTCACAGTTCTGGAAGCTTCCTCCTCCTTCCAGGCCCCTCCTGCCTGCAGCTGTGGCTCTGGGATTTCCTGAGTATGAACAGTTCCTGGCTTTCTCTAAGGAACGCACTAACTTTCCGGGAAAACTTAGGACAACTACTTACCTCCCAGCTTCATGTTTCTTATCTGTAAATGGAGAGGACAGTTCTTACTTTTCTTATTCACAAGATGGTCGTGAGGATCCCCTGAGAAAACTGATTTGGAAGAGCTGTGAAACGGTAACCTGCATCTCTGTGATACAGGCATTACCCCGCTAACCCGTCCCTCAGAGATGCGCCGGGGCCAGCTGCCCTGGGTGACAAGGCGGGGAGGGCCCTGCGCTGGAGAGCACAGCATGCAGGTGCTGGCTCTGAGAGGACACAGAACAACTGGTGTTCACTCGGACAAGCATCTCAACCTTCCCAGCCCAGCTCCTTTTGGGTCAAAATTTCCATCCAATGTGATTACTACCTGCAAATTATTCATGCCGCTCTTTCTGTTAAACCAGCCTGTGAAATTCAGTTGTCAGTCTCTTAGAATCCTCAAAAAAGTGTTCACACGTTCTTCGCTGTGTTTCCCCAGCGCTCTGTGACCTGTACAGGTCACCATGGATTTGTATCCATCTGAGACTAAAATTCAGAGGCCTTGGCTGACGCTATGTGAATCTGCACGTCCCCCCAACCCTGCCCCGCTTTCACAGCAGGAGATGCTAAGTGCTGATTGCGTTCCTGTCGCCTGAAGCTGTACGCCATGATATCATACTTCTCCCGAGAAAGATGGATGTTTAAATCAGCATCCTTCAGTGCCCTGGGTTCCTATTCTGTCTGCTGTCTTTTTAAGCCAAGATCATTTCCTGAGATAAAATCACCTCGTGGGATGAGATGATGATTAAGTGAATGTTCATGGAGCTCTTAGCACAGTGCCTTGCATACAGTAAACACCTGGTAGAGGGCATCTGCTGTTGTTATAATCATTAGCCTTTGAAATGGACATTTTAAATACTTAGCATAATGATAGGAAGTTGGGAGCAGGCTTAAATGTGTCATAATGGCTGTAACCTGGGCTCTCCAGCTCCGTGACTTGTGCTTTGCCGTCTTGATCAAGTTGCTTTTCCTCTCCCTGTGCCTCAGTGTCTCCCTCTGGAAGGTGAGATAATACTATTACTCGATAGGGCTATTGTGAGGATCAACTAAGTAAATACACGTGAAGTGTTGAATGTACAGCCCGGTACACATTCAGCACTCAGTATGTGCTAAGTATGTTCAGAAAACCAAGAAAGAAAGAGGAATTCCTACTTCCAGAGGTCAACGTTTGAATTTTTTCCTGCTTTTCTGGACACTGAATTTGTAATTAACCACTTCTTTACCCCTACATGTATAGACGAAGCTTCTGAATTCCTCATCTGCGGTACCTGCTTGCTCATCTCTGGTAGCACCTAGTGACTCATGATAGTTTGGGATTCAAGTCCTACTCTGAGTCTTGAATATTCTCATCTGTGGAAAATAGTAATGCCTGCCTCACAGGGCTACTGAGTGTATCACAAGAGCTAATACCTAGAAAGTTCTTACAGTGTTTGACACATGCAATAAATAAATACGAGGGCCACTTATAATTTTATTTCTTTGGATGGGAAAGCATTCCCTACCATTCCAACAAGGCTTTCAAGGAAAGGAATCCTAACAAAACAGCCAAGTTTATCTTTGAAAAGAATCCTTGACAAGGAGGCCTCTGTATCTCTTTCTGCTATTTTAGACATTTCTCCTTGTGACTGGTGTGGCAGGCGTGATGGTGGCTGTGATTCCTTGGACTGTGATGCCCCTGGTTCCCCTTGGCATCATTTTCTTTGTTCTTCGGCGATATTTCTCAGAGACGTCAGGAGATGTCAAACGCCTGGAATGTGCAGGTGAGTTCCCCGGGGCTCTCAGGTTGGGATGGCAACTCAGCCTGGCTTCCGTTTGTGCTGTAATGGACCAGACCCCTGAAATTCTGCAGACTCTGTCTTCTGGAATTTCTCACTAAGTTAACATTAGGTAATTAGATATTATGGCCACTGTGAGTCCATGTGGCCCTTAAGGCAAATGGAGCTGGTGGCGGGTCAGCTGCAGCTTTGCATTTTAGCACGAGGAGGACGAATTGAGCACCGTGAGGACAGGGGACTGTTTCTGTCTTGTTCATGACATGCTTCCTCACACAGAGCATCTACTCCATAAATACTTTTCTTAAAAATACGATATTTCATCATGCTGGAACTAATGAAGAAGGGAAACGGGATTTTTCTTCTCCAAAAGTTACTAGAAGTGACAAGGAAAGGAAAAGATTAGGAAAAGGAAAGGAGACATCCGGAAACATATGTCAGAAGTAATATATTTGAAAGATACATTCATTCTCATGTTCAAAGATGGCAATTAAGTTGCACTTGTTAAATGCTTTGAAAAGGTAAGTGCTGTTATTTTCAGGTTTGCAGTTATCATCACCAGTATTTGGTGTGGTACCACCCTGTTTGTGGTCCCCCTTCCCCAATGCTGTTCATATAAATGGCTGCTGAAAATAATCCCCTGAGGAGGACACAGGAGGGGGAATCCGTTCCGTACGCATGTAGTTTATTACTCCATTCAACTTCCTAGTTTTAGAATAATGGGAAACACATTTTATGATTAATTATTCTATTCTGCAGGTAATCAGAGAGGATGAAATAATTCAGAGCTTATCTCGCTATTAATGCACAAACATATTTCATTAATATTGAAACAAAAAATTATAAGTAGAATTATTATGTATTTTTTAAAAAGGTATAAGGACAATAGCCAAGAAGGAAGGAAGGAAGATGTTTACATCAGAAATCCCAGCCATGGGTAGTTATTGCAAATTAATACCAACTTAACTTTCTAGAAACCAAGCCAACAAGAGAAGCATACTGATCCCAAGGTTCTTCATATCTACTAAGTGGAAAAACATCTAAATTCATCGAGACAAAGGAGTTTTTTTGTTGTGGTATTTGTGTGTTTTTTTAAAGAATGAATTCTTTTTTTTTTTTAAAGAAGATGTTGGGGGTAGGAGTTCATTAATTAATTTATTTATTTTTGCTGTGTTGGGTCTTTGTTTCTGTGTGAGGACTTTTCTCTAGTTGTGGCAAGTGGGGGCCACTCTTCATCATGGTGCGCGGGACTCTCACTATCGCGGCCTCTCTTGTTGCGGAGCACAGGCTCCAGACGCTCAGGCTCAGTAGTTGTGGCTCACGGGCCCAGTTGCTCTGCGGCATGTGGGATCCTCCCAGACCAGGGCTCGAACCCGTGTCCTCTGCATTAGCAGGCAGATTCCCAACCACTGCGCCACCAGGGAAGCCCCTAAAGTAATGAATTCTTAAGAGGCATTTATCCTAAGTATTTACGTAAAGGATAGTGGGCATCAGTTTCATAAAAGCTGTAGAAAAAACGTTCAGTCATCAAGAGAACCAGCTAAAGCCCCGTGAGGTCTGGTTTTGTGAGGTGTTTGAATGGACTGTGGAGCAGTAGAGTCCAGATGTGTGCGCTGTTCTGCCCGTGTGACTTGGTAGGATGGTAGGACCTGGGGAAGCAGAAGAGGAAGTGATGAGCTCCATCCAGTCTTCTGTGTACGCAAGGCTTCAGGTGTTTTATGATTTGAGGCCACTCACAAAATGGAGTCATTCAATAGTCTTGTTGCAAAGCAGATCTGGTACATTCAAAGAGGAGTTGTACCAGAAGGAATGCTTGACAGAGATGTTTGCCTGGGGCAAGGGCCGCCTCCCATCCATATGAAAGTGGAGAGGAGGGCACCTCCTGAGGCTTTTTTAAAGAATCAGTACAGGAATTCTTCAGTGTTTGTTATGGGGGTTTTGAAAACTTGGGCACAGCTCCTGTGGAGTATTTGTGTTTTCGGCACCCCTAGTAGGCTGTGACAGTGTTAGACCGTAAGTTCAATCTGGATACCCCCTCCTCCACTCCCCCAGATAACTAAATGTGGTGGTCAGTTCATTAGAACTGTTTATGTTTTCTCTCTAGATAGTGGGTCTGTGTCATAAATAATAACACTGCTGTTTTCTCTGTACAGTAAATGATAGTATGTCTTAAGGCCACTGCTAGAGCCACTAGCAAAAAGAAGGACGCCTGATTGCTATGGCCAGACGACATAAACCTGCTTCATTTTTGTGCTCTGAAGAACTACTAAAGTCCTGAGGTTTATTTTCATTTATTTATTTATTTATTTTAACATCTTTATTGGAGTATAATTGCTTTACAATGGTGTGTTAGTTTCTGCTTTATAACAAAGTGAATCAGTTATACATATACATATGTTCCCACATCTCTTCCCTCTTGCATCTCCCTCCCTCCCACCCTCCCTATCCCACCCCTCCAGGCGGTCACAAAGCACCGACCTGAGGTTTATTTTCAGATCCTACTGCCTAGCTGCCACTGGAAGCTTAGGTTAACTTTTGTCATCTTAATGACAAATCTGCAGCTGATTATAATGGGGTTTTTTGGGCATATTTTTGCAAAAGCGAGCGTAGCTGTGGTCAGTCAGGGAGCAGTACGTAAAACCAAGATGAAGTTTGGTTGCCTTTCTCTAGCCAGCTTTATCCATTTGGCAGTGCCTGAATGCTGAAGCCGTATCCAAGGTCACAGACTCACACTGTCCGTCCCTGACAACAGCAGGTTATAGCCTAGTTCACGGCGGGGAATGAAAATCGTAAGGGTCCTTCCTGCCCAGCAGCCTGAAGCCCACCTGTTCCTTGATGTGCAGGAGCCAGACCCTGGTGCTCGTGTTCAGTGTGCTCTTAGAGAAGATGCCAGGAAATGAATGTGACACCAGGCCCCAGACCCACATGAAGTCACTCAAAAGAGAACGGACATTAAGGCCACGGTCAGATTCTAAAAGAGTGATGTGAGTGTCACATGCAGAGTGACCTCCAGAAGCCTCAGGTATCCAGCAGGCAGTTATAAAAACATCCATCAGGTTCATGGAGCGGAGTCAAGACCATTCAGAGCTGCCTTGGCTGCCCGGGTCCTATGGGCAAAAGGGCAATGCGATACCCAGGCTCCGTGACCTGCAAAGAGACTCTTGATGCAGGTTCAGGGGAAGTCCCAGGATGCAGGGAGACAGCAGACTGTCCCTTCACCTTCGTATCTCACCCCAGTCCTGTGCCTGGCACTGTTCCAGTTTGGGGGATATGCCGATTTTATCCCAGCCCTTAAGTTACTAATCTGAGGTGGAGACAGCACATAGATAGCTCATCAAAATTCAGTGTGGTGAGCACTCTCACAGAGAATTAAATTGAAAAATGCTGCTGCCTCAAAAATTAGTGGATAGTACTCAGCCATGAAGAAGAATGAAATATTGCCCTTTGCAGCAAAATGGTTGGACCTAGAGAATATTATTCTTAGTAAAGTAAGTCAGAGAAGGGCAGTCTAAATACTGTATGATATCACTTATATGTGGAATCTAAAAAACAATACAAATGACTATATATACAACACAGAAACAGACTCAGAGACATAGAAAACAAACTTACGGTTACCAGAGCAGGCAGGGAGGGAGGGAGGAACAAATTAGGAGTATGGGATTAACAGACACACACTACTATACATAAAGTAGGTGAGCAACAAGGATTTACTGTGTAGCACAGGGAATTCTATGCAATAACTTGCAATAACCTATAATGGAACATAATCAGAAAAAAACTGAATCACTATGCTATATACCTGAAACTAACACATTATTGCAAATCAACTAGACTTCATTAAGTTTTTAAAAAATTAGTGAACAATTTCCAACTGGAGGGATATCAGGGAAGAATTTGGAGGGAAGCATGTTTGAGGAGGACCTTGATGAATGAGCTAGTAAAGAATTTCTTTATCTAAATCTAGCTGTGATTTGAATTTGGTCAAAGATAGGCTCAGGGGCTTCCCTGGTGGCGCAGTGGTTGGGAGTCTGCCTGCCGATGGGGGGGACACAGGTTTGTGCCCTGGTCCGGGAGGATCCCACATGCCGCGGAGCCGCTGGGCCCGTGAGCCGTGGCCACTGAGCCTGCGCGTCCAGAACCTCTGCTCCGCGACGGGAGAGGCCACAACAGTAAGAGGCCCGCGTACCGCAAAAAAAAAAAAAAAAAGATAGGTTCAGAGAGAATCTTCATTTCCAGGTCATAAAAGTAAAGCTTGGTGTGACCAGGAGTTGGAGGTTTCATGTGGAGGACCCTCTACAGAAGGGGCATCATCCCTCTTCTCCCAGGCAGCCCACCAGGAAGCCCTTTGGCAGGATGTGCAACCACAGAGCACGAGAGGCAGTTGGTTTCCTTGCATCCAGCCTCCCTAACTTTCTTTGTTGTTTGTCTGTCTCTGCTTCGCCAGCACAGAGCCTAGTGTTTTCCCACTTAGCATCTTCCTTCCGGGGACTCTGGACCATCCGGGCGAACAATGCTGAACAGAAGTTTCAGGAACTGTTCGATGCGCACCAGGATTTGCATTCAGGTCTGTAAGTTTCTGGACATGATTTCAAAGGATGGGAGGTGCTGCCTTCTGAGGCTTGAGTCCTTGTCAGGTGGCCTTGCCGGCCCACACCTCTCTCTGCGCCTCCCCAGCCCTTCCTCTCAGCCTCCCCTCTGAACTTCCCTCTTCCGCTGTCACACCCCTGCTTTTCTCCCCTCACTGGCTTGCATTGTCCTTCCATCACTGTGACCTGTGGCTTTCTGTCCCTTTAGGGCAGGAGTCAGCAAACTTTGTTTTGCAAAGAGCCAGAGAGTAATAATTTAGGCTTTGTCTGCCATACTATCTCTGTTGTAACTTTTCAGCTTTCCTGTTTTAGCACAAAGACAGACAAAGATAATACATCAGCAAATGGCCAGTGGCCGTGGTCCAATAAAACTTTATTTTCAGAACAGGTGGTGGGCTGTTTTTGGCCCCCAGGCTGTAGTTTGCGGACTCTCTTTTCACAGCATGAAGGGCAGCAGATGTGACTGAGGAAAATAATTTCCTGATTTGCCGCCCACTTGATGTGTATTATTCTTTGTACCAGTGAAGTTTTTTCTAGGTAGAAATTTCAGAATTTTCTCTAAGTCTATAAAATCCTGGCTCAGTTATCCAATCTTTATTGTATTTTGAAGATAAAGTGGCATTTTGAAAGCCACATGCAGATCCCGCTAGCTGATGGTCGTTTAGGTACTGGCGCGTAAGAATAAACGCTATGCAGGGCCTGCAGTAAGTGCAGAAGGTGCTGGAAACACAGTGTGAGCTGAGCTCTCTGCTACTGGAGAAAAGGGAACAGTTGACATGTGAGAGGATGAGCCTCACTGAGGCCCAGCACTGCAGGAAATGTACCAACGAGACCATTTTTCCATGTTCTTTATTATGACTCTTGCCATCTTGTCTAATATACACTGTTTGGTTCTAATAAATTGTATTATAGCATTTATAGCGTGTGATTCCACAGTGTGGTCCATGTGAAGTCATTTGTGTCTTGATGAGACCTTTTATCTTTTTCTTTTCTTTCTTCGAATGGGTGGAGGTCTTCGCAGCTGTAGCAAGCTGACCTTCTGAACATTCCAGGTAGTGTCCTATAGTTGGGAGGAGAGAACCAAGTTTACCATTAAGCTTTTTGTTCAGCTTAGCACTTTAGGTTTTAGCTTTAGGGCTACTCAGATCTCGGTTTTGGGTATTGAGGTGAGAAAGATTCCCTGTAGGAAAGAACAGTATCCTCCCTGCTGTGTGGGTACCAGATGAGCAGGTTGGCCTGAGTGCCATGAACTCACCATCCCTAACTATTCCATAGGAACAACATTGAATAAGAGACAATGAGAGTAGTATTTAGATTTAAAAGCAGTGGTTCTTAAAACCCATTGCCTTGTGTTTCGTGGTTTCATCTGCAGCTACATTGGACGTAGTAAGTGAAATTACATAATGATCCTTGAAACCGTAATGACAAAGGTCTGAATAATGACATTATTCCTCACCTGTATAATACTGTAAAATGTATGTCAATCCTGTTGGGATTAATAAACGCATCTAACATTCTTTCTAAATTTATAGTGGGTTTTTTTTTTCACTGTATTATTGTCTCAATCAACAGATAGTAAAAGTATGAGTAATACTGTCATTGCATGAAATGATTTAAATATGTAAAGGGGTCTTCTTGGTAAAGTGACAGAAGGAGCTGAGCAAGGGGTTGAGAATGAGACTGACTTTATTCCCCTTCTTCTTCCTCATTCAGCTTTGGATGCTGGTAAGGTGGGCCTGGCGCTGTCTCTCGCCCTCACGCTCATGGGGATGACCCAGTGGTGCGTCTGGCGAAGCGTCAGAGTTGAGAATGTGGTGATGTTTGTCTTATCTTACGGTTCTTAGCTTTTTCAAGTCTCCTTGCCATTAAATGGCATAAAAGCAATTCTTATGTAAAATAGTAAAACTGTTATTTTTACGTCATAGGTAAAAGATTTTTTTACATCCTCCTCCATCTGTTTAAAGTTAATGTAAAATACGATATATATATATCTTTTTCTCAGTCTTACGTGTGCCGTATCAGCAGGTTTTATATTCATTGCAAGCTGTCTTCAAATATAATAAATGTCTCTGTAAGAGGGAGGTTCTGAAATCCTGGAGAGAATATAAGCTAATTTCTTAGGGGTTTGTTTATTTTTGTTTCTTAAGGGGTAATTCCTCATTTTTGGTAAAAGAAGAATTCAGTATTTTGAGGTTTGTTTATTTAATTAATAGGTTCCTCTGTCCCCCATTTTAGCATTTGATCTTGTATGTGTTGAACACCTGAATTTGCTGGTGTCCCTTTTTTCTGGTAGGATAAGCCCCGTCTCAGAATGAGCTATCAAAGGTGTCAAATTAAAGTTGTTTAAAAGGCCTTAGTCAATATGTAAATTATAGTCTCTTTTGAATATTAGCATCTTTTCTCCTAAAGGGAGAGAAACAATAAAAACAAAATCTTTCCATTTCTTTCTTCTAATAGAGTAGAAAGTGATTAATTATTAAAATGAGGTTTGATGGCCATCCAGTCTGCTCATCTATGACAGATGGCCCTTCTGTGGCAACACATTACTGATTGGCGTCCATAAGTATTCTTTTCTTTAACAAAATTCTTTTGCTTTTTATTCAGGTGTGAAAAGTGGATCAATAAAATCTTTGCATACATTTCTCTAATTCTTGAATTTTAATATAATGTTGAAGGAAGTAGCTGTAAAGGACAGTGTTACATGGCCATAAACAAGTTTGCAAATCATCAAAGGCTTCATCAAACTCCTACTTCTGTCCTTTGTGTTTGCTAAGACCTTAGATATTCTTAGCCGTAGAAACGCGGATGTAAAGATAGAAAAGCAGAATGCTTCATGTACAATCTCTGAACATCCATGAACAAGACCTTCCCTTCCTAACTCATGTGATGTCATATGTGTTTCAGATGATTTCAGTAGAAAGAGTGATTGAATATACAGACCTCGAGAAAGAAGCACCCTGGAAATACTTCTTTCATCTTCCACCACCAGCCTGGCCCCATGAAGGACAGATTTTCTTTCAAAATATTAACTTAAGGTACAGCTTGGATGGGCCTCTGGTATTGAAGGACCTGTCATTAATTCAAGAGAAAAGGTTTGTTTAAGCCATTTGCCTCTTTAAAATCCAGCTTAAGATTGAGCACTGCATCTGCTGTTGGGTTCCTTGTCGGTGTGTCAGGGGGACTCTTTGTTCCTCCTGGATGCAGATTAGATCAGTGACACTGGAGGTGAATCTTTCTTGGAAACCGACCATGGAATGGGGATCCCAGCATTTCTTTCCCTGTGTGGGGAGCTGCCTCACGGTAGTTGGTGGGCCCTGGAGCTTCTTTGAAATGCAGAATCTCAGGCCCACCCAGACTTCTTGACTCAGAATCACATTTAAACAAGACCTCCCAGTAAAGTCATTTCTCTCCCATAGGCAATTTTTTAAAAAATTTATTTATTTTTATTTTTGGCTGCATTGGGTCTTCGTTGCTGCACGCAGGCTTTCTCTAGTTGCGGCGAGCGGGGGCTACTCTTCATTGCGGTGCGTGGGCTTCTCATCGCGGTGGCTTCTCTTGTTGCGGAGCACGGGCTCTAGGTGCGTGGGCTTCAGTAGTTGCGGCACGCGAGCTCAGTAGTTGTGGCTCGTGGGCTCTAGAGCACAGGCTCAGTAGTTGTGGCACGTGGGCTTAGTTGCTCCGCGGCATGTGGGATCTTCCTGGACCAGGGCTTGAACCCGTGTCCCCTGCATTGGCAGGTGGATTCTTAACCACTGCGCCACCAGGGAAGTCCCTCATAGGCAATTTTTGATGACTGATAACCTGTGATTTCCAAGAAATGTCCTTTGACAGTTTGCAGTTGAGCTCATGAATCACCTAACCCCTCTTGTGTCTTAGCATGCGGCTCTAGAAAGTTCTGTGCCACTTACCCTACAAATTTACTTACTTTTATATTCTGCAAATCATGCCTTTACACTATAATCTAATTCTGTGTGATTCCAGTGCATTTATTTGCATCTTTTCAGTGGAGTCTGTCTTCATCACAGGCAGTTTTCATCCTGCTGTCTGGCCTTCCCCACACCAGCCTCCTGTGGGCACTATAGGTATTTCACCACAGGCTCGGCCCTGCCTGGGCTCCGAGTCAGAGACAGCCCAGTGTAGCAGTGTATGTGCAGCTCTTTCACTACCTGACGGGATCAAAAATTACTCTTGCTGCCCGAAGCAGGGCACTAGGTCTGTTTGGCCTGTTTCCCAGGCACTAGGTGCCCACTTCGCTGCAGGTTTCTCTGCCAGCGCAGCTGTGGGTGCCAGTTCTTCCTGCCGACAGCCAGCCCCTCTGAGCTCAGGTACCTGTGTCCATGTCTTGCTTTAACTGTCTGGCATAGGATGTATATGGTAGGCCTGTTCTTTTAACTGCAGCTACACCTCTCCCCACTTTCTCTTCTAGCTACACAGAGGGGCATAATAAGCTGCCAGGCCATCCAGGTGATAAGGAGGCCTCAGCAGAATGGAAAAGAGGCCGATGCGTGTATTTGAGTCCCGTCCTGTGACTCACGGGCTCTGTTGTTTCAGGCAGACTAATTAATCTTACTAAGTCTCAGTCTTTTCTTTTGCAAAATGGAAGTGATAGGACCTAACCTCTAGGGTTGTTGAACAACTTAAACAAGATAAGGCACTGCGCAGTGGTTGAGAGTCTGCCTGCCGATGCAAGGGACACGGGTTCGTGCCCCGGTCCAGGAAGATCCCACGTGCTGCGGAGTGGCTGGGCCTGTGAGCCATGGCTGCTGAGCCTGTGTGTCCGGAGCCTGTGCTCCACAACGGGAGAGGCCACAACAGTGAGAGGCCCACGTACAGCAAAAAAAAAAAAAAAAAAAAAAAAAAAAAAAAAAAAAGATAAGGCACTTAAAGCACCAGCATGGAGACTAGCATAGAGTAAATTCCTGGACAAAGATTGTTGTCATTTTCATAGTGTGTAAATGACCGTAACCACTTATACTGTATCAATTGTCTGCCCCATGAAAATGTGAGGTTGGCCATTTGCAATTGTATGTATGGTGGCAGGATCCATCTGTCATGTCTTTTCTCTGCCCAACTTATTGTATACCTAAATAATATGGTAATCAATTTTCCATAAATTTCTCCAGCTTGAGTTAAAAATCTCAGCTCCCTACATAATGCCTCTTTGTCTCAGGACACCACAGGTAACACAAAGGCAAATCCAATACAGATCCTGCTGTCAACACATACAGTCCAGTTGAAAAAATAAGAAAAAGGCCATATTAGCTTTGTAAGATAGAAGGAGGTCATCATTTTTATGGAACTTTAGAACAAGATGGTATCACGTCTATTAGGGTTGAGAGGAGTCCACAGGAGGGGTCGGGGAGAGCATTTCTGAGGAATTAGGCCGGTGAGGCAGACTTAGTGATATATGGTTAGGGTTTCAGCAGGTGGAAATGCATGTGGAAGGCATTCCGGAAGGTGGGACCAGCATGAGCAAAGGCACGATGCCCTGATTCAGTGAATGAAGAACCAGGCACCTGCAGAGCATTCAGGGAAAAGAACTGCCAGGTGTATAGCACACATTTTCACGTTCAGCCGTCACGACTACCTAGTAACCCCAGGGAAGCTGCCTCGTGGAGGTGGAGGATGGAGAGGTTAGCGGGGACAGTTTTGTAGCAGACTTCCCAGGGTGGAGTGACGGGCACAGAGCCACCTTCGGGAGTTTAATCTGAGAAGTGGGTGCACGTGGACCAGGGTGGGCAGATGCGGAAGGCAGGGAGCCAGTAGCTGCTGGGCCTCCAGCAAGACGTCAGGGAAAGTGATTCCACTTTTTGGAATCAAACTGATGTCAAGTAAAACAAAGTTATAACACCTGGGTTTGCGAATGTGCGCCTAGTTTACGAGTGGGAGTAGAAAATGGTATCCGGAATTCCCTGGCAGCCCAGGGGTTAAGACCCAGCACTTCCACTGCCGTGGGCCCGGCTTCAATCCCTGTATGGTTAGCTAAGATCCCCCAAGCCATGCAGCACGCGAAAATTAAAAAAAAAAAGGAAAACAAAATATTATCATATTTCTGGAGGGTAGGTTGGCGCTACTTAACAGCTTCCTCTGAAAATGTTCATACCTGTTTCTTACCAGTTGCACACCTAAGAATTTCTCTTAAGGAAATAATGAAGGTTGTTTGCAAAGATTTAGCTTCAACGATATTTAACAGAGTTATTTATAATAGCAAAATATTGGAGACCATCTACCTATCCGGAAATTGGGGGTTTGTTAAATAAATGATCACATATACTGTAATATTATGTAGCCATTAAAATAAATACTTTTATGAAATACTGAATGAAAGCAGATTACAACAGTATGTTCATGTTAATCCCATTCTGTTTAAGTATATGAGCTTGTATCTTCAAGAACATATCAACATACAAGTCTAGAAGGTAAAAACATCAACATCTTAAGAATGGTTTTTAATCAGAGTGCTGGGGTATAGCTAGAATTTACTTTTCAAATTCATTTGCACTGATTATGATCAAGGAAAGAGTTTCAAAGGAGAGAGACTCAGTGAGGGATCGAGTCATGAAACATTGCAGTAGTTGAATCTGCAGGGCTTGGCACCATGCTGGACTCAGGGAAAGCTGGAAGTAAGGTGGACATTGTGAGCCCATGAGCCTGAGAAAGAAGTAATGAGAGTAGAGTGGGGAAGTCAGAGGAAGCAGCTGTTTTGTGTGGGGCATTGGGTGTTGATCATGTTGAGTTTGACGTATGAAGAGAGATCCAGGGGCAAATGTCTAACAAGTTGGTGTGTTAGTCAGAGGCCAACCCTGGCCTGTTTGAGAAAATAGAATGGGTATGTCACAAAGCACTGAAATAAGACTGTCTCCAAGTGTTTTTGGTGTTAGGAATGTAAACTTACTGATACTGGTGACACTCTCCACGGGCAATTGGAAAAACCCATTGGTGTCCTGGGAAAGACTTCCAGAGTGGATTTTGATAACTGAATGGTAGGAATAGCCAGAGCAGATCTTCTCTGAGTTGCCTTTTTCTTAGGTGCTCACGGTGTGAGCAGCCCTCGGTGCCCCTGCATATCTCCGCCGTTTACCAGGAGTCTACAGATGTTCCAGTTTGCACAGATGATCAGTTTCAGTAGAGCTTATAGTATGGGAACATATGCACATTCTCACAGACACAGTTCTCGCCTGTGTCCTGATGTGCGTTGGTTTACATCTGAGAACACCCAGAAATACAGGCATACCTGGTTTTATTGTGCTTCACAGATCATGCATTTTTTACAAATTGAACATTTGTGGCAACCCTGCATCAAGCCAGTCCATTGGCCCCATTTTTCTTACAGCCTTTGTTCACTCCCTGTCTCTGTTTCACATTTTGGTAATTCTTGCAATAGTCCAGATCTTTTCAATATTATTGTATCTGTTATGGTGATCTGTGGTCAGCATTCTTTAATGTTACTACAACCCAGTGAAGTCTCAGATGATGGTTAGCATGTTTTTTTAGCAATAAAGTATTTGAAAATTAAGGTATGTACATTGTTTTTCAGATATAATGCTATTGTACACTTAGTAGGCTACAGTATAGTGTAAGCATAACTTTTATATGTACAGAGAAACAAAAAAATTCTTATGACTTGCTTTATTTGGAGATATTCACATTTTTGTGGTCATCTGGAACCAAATCCACCATATGTTCAAGGTCTGCCTGTACCCAGAACACATGAGTCATATCTATATACATGCACTAGGGCCTGCCTGTATGCAGAGAATGGCCCATCTATATTACATATATTAGGGTTTAACATAAGGTATAAAATGGCTACAAAATAATAAAACTAGCTAAACTCACTTTTCTTACATTTAATCTCTATTGAGATAAGTTCTTTTTTGAAATGCTACGATTGATTTTACAGACAAAGATTCGAAACTTTGGAGGCATTCAAATGAGAAAATATGAAAAGTTCCCAGCATTCTGATGACATGCTCAGAAAGACTTAGTTCTTCTCTGTTTAAAGCCGTGAGTTTTAAAAATTTGCTGAATAAATTTACAAATGATTGAAAACATGTCTTACACCCCACATCAATTCCAAATTTCTGAATAGAAATGAAATCATCTCTTGGGAAGCTCCCACCACGGAGTTGGGCAAGCTTATTGATAAAAAAGGCCGGTTTCTGTATAGTACATGTTTGGATGCACACAGTTAAAAGCCGGTTTTTACAGTATAGTTTTATTCCCGACCAGCATTTTACCTGCATTATATTGATTCCTTAATCTTATTCTTAATGCACTTAATTTCTCTCTACTTTGGCTTTAATAACTAGACTGAAACTTGCATGTGTCTTTCCAAGGAGCAATTGTAAGTATTAAGTTGTTTATAAAATGACTTTTGAACTGCTCAGATGAAAGGTCCCATATAAGTAGCAAATGTTGTTTGTGTTGTTGATCTCATTATGTGTATTTTGTCTGCTGGATACTGTCTTTTACGACACTGAGACCTGCATCTTATAATTTTAAGATGTTTCCTTTCAAGATAGGGTATAATTACGATATTTAACATCAGGAAGTGATTTAGTTTCTCTACCAAAGAATAATTCCTCTTAAATAGTAGATCCCTGAGAAAATGAGTACTTGTTTATGTATAACACTTCTTACTTGACTTGTTGACATCTCTGTAAAATTACCCACATGATTCTCAAGGTCAAAATGCCTAGAGAGTAGGAATAAAGCTAATTTAAAAGTGAACTTCTTATGGGCCACTTAGGGTGGGGTCTGCAACCCCCAGGCCGCAGACTGGTACCAGTCGCAGCCTGTGGGGAGCTGGGCTGCACAGCAGGAGGTGAGCAGCGGGCGAGCAAGTGAAGCTTCATCTGCCGCTCCGCATCGTTCCCCATCGCTCCCTCGGACTACCGCCTGAACCATCCCCACACCTCCAGCCCCGCCTGTCCGTGGAGAAATTGTCTTCCACGAAACCAGTCCCTGGTGCCAAAAAGGGTGTGGACTGCTGACTTAGGAGACTGCTAGCTTTTTTTTTTTTTTTTAAGTTTTATATATATATATATATATTTTTTTTAACATCGTTATTAGAGTATAATTGCTTTACAGTGCTGTGTCAGTTTCTGCTTTATAACGAAGTGAATCAGCTATACATATACATATGTCCCCATATCTCTTGTTTTGTTTTTTTTGTTTGTTTTTTTGCGGTGCGCGGGCCTCTTACTGTTGTGCGGAGTACAGGCTCTGGACGCGCAGGCTCAGCGGCCATGGCTCACGGGCCCAGCCGCTCCGTGGCATGTGGGATCTTCCACGAACCCGCGTCCCCTGCATTGGCAGGCGGACTCTCAACCACTGCGCCACCAGGGAAGACCCTGTCCCCATATCTCTTGCATCTCCCTCCCTCCCAATCCCACCCCTCTAGGTGGTCACAAAGCACCGAGCTGATCTCCCTGTGCTATGCGGCTGCTTCCCACTAGCTGTTTTACGTTTGGTAGTGTGTATATGTCCATACCAGAGACTGCTAGCTTTTCACTGCCAGTAGATTGATTCTGTTATTTTTAACTCTTTTTGGGACCAGGGGGTCTCAACCAGGGGACATTTGTCAATATCTGATATTTTTGGTTGCCAAAATGTGGGAGGTACTTCTGGTATCTAGTGGGTAGAGTCCCTGGCTACTGCTAAACATCCTACGGTAATACACAGGACAGGCCCCTGACCCCCCAACAATGAATTATCTAGCCCGTAATGTCAACAGTGCCATGGTTGAGAAACTTACAGACTACTCTTTATGTAGAACGTTAAAAATTCATCTTCAACAGCCAGGGTTTCTCCTAGGTTTGTTGCATATTGTGAATTCTTAATCCCGATGGATCTCTTTACAGGTTGGCATTGTGGGAAGAACGGGAGCTGGAAAAAGTTCCCTCATCGCTGCCCTTTTTAGACTGTCAGAACCTGAAGGTGAAATTTCCGTCTACGGGATCTTGACAACCATAATTGGATTTCACCATTTAAAGAAGACAATGTCAGGTGTACCTCAGGTATGCACATCAGAACATTCTCACATGTTCTTTTTATAAGGCACCTAAGTTTAGCTGCTTTTAAGTTGATTAGTTTTTTCAAATTGCATGAAAGTGTTGATCCGTTTTCCCCCAATAGAGCATATTTTTAGCAGCAGGTGTTTTCAGCAGATACTTTCCTCAGATACCAGGGTTTGTTTGTTCTTTCATTTATTTTGTGTGCATGTGATTTAATAACTGACCCAGACAAATTTCTGGACTCACACTTCCTCAGGTGCCACAGTTTTATCCACTGATAACCACAGAATACTGAGAACAAAATGATAAATGATTAGTGTAGCACTGGAGAGGTTCCTATAGAAAAACACGAATTTTAAGTGTCTTAAAGATGGAATTTTGCTGTAGGAAATAAAGCTACCATTTCAAAGGTGATTATCTCCCTGGAAGGCTTTGTGAAACTGTGGAGCTTTGAGGATTACAGGGTGTATTGATGCTCTGGGGAACCTTTTAGAATTCAACCCTTAATAAATGATTAACCAGGCAGGCAGTACAGAATGACGAGGAAGAGCACAGGACACGGAATCCCATCTCTGTGCACCTCAGTCTTCTCCCCCTTACAAGGCAGCTGACAGGACCAACTCTTCGAGCTGCTGTGAGGACTATGTAAGTCAGTGCATGTGGAGTGCTTCCCGTAGACCCCATACACAGTTGCTGTGACGGTGGAGCGTTGAATTGACCTTCTCTTCCTGGGCTCTGATTCTGTTCTCTTTTGTTCTGCTTCTTAAAGACGCATGACTTTCAGGTATTGTCTTAGAGATTGGATTATATGCACAGTAGAAGCTCCTGCCATTCCTTATGGCTCACCCACCCAACATAATTCAGTGAATTTTATTGAGCAATTACTATCCTCCTTACTATGCCTTCATCTGCCATCCTGCCCTGCTTTGACAGCCTTGCTGATTTTGTTTTTTTAATTTTGAGGGTTTTCTTTTAAATTCTCTACAATTATCTGGCCATCAAGGGAAGCTCAGAAAAACACCCTCTTGAGATGAGAAACACAAAGAGGAGTCGACACAAAAAGATCCAGGCAAGTGTTCATCCTGGAATGTGCGTACAATGAGCTCTGTAATGCCTGTTGATTAGAAAGCATATAGAACATGGCACCTAAAGGAAGGAGAACGTGGACTTGTGTCTTATGACTGAGTACAGCAGTTGCTACCTACCCCTGGCCTCTAAAATACCTGGAATTACTGTAAGTATTTTTGAAATCAAGATATTCCTTCCAGACCACAACGAGATGCCACTTCACACCCCTTAAGATGTCTACTATCAAAAAAAAAAAAAAAAGAAAGAAAATAACAAGTGTTGACTAGGATGTGGAGAAATTACAATCCTCGTGCATTGCTGGTAGGAGTGTAAAATGGTGCAGCCACGGTGGAAAACAAATGGAGTTTCCTCAAAAAAGTTAAAAATCTAATTACTATATGATCCAGTAATTCTGCATAAGGTTATAAACCCAAAAGAATTGAAACAGGGTCTTGAAGAGCTCTCTGTACAAGCATGTTCATAGCAGCATTATTCTCAATTGCAAAAAGGTGGAGGCACCCAAGGGTGCATCAGCAGATGAATGGATAAACAAAATGTGGTACATATATATACAATGCAGTATTATTCAGCCTTATAAAAGAAGGAAATTCAGACACATGCTACAACACAGATGAACCTTGAGAACATTATGCCAAGTGAAGTAAGCCAGTCGCAAAGGACAAATACGGTATGATGCTACTAATATGAGGTACCTAGAATAGTCAGTTCATGGAGACAAGAAGTAGAATGGTGGCTGCCAGGATGGAGAAGTGGGGAGTTGTTGTTTAATGGGTACCGAGTTTCACTTTTGCAAGATGAAAGGAGTTCTGTGGCTGGATGGTGGTGAGGGCTGTACAACAATGTGAATGTATTTAATACCACTGAACTGTACACTCAAAAATGGTTAAAGTGGTAAATTTTATGTGTATTTTACCACAATTAAAAAGAAAAGTTTTAAGAGATCCCTTTCAGGAAAACTGGGAAGAACTTTTCAGTACATATAATCCCTGTATTTAAAGATTCCCTCTGGCTATTAAGATTCGTGACTTGGTGATGACAGTAGAAAATAAATGAGTTTAGATTCCCAAGTTTTAAGTTTTGATTGTACCCATTTCTGAAATGGCCAAATGAGACTATTTAGCAGAAATAACGGGCATCTCTCTAAAGTCCTTTCATATTCTCGGATGAAAGGATCTGGAAGCGTGGCCTGCATTATCTTTAACGTTTCTTAATAAGAAAAGGCTGGGGCTTCCCTGGTGGCGCAGTGGTTGAGAGTCCGCCTGCCGATGCAGGGGACGTGGGTTCGTGCCCCGGTCCGGGAAGATCCCACATGCCGCGGAGCGGCTGGGCACGCGAGCCGTGACCTCTGAGCCTGCGCGTTCGGAGCCTGTGCTCCGCAACGGGAGAGGCCACAACAGTGAGAGGCCCGCGTACCGTAAAAAAAAAAAAAAGAAAAGGTTGTATGTTTGTGTACGTAAAGAACTCTATAAATAAAGAAAGCTTGGATGATTCTTGGCTCTGCCGAAAATGTTTGGAAGCACATCTGAGCAAAGACTAAATAGACCTTGACATCACCAGGGTTTGGTTCTATTCCATCAGTTTCCACCCTACTTTTGAGCATGCTCTGTGTACACACTCCAGAGAGTGTGTTTATAAAACAGTGCTAAGCTTTGTATCCATGTAGATAATGATCACCAACCACTGTAAACACAGAACCTTTATTTTCCACTTTTCATGTGTTTGTCTCCAGGGCGCAGCGTTGGTTGATTAGAGGGAGAGAATCTGCAGACACTGTGCAATGTGTAAAGGTCCCAGGAAATCATTCAGGAGGCAGCCAGGGATAGAATATTTAAGAGCGTAGACTGAGTGTCAGTATGACCCACATCTTTATTCCTGTTCTGCCTCATACGAGTGTGTGACCTTGAAGAAGTCACTCGGCTTCCAAGCTTCATAGTCCTCCTCATTCTTAAACCAGGTCTGGGAACTGCTGCCACACAGATGTGCTGTGAAGACGGAAGTGGGTGTGAAAACATTTGTGGCCCATGCCTGGTTCTTGGGAACACTCAGGCGATAGGAACTATCATTGTTCTTAAGGATCAGGGCACTAAACTTTTAGGTATTATTTCTGTTTATATAAAAAGAGTAACACATTTTGGACTGACTTTGCTCTTTAATTTCTGTTAATGTGTCCTTGGTGATTTTCTTTATATTTATTGCTTATAATAGAAACCAAATTGTTTCCATCAGGATTGCAGCCCATATGGAAATTCAAATATGGGTAACACTATGAAAAGTTGTATTCTTCAAATAACTCACACATGCTAGAGTCTAAACATAAACCTATGTTTTTTAATATACAAAATTATCATTTCTAAAAAACAAAACCAAATTGTTTATATAAATTCAAAGTAAAGCAAAAAAAAAAACCACAGTAGGAGTTTTGGGGAAAAGCATTAACAGAGAAATGTATCTAATATTTTCTACCAAGAACAAGAAGAGAGAATATCACTTTTTTGTATTCTTTTGATTTCTGGCTCCCCTCCCACCAGGTTCTTTCCTGACTACCACCCTGTACCCACCTGTACTTTCCAGTTCCCCACCAAGACCTCCGGCATTTTTTTCTCATCCCTCCCCACATTCTCGACTATATTCTTCCTCTCCTTGAAGAGAGGGCCTGTGTCTCTCATTTCTGTTGCTCTAGTGCTTGTTGCAGGCCCTGACAGGTCACACAAGTATTAATAATAAGTCCTGACAATCGCAGAATCCTTAACACATTTTAGCCTCTTTTCCTAATTCTCACAATTCTCTCGTCATCCTTATCTGACAGATTTAAAAACCAAGGCATTGTGAGTTTACCCCACTTACCAAGTCAGCAGCAGAGCCAGGATTCAAATTGTGTGTGTGTGTGTTTGGTTTTTTTAAATTGAAGTATAGTTGATTTACAGTGTTTCAGTTGTATAGCAAAGTGATTTTATATATATAAAAGTTATATATACGTAAATTTTTCAGATTCTTTTGTAATACAGGTTACTGCAAGATATTGAATATAGTTCCATTTGCTACAAAGCAGGACCTTGTTTATCTATTTTATATATAGTAGTGTATATTTGTTAATCCCAAATTCCTAATTTATCCCTCCCCATCAATTTTCCCTTTGGTAACAATTAGTTTGTTTTCTGTGTCTGTAAGTCTATTTCTGTTTTGTAATTAAGTTTATTTCTATCATTTTTTTTAGATTCCACATATAAGGGATATGTGATATTTGTCTTTCTCTGTCTTACTTCACTTAGTATGACAGTCTCTAGCTCCATCTGTGTTGCTGCAAATGTTATTATTTCATTATTTTTTATGGCTGAGTAATATTCCTGTGTGTGTGTGTGTGTGTATTATTTCTATGTCTTCGCTATTGTAAGTAGTACTGCTGTGGACACTGGGGTGCATGTATCTTTTTGAATTAGGGTTTTCATCTTTTCCAGATATATCACCAGGAATGGAATTTCTGGATCATATGTTAACTCTTTTTTCAGTTTTTTAGGGAACCTCCATACTGTTTTCCATAATAGCTGCACCAATTTACATTCCCACCAATGGTGTAGGAGGGCCCCCCTTTCTCCACATCATCTCCACCATTTATTTTTTGTAGATTTTTTAATGATGGCCATTTTGACTGGTGTGAGGTGGTACCTCATTGTAATCTTGATTTGCATTTCTCTAATAATTAGTGACATTGAGCATCTTTTCATGTGCCTGTTGGCCATCTGTATGTCTTTGGAGAAATGTCTGTGTAGATCTTATGCCTATTCTTTGATTGGGTTGTTTGGTTTTTTGATATTGAGCTCTATAAGTTGTTGTATATACAGAAATCTGTTGCATTTCTATACACTAACAACAAAATATCAGAAAGAGAAATTACGGAAACAACCCCATTTACCACTGCATCAAAAAAAAAAAAAAAAGAAAACCTAGGAATAAACCTACTTAAGGAGGCAAAAGACCTGTACTCCAAAAACTTTTAAGATTCTGATGAAAAAAATGGAAGACAACACAGATGGAAATGTGTACTGTGTTCTTGGATTGGAAGAATCAATATTGTTAAAATGACCATACTACCAGAGCAATCTACAGATTCAATGCAATCCCTATAAAATTACCAATGACATTTTTCACAGAACTAGAACAAAAATTTTTTAAATTTGTATGGAAACAGAAAAGACCCTGAATAGTCAAAACAACCTTGAGAAAGAAGTAAGAAGCTGGAGGAATCACACTCCCTGACTTGAGGCTACACTAAAAAGCTACAGTAATGAAAACAGTATGGTACTGGCACAAAAATCAGACCCATAGATCAATGGAACAGAACAGAAAGCCCAGAAATAAAACCACACACTTATGGTCAGTTAATCTAAGACAAAGGAGGCAAGAATATACAATGGAGACAAGACAGTCTCTTCAGTAAGTGGTACTGGGAAACCTGGACAGCTACACATAAAAGAATGAAATTAGAACATTCTCAACACCATATACAAAAATAAACTCAAAATGAATTAGACTATTAAACACCTAGAGGAAAACACAGGCAGAACACTCTTTGACATAATTTGCAGCAATATTTTCTTGGATCTCTTAAGAGTAATGGAAACAAGAACAAAAATAAACAAGTGGGACCTAACTAAAAGGCTTTTGCACAGCAAGGGAAACCATGAACAAAATGAAAAGACAGCCTACGGAATGGGAAAAAATATTTGCAAATGATGCAACCCACAGAGGATTAATTTCCAAAATACACAAACAGGATTCAAATTTAATTTATGGAGATTTCTGACTCCATAACCTGAGAAGCTAACCACTCTGCTAATGACTTCAACGCACTGTTGACCGCTGACACAATAGAACTGCTTCATATCGTGATTTCAAGTGTGTGTGCACGTGCGCACACACAGAGAGGAACAAAGATTTCACAATATTACTCTTGCTCTGTACTCTGATATCTTCTATTATATCAGTTCTGTTCTAGTTCATATAAAAGACAAAATGATGGTCATGAGGTACAAAATGGACATCATGATCCATTGGATGTGCCTGCAGGTTGACAGACACCACCCCTCACTGTCCCCCTGTTGGGCTGGGCTCCCGGTCATTGTTAGCACTACGCCAGGAGCTTCACTGTTGTTCCAGATTCTCAGGGGAGCCCCACAGGGTTAGCCCTGTTTTCCAGTTAGGGAACTGAGTCTTGAGGACATTAATAACTTACCCTGAGTCAAATAGCAGTAGAATCAGAATTTAAAACTGTCTGACTCCAAATTTATTTCTTTTCAATAAATGTTTGTCGAACTTAATGATGTTCTCATCAGATGTTTTCCCCATTTTTCCTACCACCCCATTCAAAATGATTCTCCAAAGCATAACAAAAGTGAGTAAGTATAGAGCAAAGAGGGAAGATACTACTCCTAATGCTATGTCCCTCATTTGGAGAGTATCAGTTTAGAAATGTGTTATTCACTTATGTCATGGTCTAATAAGTTCAGGAGAAGATACTCAAAATCTTACCCAAAAGAGCCAAGAACGCTTTCTCTTTACAATGTCTAGCTGGCTGTGGAGGTGGAGAAAGTCTGGTTGTTTGGTTACTTGAAGTTACTTATCTAAGTGCAGAAAACTTACATCCCTCTTCTTCTAAAATGAGTAGGAAGCAGTGTTGCATGTGTCTCAACACCCTGATTTAGGGAACCTACGAAACTGCGAGCAAACTGCAGAGGGGAGCCCAGTGCTGTTGCTTTGAGTCGCCCCGCTTAGGTGGGCCAGGCCTCCATCATCTTCCCTGGCTCCCTGTGATCCTGGGAGTAGCAGCGAGCTTCCAGGATGTTCTCTCTCCCAGGCTCATCGCCGTCACTGCTGACCCCCCCGTGAGCGTGTCGGAATTGGGGGAGATGTGATAGCAGCAAAGACCTGCATAGGAACCAGAGGCAGGGGAATGGTGAGGACTCAGTCTTGGAGTCCTGAGGGGAACTTTCAAAAACAAGTACTGTATTTGTAAGAATGAACTCCTCAAACTGTGTTCAAAATTTCAGGAATAAGCAGAAAATGGAAGCACTTCCTAGGTAATTTCCTTAGACAAAACAGGTAGATGAAATGTATGCAGCATTCGTGCTCACCATCTGAAGTAATGAAGTATGTTCCCCAGAAAGAACACCAAGGTGAGATGATATTCGGGGAGTAGCTTGCTTATCTGAAAGGATCTGGAAAAATGGATTTCAGAACCTCTTTGGATGATCTCTACACCTAGAGCCCTTGTCCTCTTGGCACAAAGAAAATGTTTTCAGTGGAAGAGGGCTTCCGTGCAAATGCAGTATTTATGATCGCAGCCCAAGGGTTGGCACAGATCAGCAGCCATCATCGTTATCATGATTAAACAGATCGATATTTTGTATTTAATAGGTTTTATTTCAAATCAAAGCAAAAAGCTAAGTATTTTTTTTAAATAGCCCACTCTGCTCTTTTGGTATTTACATTCCCTGAGTTTTCTTCAGTGGGTTAAAGAAGGTGAACCACAGCTGTCTCTTTAAGACTTCTCCCTGGTTACCTGGTTTTCTTTCCCTTTTTTTCTTGTTGCGAACAAAACTGAAAGAGAGAAGAGGCAGATGTGCTGTTACTAGTAAAGAAATACAACTGGATTCTAGCCTAATGCAGTCGGCCCTTTGTCTCTGACACTGAAGTCTTCATTAAATCCCTTGAAACTGCTCCCTGGAGCCCCTGGAAGAGGACTTAATGGGACTTAAATTCTCTTTCCTTTGTTGGCAAAGGATCTTCTTTTCTTCTGAGTGTGGATGATGATCAGTTCATTCAGAGGCTACAGGACTTAAAAAAGGAGAGCAAGAGGGAAACCAAGATTTAAAGTGGTTTCAGATGATTCCCTTATTCGTGAAACAGGTACACTAGTTGACCCTTCAATAAGGTCCTCCAATTAGAAATGAGAACACACCTCTTAGGAAACAGCAGCAGTAGCTGCTTTTGATGATAGATTTTAATAGAGGGCAGTTTCCCAGTTTGGCACTGAAACAGGGCAAACTGTTGTGTATTATCTGCTTAATTTGTAACCACTTGTACTGCTTTTGCCTTGATCCCAACTTGTTTTACGCTTAGAAGGTTAGTGGGTAGGGTTTCTTTTTAAGATAATGAGGGTCTTGTCTTCTTCCAGCAGAGTATGCAAAAGATCCAGTAAGACTACAGTTTTCAGTCTTGCACTTGTGTTGAGGGATGATCAATTTACTACATTAAATGCTCTAATTTAGAGTGGCCATTTTTGGGTCACACGCCTAATATGAACTTGTGTTATGTTAGTAACAAAGGAAAAAATTACGAATATGGCACAAAGGATTAAATTAGAGAAGTGTAAACTTTCAACCATGATGAAGACAGTTGTGAAGCTAGTGCTCCATTTAAAATATTACATTGAATAAGAGTAATTGTTTTCCTGACTCTGCTGTGCCAGCTAACTCTTGTTAAGTGAGGTTTAATTGTGTACCTTCAGAAAAAAATATACATGGGCCAGTAAATTTAGTGTATATTTACATGAAGTTTGTGTGTCCTACCATAAATCGCTACACTGAAGTGTTCTGCCTGCACTTATTTATGAGATTAATTTATTAACTTCATTGCTTAGAGGCTGGTAATTTAAATAATCATATCTATCAGAAATGATCATTAATTTGCCCTTTTCTGCTATTGCAGTATGTGTCTACTGTGAGCACTTTTATTACCTTTCGAAGATAATATAATGGTCTCTTATTTGGCAAGTGATGAAGGTAGAATGAGTAGAAACCAAAATGAACACGATGCATAAAACACACTGACATATTTAAACGGACATTTTTCAAAAACTGCCTGCTGGCTTTAAAGAAAAGTGTAGCTTCAATCAGTTGATGTTATAATAAATCATTCTTTTTTAAAAAATTGAAGTATAGTTGATTTACAAAATTGTGTTAATTTCTGCTGTACAGCAAAGTGATTCAGTCACACACACACACACACATTCTTTTTTATATTCTTTTCCATTATGGTTTATCACAGGATATTGAATATAGTTCCCTGTGCTATACAGTCGCACCTTGTTGTTTATCCATTCTCTATATAATAGTTTGCATCTGCTAACCCCAAGCTCCCAGTCCATCCCTCCCCCATCCCACCTCCCCCTTGGCAACTGCAAGTCTGTTCTCTGTATCTCTGAGTCTGTTTCTGTTTAAGTTCGTGTCATATTTTAGATTCCACATAAAAGTGATATCATGTGGTATTTGTCTTTCTCTTTCTAACTTACTTCACTTAGTATGATAATCTCTAGGTCCATCCATGTTGCTGCAAATGGCATTATTTCATTCTTTTTTTATGACTGAGTAGTATTCCATTGTATATATGTACCACATCTTGTTTTTTTCAGAAATTTATTTTTAACATCTTTATTGGAGTATAATTGCTTTACAATGTTGTGTTAGTTTCTTCTGTATAACAAAGTGAATCAGATTTATGTATACATATATCCCCATATCTCCTCCCTCTTGAGTCTCCCTCCCACCCTCCCTATCCCACCCCCTAGGTGGTCACAAAGCACCGAGCTGATCTCTGTGCTATGCAGCTGCTTCCCACTAGCTATCTATTTTACATTTTATGCACCACATCTTTATCCATTCATCTGTCAATGAACATTTAGGTTGTTTGCATGTTTTGGCTATTGTGAATAGTGCTTCTATGAACATAGGGGGTGTGTGTATCTTTTTCAATAATAGTTTTGTCTGGATATATTCCCAGAAGTGGAATTGGAACCTCCATACTGTTTTCCACAGTGGCTGCACCAACTTACATTCCCACCAACAGTGTAGGAGTGTTCCCTTTTCTCCACACCCTCTTCAGCATTTGTTATTTGTAAGCTTTTCAATGATGGCCATTCTGACTGGTGTGGGGTGGTACCTCTTTGTAGTTTTGCTTTGCATTTCTCTAATAATTAGTGATGTTGAGCATCTTTTCATGTGCCTGTTGGTCATCTGTATGTCCTCTTTGGAAAAATGTCTATTTAGGTCTTCTGCCCAGTTTACAATGGGGTCGTTTGGTTTTTTGTTGTTGAGTAGTATGAGCTGTTTGTATATTTTGAAAATTAAGCCCTTGTCAGTCTCATCATTTGCAAATATTTTCTCCCAGTACATAGGTTGCCTTTTTGTTTTATGGTTTTCTTTGGTGTACAAAAGCTTGTAACTTTGATTAGTCCTATTTGTTTATTTTTGCTCTTATTTTTATTGCCTTGGGAGACTAACCTAAAAAAAGCATTGGTATGATTTGTGTCAGAGAATGTTTTGCCTGTCTGCTCTTCTAGGAGCTTTATGGTGTCATGTCTTATGATTAAGTCTTTAAGCCATTTTGAGTTTACTTTTGTGTATGGTGTGAGGGTGTGTTCTAACTTCACTGATTTACATGCATTGTCCAACTTTCCCAACACCACTTGCTAAAGAGACTGTCTTTTCTCCATTGTATAGTTTTGCCTCCTTCATCAAAGATCAGTTGACTGTAGGTGTGGAGATTTCTGGGCTCTCTATTCTGTTCCGTTTATCCATAGTCTGTTTTTATGCCAGTACCATGCCATTTTGATTACTGTAGCTTTGTAGTATTGTCTGAAGTCTGGGAGGGTTATGCCTCCTGCTTTGTTCTTTTTCCTCAGGATTGCTTTGGCAATTCTGGGTCTTCTATGGTTCCATATAAATTTTAGGAGTATTGGTTCTAGTTCTGTTAAAAATGTCCCGGGTAATTTGGTAACAATTGCCTTAAATCTGTGGATTGCTTTGGGTAGTATAGTCATTTTAACAATATTAATTTTTCCAATCTAAGAGCTTGGGATAGCTTTCCATTTCCTTGAATCACCTTCAGTTTCCTTTATTAATGTTTTCTAGTTGTCAGCATAAAAGTCTTTCACCTCGGGGATTCCCTGGTGGCGCAGCAGTTGAGGGTCCCCTGCCGATGCGGGGGACGCGGGTTCGTGCCCTGGTCTGGGAGGATCCCACATGCTGCGGAGCGGCTGGGCCCGTAAACCATGGCCGCTGGGTCTGCACGTTCGGAGCCTGTGCTACGCAATGGGAGAGGCCATGGCAGTGAGAGGCCCGCGTACCACACACACACAAAAAAAGTCTTTCACCTCCTTCATCAGGTTTATTCCTAAGTATTTTAATTTTTTATATATGATTTTAAAAGCGATTATTTTTTACATTCCCTTTCTGATATTTCACTGTTAGTGTAAAGAAACGCAACCAATTTCTGTATGTTAATCTTGGGTCCTGCTACCTTGCTGAATTCATTTATCAGTTCTAGTAGTTTTTGTGTGGAGTCTTTAGGGTTTTCTATATATAGTATCACGTCGTCTATATATAATGACAGCTTTACCACTTCTCTTCCAATTCAGATACCTTTAATTTCCTTTTCCTGTCTGATTCCTGTCTAAAATATCATTATTTTCATTCAATTTTTTATTGAAATTTTACTGATTTTGAAATACATATTTGGCATATCATAACGAAGAGAAATATTCTTATTTACTAAACCGTGTTCTTCCATCAAATACTGCTAAATAAACACGTGAAGTTGCCCAATATGTCCTTTTAGACTGACAGTGTAGACTTAAGTGGGGACCCTTACTGCAGTGGGAAATCCTTAAACTTATTTTTTTTTCTTTTTATGACAATCAGAAGTGGTTTGATGATAATTAGCAGAACATTCTTAAGGCCTAAAGAGTGTCAGAGGGCTCTGATTAAAGCTCAGAATGAAGCAGCTGCAGGCATTGGTCAGGGTCTCAGAAATGAGGGACTCCTCTTTCTGCAAAGAATGCCACGTTCATCCCCCAGTCGTTGGGGAGCTTCATCCCCTTTGACGAGTTTCCTAAAGAGAAGGTGAGGGAGGTGACAATAGAGAAAGGCTTTGATTATGAAATAGGTGATTGAACTTTAAGTGGGTATCCCTGTTCTCTTGAGCGACAAAAACCACCCTTCCCAAACGTGCTGATACTGTGAGCCCATTCGTTGCTCAAGAAGGTCTATCTTTTAAAAACAAAGAGGTTTTTTTTTGTGGATTAGCTCAGGTAATGCCTCTATAGAGTGTACATTGAAAACCAGGTGGACACTTCAAACCTTAGACCTCTTACAGGATGTAAATTTGCTCTATGAGAGGGGCCTGCAGGAAAAAATGTGATGGGCAGAGAAACGTTCTTGTCGTTATTATAAGCAAAGAGACCCTGTCTCACTTCTCCCAGTTAGGCTCAAAGCTGGTTCATTAACCTGGTCTCTTTCAGGCCCTTTATCTCCTCAAACACCAGTCTTTGAAGAGGCCCTCATTTGGGCCCCAGAGTAGAATCCTGCCCATGGTGTACAGCATTGGGGGGAAGGTGGAGGAGAGTCAGAGGAGAGGGAGGAATACTGGGGACCAGCCTCCCCTCGACTGGCCACGTCATTTGTGTAAACCTCATGGAAACAGCTAAAGGAAGAGAAGTCGCCTGCATATTAGAATCCTAGAGGTAATAATAATTACAGGGAGTAAAAAATTTTTATAAAAGTCTAAGTAAAATGATGGTTATTTCCCTGACAAGGAATTCTTACCTTTGCTTACATGGTTGCTTAATCTTTGATCCTAAATTTGAGAGTTGTAAGGGAGACCTTAAATTTGGCTCCAGGGATTTTTCAGTTCAATTCAATCATCATTTTGAAATGTCATACGACCAGTGATTTTCAGAGCTTTGGAGGCACACTGTCCACTTAATCAACTTTGTGCCGATAAAGCTCCCTTTATAATGTCTTTTTAATTTTGGGTTTTGCTTAGGGATACATCTTCTTTGGTGGCACACCATGTGTCTTCTGCATCCATTCCTCACCAGACTTAAAACGAAGACAATAGGGAAAGTAGGTACCGGAGGCTCTCTGAGTGTCATTCTTCATGGGCAGAGAAAAGAAATGTCTGCCTTCTTCATCTTTCTTCTCAGGCTTTTGTGAAGGGAGGAGGAATAGTCCAGCCCCAAGACCAGGCAGGATTTGAGGCTGGTGATTCCGAGCAGTTCCCGGGCACTTGTGGAAGACTCAGATCTCCTCTTGTTCCCGCATGTGTGCATCTCATTGTTCTATCCCCTTCACTGAAAGGAGCCAACTGGGCTCTTCTCTGCTGCCCATATTCTTGGGACATGGCTTACTAGAGCCTTCCAGAAGAAAACGTAAATGACCTGCATAAGCTTATGTACAAGATTCTCTCTTGAAACCCAGAAAGGCATATATTTCCAGAGTAATTTCCTTGTGGTTCCTCTCAAAGCAGATGAATAGGAAAAGCTTTTTAAATTAAAATAATTTTATTATGGCTCATGTCACAGTGGGTTTCAGGTTACCCTGCCCTTGCAGTTAGTAATGATGTTCTGTGAGGCCTGTAATCTTGATGCACAGGTGAGATAACAGGGGGATCAGCTGATGCAGAATCAGAAGCAGTCTCTTCATGAACAGAGGTGCCACGGGCTCCCATACTTGACATTCTCTTTGAACATATGGAGATGTTCCTTTCACACATATGGAGAGATTCCCCATCCCAGAAGGCTGTTGTACCAATGGAGAAAATATCCTAGTTCATTCTTCAGTGCCAATGTGCAAAAATTTAACAATTTTGCTTTGAGGCACAAACCTCAACTAATCATGCTGTTGGTATTTCCCAGTATCACACCAAGATTGACAATCAATTTATCTAGCTCTCTTGATGTAAAGTTACTCAAATTAGTATATCCTCATTTTTTTTCTGAGCAGATATTACCAGGAAGGTATTTTTAGAAAATCAAATCTTCCTTTCTCTTCTTCAACTTCTTTTTTTTTTTTTTTTTTTTTTTTGCAGTATGTGGGCCTCTCGCTGTTGTGGCCTCTCCCGTTGTGGAGCACAGGCTCAGCGGCCATGGCTCACGGGCCTAGCTGCTCCACGGCATGTGGGATCTTCCTGGACTGGGGCACGAACCCGTGTCCCCTGCATCGGCAGGTGGACTCTCAACCACTGCGCCACCAGGGAAGCCTCAACTTCTTCTTAAGATGACACATTTCCACACTTTCTTGTTAGTGTTCAGTCATCCAGAAGATATTTTGGAGCATACTTTGTACAGTGGAAAATTAATTTGGAGATACTATTTTGTAAAAAAGCATTTGCAACCTTATTAATGATTATAGGGAATTTTGGTGGTTTGTTTTGTATTTTAATTCTGTTCTGTAAGCATTCAAACATGAAAAGAGTTTAAGGTAATAACATTCACTATTTTGGGGTATTTAGGAACCAGTTTTATTCACTGGAACAATGAGGAAAAATCTGGATCCCTTTAATGAGCATATGGATGAGGAACCGTAGAATGCCTTAGAAGAGGTAATTTATTGAATGTAATTAACTTGTTAGCATCAGTATGTGTGTGTACTTTTATAGCAGCACAGGTAATTAAGGGGAGCTTATTGGTTTAACTGACTTTATTTAGCTCCAAGGAGAACACTGATGACATGGGTACATGTGTAAATTAAAACATGTATATTAATGGGGATGAAAACCAACAAGATAATGCCTTATGCTTTCATTTTAGCTTTTCCCTAGAACCCAAAGCAACTAGGTACATTATCTTGTCCTTAGTAGAACACTAAACTAGAAGTTATAATTATGAGTTCAAATTCTACTAAGTGACCTAGTGAATTAGTTACCTTAATTACTTTGCAATGTTCATTGTATTCCTCTGGTCTTAGGGAATATCAACTCAGTGGAGACAATAGTAGTTTTTCATTATTAACTGAAAGATAAATGAGATCATACCAACAAAATGCCATGAAGTTTCATAAGAGAGTGACTATAAAGGTAAATTATATAATTGGAATGTGATGATAGTTATTTATTGGCGATCATGTCCTTTTAATGCCGCAGCATGAATGCAGGTAAGAGAACCCTGGAGCTTTTGCTCAGTTTTTATATGGATCGGTTCATTTCTAGAGGATTTTCTGTTATTTGTGTCATGTTTCCCTTTGGCCCACTTCTTTGAATTTCCTCACCCTTGCGTGAAAAGGATTTTGACTTGTTAAATTGCTGTTGGTTTGTATATTTTGATACAAATTATTTTGTGTATTGGTCCTAGTTTTGCAAATTGATTCTACTAATGGCAGAAACTGTATCTAGACTTCTAAACCATAAACAGACTTCTAATTTCTCATAGGACCTAGTTCAGTCTTATTCTTTTAAAAAAGTAAGCACTTAATAAATAGGTACTAAATGTTTGATTGATCTCATTTCAGAGAAGTGTGGCTTATTTCTTTAAAAAAAATTTTTTTTTACACATATCCAAATGACTGTTCACACTGTTGTTTTGAATTGGTGTGTTTGTCATTTAGTGTCACCCTTCCAGGGAAGCTCCGAAATCTGTAATATATAGATGAGCTTTGACTGTGAGCAAGCAGATTTGGAGGCCTGACAATTTCCTGCAGGGAATTCTGGTTTCTGAAGGCATGTCGGCACTGAGTCTTTACAAACTACCCCTCTTTCCAGCAACTGTGGGGATTTTATTTTCCTAAATCAGGCTGATTGCTTCACCTTCTCCTACTTGAGAAGCAGTGGACCTCTGATTTCATTTAAGCTTATGAGTCTTTCTACAGTGAAATTCTAGAAAAGAAGAGGTGGGGAGAGCAGTTAACCATTAAATATAAAGAAAGAAGGATGATCCACTGCTCTTGAACTCACAAAACAGATTTAATGGTGAAACTGTGACATCTTAAAAAAAAACAAAACTGGAAGTACTGGTAAATTATTTTCCTATTTGTTTCCAAGCTCGAGATCTCTCCTAACAGAGTCTCAGGTAGTAAAATTACTCTAGAATTTTGGACAGAGAGGAAATGTTAATTGGGAGACAAATCCTGTAAAAAACTATCTTAGAACTGGGCCCTAACTTATACTTAATTCATCTGTAGGAGCCAAAATTTAGCTAAAATTTAGTAGCCTCTCAATTCTAAAAACGATGAGGTGGTGGAAGTGGTAGACAACACTGAGATCTGCCTTTATTTAAACCACATTTGGAACTTACTGTAAAAAGAAACATGAGTTTATTTCACAAAGTGAAGTGTGTGGTTTCCATGTATTGCTTCCGGAATTGACCCTATTACTTTACTGATATGTCTTAGAGTGAGAAATCATCCCATCATTTTGTCTAGGAATTGTTTCTTTATGATTTTTTAAAATAAAACCTACCACATCTTTTATTGAAAAACATACAAATATGTCATAAAGAAATAATTCCCAGAGAAACAGAATGATGGGATGATTTCTCACTCTAAGACGTTGCACTAAAGCAATGAGGTCAATTTTTTTTTTTTAATGAGGTCAGTTTTTAAGTGAACTAAAAAACTCCAGTCATTGGTTAATAAATGATGCCAAACTAGACATGTGAACCCAAACTCATAGAGTTGGCCTGCAAGTGAGAGGGCACCACTATGTTTTCCTCTTTAAGAACTTCAATTAAAAGAAAAAGATGCTTAAAAAAATTTTTTTTTAGGTCCTCTTAGTTCTGTCTCCTCCTTCTCCCTTGGTGGAGATGGACATTCAGAAGGGAGACAGTCCTAATAATGGTGCCCGTCTCATCTTGGTTACTTTTCAAAATATGCTGAAATATGTTTTTCTTATACTGAAGAATAGCCAGCTGACTGTAAACTGAAGAAAGTTCATCAGAAATTGGTGCCAATTAGGGCACCCGAAAAGCAAGGGCAGCTCTACAAATGTAGCGTAAGTAGTGAGTGAAGAAGATGAAGCACTTTATCACTCAAAGGTTAAAAGAGCACAGCAGATAAAACTCTGGAAATGAATCATCGATGTGTTGCTTCTATTAAAAAAAACAAAACAGCTTCGATACTGGGATTTACAATTGAAAGTGCTATGTCATGTCAGAACTGTGAAGAAATCACCCAGTTATGTTTCTATGTTGATAACGTTGATCCTCTGTTAGGACACAAGTATGTCTCATCATACTGAAAACCAAGATACAGAAATCTGCAGCCTGTGCATCAGGAACCACGTGATTCAGTCCTGGCTTTGGCGACAGGTCACATTTCCATTTCTCTGGGCCTTGTATTTAGGTGAGCAGGCTCTCCTTTTACTTCATTTACTGCTGGCTCTGCTCTACTAAAATCTCTTCCCCATCTGTTGACTGCATTTCACTCTCTCTTTCCAGCCCACACCAGCCTTTCTTTTTGAAAAGAACGTTCCATAAAATGTGGAAACCATCTGACATCTGTGTTAACTTCCTATGAGGGGCGTTGGCACCTGGTTGGTAGATACAGTACACGCAGATTACTTTGAAAATGTTTATGATGATAGAAATAAGGTACCCTATAAGTTCAGTTTATTTATATATTTTTAAAATTTTATTTATTTTATTTTTGGCTGCATTGGGTCTTCGTTGCTGCGCCCGGGCTTTCTCTACTTGCGGTGAGCGGGAGCCACTCTTCATTGTGGTGCATGGGTTTCTCATTGCAGTGGCTTCTCTTGTTGTGGAGCATGGGCTCTGGGCGCATGGGCTTCAGTAGTTGTGGCTCGCGGGTTCTAGGGCACGGGCTCAGTAGTTGTGGCGCACGGGCTTAGTTGTTCCACGGCATGTGGGATCTTCCCGGACCAGGGCTTGAACCCGTGTCCCCTGCACTGGCAGGCGGATTCTTAACCACTGCACCACGAGGGAAGCCCCCATAAGTTCAGTTTGTTACCTTTCAGTTTTGCTATAGTTTATTATTTTCCAAAGCTCAAAAAAGATCTGAAGTATTCTATACTGAGTTGTATAGTTTTTAATAGTATTATATGCTCCATTTTCCTTAAATTATAACTTTTTTAAGTTCTTTCCACAGTTTAAAGTATGATGTTATGATATCTTGGAGCCAGTTGTTTAATAATATATTCCTTTTATACTTATATTTAATAAGAAAATAGTGTTATATATAAATTATCTATTTATATGGATTTATTTTCTAATTTATAGGAACAGACATGTCACAAGAAGAGAGGAACTTGTGGCTTCATTCATACAGCCAACAAATATCTACTGAGAGCTTTCTAGACAGCCATTGTTTCAGATTCTGGGGTTATCACAGTCATTAAAAGAAACAAAGTCTCTACCCTTTTGGAACTTAAATTCTCCTGGGGAAGATGGAAAACAAGCCAATGCATATGTAACAAAGTCTCAGTGCTGATACTTGCAAAGGAGAAAAATAAAGCAGAACAGGAAGAGGGGCTAGCTGACAGCATTATTAATAATGGGCAATATCTGTTGATCTCTTTGTATCAATCACTGTTGTAAATTCTACACATAATGACTCATTTTATACTCTGACAATGTTAGGAGGTAAACACCTTTATTATACTATAGTCTTATTTAGAGTTTAGGAAGCTAAGATAAACTTCAGGAAGTTGCCCAATTGGCAGAGCCAGGTAGGACTTATGCCCCGGCTGTCTGGCTGCAAGGCTCCAATTTTTTTGTTTTAAAATTTTCAGATCACAGGAACTTGGAAGGAGTAGTATGATGAACACATATGCACCTTCACCTTGATTCACCAGCTGTTAATATTTTTCCACATTTGCTTCCTCTCTTCCATATATTTTGCTGAACTGCTTGTAAGTTGTAGCAATGTTTATTAAAAGTTGCAGTTCACCTTTAAATACATAAATATACACCTTGCAAGAACAAGGACATTCTCTCACATAACACAGTTTTCTAAATCAAGAAATTTAATAGTAATATCACACTATTATCTGTTTTCAGATTCTCCAGTTGTAACTCCTAGTTATTACTGTCTACTGCCTCTATTGTGTTTTTTTCCATTCTAATATTAAATTATACTGGGTTGGCCAAAAAGTTAGTTCAGTTTTAAGTAAAAATAAAAGACATTTTTCATGTTCACCAAGACCTTTATTGAATGATGTATTCGTTAACCGAATGAACTTTTTGGCCAAACCAATAACTTGAATATATGATTATACTATAGAAAGCCTTCATATTCTTATTATTCTCATAACCATCCCTGATTCATAAATGAAGACAGAATCTCAGAAAACAGTATTTTCTGAAAAACACTGCTTCTCACAACCCTTATTCCTCATGAGGCAAATATGGACAACTGGAAGGAAAGTAAAAAACCAGATTAGTGATGAGATGCCATCCCAGTAAGGGGCAAGTGTAAAATTATTTCTTCGAAGTCAGGATGTCAGTTTTAAGAAACACCAACCCACTTGCACCACAATACAAATCTTACCCTTTAGATTTTTGTACTTTTCATGCAGTCCCTAAATACGAATACCATATTTAATCCTAACTCTGAATTCCCCTTTCTTGGGATTGGACTTCATCAGGAGCACAGTTTGGGATCACATTCATAGAAGTGCTTCAGCATTTAGGATACCACGAAAATATTGCCCACTCACCCTTGGTGTTTTGTTATTTGACACTATAATTGTGTCCCTGATCATTGGCCATCACTCATCAATCTGTTGGTGTCTTAATTTGAAATGTATTTACTCTTTGTTCTTTAACTTCAAATACAGCCTGAGTTTGGATCTTGTTCTGTAGTACTTCTCCAAAATAAATATTCGTTGAATTGATCCCTACCACCCAATGTACTTTCAGATTAACTTCGGAAGTTGAAAGCTTGGTTTTCTTTTTTATCTTATGATTACAGTTTTATGAAGATACATTAATATAAACACCACCTATACCCATAGTCTGGGGGAAATAAGATGTTATGTTGTATCCTGTTTTTCATGGATTTTCATTCACTGCAAGACATTTTTGACATTGAAGAAAATGCACTTAACTGGTCCAGTATTTATGAGATTAAACTTGGGAAAGAACGATTACCAGAATAGGCTCCAGGATTACTAATGTATGAGGTGCAGTTTGCCATTGTTTGAATTCGTATTTTTTTAAACTTTTAGACCTTCCGAAATTGTAAAGTGCTGATAAGATTATATCTAAAAGAACCATACTTCCCGTAATATATATATATATGTATATATATATATTTTTTTAAAGTTTCCCTTTAATGTACCAACCCATATGCAAAATGTACTTTGGTAAACTTGACTCAACCATAAAATCATTTTAACTTTTCCATTTAAACCACACTGGGAGAAATAGCTTCATTTTTTGAGAAACTTCCTTAACTAATCCTTAGGTGGGGTTTCTGGTAGGTGTCATGTGGCAGGGAAGGGGGACACTGATATTTTCCTGTCCTGACTTGACTCTACATCTTTCTCAGTGAATGCTAATTGGAAATAGCTCTCCCCATCACGTGGCTGTACATGTAAGATACGTAAGAAGTCATGAGGACTTCAAAGCTCTAATGTCTAAGAGGAGTGTCTGCTTCAGTAGCAGTTTGTTCAGGAAAAATGTTCTTTCTGTATCCACAGGTATAATTTAAAGAAGCCATCAGAAGTGTTCCTGGCAAAATGGATACTGAATTAGCAGAATCAGGATCGAACTTCAGTGCTGGACAGAGACAACTGGTGTGTCTTGCTAGGACTATTCTCAGGAAAAGTCAGATATTGATTATTGACAAAGCCACATCAAATGTGGACCCAAGGTATGGAGCTGAGGTCCATGAAACCTGGTATCCAAAATTTAAGTGTTGTAAATGGAAAACATTTAGTGATGCCGAGAAATGTTTCTAAGTGTTCTCTTTGCCCGAAAGATGTCTCTTGTTAACATTAATTCCAGAAAACAAAAGAAGAAACCAAAGCATGTTATATGGTGTTAATGTTGTTACTAGGCATCCTATGAGAGCTAGATTCCTAAATCCAGCTCCTGATAGTTTCAAGCAATTTTGAGGGAAGACTATTTTCCATTGTTTTATGAAAAATAGTAAATTTCTAAGACTTTTTATACTTAGTTTTTTTAGGAAAAAGATTATGTCTTGAAATATTGATTTTAAAAACATTATAATATATCATGATATTTTAAAGTCTTAAGTCCACTTTTCCTGTCTATACTGAACTAAATCAACTTTTCTGATTCCAGAACTGATGAGTTAATACAAAAATAGTCCATGAGAAATTTGTTCAGTGCACTGTGCTAACCATCACAAACAGATTGACCACCATTATTGACAGCGACAGGATAATGGTAAGACCTTCACCTGTGGAATTTCACTTGTTTCCATTTATGTTCAATTTTTCAACACATCCTTCCTTGTAAAACTTGATAGGAAGGAACCTCCAATAATTTAATTTTCTCTTAGTTTCTCCTCTCATTCCTGACAATAACTCAAGTACTTAACTGTACTTTCACAATGTGCTATTAAATACTATATCCAGTAATTTCATATTTTCATGTTAACACATTACTGACTGGGGGATTTTTGCAGAAATTAACACCTGTGGCTGGCGATTTGTTATGTAAGTGAATATTGAAATGTCTCTGGTCGATGATGTTCAGATAATAAAAGACATACGTCTCTGGTCCTTAATGAGTTAAAAGTTTATTAAATTGTCATTTTTTTAAGATGGCCAACCATGAAAATATTCCAAACCCAACTTATGGCTTCATATTTCAGAGAGGTAGAAGATGGTCATCTTGGCTGTGTCACAATTGTTTCAGCATTTTTGGATTCCCTTAATCAAAAAATTAGCCTTTCATGTAGACTGCCATGAGGTTGTTGGCTAGGGTTGCAGAATTTCTCAGCTGTTGCTGTCAGAGGGGAGTCCATGAGAAGAAAGGGCCTAGTGAGAAAAACAAAGTATTTCAACAGAAAGGATTTAATATAGGAAATTTGTTACACAGGAATTGGAGGGCTAGAAAAATGAAACACTGGGGTAATAATTTTAGGAAGCAGCTACTGTGTCCTAGGACAGATCTCCAGAACTAAGAACTCAGAAAAGAGGCTCTAAAGAGTCAGTGCTCAGACTTCCAAGGAGAGGTCACTGCCTAGTTGCTGGCCATATTTGTGAGGGAGCACAATGAGGCTAGTTCTCCATGTGCTAATAGAAGCTGGGAGCTGGAGTCAGGTCCCACTGCTGAGATGATGCTGCAGGAGCAGCAGAAACCAGGTAGACCATTAGCTCTGATTCCCACCTTCAGTCTCCCTCTAGTGCCCCCTACTGACAAAACCTAACAGAGGCTAGCTGGCCAAAGGTCTTCTGACATGAGATTTGCAGAGACCCAGCCTTTGCATCACAGATGAGAGTACAGAAACAAAAGTGGATCAGGGGCTGAGATACTGCATATAAACAACTAGTAAGTCTCACACAGTAAATCTGGACTCTGCACACAAAGCTTGGGCCTCTGGATATCTGTCTAGTATCTTCCTTCCAGGTTTGATTGGCTTTTTCTTCCTTAGTAATTTAATATTTCCTTCCTTCCTCCCTCTATTACTTTTCTCTCTCATTCATCTTCTTTCTTTGTTCTTTCCCTGCTGAGTTTCAATAAATGTTAGGGTGTGGCTTCATAAAATGATAAGGGAATCATCCCTTAAAGGAAAAAACCTTTGGCTGCATATAATCTCAAGGAATGCAGGGTATTTTAAGGTTAACCTGTAGCCTGTGACAGTGAGCTGATTTCACTCATCTTATGGATGGTATAACTACTGTCAGGAGACACCACAGTATCCAGTGATGCTGATTAGTAATGAAACAGATAAAGAATGCCTGCATATAATGCATAGGAGGCAACAGATGAAGTTATTTAACCAGTGAATTTGATGGTCCATAAAAAAACAAGTAATAATCAGTAATACCCAAACTTCCTTATGTTTAATGATAATGGTACTATCTCTCTTGACTTCTTAGGACGTTTCTGGAATATCACCTCCCATCCTACTTCACATTCATTGTCAGATGGGATCATCAGTGGGGGCATTGAGTAGATAGCAGAGTGTCAGCACTGAAGCAGTGCCTTTAGCCTCACTCCCCCGAGCTGGACGTGCACAGGAGTGAGCTCTGGGGAGGCAGACGACAGGAGTGGGGCATCCCCAACCAAAGGGATGCTCTGGGCTCCAAGCAGTGTGTCTGGTCATCTGGAATAGGACATCACAGTAGGAAGCAGGCCTCTCCTGCAGACTTTCATGAGGGATCAGGTAACATTCCAAGATTGCAGGACAGTGACTCTTAAATTCCAGAAACGTTTAGCATCAGGCATCCTTAGTCCCTCATTTTGTGTGTTTTTTTTAAAAAAATTATGTATTTGGTTGCACCAGGTCTTCGTTGCGGCAGGAGGACTCCTTAGTTGTGGCTCGCTGACTCCTTAGTTGCAGCATGCAGAGCATGTGGGATCTAGTTCCCTGACCAGGGATCGAATCTGGGCCCCCTGCATTGGGAGCATGGAGTCTTAACCACTGCGTGCCATCAGGGAAGTCCCTCTCGTTTTGTGGTCTTGAATGAATGCTAATTGGAAAAGTAACATTTTAGTTCTGCTTTTTACCATCACTTTGTTGTTCTTAGCGCTCAGCATTGCAGCATTGTATTTCTCAGACTATCCCCAAAAGTGTCCTCCTTCCACAATAAACGAATGATGCTGTGAAATCTACCTGTTTCAAGCCCCTTGCCAGGCTTTAGAGGCAGCAGCAGAAAGATGGCTTGATCTCTAGCTCAGTTAGGGGTCCATTCAAATAAATTCTTTTCTCCTAAATATACCCTGGAGTTTTATTTTTGGTTTTTGGTATTGCAGTCACCTTGCAATATATGGTCGGTTAGGGAAACAGTGAGGCAGGACAAAACTTGCCAGACGTGTCAGCTCTTCAGTCCTAAGTTTTATCCATCAGCACTTGATCCACAGGTGTGAACGTCCATAGATGTGAATCAATCAGCTTCGTTGCCGTTATCAAAATATGTCCATTTGTTTAATGCTTTACTTACCAGTATCTTCTGGTAAATTTCTATAGCCTCAAATTTTTCTCTCTTGGTAAGTGTTGGTTTTACAAAGCAGTTTACATCCTGGTCCCTCCCCACCTTTCTAGTTTTGTCCTTCTCAGCTCTCCCTCTTTCCTTTAGAGCTAAAACCACATTGATGGTCTTTCAGTTCTCCAAATGCAGTGTTCACTCTCTCTTACAGTTGTGCACTTTCTCGACTGTTGGTGGCTTAGACTAAGGTGCTGGCGGTGGAAATGGTGAGATGGTTGGATTTGGGGTGGATAACAAAGTGGAGCCAAGTGGACTGTGTGATGGATCGAACGTGGGATCTGAGGGAAGAGAGGAGTTGATACTGGTTTCTGGGTGTGGAGACTGACCATCTGGGTGAATGGGGAAGACAGAGGGAGAAGGGAAATGCAAGGGTTCTCTTTGGAGCCTGTCACCTTTGCGATGACTGATGTTTTTCATGGTGGACCTCGTCCTTCACTGTGGAGCTGCCCTTCCCACTCCTGTGTTGGGAGACATTCGGTTTAGGGCTCCCTGGCCAAGATTTCATCAGTGATAACACGGGGAGGTCCCACCAGGAGTTGTAAACTTGGCCACTGGTTTATATCCTGGTCCTAGCTGGTTGCGGTCGCTGACTCCTTTGGTAGGAATGGCAGGATTAGACCTCAGAGGACCCAAGAGACATGCATCCCCTAGCTTCAGAGCTGGGGAATTGTCTTCTGTGCTCCATCCACCACAGGTGTAAACCCTGTATTTTGTTCTAGAGCTTATGATTATCAGTTGACTTTCAATTCAACAAAAACACCAATAAATAATCTTTCTCAAAACTGATTTTTTTTTAAACTGATTTTTGAGGCAGTTTTTTTTCTTGCTTGCTTTAGAAATAAAGGCATACCTTTTTCTATTGCACTTCACAGATACTAATTTTTTTTTTTTTTTTTTTTTACATATTGAAGGTTTGTCACATCTCTGTAGAGCAAGTCTATCAGTGCCATTTTTCCAACAATATTGCTCACTCCGCGTCTTTGTCACATTTTGGTAATTCTCACAGTATTTCAAACTTTTTCACCATCACTGCATCTGTTACGGTGATCTGTGATCAGTGATCTTTGATGTTACTACTGTGACTTGCTAAAGACTCTGATGATGGTTAGTGTTTTTTAGCAATAAATTATTTTTAAATTAAGGTCTGTACATTGTTTTTTCCACACAATGCTACTGCACACTTGACAGGCTGCAGTGTAGTGTAAATCAGGAAATTCATGTGACTCACTTTATTGCAATACTCACTTCATTCTGGTGTTCTGGAACTGAACCTGCAGTATCCCCTAGGGAAGCCTGTACCTCTTTCCTTTGTGGAAAGCAAGTAATTGTTCTGAAAGCTTTGTTTTTTTTTTTTTTAAGTAATGACAGATTCCAGAAACCCAATCCAGAATATCAAACCATACTCTCAGGGATTGGGCCTGTATTTTTTTTTTTTTTAACATCTTTACTGGAGTATAATTGCTCTATAATGGTGTGTTAGTTTCTGCTTTATAACAAAGTGAATCAGCCATACATATACATATATCCCCATATCTCCTCCCTTTTGCGTCTCCCTACCTCCCACCCTCCCTATCCCACCCCTCTAGGTGGTCACAAAGCACCAAGCTGATCTCTGTGTGCTATGCAGCTGCTTCCCACTAGCTATTGATTTTCCATTTAGTAGTGTATATATGTCCATGCCACTCTCTCACTTTGTCCCAGCTTACCCCTCCCCCTCCCCGTGTCCTCAAGTCCATTCTCTAGTAGATCTGCGTCTTTATTCCCGTCCCGCTCCTAGGTTCTTCATAACCCTTTTTTTTTTTTTTTAAGATTCCATATATATGTGTTAGCATACAGTATTTGATTTTCTCTTTCTGACTTACTTCACTCTGCATGACAGACTCTAGGTCCATCCACCTCATTACAAATAACTCAATTTCGTTTCTTTTTATGGCTGAGTAATATTCCACTGTATATATGTACCACATCTTCTTTATCCATTCATCTGTCATTGGACATTTAGGTTGTTTCCATGTCCTGGCTATTGTAAATAGTGCTGCAGTGAGCATTGGGGTACATGTGTCCTTTTGAGTTATGATTTTCTCAGGGTATATGCCTAGCAGTGGGATTGCTGGGTCATATGGTAGTTCTATTTTTAGTTTTTTAAGGAAC
Organism: Grampus griseus; assembly: GCF_964374135.1. Classification (NCBI taxonomy): domain Eukaryota; kingdom Metazoa; phylum Chordata; class Mammalia; order Artiodactyla; family Delphinidae; genus Grampus; species Grampus griseus. The sequence goes on along the minus strand of NC_139012.1, from coordinate 14,627,128 downwards.
CTCCCTACTGTTCTCCACAGCGTCTGTATCAATCTACATTCCCACCAACAGTGCAAGAGGGTTCCCTTTGCTCCACACCCTCTCCAGCATTTATTATTCGTAGATTTTTTGATGATGCCCATTCTGACTGGTGTGAGGTGATACCTCATTGTAGTTTTGATTTGCATTTCTCTAATAATTAGTGATGTTGAGCATCCTTTAATTTGCCCCTTGGCCATCTGTATGTCTTTGGAGAGATGTCTATTTAGGTCTTCCACCCATTTTTTTATTGGGTTGTTTGTTTTTTTTGCTATTGAGCTCCATGAGCTGTTTGTGTATTCAGGAGATTAATCCTGTTGCTTCGTTTACATATATTTTCTCCCATTCTGAGGGTTGTCTTTTTGTCTTATGCTTTTTTGCTGTGAAAAAGCTTTTAAGTTTAATTAGGTCCCATTTGTTTTTGTTTTTTTAAAAATTTTATTTTTTTATTACTTCTGGGTACGCTGGGTCTTTCTTGCTGCAAGCAGGCTTTCTCTAGTTGCGGCGAGCGGGCTTCTCATTGCAGTGGCTTCTCTTGTTGTGGAGCACGGGTTCTAGGCATGCAGGCTCAGTAGCTGTGGCACGCGAGCTCTAGAGTGCAGGCTCAGTAATTGTGGCACACAGGCTTAGCTGCTCCGCGGCATGTGAGATCTTCCCAGGCCAGGGCTCGAACCCGTGTCCCCTGCATTGACAGGTGAATTCTTAACCACTGCGCCACCAGGGAAGCCCTATTTGTTTTTGTTTGTTTTTGTGGTACACAGGCCTCTTACTGTTGTGGCCTCTCCTGTTGCAGAGCACAGGCTCCGGACGCGCAGGCTCAGGGGTCATGGCTCACGGGCCCAGCTGCTCCGTGGCATGTGGGATCTTCCCAGACCGGGGCATGAACCCGTGTCCCCTGCATTGGCAGGCGAGCTCTCAACCACTGCGCCACCAGGGAAGCCTGCCCTAATGGTTTTTATTTTCACTACTCTAGGAGGTGGGTCAAAAAAGATCTTGCTGTGCTTTATGTCAAAGAGTGTTTTTCATATGTTTTCCTCTAAGAGTTTTATACTGTCTGGTGTTACATTTAGGCCTTTAATCCATTTTGAGTTTATTTTTGTGTATGGTGTTAGGTAGTGTTCTAATTTCATTCTTTTACATGTAGCTGTCCAGTTTTCCCAGCACCACTTATTGAAGTGTCTTTTCTCCATTGTATATACTCTTGCCTCTTTTGTCATAAATTAGTTGACCATATGTGCATGGGTTTATATCTGGGCTTTTAATCCTGTACCATTGATCTATATTTGTTTTTGTGCAAATACCATGATGTCTTGATTATTGTAGCTTTGTAGTATAGTCTGAAGTCAGGGAGCCTGATTCTTCAGGGTAAAATTTTTTGTTCTAATTCTGTGAAGAATGCCACTGGTAATTTGATAGGGATTGCATTGAATCTGTAGATTGCTTTGGGTAGTATACTCATTTTCACAACACTGATTCTTCCAATCCAAGAACGTGCTATATTTCTCCATCTGTTTCTGTCATGTTTGATTTCTATCATCAGTGTTTTATAGGTTTCTCAGTACAGGTCTTTTGCCTCCTTAGGTAGTTCTCTTCCTAGGTATTTTATTCTTTTTGTTACGATGATGAATGGGATTGTTTCCTTAATTTCTCTTTCTGATCTTTCGTTGTTACTGTAAAGGAATGCAAGAGATTTCTGTGCATTAATTTTGTATGCATCAACCTTACCAAATTCACTGATTAGTTCTAGTATCTTTCTGGTGACATCTTTAGGATTTTCTGTGTATAGTATCATGTCATCTGCAAACAGTGACAGTTTTACTTCTTCTTTTCCAATTTGTTGCTTTTATTTCTTTTTCTTCTCTGATTGCCGTGGCTAGGACTTTCAAAACTATGTTGAATAATAGTGGTGAGAGTGGGCAACCTTGTCTTCTTCCTGATCTTAGAGGAAATGCTTTCAGTTTTTCACCATTGAGAATGATGTTTACTGTGGGTTTGTCATATATGGCCTTTATTATGTTGAAGTAGGTTCCCTCTATGCCCATTTTCTGGAGAGTTTTTATCATATAAATGGGTGTTGAATTTTGTCAAAAGCTTCTGCATTTGTCAAGATGATCATGTTTTTTATTCCTTAATTTGTTAATATGGTGTAGCACATTAATTGATTTGCATATATTAAAGAATCCTTACATTCCTGGAACAAATCCCACTTGATCATCATGTATGATCCTTTTAATGTGTTGTTGGATTCTGTTTGCTGGTATTTTGTTGAGGATTTTTGCATCTATGTTCATCAGGGATATTGGTCTGTAATTTCCTTTTTTCTGTGATATCTTCGTCTGGGTTTGGTATCAAGGTGATGGTGGCCTTGTAGAACGAATTTGGAGGTGTTCCTCCCTCTGCAATTTTTTGGAAGAGTTTGCGCAGGATAGGTGTTAGCTCTTTCTAAATGTTTGATAGAATTTGCCTGTGAAGCCGTCCGGTACTGGTACTGGACTTTTGTTTGTTGGAAGATTTTTAATTACAGTTTCATTACTTGTGATAGGTCTCTTTATAGTTTCTAATTATTCCTGGTACAGTCTTGGAAAATTGTACCTTTGCAAGAATTTGTTCATTTCTTCTAGGTTGTCCATTATATTGGCATATAGTTGCTCACAGTAGTCTCTTATGATCCTTTGTATTTCTGAGGTGTCAGTTGCAATTTCTCCTTTTTCATTTCCAATTTTATTGATTTGCCCTCTCCCTTTGTTTCTTGATGAGTCTGGCTAAAGGTTTATCAGTTTTGTTTATCTTCTCAAAGAACCAGCTCTTAGTTTTATTGATCTTTGCTATTGTTTCCTTCATTTCTTTTTCATTTATTTCCGCTCTGATCTTTATGGTTTCTTTCCTTCTACTGACTTTGCATTTTGTTTGTTCTTCTTTTTCTAGTTGCTTTACGTGTAAGGTTAGATTGTTTATTTCACATTTTTCTTGTTTCTTGAGGTGAGACTGAATTGCTATAAATTTCCCTCTTAGACCTGCTTTTGCTGCATCCCATAGGTTTTGGGTCACTGTGTTTTCACTGTCATTTGTTTCTATGTATTTTTTTTTCTCTTTGATTTCTTCAGTGATCTCTCGGTTTTTTAGTACCACACTGTTCAGCCTCCATGTATTTGTGTTTTTTTACAGTTTTTTCCTGTAATTCATTTCTAATCTCATAGTGTTGTGGTCGCAAAAGATGCTTGATACAATTTCAATTTTCTTAAATTTTCTGAGGCTTGATTTGTGACCCAAGATATCATCTATCCTGGAAAATGTTCCATGTGCACTTGAGAAGAAAGTGTATGCTGCCACTTTTGGGTGGAATGTCCTATATCAATTAAATCTACTACCATTGTGTTACTGTTGATTTCCCCTTTTATAGTTGTTAGCATTTCCCTTATGTATCGAGGTGCTCCCATGTAGGGTGCATAAATATTTACAGTTGTTACATGTTCTTCTTTGATTGATCCCTTGATCATTATGTAGTGTCCTTCCTTGTCTCTTGTACCATCTTTATTTTAAAGTCTATTTTATCTGATATGAGTGTTGCTACTCCAGCTTTCTTTTGCGTTCCATGTGCATGGAGTATTTTTTTCCATCCCCTCACTTTCAGTCTGTGTGTCCCCCTAGGGCTGAAGTGGGTCTCTCGTAGACAGCACATATAGGGGCCTTGTTTTTGTGTCCATTCAGCCAGTCTGTGTCTTTTGGTTGAGGCATTTAATCCATTTACATTTAAGGTAATTGTCAATATGTATGTTCCTATTGCGATTTTCATAATTATTTTAGTTTTTTGTTTTTTTTTTCCCTCTGTGTCTTTTTCTTCTCTTACGTTTCCCGCCTAGAGGAGTTCCTTTAGCATTTGTTGTAAAGCTGGTTTGGTGGTGCTGAATTCTCTTAGCTTTTGCTTGTCTGTAAAACTTTTGATTTCTTGGTCAAATCTGAATGAGATCCTTGCTGGGTAGAGTAATCTTGGTTGTAGGTTTTTCTCTTTCATCACTTTAAGTATATCCTGCCACTCCTTTCTGGCTTGCAGTGTTCCTGCTGAAAAATAAGCTGATAACCTTATGGGGATTCTCTTGTATGTTATTTTTTGCTTTTCCCTTGCTGCTTTTAATATTTTTTCTTTGAATTTTATTTTTGTTTGTTTGATTAATATGCATCTGGGTGTGTTTCTCCTAGGGTTTATCTGTATGTGACTCTCTGAGATTCCTGGGTGGCTATTTCCTTTCCCGTATTAGGGACGTTTTCGACTATAATCTCTTTGAATATTTTCTGAGACCCTCTCTTTTTCTCTTCTTCTTCTGGGACCCCTATAATTCGAATGTTGGTGCGTTTAGTGTTGTCCCAGAGGTCTCTGAGATTGTCTTCAATTCTTTTCATTCTTTATTCTGCTCCTCAGCAGTTATTGCCACCATTCTGTCTTCCAGCTCACTTATTCATTTTTCTGTCTCAGTTATTCTGCTATTGATTCCTTCTAGTATATTTTTTATTTCAGTTATTGTATTGTTCATCTCTGTTTGTTCTTTATTTCTTCTAGGTCTTTGTTAAACGTTTCTTGTATTTTCTCGATGTGTGCCTCCATTCTATTTCTGAGATTTTGGATCATCTTTACTATCATTACTCTGAATTTTTTTCAGGTAGGTTGCCTATTTCCTCTTCATTTATTTGGTCTTGTAGGTTTTTACCTTCATCTGCTCCTTCATCTGTAACATATTTTTTTGTCATCTTTTTTTCTTTGATGGGTGGGACTGTGTTCCTATCTTATTGGTTGTTTGGCCTGAGGCTTCCAGCACTGGAGTTTGTAGTCCAGTTGTTCAGGGGTTGCTCCCATCCCCAGAGTCTGGTAGGTGCCCTAGTTGTGGGGAGATGTGAACTCTGCATCCCCCTACTCCACTATCTTGACCACTTTTCTGCCCTTAGGAGACTTAATAAATGTTTCCAATTAAATGACATGGGATGGAATTAACTGCAATACTAGATATGGAAGAACAACCTGTGTCCTGTTTAGAGTTGCTGCATTATTCTCTTAAGATACAGTTACTCTACATGAAGAACTAAGTACCACCTAACATCAGAACTATCTTTATAGCTATGTCATTTGGGCCAACTGTTTCAGATTCTTTTTTTCCCTCTAAAACCATTATGCAAAGCCACTAATAAGTAGAAAGGCAGAGTTAAGACCCCCTTCCTCTCCCTTTTAATTTTTAACTAGGGATATATCAATGTGCACAAAAGGGCTGAACAGCAGACAGCTGAAGAGAGAAAGAAAAAGAAGCAAAGAAAGATAACTTGTGAAAACAGATTCAGATCCTCGGCAGTTCAGATTGGGCTGTTCCCAGGTACTGTGCGGGCTGTGAGCATTAGAATTTGAAGCTCAGTTTCTTACTTGCTTCTTTAGTGTTAGTTCAAGAAAAAATTGGATTTCTAGGGATTTCTTCTGTGCAGAGAAATTCTGCTAATGCTGCTTATGTAGCAGCTCTTTTTGCCAGCCTTTCACTCTCAGAATAATAAACTACAATCAAAGCCAAGTTGAAGAAGCATCTTAACCTCTCAGACAAGGGATTCTGCTCCTCTTAGCAACTAACATAATCCAGGACCCTGTCGACTGAAAAAGAAAAAAAAAAAAAGCACAACCTGGAAGCTGAGTGTTACGTTTTATGTGGTGGACATTGTGAGGACTTAGGGACAAAGCATCTCATAACACTGAGAAATGGTTCTGAAGAGGCAAGGGGATGAGCCAGTATACGTAAGAGTTTTTGCAACAAAAGACCAGGTAGTCAGAACATTAAAAGATTACTGTTAATCAAAGAAAACCAGACATCCCAAGTTAATGAATTAGTGCTTTTCTATACATGGGAAGATGCAAAGTCTGGGCTCATTGAAATTCCTTTGATGTGCACCTCAGCTGTCTGAGGCCAGTATCCTGTGTTTTTCTCATCCTGAGTCTCCTCAGCGTGCACTGTTGGGGGTGGCCGCACACATTCTGGTTCTATCCTGAGTTCCCTCAGGGCTTATTGTCGGGGCAGCTGTAGTGTGGTGGCTTGATGGCTGCAACATCCTTTGTTCACTGATATGACAGGCAATTTTTTAGTTCACAACCCTAAAGAAATTCTGGAGGCATTTACTTTTTTCCCAAATACTAAGATTCTGTCAAACCAACTTAACAATTGCTGTCAGGTCACTGCCATCTGGTTTGTATGACATCAACCTGATTTTAGATAGAGTTTGATTTTCTTAAATCAAGAAATTTCCCAACTCTGTGTATCTGTATAAATAGCCGTTAAAGCTCAGAGTCTGAGAACTAAAAGCACTAACTAATGATAACCACCCCAAATGCCCTGGGCAGAATATAAAATGCCAGACTGCTGAGTGCTCTACTTGATGCACTGTGGTGACCTAAATGGGGGGGAATCCAAAAGGGAGGGGATATATTTATATGTACGGCTGATTCATTTTGCTGTGCAGCAGAAGCTAACACAACGTTGTAAAGCAACTGTACTCCAATAAAAATTAAAGAAATCATAGTCTAAAACTCATTTTTCTTCCCTTCCTATAACATTATAGTAATAAAAGGTTAGGCCTTTATCTGCCTAGTAAAACAAGTTAATCAAACCATTAAAATACCAGCCAGGCCTACCACCCAAACAGATTTTCTCTATTCTTCCCCTCCTGTTCCTTTACAAAATATTGTCTGAGTTATAATACTTTATTGTGAAACATTGTGTGCAATGGGTTTTTTTCCTGCTGATTAACAGGTTTTGGATTCAGGGAGACTAGAAGAATACGATAAGCCATATGATTTGCTGCAAGATAGAGACGGCCTGTTTTACAAGATGGTGCAACAACTGGGCAAGGACGAGGCTGCAGCCCTCACTGAAACAGTAGAACAGGTAAGCCTGCCACAGGGAGTTGTGATTAAAGTTTGTCTCCAGGATTTACTCTTCACACGATCTCTACCAGGTGTCTGATAAGCACTCTGTGCCCTTTTCAATTATAAGCCTCCAGAGACAAAGCTTCATGACTGGGTCTTAACAACACACTGCAAGTTGAAGGTGGGTCTGCTGAGCACCTGCAGAAGCGGTGAGGGTGGGGTGCAGGCCGTGCATGTGCACATGAGCCTGAGAGATTTCAGATTGGACTTTGCACACGTTTCCACTTCATGGGTTCAGATTCCCACACAGCACAGAACACTCATTTTGCAGACCCTCTACGTTTCATTCTGAGGGGTGCTCAGCACATTGTGATACGAGTGCTGTCAAGGAACATCCAGGAAGTTTGAGGGGAAAAACATCTGGAATATTTCTGGCCTAGGGAGATCTACCAGGGAAAGGTGTAGGTCACTTCTATTTTCTCATCTTCTAGGAGGAAAGAAAACTCCTACATGATACTGTCACTTTCTCCCTAATTCTTTGTTGTTTAGAATTAGGTCCAGTCGCCCCCCCTATGCTTCCTGTACCTTCTAGAAGATGAAATTGTCATCAGGACAAATCAAGAATTCACAGTAACCCTAACACTGTAGTGAATGGTGCTTGAAGGTTTACAAAGTATTTTCAGAGATGAGATGTGTGAAAGCACTAAGCACTGTACATGGCGTGAGAAAAGTGCTTGATGAGTAACATTTGGGTCACGTACATTTCTAACAATGGTCAGGTGGTAGTATCTCCTATAGATGTGATAACTGAGGTCTGGTTTAAGGGTTATCCATTGTCATGCAGCTGCCTGTAATTCCTTCTGGAACAAGGTGGGAGTGGGGTTGATGGAAGGAGGGAGGGAGGGAGGGGAGGTCTGGTGTTCTTGCCCACTGAGATGCGTGGCTCACATGGGAAGAGGTTTCCGACTGTATATGATATCTTTCCATCAAAACTTTATCTCTGGGCATTAAATTATGGGTGCATTTTTCCTGATTTATACTTTTCTGCATTTCTGCATAAAATTTCTTGTAAAATATTTAATCCATCAGTTAAAGAAAACATGTCCCAGTATCTAAGTAATTCTTTAGGAAGGTTTATCTAAAATGTAGCCTAAGTTCCCTCTGTCACTGTTTCATCTCATTCCTCCTCCTTAGAAATGAAGAGCAGTACCTTCCACTGTTCACAGAGTAGGAAATAGTCCAGGGTCACAGAGCTGGCTGAAGAATGGGCAGAGTTGGAGTTCACATCTAGGTTTAGGGATGATGAAGTCTGTGTTCTGAACTTTTCCTAAGTACTTATATTGTATGCGAACGTACAGCAGCTGCCCTTGGAGCCCTATATTTTTTTATGCCTGAAATTCACACAGCACTTTCATTTACTAGAGTGAGACCTTCCTTCTGAAGACCTGATAATAATTTGAGATTCCCTGTATAACCTAGGCACAAAATGGCCAGGAATCTCCCAAACCCTTTTGGTCTTTTGACCTTAGGCATTTCACATCTAAGAGAGATGTCCCCACCTGTGTGTCAGTCTTCATTTAAAAAGTGTCTTATAATAGGGTTCAACATCCTCATTTTACAGGTGAGGAAACTAAGGCCCCTTAGAAGGAAGGTGGTCTTCTATATATAACTAGTGTTAAGCTAGTTTGCAGCAGATACACAATTAGAAATCTGTTCTTTCAGTATATGTTTTAAATCAACTGTAACATAAATACAAAAGCAGGGATAGGTCACAGAATTAGAAATCCTGTGATTCCTGATTTAGTAATCCTGCACCTACTTTAACAAGATTAATGTTAAGTTACATTTGTATAGTTCTTTATAATTTATTGTACGTTCTTCTCACATGTATGATTGCACTTAATCCTCATCATGGTCTTTTATCCCAGGTCATGGATGAGGAGACTGGGTCCAGGGCTCACCTAAGGTCACAGAACTGGTCCAGGGAGCGCAGGGGGTGAATTGGTGGGGGAGGCTGAGTTCCGCTCTAGGCACTCTGCTCTGTGTCAAGCCTGAGAACGCTGCTTCTTTCATGTGGTAGCCAAGGCGGGCCAGTCACCCAAGTTCACAGGGTGGCAGAACATCACTCTTGGATTTCAGTCCTGCCACTGGCTCAGGTCACCTCTACAGAAAGACATAAGGAAATACGTACCTTGATTCCCATCCTAGTTGAATATCCTCTTGACATTATTTCTGCATATGCTCAGTCTTCTTAGGAGAACAACCTGTCAGACTGTCAACTTTTTAAACGTGCAAGCATCAGATATCAATGCACTGTTCAGAGCTGTAACACAGGGAGGACTAGCCTAAGTCAAGCTTTTCACTCTAACAAAACAGAATTCATTCGTTTGAAAAGAAAACATCTGGGGAGAGGTGCTTCCAAGCCACGTTTTCTTGACCCCATAGTTGCTT